>NC_045768.1:12277816-12877816 GCF_008692025.1 Phocoena sinus | reverse complement strand
AGCCAAGCACATCCCCTGGGAGGCAGGAAGGAGGGGAGCAGGTAAGGCCAGCACTGAAGGGGGAAGGATCCTTTCCAGGTACACCAGAAGGGGCACGGCAGGCACGGCGGGAAAGGATGGAGGCGGGCGGTGGCCCAGGGCTGCACGCAGCCCAAGCTGGGACAGACCGAGCCTGATCTCATCCGTTCATTGAAGCCACTCTGGGTGCCGGCCCTGCGGCGGCTCAGCCAGTGAACAGTGACAGCGGCGGTGTGGCTGGACTGTGTGGGAACACCAAAAGGAGGGGCAGGAGGGGCAGGAGAGGGTGGGGGAGACGAGGCCAGGATGGAGCCCGAGGGCCCTTCTCAGGGCTGGGCTGACCCCATGGGCAGAGCTCAGGGACCCAGATCCCCACGGAGCACCTCTCTCCCAGGAGGAAGGAAACACCTGCTTTTGCAATCACTTCAATTACACCCTACAAAACGAGCAGCAATTACCAAAGGGGATAAACACAGTGGGACTTCCTATTAGGCACGAGGCGGTGGGGGAAGTCTCTCACTCACTCTAATAATGGAGCAGCCTCTTGATTCTTCCTGTTCAAAGAAATTGAGCCAACAGGGCCCGCTCTGTCACTGACTGGCCTCCTATAAAACGGCAGCCTCGCTTCCCCAGTGCTCACCGAGGGCCGTGGGGCTCCTCAGGCCCTGTCTGCCCTGGAGGGACTCCTTCTAGACAGTGACCCTGGGGGGCCACCCAGCAACCTCCCTCCAGATGACACACAAGGGGTGGGGAGAGAACGGTCCTCATCCTGGGAGCTGATGTTCACATATCACCTCAAACAATGTGGCCGGAATTCAGCCTGTCGATACATTTTTTTTTTTTCTAAGAAATTCAGTGTGCTTGGTTGGTTTGGATGATTGCACCCCATTTTGGCAAGTGAACGCTTTCTGGAAATCAACTTCAAGAAATGGTATAGGGCTTCCCTGGTGGCGCACTGGTTGAGAGTCCGCCTGCCGATGCAGGGGACGCGGGTTCGTGCCCCGGTCCGGGAAGATCCCACATGCCGCGGAGCGGCTGGGCCCGTGAGCCATAGCCGCTGAGCCTGTGCTCCGCAACGGGAGAGGCCACAACAGTGAGAGGCTCGCGTACCACACACACAAAAATAAATAAATAAAAGAAAAGCAGGAGAAGGAAGATGTCTGTGCTGGTCTAGGACACACCTCTGCCACCAATGACTTTCTCCCTGGCCCTACATTTGTGGGCATTTTCTGAGCCCTACTGTGTGCCAGGCACCGTGCTAATCAATGCCTTCAAAGACCCTTCATCCTCCTCAGAGCCTGATGGTCAGCTAAATCCAGGGCCCCCAGGGTCCTATAACGAGGACCCTCTGGAAAGGGCCACATTAACCCGAAATCCAACAACACTCTGGATAGCTTGGCTGTACGAGGGCAGTCTCTTGTCTGCCTGTGGTCAGCAGGCCCTGGACCCTGACTTGCCTGGAGCCATTTTCCAAAATGCTACCTTTAGCTGCCTCTGAGGCTTCCCCTCTGAGCGGGGGCTGCCTGGGGACACGGATGCAGACAGGGAAAGGGTCTCGTGGATGGGAGGGCACGGCTCCCCTTTGCCCGGCTTCTGACATCAAGCTCCCGCTCGCTCTGGTCCTTACGCAGGTCTTACTTTCCTTCCCTCTGAAGCCCTCTCCTCCCCTCCAGGGCACCCTGCACACTCTGGGCACACTTGATGATCACCCCACCCATGGAGAGCTTCAATCAGAGGCCACGTGACCGGGGGGACGCCTGCTTTGGAGTCAAGGTCAAACAAAATGATCTCAGAGGCTCCCGCCAGCTCTGAGACTTCAGCAGCCTTCCTCAGTTACCTCTCAGTTAATCATATCTTGATGAATAACACATGGGACACGGCAGCAACAGGCACGCTCATGAAATCAACGAGGTCGGTCTGTTAACCACACCCACTAGCCCATGATTGCGGTGGGTGAGTCCCGCAGGCCTGCTGGGTATTTCCACTTCATTTTCACAGAACGGGTGGTAGGAAGTCCACATGATGTCCCTGGGCTCTAACCATATTCTCTTCGGGGCCTCAGCAGACCCCAGTCTCGGCTGCCTCAAGTTCTTTCTTCTCCGCAGCTCTCCGTCTTGGGGTTGTTGGTGCCCCCTTCCCCAAACACAGCAGTTTTATCCCCGGCGGTGGCTTCCCATGAGCCCAGAATAGAAGAGGCCATCTGTCACGTTTTGGAGATCATATGTCCGCTGATGGCTCGCAAGCAGATGGGCCACCAAGAGGTGCTGGGAGGAGGGCGGTTGAGAATCAGGCAGCCTCTGGAAGTGCAGAACATGGAGACGATTGGGGGAATCTCAGGTGGGAATTCTCAGCAACCTGCCATCTCTCCCCCGGCAGGAAGCCTGGGGGTCTCTTGGGCTCGGAAGGGCTCAATCTTCTTCTGGGAGGACAGAGTGGCCCTCAGGACAGAGCGTGTCTGGAATGGGAGAGCTTGAGGGCACTGTTTGTGCAGGGCGGGGGGATGGCCCTCAGCCAGCTGGGCTGCGGGGGTGGCCTCCTGCAGGGTGCCACTGTGAGGGGGCCGGCCCCCCGATGTGGCGCTCCGGCCACACACCAGGCGCTTCTCGTCCAGCAGGGACAGGTGGTATTCACACAGGTCAATCAGCGAGGCTACCTGCTCGTGGAGGGGCAGCATCTTGAACTTCCTCTGGGCCAGGTAAAAGAAAGCCTCCACGAAGGCCTGCAGGCACATCCCTGTGGGTGAGAGACTGGGGTTAGTGGTGTGTGTGTGTGTGTGTGTGTGTGTGTGTGTGTGTGCGCGCGCGTGTGCGTGCGCGTGCAGAGGTGACTGGGGTTGGTGTGTGTGTGGTGTGTGTGAGCGTGTGTGTGCGCGCGCAGAGGTGGCTTGGCACACTGCCCTGGGAAGACCCCACTCCAACCACCAGGCTCTCTCCCCACCGCTGTCTCATTCTGGAAACGAAACGGGGCCGACTCAGAGTGCCCGCCATGCGAAAGTCTAGCTGGGTGTTTGCAGCCACTTGCGGATTCAACCCTTAAGCAACCCTGTGAAGAAGGTTCGATGAACCCTGTTTTACAGATGGGGAAATTGAGTCTCAGAGAAGTGGAGAGACCTGGGCAAAGCCCAGTGGGTACACAGCGGTGGGGCTGGGATTTAAACCTAGCCCAAAGCCTTATCCCTCTGCACCACCATCAGATGTTCCCATTAAAACCCATCGCACTACTTTAATAATAAGGGAAAGGGGTATGAAGATGAGCCCAGTCTGATAGCCATGTTCTATATCCTCACAGGGGTGTCAGTTACATGGGTATGTGCATTTGTCAAAATCCACAAATTGTATTACCTTAAGATTGGTGCATTTTGCTACATGTAAATTTTACCTCAAAAAGTAAAATATACCTGACCCCTTCTCTACCCAAAACTGTATTCCGGAAGGTATTAATAAGAGTCCCCATTATGCCCCGGGAATGTTCTTCTCCTACTTTGCCTCATAAACTCCTACTCATCCTTGGGATCTCAGCTGAAAATCACTTACTCAGCTAAACTTCCCCTGAGCCCCAGATTACATCCAGCTCCTGGTACAGGCTTCTGGCACTTTTCTTTGTCGCACCTTTGGTGGCCAGTTCAGGGCTTATTTGTGTGGTTCTTTAGCAATCGCTATCTTCCGTCTGGACTGCGGGCTCCAGCTCACCTCAGTCCCCCTGGTGCCAGGTCCCCAGCAGGCGCTCAGTATAGAGGGACAGACTACACGAGTGAATTAATGAATGGATGAGTCGGTGCTAGGTGCTTCACAGACATGCCTTTTCGAGGTCATTATTATGATGCCTCATTTTACAGATGAGGAAACTAACAATCAGAGATGTCGAGTAACTTCCCTAAGGTCACAGAGCCAGAGAATTGTGGCCTGGAAATTCAAACTCTAACTCCCAATTCTTTTAACTATGTTGTGCTACATGAAAGGTTCTGAGTCTTCCCAATGTCGTAGTTAAAATGAACCCTGTGATCCACATTCATGGGATTCCATGGCCTTCTTGGGGAAGGTGGCTCTAAGGCATACCAAATGCCACACAGTATTCTGGATGAGGCCAGTCCCCATTCCACTAATCCACACCTTCCCAGTGGCCTTGTTTCCCGGCTCAGACGTGCTAGCTGCCTGCTCTGTCACTGCAGGCAGAAGCCTGGCCTGGAGTTTGGAAATACTGGATATGGACCTTGGGATCTGAGAGATCTTTTTGCGTCAGAAACTTGAGCTGAGCAAAGTTGTTTTTTCTTAATCTTCTTCTAAGTCCATCAAAGCTTTTTTGCTTGGCTTCTCTTGACTCCAGACGTTCTGCACGTCCCCTGCTTGGTCTTGACAGGTGTTGATAAAGAGGACAGTAACCCTTTTAATGTAAACAGAGGCCTGGTGTGGACAGAGACACAGGGGAATGGAGGCCTCAGTCTACAATCAGGAGACAGACGTTTCCTAATCACCGACTCTGGGCCAGGGCTCTCCTAGGCTGTGCGTCCATGTGTGTGTGTGTGTGTGTGTGTGTGTGTGTGTGTTACAGTCGGTGGGAGGATCTGGTACACACAGGGTGAAGAGGCCAGGATCTAAAGCCCAAGAAACCCAGTGCAGTCCCAGCCCCCAGCTTCCCAACCGCGTGATCTCAAGAGCACCGCTACTCCGACCGACGGGTGCCGAGTCCAGGAACTGCGTGTCCCTGGTCCCTGACAAGCTAAGGAGCTCCGGGCTAGAATGTAAATCACCCTCCTCATCAATCACATTGCTTAGTTCAGCTGGCAGTACTCTGTAGCAAGTCTTTCTCTTTGTAAAGGAAGCCACATGCATTTACATTCTGGCTCGAGTCTCTTATCCAGGACTGTGAAGAACAGTTCGTGACTGCAAGCGTCAGTAGCTCTGTGGTCTACACCCCCTTCCCCAGCTTTAATGTCACCACGATCTTGTCAAAATGCAGATTTTGGGGTGGGGCCCGAGACCCTGCATTTCTGACAAGCTTCCCAGTGGTACCCAGGCTGCTGGTCTACACTCTGAACAGTGAGAATTGAGCACCCTTTCTCAACAAACACTCGTTTCCTTCCCTTCATTGGAGGCAGGCTGTGATTAGAGCTATAACGCACCGAAAAAATACAATGAAGACCTTTTCTGGAGGAAAAAACATGGCTAAATCACCTGGAAGAAGACATTCTAAAATGAGAAATGGGATTTAACGTGTTTTTTCTTTTTGCTTGTCTACATTTTCTGATTTTCTATAGTAAACGTGTGCAATTAAAAAATATGCAATGGGAAATTCTAGAGAGTAGGAAGAGGTGATGCAGGGCAGCTGCTTTTAATTATGAACCCTTTGCTACTGTTTGAATTTGAAGTCATGACTTTGAAAAAATACAATGCAAACTTTCCGCATATGTGTTCTACTTTGATAAAAGTTACATATATGTATATTATATAAATGTATGTTATATATATACGTATATATGTATATTATATATATGTATGTTATATATACGTATATATGTATATTATATATATGTACGTTATATATATACGTATATATGTATATTATATATGTATGTTATATATATACGTATATATGTATATTATATATGTATGTTATATATATACGTATATATGTATATTATATATGTGTTATATATATACGTATATATGTATATTATATATGTATGTTATATATATACGTATATATGTATATTATATATGTATGTTACATATATACACGTATATAATATATGTTACATATATATGTATATTATATATGTTATATATACGTATATATATGTATATTATATATATGTACGTTATATATATACGTATATATGTATATTATATATGTTACATATATACGTATATATATGTATATTATATATGTATGTTATATATTTGTATATTATATATATGTATGTTATATATATGTGTGTATATATATATGTATATATATATATATATATATATGTGTGGGGATGAAGGGGAATGGACATTACTGACTTGTGCGTGGGTCACGTACGCTGCGCCTGGTGCTCTGAGCCTCACTACAACTCCCATTGTGCAGATGAGAAAGCTGAGGCCCAGAGAGATGAAATAACTTGCCCTCAGGTCACACACTGGTGAGTGGCAGGGCTGGGGTTTGAACCCAGGCCTCAGGCACCGCTGATTCTGTTGAGAGTCCCCTGGAGGGCTTTCTGGAATACAGACTGTGGCCTCACCCCCAGAGTTCCTAGTTCTGAAGGTCTGAGGTGCGGCCTGAAAACCTGCACTTCGAACACGTCCCCAGGTGGTAACGAGGCTGCTGGTCAGGACCCCACTTGGAGAACCCGTCCCAGCCCCGCCTCCTCCCACTGCTGAGTTCAGTCTGTTCTTTCTCCACTGCCAAAGACCACCTGCAAAAAGGGGCCTGCTTGCAAAAGGGCCTGCCCCCGAACTGCGAGAAGCTTGACTTTGGGATAAAAATGCCTTTTAAGACGCTCTGATTGAAAGCAGACTCAATCAGTTATTTTTAAAAGACTAATGATGGAGCTGGAAAAGCATGAACTTGTTCCAACTTTGCATTACGTCCTCTCTTGGTTTCTGAGGAACCGCACATCCCTGGTTTCTTCCAGCGTCATCACTTAACCACTGAGGGGGGCAGAGCTCCGTTGACCTCTGCGAGGCCCTGCCCTTCTCTGTCTGTACTGATGGAGTCTAGACCTGAAAGGTTCTAGCGGGCCAGGCCACAAGGGCCCTGCAGACCAAGGTGGGACTTTGAATCTCCTGCTGAGGAAGACAGGTGGCCACTGGGAAGTTTCGAAGTGACACGGTCAGGGTGGCTGCCGCATTGACGGTGGCAGGGGCACATGAGAAAGAAAGCGGGGAGACCCATTAGGGGGCTAACTGTGCTGGTCCAGGCGAGGGCTGACAGTGGCTCGGATCAGACGGCAGTGGTGGAGGTGGTGAGGGATGATGAGGTTCTGAATAGAGTCTGGGGGTCATGCCTGTGGCTCTGTGGGCTGCCGATGGGGTGGATGTGGGTGTGAGGGTGAGTCAGGAGCCCTCATGAAAAAGGGACTCTAACAGCAGGCTGAGGGACTGGCCTTCCTCTCAAGGCCCGTGGTTTTCAAACATTTTACGCATAAAATTGCCTGGGGACCTTGCCAGAAATGCAGGTTCCTGTTCCCGTCCCCTGGGGATTGTCTGTTGGTGATGAGGCCCTAGCTACTGCGCTTGTAACTGCAGCTCTGGGGATTCGACCCACGAGGGTGATCAGGAAGCTTGGGAATGAACACTCCCTCTTGGCCATCTCTCGAAGGGCTCTTGAGGAGACGGTGCAGTAAAGAAGTTAAGAGCATGGCCTTTGAGAAACATAGCACTGGGCAATCAAGAACCTTTGGGGGGGCTTCCCTGGTGGCGCAGTGGTTGAGAGTCCGCCTGCCGATGCAGGGGACACGGGTTCATGCCCCGGTCCGGGAAGATCCTACATGCCGCGGAGCGGCTAGGCCCGTGAGCCATGGCCGCTGAGCCTGCGCGTCTGGAGCCTGTGCTCCGCGACGGGAGAGGCCACAACAGTGAGAGGCCCGCGTACCGCAAAAAAAAAAAAAGAACCTTTGGGGACGCACAGAACAAGCTTTCTCCTCTGCAATCCCACTGTCCACCTCTCTCCCCCATCTTCATCTGCTTGGGCTGCCAAGTACCATAACAAAACACCACAGCCGGGGTGGCTCAAACGACAGCTCTCACAGCTCTGGAGGCGGGAAGTCCAAGATCAGGGTGCCAGAGTGGTTCAGTTCTGGTGAGGGCTCTCTCTTCCTGGCTTGCAGACAGCTGCCTTCTTGCTGTGCCTTCATATGGCAGAGAGAGAGAGCCAGCTCTCTGGATCCAGCCAGTCCTATTGGATCAGGGCCCCACCCTTACGGCCTCATTTAACCTTAATCACTTCCTCAGAGGCCCCATCTCCAAATACAGTCAAACTGAGGGTTAGGGTTCCAACATATGTATTGGGGTTTAGTCCATAGCACCCTGGTCCGTAGCTTCGTTCTGCTGCAGTGCACCCAGGACTTGGGATGCTCACCTACCATTTACCAAGCCTCTGAGATTACTTGAGCTACTTAGGAAAGGTGTAAGAGACCCTATCCCTCTTCCCTGCTCCTCCACCAGCCCTACCAGAACACCCCTCACAGCTCTGATGCAGATTTGGAAGCGTCTCTTTGGTAACATTGCTTCAGTGACCCATTACAGTAAAAGGGATGAAAGGAAACTGTAGCACTTCATATTCATTGAGCCCTCATTACGTGCAAGCCCTGGGCTAAGGGATGCCTTTGTTATTTAACTGAATGAATCTCTCAGAAATCTCATGAACCAAGTGTTACCATCAATCCCGTTTCATATTCAAGAGACTTGTCAAAGTCATATAGCTGGTAAGGTGGCTGACCCTAGGACCATTCCCATAACTTCCCTACTCTGCTGCTGCTTCAAGAGCCTTCAAAGAGATGGCCAAGTCAGGGTGTTACTTCCAGTCACTTAGAAGGAAGAAACGATGCTGCCTTGCAGTGAATGAGGGAGGCCCCCCCTCCCATCTCTACTGGATGTCAGCAAGAAGGTGCAGTCCCCTCTGCCAGGCTTTGCAAACAGGCTTTCCCCACCTGCCCCCTGTGCCTTAAGATAAGCTGCTGAGTGTTTTCTGAAACTTCATTTGAGTTGATGGATCTCACTTGAGAAAGCAGCCTTCGAAACATTCCAGTGTAGCCATCCACGTGGCTCTCACGGAGGCTGCCACCTGGATATTGGGAATGCAGCCCCTGACAGACCGTGGCCTCATTCTGTCAATCAGCCTGGTGAGGGCGGGCCCACGGGCTCCTGGCCACAAGCCCGCTCCCCTCCATGCCCAGGGAGGGGACCTTGCACGCAGGACTTAATGACAGTGCTGGTGGCTGCTCTCTGGTAATCCCACCATCTACTCTGGGGCTTATGGATGGAAACGAGAATAACACCTTCCGTGTGCAGAGCACTTGCCAATTTCCAAAGAATATCTGTTATCTCGTCTGGTTCTCGGAGTAACGTTCAGAAGAGGACGTTATTACAAGGATTCCCCACTTACAGTTGAGACCCAGAAAGGCGGAGTGGCTTGTCAAGGTCCCCCTAAGTGGACGAGGCAGCATTTAAACCCTACCTGACTCTCAAACCCACAGTTCTCTTTCCAACACCCCGTTCTTTCTTAACATCTGACATTTATGTATTATTTTATAGTTTATAGAGCACGTTTGCACATATGATATAATTAAATCCAAATCATTGTCGACAGCCAGGGATATTACCCCAGACTGAATATGAGATTTTTTTTTTTTTCCTCTCAAAAATACCTGCGCTTCCTTGCTAGTAATTCTATTTCAAAAATTGGTGTGCTGGGCTAGGACAGCTACTCGCCGATTCCTTCTCTCGGCCTAACCTTTAAATCTCTTTCTCATTACTCAGCTGGAATAGATGTTTCTTTCTCATAGGGAGATTTTAAGCACAGAAGTATACAAGATTCCTGTCTGGAATCGTTGATAGGAAATCAAGTTGAGTGACCTTGACCTGAATTAGTTTAGTGGTTCCTATCTGTGAAGTGGAATGTTCCCCACAAGCGCTATGTGGCGGCTGCACCGACTCTGAGGTGCTTAATCACAAGCATCTGTCTTCTCTCCGTTCTGGGGATGCCTTACAGCCTGTTGCTGACCTGCGGCCGCACGGTCCCCGAAGGCATTACCACGGTCCCTCCAGGCCTGGGGCTGGGGTCTCAGAGGGCTCCACTGCGGGAGCTGAAACCTGGGCAGTTCCTGTGAGATGGCTTTTGGCCCCGTGGAGTAGTGACTGATGGGCTGGTCTCAGTTCCAGCTCTGCCGCGTACTAGCTGTCTAGTCTTTCGGGAGCCGTTTCGCCTCTGGAGGGCTTGGTTTATTCATCTGTAAAGAGTGGCTTTTACAAGGCACCACCCAGGAAAAGCCCGATACAGTGCTTAAAAAATACCAGTCATCCCCCCACTTTGATGTCTGCCCTCTCACTTCCCGCTGCCTGGAGTGCTATCATAACTCTGGTTTCATTTTCTTCTTTTATTGCAATAGCTGACAGCGTGTCTCCACACTAGGCTGTTGTGAGGCTGGGGAGTCTTCGCCCCCATCTCCAGCCATCACAGAGCAAGCTTTCAAAAAGCGTTTGTGGAAATCAATGAACCGATTGACTGGGATCACAGGGGGAAAAATCCTGCAAAGGGGGGTTAGAGGACCTGGATTCTCACGTGGTCTGTGCCCTCCGCACAGCGTGGCTTTGAGCCAGTCACTCCCCCTCTCCGGGCCTCACTTTCCCCTTCTGTAAAATGGGCAGAGGACTGGACCGTTTCTCAGGATTCCAGAAGCATTAGGAGGGATGGTGGCTTCTGAATGTTTTAAAAACGATACTAATTAGAGCCACAAACTACATTTATTGAGGATGCTCTGCCCGCCAGGACTCACACTGTGAATTTTCCCCAAACGCGCAACCCAGAGAGGCTGGTCCTGCTGATGTCACACTGTGCAGACGATAGGAGTGACTGGCCACTTGTCCAAGGTCACACTTCCCATGCCCAGGGTTGCACCGTTGGGAGTGGTGGCGCTGGGCCCCCCACTGCTGCTCGACACCACCTCTCCCCAAACCAGATGGAAGCCTTTCAAGGCCCACCCTTTAAGGGACGGAAGGGATGGCCTTTCTCCTGCCGCTCCCCATGGCTGGGGAACACAAGTCGCACATGCACAGGCATTGTATCTAAACATTACAGCAACGAGGCACCGTCACCTTTGTCCTTGGCTAGATGGGAAAATGACTAAGTGTCAGGAATGAGCCATAAATAGGCCTTAGAGAAAAATCATTGCCCCCAGATGCCCACGGCACCCAAATAACAAACATAACCAAAGATGAAAGCGGCTATTCCATCGTTTCATTAATCACAGGTCATGCCACTGGCCGGTGCAGAGTGGCTGGTAGGTCCCGCTCCAGTCCCAGCCAGTGTCACCCCTGATTCCACCATGACAAGGATGCAAGCCCCTGAGTCACCGCCTGGGGAGACAGGCTACAGGGCTGGTGACCACTTCCTGCACCTCCTTGGTGCTATTCCGGACATTTCTTGTGGGATTAATGGCTCCAACGGACCTTCTGAGGTTCAACACTCAACCCTCAGCAAGTGGTCACAATCTCTCGCTTGGAAAGGACTTCAGAGGTCACACAATCCAGGCCCTTACAGGATCATAACACCACTCAGTAAGAAGAAGTAATGAGTAGTTGGCCTGCAGCACACACGTTGTATGTATCAGGCACCGCGGTGAGCTCTTTCTAAGGCGCCTCTCACCTCATCCTCAAAACAGGTGCATTTCTGACCCCCATTTCACCCTTTGGTTTTTCAGCTGTGTTTAGGGACGTAGCGAAGCTTTGCTTTTGTCTTGGGCTGTTTATTAGTTGGACACTACAGGCTTCTGGGGTGCAGGGAGGTAAAGACATTCACCCGGAGCCCCACAGACTGGAGGTGGCGGTGGGGATGCGAGCCCAGCTCTGTGAATCTGCCCTCTCGGCCCCAGGTTCACTCGGAGAGGTAGGGAAGGAGCCACAGGTCAGCAGAAACAGCATGGTCTCTGGCACTGTCTCTGGCTTCCGGTAGTTTCCCCATGAGATGCTGAGCTGAGTGTGCCTGCCCTGACATTGCTGATGGCGGTCATCTAGCCCCTCACGTGGCCACTTCCAGTGACGGGGGTCTCATCATCTCCCCAGGAGGCCCATTCTCACTGCGTGCTCTCTGCCTCTGAGCTGAAATATGCAAAACTTCCCCACTGACCCTACTTTTCCAGAGAGCAAACCTAACTCTTCTTCCCCACGATGGCCTTGCTCTGAGAGGATTTGCAAGGCGGCAACCAGAGCAATTCGCTTCCACAGACTTTTGCTGACCACCCAGCAGGTGGATACAGAGTCCAGCAAGCCCTCATCCCTCATCTGATGGAAGGGAGGGAGGAGTGGGGAGGGGACAGAGGGGGTGGAACCGGGAGGAGGTAGGGTTAGAAGGCAAAGGAAGAAGCAGATGATTGCCTGGGAGAGGCAGGACTGTGGCAGAGCCTAAGGGAAGAGCAGGAGGTGGGCTGGCATCAGTGTCCAGTGCCCCCAAGATCATCAGGGTCTCGCCTTCTCCTGAATCGCGCTCCCTGGCCAGCAAATGCACCCGGTCTTGCATTAAAAGGCTGCCTCGACATCGCGTGCATGAGTCACCTTTCTATCTCTGCTTCTTGCTAGCCAAACTTCCCAAAGGGATGGTGGCCCAGGCACTGTCTCCACGGCCTCCCCCCTGGCATCTCAGGGGGCTGTTCCCTACCTCACCACCAAGCTGCTCTCATCAAATGGCTGGCCGCCTCCCCTTCCCCTCTTCCTAGCTGGCTCTCTGCATTTGTCCATGTGGAAGCTCCCTCCTTGAATACTCTCTCCCCAGCTTTTCTCGGTCTCTCTAGGAACTCCCGGCTCAGGCTCTCCTGTCCTCTGCTGGCTCTGCTCTGCTCTCCTGGGTCTTGCAGTCCTGCAGGGCTCTCCACCTGGGCTCAGCTTCCCCCTCTCCTTGTCATTCACTCCCTAGGCTTTAAATATCCTCTGTGAATCGATGCCATCGAATCGTTCTTTCCAGGCCCCACTGCTTTTTTGCCACTGGGGTGTCTCATTAGCATCTCAAAGAGCCTGTTAGAAATGGATCTCCGGGTCTTCCTTTCCCGATTCTACTTCCCTGATGTCCTAACCATTTAAATAAACGACGTCTCCACCCTCCTAGTTGCTCCTGCCAGAAGTCTGAGAGCCACTGTTGAAACTCCTCTCCCACAGTCCCTGCCTCCCCACAACACCCCAAGAACTTTACACCCTGCACCCACCCCTACCATCCCCCCAACCCCCGAGCCTGCAAGGCCATAGCTCCCCTGGACCCCCATGCAGCCTCCCACTGGTCTCCCCACTTCCAACGCCGCATCCAGAATGACCTTTTAGAAACACGAGTCAAGCTGCGTACTCCCCTGCTTTAAGCTCTTCAGAACAAATCTACATCCTTAACGTGCTGTGAGCACGCAGTAAGATCCAGGTAAGATCCAGCCCCTGCCTGCCTCTGCGGCTGGGCTGCCCCTCGAGCCGGCGAATCCCCCGCTCTGCTGGAACACCCTTTCCCTCAGCCTCTCCCTGGTTGCCACTTAGATCTCGGCTCCAGTGTTACTTTTCCTGACAGACCTCCCTGACCCACCTCCTAATATATATTAGGTCTTCTCTGCTAACCTTAAAACGTAGTCATCTTGGGGCTTCCCTGGTGGCGCAGTGATTGAGAATCTGCCTGCCAATGCAGGGGACACGGGTTCAAGCCCTGGTCTGGGAAGATCCCACATGACGCGGAGCAACTAGGCCCCTGAGCCACAACTACTGAGCCTGCGCGTCTGGAGCCTGTGATCCGCAACAAGAGAGGCCGCGACAGTGAGAGGCACGCGCACCGCGATGAAGAGCGGCCCCCGCTCGCCGCAACTAGAGAAAGCCCTCGCACAGAAATGAAGACCCAACACAGCCCCCCCAAAAAATTAATTAATTAAAAAAACAAACAAAAAACTTAGTCATCTTATTTCCTAGAACTCATCACATTTAATTACGCGTTTATTTCTGTATTTCTGAGCTTAATGTCTGCCTGTCTGCTACCGTGCTGTCCGCGGCATGGGGCCTGGGGGGAGGTCTATCCTACTGGTCACTGCACCTGCTGTCACCACCCGGGCCTGGCAGGTGGTAGGTGCTCACAGGCCATTCGTTGACTAACTGAATGAAATCTATAGGCATAAAGATACGGAAGCCACGGATGAATGGATAAAGAAGAGGTGGTGTATATATTTACAATGGAATATTACTCAGCCATGAAAAAGTGAAATTTTGCCTTTTGCAGCAACATGGATGGACTTGGAGGGCATTATGCTAAGTGAAATAAGTCAGACCGAGAAAGACAAATACTGCATGATATCACTTATGTGGGGAATCTAAAAAATACATCAAATGAGTGAATACAGTACAACAAAAAAGGAGCAGACTCACAGATACAGAGAACAAACTAGTGGTCACCAGTGCGGCAGGGCAGGGAGGCAATACAGGGATGGGAGAGTAGAGGTACAAACCATTGGGTGTAAGATAGGCTCGAGGGTGGATTGTACAACATGGGGAACATACCCAGTTTTGAAATAACTGTAAATGAAAAGTAATCTTTAAAACTGTAAACACTGTTTAATTTAAAATTTTTAATTAAAAAAAGAAAAGAAATCTATAGGCGTAGCTCATGATACACAGTAGGTGTTTGGTAAATGTCAGTCTTCTCCTCCCTTCCCACTGCTTGGGTCATTGATGTTAAGAGCATGCTTTTAGCATCCACTTACGGCGGAAGAAACCCAGGCTTTACATCACACGTGTCTAAGGTCAAATCCGCGGCCTGCCTCTTACATGGTGCTAGGTGACCTTGGCTCATTCACTTCACTTCCGGGAGCCTCATTTTCTACCTACCCTGTGTGGCTCTTAGATGGGTTCAGTGAGAGAATTTAGATGTAAGGGGCCCGGCCTGGCACGTGGAAGAAACCCCATAAATCTGAGTTTCTTTTTCTTTCCTTCTTCCTTCCTTCCTCCCTCCTTCCTTCCTTTCTCTCTCCCTCCCTCCCTCCCTTCCTTCCTTTCTTTCTCTCCCTCCCTCCCTCCTTCCCTCCCTCCCTCCCTCCCTTCCTTTCTTTCTCTCTCTCTCCCTCCCTCCCTCCCTCCCTCCATCCATCCCTCCCTCCCTTCCTTCCTTTCTCTCTCTCTCTCTCTCTCTCTCTCTCTCTCTCTCTCTCTCTCTTTCTTTCCTTTTTTTGGCCGCACCTTGCACCTTGTGGGATCTTAGTTCCCCCACCGGGGATTGAACCCGGGCCACAGCAGTGAAAAGGCTGAGTCCTATCCACTGGACCACCAGGCAATTCCCAAGAGCTTCTTTCTTCATTATCTTTAGGTAATCAGAGAGGCCATCCCTGGCAGATAAACAGTCTGCTGCCCTGGAGGGCAGAGGCTCAGAATCTTCATCCCATTGTAGTTGTTCTTTGTTTCCAGAAAATAGGCAATTTGGGGGAAGTTAGGCTGCCCTAACTCCCCCACCAAATGCAGCCCTCTTCCCTGCTCCCTATCCTTGCCCTCCAGTTAACTGGCTGTACCTTCTAGAAGTCCAGAGTCAGGAGCCTTGGGGGTGGGGGGGTGCCTGTCCTCAAGAAGAGGCCCCTCTGAGGAGCTCTGAGAAGACGGCCTGTCACTTGGAGAGGTGATGGGAGGCAGATGAGTGTCAAAAAAAAGACAGAGAAGTGGGTTTCAACTTGACTTATATTAAGAATGTCACTTTAGAGCACAAATGAGAGAGAAGAGAAATGCTCTTTTATGTGGGAGTTTATTTTTGTCACTTTGTCAGAGAGAAATTGCAGCCCTGAGGGCACTGGAGCTGCACAGAATAAACCCAAACATTAACATGCAAATTGCCTTCTTTAGAGAAGGTAATTTTATTAGCGCACGCAAATATTTCTGTCACTGTACTCAAGCTTGGGAACGGTGCCGTTGGGGCCAGTTGGGGCCACCGCAAATGGAGAATTAGGGAGAGTCCTGAACTTGGTTAGGATTCTATCACCTCCTCTTCTTGAGACCATGCCTAGGGCACGCTGCAGTGTTGCAGCTGGTTACCCTGGGTGTACCTAGTGTAGATGGCAAGTGACTTGTTCAAGATCATACAGCATCCATGGCAGAAGAAGAGGTAGAGCTGAGGTCGTGTGCCCTGTGTTTTAGGTAACCAGGCGGTCAACAGGGGATCATTAGGGGTCTTGGAGGTGGCCACTCTGAGAAGAAGAAGCGGTGACATTCCATCCAAGCCCTCATTCATTCATTCACTCACTCATTCGTTCACCAAGGTTTCACTGTGCTAGGCCCTGGGCCCCAGATATGAATCAGGCACAGGCATCAGCATCCCCAGGGGCAGGTGGGAAGGGGACACAGACACACACAAACACTTATAATCCAGTAAGGTAAGACCTGCTGGGGGTGTGTGCCTAGAACCAACAACACAGAAGAGAGTGTGACTGGCAGGGCGAGGGGCTTGGAAGCTTCATGAAGGAGGGTCTTGCATGTGGGCATTGCCCAGGCAGTCAGGGAAGGGGGTCGCAGGCAGGGAGGTCAGCACGAACAGAAGCACGGAAGGAAGCACGTTGGTCTGGTCCATGCGGAGTAGCTGCTGCACAGGGTGTGTGGGAGGAGAGCGGGTCTGGCATGGGGGGCCGGGGTTGCAGAGGATGGAGAGGAGGTTGGCCGGGCCCATCTCACAGGCTAAAGAGCTCAGATTTTATCCTGCAGGTGGCAAGCACCCCTGCCAGGCCCGTTCAGAACAGAACCACGTTCCCTTGAGACTTCAGGAGGGAGGGGGTTCCCCAGGCCCTGGAGTGCCAAAATGACAGAAGGTTGCCTGAGGCTGAGCTTATATAAGGCTTGCTCCTCCTCCAGACGTGATCAGCGGGGAAGTGTGGGCGGAGACAACCACCTGCTACCAAGAAGAAAGCACCTCAGTCATGTAAGGTCTCACCGAACACTTTGGGAGCGCACCTTTCCCAGGAGGCTGCTATCCCTCACCCTGAGTTGATTGGCAGCTACATCATATGACCGTGGTGGGGCTCAGGTAAGTGCTTCCACCGCCCCAGGAGCTGTCTTTTAGGAAAGCTGCAGGGAAAATTGGCCATTTCAAGCACACAGAGAGCTATTGTGGAGATTCTGAGCTGGCACACTCCACCTCAGGGTTTCTCAACCTTGACGCTTTTCAGATTTGGGGCCAGAAAATTCTATGTTGGCGGAGTGGGGACTGTCCTATGCATTACAGGATGTTTAAAGCATCCCTGACCTCTACCCACTAGATGCCAATAGCAACATCCCTCTTTCCTTCCCCAGTTGTGACAACAAAAAACGTCTCCAAGCATGCCCAAATGTCCCCAGGGGAAAGTGGGGCGGGGGGGGGGGGATCACCTCCAGTTGAGAACCACTGGTCTATCCAGACCTCAGGGAAGACTGATGGCGGTCAAGGATGCCTGACCACTAGAAGTCTCCTAAGTGTGGCAGTGAGATGCAGAGCACCCCGAGGGCATGGTATCTGCCTTCTCCCCTCTCCCATGGGGCAAAGGATGGAGCAGAGTGCAGGTTTTTATCATGTGACTGTGCACTGACTATTTCAAAAAGAAATGTATCTAAATTACTCCTAGAAAGACCTAAGAAAGGGAGCAAAGTGAGGAGGTAGGAAACCAATGGACAGCAGCAAGTTCAGGGTCTCAGTGTTCCTCATCTATAAAGCAAGGGGGTTGAATAGATGATCTCTAAGGCCTCTCTAGTTTTAAAGGCTATGATTCCACACCAGTAAGATGAGCACACCTTAAAGGATGCTACCAGTGAATACTGAAGTTGGCCCCAAGTGAGAGATGATAGACTCTGGGCTGGATAAGGTTTCGTCTTGGGTTACTTTTCTTGCTTAGAGACAGAGAACTGATTAAGTGGCTCATGAGGTTGTCACTTCACTCTCAGGTTAAATGATTAAGCCCAGATCTCCCCAGGAATTCCATGGAAAATCTCTGAAAGGGCCTGTACGGTAAATACTTCTGGAATGCTTGTCATTGGTACAGTTTCTCAAAGACCATTGGAGTCTGAAGACAGAATTTTGGCTCTACCACCCATCAGCTGGGTGACCCTGGGCACATTACTTAACTTCTCTGAGCTTCATCTCTCTTCTCTGTAACCAGGTTGGTGTGAAAAGTGCAAATGCGTAAAGAGGACTTCCAGTTTCAGCTCTGACACATAAAGAGCTTGGAAGTCATCACTCCCATCCTCACAATAAGAAAAAAAGATGAGCAAACTGGAAATCGATGTTTTTTCTTCCGTCCGTCAGAGAAATAAGGTCACAGGGCAAACTGCCACCCTAAAAACTGGACAGACAAGTGAATATGGAGAATCACAGCTGAGATCAGCTTACTGGGAGCAGAAGTTGCTAGAGCCAGTAACTGGTAGGAACACTTAATTGGTGATTCAAGAATTGCTGGAGGCTGACTATGGACTAGATTGAGAGTTAGAAATTCCTGGGGGCTCAGTCCCCCACACTTTACCTCCAGAACCCAACCAGGTTCTTAAGGTGACTATAGGAGAAAAATCCCTCTTGCTTCAGGCAGGGATGAGGCGAAGGTAATCATTTTGAAATATGCCCAGAGTGTTCTCCATAACAAAGGCCTGCCCTCAAGGGGAACTGCTTTACCAGAGGCTTATCTGACCTGAGGGAAGGGCAATTAGACAACTCCAGCCTCTCTTTTCCTGGAAAGACAACTCCAGGCTCTCTCTTCCTTCTTTCTCACGTAAGGAAAGAAAAAAAAAAGGCTAAGAAATACTTCTGAACATCACAGTCCAAGTACTCAAGCCCACTGAGAAACTGAAATTTAACCATAAGATTATCAAATGCTTTCTCTCCCCAGCAAATTACCACCACATCAACAGGGCTCCAATATTACAACAGCGGATACAACCGAGAGGTGCAAAACCATTTAAGAAGGATTGTTTAAGGAAACCCAAAGACAATTGGGGGTTGAAAATAAAACCAAGGAAACTGAAGCCTCTGGTACCTACAGTTGCGGTGCGGCAAACATTAAATACAGCCCAGCTCCCAGCCGGTTAACATAAAACCTCACGCTTAAAGCCTGATTGCCTCAGTTCTTAGTACCTGATATATCATGTCCAGCTTTCAACCCAAAATTACAACAGCTGCTAAAAGATGAGAAAAAACCATGGTTTGAAGAGAAAAAGTAAGCATCAAAATCAGACTCAGATAGGAAACAGATGTTGGAATTATCTGACAGAGAATTAAAAATAATGATGATTAATATATTAAGGGCTCTGATGGGAAAAGTAGGCAACATTCAAGAACAGATGGGCAATGTAAGGAGAGAGATGGATACTCTAAGAAAGAATCAAAAGGAAATGCTAGAAATTAAAAACACCATCACTGAAATGAAGAAAGCTCTCAATGGGCTCAGAAATAGACTGGACATAGCTAAGGAAAGAATCAGTGAGCCTGAAGATATGTCAATAGAAATGTTACAAACTTGAAACTGAGCAGGACCCTGTGGGGCCCCTGGGCATGGAAGCATTTCTGTCCCCGGTTTCTTGTTTGTAGGGAATAGACTCCATGCCCTTCCCTGAGTCCCAAAGGGTAGATTCAAACAGTTGTTAATCAGGGAAGGGAGGGGATGCAGAGACAGGGGAGGAGCAGCCAGGAAACAACAGTGTAGCCTTGGGGCAGGGTCGTCATTCTGCCTCAAGGGATACACATAAAAATATATTTAACCTCTTCTGCAGAACTAAAACCCCCACCAAATGGAAGAGGCTAACTACTTGATGAAGCTTTCTTCAGAGAGGATCAGGAGACCACCTGAGGCCAGATTAAAGGAATCACAGAAGCTCATCAGGAAATCACCTGAGGCCAGATTAAAGGAATACAGGCCCTGCACACACACACACACACACACACACAGATCCTTATCAGCAATGCTGCCCTTGAACTATTGCTATAAAACTCCTCACCAAATTCCCCGGGGGTTGGGACACACAGTTTTTCAGGGCAAAAGCCCACTGTATCTCCCTTTGCCTGGCAAAACAATAAAGCTATTCTTTTCTACTTCATCCTAAACTCTGTCTCCAAGATTTGGTTCAGCACCAGTGCACAGAGGTCGAGCTTTCAGCACCAAACTGAAATGAGAAGAGAAAAACGAATGAAAAAAAAAACGAAAAACAAACCTGAGGGACTTCTCTTGTGGCGCAGGGGTTAAGAATCTGCCTGCCAATGCAGGGCACACGGGTTCAAGCCCTGGTCTGGGAAGATCCCACATGCCACAGAGCAACAAAGCCCGTGCTCCACAACTACTGAGCCTGTGCTCTAAAGCCCACGAGCCACAACTAGAGCCCGTGTGCCACAACTACTGAAACCCGCATGCCTAGAGCCTGTGCTCTGCAGCAAGAGAAGCCACCACAATGAGAAGCCCACGCACTGCAATGAAGAGTAGCCCCCACCCACCACAACTAGAGAAAGCCCGCGCACAGCAACGAAGACCCCATGCAGCCAAAAATAAATAAATAAATAAATAAAATAAAATAAAAAACCGAAAAAAACCTGAATGTCCAGGAACAGTGTCTTTGGACAACCTAGAAGAAATGGATAAATTCATAGAAACAGACAACCTACCAAGACTTAGTCAAGATGAAATAGATAATCTGAACAGACCAATTACTAGTAGGGAGATTGAATCAGTGATCAAAAACCTTCCAACAAACAAAAGTCCAGGACCAGATGGCTTCACAGGCAAATTCTATCAAACATTTAGGGAGAGCTGACACCTTCTCAAACTCTTCCAAAAAAACAGGAGATGAGGGAACTCTTCCAAACTCATTTTATGAGGCCAGCATTATCCTGATACCAAAATCAGACAAGGATGCCACAAGAAAAAAAAGGTACAGGCCAATACCCCTGATGAACATAGATGCAAAAATCCTCAACAAAATATTAGCAAACTGAATTCAACAATACATTAAAAGGATCATACACTATGATCAAGTGAGATTTATTCCAGGAATACAAAGGATGGCTTACCATCTGCAAATCAGTCAATGTTGTATACCACATTAATAAAATGAAGGATAAAAATCATATGATTATCTCAATAGATGCAGAAAAAGCATTTGACAAAGTGCAACATCCATTTATGATAAAAGAAACTCTCAACAAATCAGGTATAGAGAGAAGATACCTCAACAGAATAAAGGTCATATATGACAAGCCCTCAGCTAACATCATACTCAATGGTGAGAAGCTGAAAGCTTTTTCTCTAAGGCCAGGAGCAAGACAAAGATGTCTACTCTTACCAATTTAATTCAACATAGTATTGGAAGTCCTATCCAGAGCAATTAGGCAAGAAAAAGAAATAAAAGGAATCAAAATTGGAAAGGAAAAAGTAAGATTGTCACTATTTGCAGATGATATGATATTATATATGGAAAACCCTAAAGACTCCATCAAAAAACTGCTAGAACTAATAAACGAATTCAGTTAAGTTACAGGATACAAAATCAATACACAACAATCTGTTGCATTCTATACACTAATAACAAACTATCAGAAAGAGAAATTAAGAAAACAATCCCATTTACAATTGCATCAAAAAGAATAAAATACTCAGGAATAAATTTAACCAAGGAGTTGAAAGATCTGTATATTGAAAACTGTGAGGTATCAACGAAAGAAATTGAAGACAAATGAATGCAAAAATATTCTGTACTCATGGATTGGAATAATTAATATTGTTAAAATGTCCATACTATTCAAAGCAATATACAGATTCAATGCAATCCGTATCAAAATTCCGAGGACATTTTCCACAGAAATAGAACAAACAATCCTAAAATTTGTATGGAACCAAAAAAGACTCTAAATAGCCAAAGCAATCTTGAGAAAGAAGAACAAAGCTGTGGGCATCACACTTCCTGATTTCAAACTATATTACAAAGCTATAGTAGTGAAAACTCTATGGTGTTGGGATAAAAACAGACACATAGATCAATGGAACAGAAGAGGGAGTCCAGAAATAAACCCATGCATATATGGTCAATTAATTTACAACAAAAGAGTAGAGAATATACAATGGGGAAAGGACAGTTTCTTCAAGAAATGGTGTTGGGAAAATTGGACAGCCACATGCAAAAGAATGAAACTGGACCACCATCTAATACACAAAAATTAGCTCAAAATGAGCTAAAGACTCGAAACTAAGACCTGAAACCATTAAACTCCTAGAAGAAAGGAGTAGGCAGTAAGCTCCTTGATATAGGTCTTGGCTATAGCTTTTTAATCTGACACCAAAAGCAGAAATGAACATCAAATTAAAAAGTTTCCTTTGCACAGCAAAGGGAACCACCAACAAAATGAAAAGGCAACCTACTGAATGGGAGAAGATAACTTCAAATTATATATCTGGTAAGGGGCTAATATTCAAAACATATAAAGAACTCATACAATTCAATGGCAAAAAATTCCAAACAATCTGATTTAAAAATGGGCAGAAGATCTGAATAGACATTTGTCCGAAGAAGCCAACAGGTATCCAAAAAGATGTGCAACATCGTTAATCATCAGGGAAATGCAAATCAAAACCACAATGAGACAGCACCTCATGCCTATTAGAATGGCTATTGTCAAATAGATAAGAAATAATGAGTGTTGGCAAGAATATGGAGAAAAGGGAATCCTTGTGCCCTGTTGGTGGGAATGTAAAATGGTGCAGCTATTGTGGAAAACAGTATGGAGGCTCCATAAAAGATTAAAAATAGAACTATAATATGATCCAGCAATTCCACTTCTGGGTATTTACCTGAAGAAAATGAAAACATTAACTTGAAAAGATATATGCACTCCCATGTTCATTACAGCATTATTTACAATAGCCGAGATATGGACACAACCTAAGTGTCCTCTGATGGATGACTGGATAAAGACATTATAACATGACTGTTATTCAGCAATAAAAGAGAATGAAATTGTACCATTTGCAACAACATGGATGGAGCTCAAGGGCATTATGCTAAGTGAAATAAGACAGAACAGAGAAAGACAGATACTGTGCATCTCTCTTATAGATGGAATCTAAAACAAAAAACAAATTAAAAAAACCAACACAAGTTCATAGATAACAGAGAACAAATTGGTGGTTGCCAAAGGTTGGGGGGTTGGTGGGGGAGAAATGGGTGAACTGTTTCTGTTTTTTAGTATAAATAAATTGAATTTTTTAAAAAAGAATAAAGTAAAGGAGAATGTCTTGGAACAGTGGGACAATACAAAAGGCTTGAAATACAATGGGAATACCAGAAGGATAAAAAAGAAAGGAAGAGAAGAGATACTTGAAGTAATAATGGCTGAGAATTTTCCAAAATTAATGAGACATCCAAACCACAGATCCAAGAAGCTCAGAGAATGACAAGCAGGAGAAATACCAAAAAATTAACACCTATACATATAATATTCAAACTGTAGAAAACCAGAGACAGAGAAAACCTTGACAGATGCCAGAGGGGAAAAACACCTTACCTATAGCGGAATAAGAAAAAAATTACATCAGCATCTCATCAGAAACCATGCAAGAAGAGAGAGGAGTGAAATATCTTAAACGTTGAAAGAAAAATCCCGTAAACCTAGAATTCTGTATCCAGAGAAATTATCCTTCAAAGGGGAAGGAGAAATACTTTCTCAAACAAAAACTGAAGGAATTTCTTGTCCATAGACTTGCCTTGCAAGCAATGTTCAAAGAAGCTCTTCAGAGAGAAAGAAAATGATCTAGGTCAGAAACTCAGATCTACATAAAGAAAAGAAGAGCATCAGAAAAGGAATAAATGAAGGTAAAATAAATCTTTTTTATTTTTCTTATTCTTAACTGATCTAACAGATAACTGTTTGTTCAAAGTAATAGTAGCAACAATGTGTTGGGTGATTATAGCTTAGGAATAAGTAAAATGAGTAACAGCACAGTTATTAGGAAAGGGGGGAGGAATTGGGAGTACTCTTTTACAGGGAACTTGCACTCTCTGGGAAGTTGTATAACACTATTTGAAAATGGGTTTATTAGCAGAAAAAGTACACTGCAAACTCTAGGACAACCACTGATTTTTTTTTTTTTTTTTTTTGCGGTACGCGGGCCTCCCACCGTTGTGGCCTCTCCCGTTGCGGAGCACAGGCTCCGGACGCGCAGGCTCAGCGGCCATGGCTCACAGGCCTAGCCGCTCTGCGGCATGTGGGATTTTCCTGGACCGGGGCACAAACCCGTGTCCCCAGCATCGGCAGGCGGACTCAACCACTGTGCCACCAGGGAAGCCCTAACCACTGATTTTTAAAGAAGAAGTATAACTGATATATTAAGAGAGAAAATGAAATCTTATAAAATGCTCAATTAAAACCAGAGAAGGAAGAAAAAGAGGGGAAGATAAAAAAGAAACAAAGAACAAGGGAAATAAATGGAAAGCAGTTACTAACATGGTAAATAGTAATCCAGCTATAGCAATAATCACTTTAAATGTGAATGGTTTAAATATATTAATTAAAAGACAGAGATTGTTAGAGTGGATTTAAAAAAGCAAAATCCAACTATATATTGTTTACAAGAAACCCTCTTTAAACGTAAAGACAAAGATAAAAAGTAAAGGGATGGAGAAAGATATATCATGCTAACACTAACTAAAAAAAAAAGGCTGGAGTAGCTATATTAATTTCAGACAACGCAGACTGCAGAACAAAGAAAACTATCAGGGATAAAGGTGGGCATTATTTAATGATAAAGGGGTCAATTCTCCAAGAAGACAACAATCCTTATCATGTATGTAGCTAAAAACAGAGTGTCAAAATATGTGAGGTAAAACAGATAGAACTGCAAGGGGAAATAGACAAATCCACTATTATAGTTGGAGATTTCAACACCCCTCTATCAGTAATTGACAGATCCAGCAGGCAGAAAATTGGTAAGGATATAGTTTAACTGAACAGCACCATCAATCAACTGGATCTAACTGACATGTATAAAATACCTTATTCAACAAGAGCAGAATACACATTATTTTCAGGTCACACAGAACACTTACCACGGTAGACTATATTCTCAGCCATAAAACATAACCTAACAAATTTAAAAGAATAGAAATCATACAAAGTATGCTCTCATACCACAATGAAATTAAACTAAAGATCAATAACAGAAAGACAGCTGAAAATTCTCCACGTATTTGGAGGTTAAATAGCACATGTCTAAACAATACATGGGTCAAAAAATAAGTCTCAAGAGAAATTTAAAAATATTTTTAACTAAGTGAAAATGAAAATAGAACTTACTGAATTTTGTGGGAGGCAGTGAAAGTAGTGCTTAGAGGGACATTTAGAGCCTTGAATGCATATAATAAACAAAATGAAAGATCTTAAATCAACTATCTAAACTCCCATCTTAGGAAACTAGAAAAAGAAGAGCAAATTAAATCCAAAGTAAGCAGAAGAAAAGAAATAACAAAAACTAGAGCACAAATCAATGAAATTAAAAACAGGAAAGCAATAAAGAAAATCAATTAAGCCAAAAGCTGGTTCTATAAAAAGATCAATGAAACTGATAAACCTCTAGCCAGGCTAAGCAAGAAAAAAAGAGAGAAGACTACTACACTACTAATTAGTAATTAAAATTACTAATATCAGAAATGAAAGAGGGTTACCACTACTGATCCCATAGACAGAGGATAGAGGATAGATCCCATAGACATAGAGGATAATAAAGGAATATTATGAATAATTTTGTGTCCACAAATTTGATAACTTAGATGAAATGGACCAATTTCTCTTTTCTTTTAAATTTTTTTTTTTCAATTTCTCTTTTCTAAAAATTAATTAATTAATTTACTTTTGGCTGTGTTGGGTCTTCATTGCTGCGCGTGGGCTTTCTCTAAGTTGTGGCAAGTGGGGGCTGCTCTTTGTTGCGGTGCATGGGCTTCTCATTGCGGTGGCTTCTCTCATTGGGGAGCATGGGCTCTAGGCATGTGGGCTCAGTAGTTGTGGCTCGCGGGCTCTAGAGCACAGGCTCAGTAGTTGTGGCACACGGGCTTGGTTGCTCCACGGCATGTGGGATCTTCCCAGACCAGGGCTCGAACCCATGTCCCCTGCATTGGCAGGTGGATTCTTAACCACTGTGCCACCAGGGAAGTCCTGGACCAATTTCTTGAAAGACACAATTCAACAAAACTCACACAAAGAGAAACAGTTAATCTGAATAGGCTTATATCTATTAAAGAAATTAAATTAATAACCTTCTAAAAAAGTAATCACTAGGCCCTGATGGTTTCACTGATAAATTCTAGTAAACATTTAAGAAAGAAATGATACCAATTCTCTACAATCTCTTACAGAATATAGCAGAGGGAACATGTTCTAACTCATTTTATGAGGTCAACATTACCCCAATACTAGATAACGGCATTACTAGAAAGGTAAAACTACGGACCAATATCTCTCATAAACATAGATGCAAAAATCCTCAACAAAATATTAGCAAGTGGAATCCAATGATGTATAAGAAGAATTATACACCACAACCAATGAGATTTTTTCCAGATACGCAAGGCTGCCTCAACATTCAAAAATCAATTAATGTAATCTATCACATCAACAGGCTAAAGAAGAAAAATCGTATGATCATGTCAATAGATGCAGGAAAGGCATTTGACAAAATCCAACACTCATTCATGATAAAAAAGAAAAAAAAACACCCCCTAAAACTCTATGCAAGCTAGGAACAGAGGGGAACTTTGTCCATTTGATGAAGAATAGCTACAAAAACCCTACAGCTAACTTCATATTTAATGCTAAGAAAATAGGTGCTTTCCACCTAATATTGGGAACAGGACAAGGATGTCCCCTCTCACCACTCCTGTTCAACATTGCACTGGAAGTCTTAGTTAATTCAATAAGACAAGACAAAACAAGACAAGAAGAGAAAAGAAAAGGTAGACCAAAAGATTGGAAAGGTAGAAATAAAACTGCCTTTATTCTCAAATGACATGGCTGTCAATGTAGAAAATCCCAATAAATTGACAAACTTCTGGAACTAAGTGATTATAGCGACCTTGTAGGGTACAACGTTATTATATAATAGTCAACTGCTTTCCTATATTCCAGCAATGAACACTTGGAATTTTAAATTAAAAACACAACACCATTTATATTAGCACCCAAGTAAAGTAAAATAAAATAAAATACTTAGGTATAAATCTAATGGAACATATGGAAGATACATATGAAGAAAACTAAGAAACCTGAATGACAAAAATAAAAGATCTAAATAAATGGAGAGATATTTCATGTTCATGGACAGGAAGACTCAATATTGTTTAGATGGTAGTTCTTCCCAACTCAATCTATAGATTCAACACAATCCAAATTAAAATCCCAGCAAGTTATTTGGTGAATATTTGACCAGCTGATTCCAAAATTTATATGGGAAAGGCAAAAGACCAGAATAGCCAACACAATCCTAAAGAAGAAGAACATAGAGGACTGACACTACCCAGCTTCAAAACTTACTATAGTTACAGTAATCAAAACAACACGGTATTAGTGAAAGAACAGACAACTAGATCAATGGAACAGAATACAGAGCCCAGAAATAGACTCACACAAATATAATCAACTGATCTTTGACAAAGGAACAAAGGAAATTCAATGGAGAAAGGACAGTCTTTTCAACAAATGGTGTTGGAACAAGTGGACATCCATATTTAAAAGAAAAAAAAAAAAGAATCTAGACACAGACCTTGCACCTTTCACAAAAATTAACTCAAAATGGATCATAGACATAAATGTAAAATGCAAAACTATACAAGTTTTAGAAGATAACAGGAGAAAATCTAGGGGACCTTGGATTTGGCTATGAAGTTTTAGACACAACACCAAAAGCAAAATCCCTGAAAGAAAAAATTGATGTTAGACCTTATTAAAATTAAAATTTCTGCTCTGTACAGCCACTGTTAAGAGAATGAAAAGATAAGCCACATAAACTGTGAGAAAATATTTGCAAAAGACATACTTGATAAAAAGACTTGTATCCAAAATATACAAAGAACTCTTAAAACTCAACAATAAGGAAAAAAAGTGGGCAAAGATCTGGACATCTCATCAAAGAAGATATACAAATGGCAAATAAGCATATGAAAAGATGCTCGACATCATATGTCTTTAGGAAATTGCAAATTAAAACAATGTGGTATACCACTACACACCTATTACAATGGCTAAATTTAAAAACCTGACAATACTAAGTGTTGTCAAGGATGTGGAGCAACAGGAACTCTCATTCGTTGCTGGTGGGAATGTGAAATGGTACAGCCATTTTGAAAGACAGTTTGGCAGTTTCTTAAAAAGCTAAACGTAGTCTTACCATATGATCCAGCAATCACATCCCTAGGTATTTGCCCATTTTGAAAACGTATATCCACAAAAAAAAAAAACCGCACACAAATGTTTAGAGCAGCTTTATTCATAACTGTCAAAAATTGTACGCAACAAAGATGTCCTTAAATAGGTGAATGGATTAACAAACCATGGCATATCCATTCAATGGACTTTTACTCACAGATAAAAAGAAATGAGCTATCAAGCCACAAAAAGACATGGAGGACCTTTAAATGCACATTGCTAAGTGAAAGAAGCCAGTACTGAAAAGGCTACATACTGTACGATTCCAATGATATGACATTCAGAAAAAGGCAAAACTATGAAGAGAGTAAAAAGATCAGTGGATGCCAGGGATTCAGGGTGGGAGAGGATGAATAGGTGGGACACAGGGGATTTTTTTTTTTTTTTATTGTGGCTCACGGGGCCAGGTGCTCCGCAGCATGTGGGAACCTCCCAGACCAGGACTCGAACCCGTGTCCCCTGCATCAGCAGGCAGACTCTCAACCACTGCACCACCAGGGAAGCCTGACACAGGGGATTTTTAGGGCAGTGAAAACATTCTGTATAGCACTGTACTGGATACATTACATTATGCAGTTGTCAAAACACATAGGATGTACAACACAGAGTGAACTTTAAACTATGGACTTTAATTAATAATAATATATTAATATTTGTTTATTAACTAACAAATGTATACTAATGCAACATACTATAGAGGAAAGAGTATGTGTTTGGGGAGTATATGGGAATTCTCTGTACTATCTGCTCAATTTTTCTGTAAATCTAAAACTGTTTCAAAGGGGTTTCCCTGGTGGCTCAGTGGTTAAGAATCCTCCTGCCAATGCAGGGGACATGGGTTCGAGCCCTGGTCCGGGAAGATCCCACATGCTGCAGAAGAAGTAAGCCCGTGAGCCACAACTACTGAGCCTGCGCTCTAGAGTCCGTGAGCCACAACTACTGAGCCCACGTGCCACAACTACTGAAGCCCGCGCACCTAGAGCCTGTGCTCTGCAACAAGAGAAGGCCCCACTCACCACAACTAGAGAAAGCCCACATGCAGCAGTGAAGACCCAACACAGCCCAAAATAAATAAATTTATTAAAAAAAAAAACTTTTCCAAAAAAATTATCTATTAATTTTTAAAAATCCATAAATGTAGCTCATATTTGGGTCAATCACCAGCAGTCACATTAAGGGGCAGCATGTTGGAGAAGATTTAGTTAGGAGACGTGGGTCCTTGTCCAAGCACTGCTGTTTTACTAGCGAGGTGCCCCCAACCAGTCTAATTCTCATTTCCTCAACTCTAAATAGCGGTGCTGTGAGGAGTGTCAAGTGCAGAGCTTTGTAGCAGTAAAGCCTGTGTGACCCTGTATCCTGCCTCCTTGGTAGTAGAGGAGCAGATGGGGGGAGGGGCTGCGGAGGATGCGTCTGTCATTGGTCACGTCTCCCCGACGGTCTTACCAAACACAGCTCCGCCCACCTTATGGATGCCTCAGCCTGGGGATATTTGGGGATTGGCAGTAGTCCTTCCATCTTTACTCATCAGTGTTGTCACTTCCTGAGGCTGCACAAGATGGAGGCTAGAGACCGGTTCCTGCTCTGTCCCTGACCCCTCTTTACCACTCTGAGCCTCGGTTTCCTCCTCCCTGAGTGGGGTCGTGGGAACAAGACCACGATCGGGGGAGTGTGAGCTTTCAGTACACAAGTGGATTGGAAGACTTTTGTAATCTGAAAGCACGCACACATGTCAAGAATGACAATGGTGGTTAAAACAAAGTAAAAGGAGAGCCGGGGGTACACTTACTAACTAAAGCCTTACAACAACCCAAGGTGGATGGCACTGGCCCGTTTTAAAGGAAACTGTGGCTCTTGGAGCTGAAGCGCCCCCACCCCCGACCCTGGGCTCCAGGATGGGAGGTGCAAGGAACCAGACTCAGCCTGGCTGGCTCGCTGGTTCATGGCTCATGCTTTTCCCACAACTTCCATCCTGCTGCCGCTGTTCCTGCAAGATCTGGGATGAGGAAAAGGAAATAGCTGCATAAAAAAATTCATCTCACTTTTTTCCTTTTGTCTCTTTTTTGGGGCGTAGGACCAGACAACGGCGGAGATCCTGTTCCCATGCCCTGGATGTGACGGACAGGAAGGTGACGATCAGGCGCTCCAATGAAGGGGCTGTGGCGGTGATCACACGTCTCCAGGCGACACTCCCCGAGGGGGACATTCATTACAGAAGGTGCAGCCTGCACGGCAGCAGCCCCAGATAAGCGTCTGCGCGGGAAGGGCGAGCTGGCATTTCTGTTGGCTCGCTTGCTTTTATTAAAAATAATTCTGACACTGACTATTTTGTAAGCGTGTAGGCACACATCCAGGGAGGCCCATCTGACTTTGAGATAATTTCAAGGCTGAAGAACATCGCTCGTGCCAGACACAGTGCAAGGCACCGCGTGAAACCCGCCTCCTGTACCGAGGAGGGAGGGGGCCATCCATGTATACGTATAAGTGAGGCTTCGCTAAACCTTCCAAGTAAAAATACTTTTAAATATTTCAGTACGTTGTTAACCACATACATTTCAGTTGGGGCTCATTCCAGCTGAGGAAAGTAGAGGAGGCAGATGATTTGCATAAGTCGACTGAGGAAATTTGGTGAGAGACAGTAACGAGACTCAGACACCCACAGATGTCACAGCTGATCGTCAGGGTCCCGTCCCTCGTCCACCCCGCACACGTTTGCTGAGCACCTACTATGTGCCAGGCACAGAGCTAGGCTTCGTTAAAGGCAGGAACAGCTTGGCGTCATGGAGGTTAGTCTAGCTCAAGGGGCAGATGCCACAAGCTCATTCCACAGTGTTCACTTCGCACTGTGATCGGTGTTGCCGAGGAGCGGCGCTGGATGCTGCTGGAGCCCGTGGGAAGGGAGAGCTGGCCCAGCCTGAGGGCGGCGCCTTGCGAAGAGGGCCTGGGCAGTGGTGTGTGAGGGGTGAGGGCTTCGGACAGAGGCAAGTGGCCCCGATGGAGGTCCCTCCGAAGTGGCCGGCCACCTTGGCTGGGAACGAGTGAAGCGTGGGGCTAGTGACCGGAGGGGTGGCTGCGACAGGGGGAAGGGTTCTCACTCGCTCCCCTGGAGTTGTAGTCGTGAGACCAGTGACTGCAGGCGGCTGATGGTGGACTCCGGGTTGAGAGGTGATGCAGGAGGAGGGCTGGAGGCCGCCGCAGCCAGCCAAAGGCAGGAAGCACCCACAGTGTGAGAGCAGACGTGCAGAGGAGCGGGGAACAGCTGGTCTTTGGAGACCGTGACACACGTGGAGAGAAACTGGCCCTGACTCTCCAGGCCCGGCAGCCCTGAAGCTGGCAGTGTGCTGCATTTCTTGCTAAAGGTCCCCGGCTTCACAGTATCCACCCCCACCCCTACTTTCCTTGAGTTGGACACAATGGGTTCCGCTTCCCAGCCAACCCTCCAACAGTGCTGTGTAGGACAAAGGGGCAGGGCAGTGAGGATGGGGCAGCCAGGCCAAAGGTGGGGGAGGGCCGTCTTGGAGGGAAAGGAGGGGAGGCCCTGGCACTCTGTCGGCTCCGAGGGAAGGCCCGCTGCCACCACATCCCATCCCTCCCACAGGCTGCGAGTGTCTCCAGGCAGGCGTTTCTTCCTGTCTGTTTCCCAGCACCTGCAGAGCACCTGGCACGAGTAGGTGCCCAGGAAGCATGTCCCGGGAGAGGGGTGCAGTCAGAGCCAGGTGATATCAATAGAAGCAGCCCCTTCTTACTGAGCATTTCCTGCTCAGACCCTGCTCGGAGCACTTTCTGCTCTGTCCCATCTCAGCCGTATCAACGTTCTTATGAAGTGGGGGCACCGTTATTATCTCCCCTTTTTCAGAAGATGAATGTGAGGCTCAGAGGAAGTTACATAACCTGCGGAGACGACACAGCTTGCAACTTACCGGTCTCAGCTTTGAAGCCAGGTTTGTCTGATCCCAGAGGCCCGTGGCTTTGGTTATACTGCCAGTCAAACCGAGGCAGCCCCACGAAGGCGGGCATGTAGCTCAGGAGCTCCTCGAGCAGTGGAAGAAATGTTTCTCGTTTTGGTCAGAGCCTACAGCACGTACGAGCCATTAAACTATGACACTCTGATTTTTCCTCTGCAAGCAAGGTGTGGGCCGGGACACCCATACGTGGGTGTCGCGTGTGTGCTCACGTGGGTGGGAAAGACGCTCCGGTCCGTGTTCTTTCTTGCTTTGCAACCGTGTTTCCATTGCTTACTGGGAGGACCTCTAGTTTATATTTTAAGACAGCAAAAAATCTGGCTGCGAAGTGAACAAAGCTGTCCTGAAGCCCCTAGCTGTCGGTTGTGGGTTAGATGGACCAGACACCTAGATGCTGGGCTCAAGTGTTCCCTTTTCAAGTGAAACGTTTGTCTCCTCACAGATGATGCCAGTGATACTGCTTTTTTTTTTTTTTTTTTTTTTTTTTGCGGTACGCGGGCCTCTCACTGTTTTGGCCTCTCCCTCCCGGTGCGGAGCACAGGCTCCGGACGCGCAGGCTTCAGCGGCCATGGAGGACCGGGGGCACGGACCCGTGTCCCCTGCATCGGCAGGTGGACTCTCAACCACTGCGCCACCAGGGAAGCCCGATACTGCCTTTTATTGCCTAATCTTGATGCTGTCCTAGTCTCTCGCCACAGAGGAGTGAATTCCACTCTGGGAAGAGTAGAAAGCAAAGTCTCAATGATAAGGAGGTGTCCATGAGTGCAATTTACGTAACATAAACTGCCTCTTCACTGACAACTGTGTTTTCTTCATTTGGTTCTGGGCAATGAGAGGGCTACTACACCCCAAGTTTGCTGATAACACAAACAGATTTCTGTGCTGTGCTAGAAATTCTTTTTCAGATTTTTTTTTAGATTTCTGTGCTCTGCTAGAAATTCTAGAATTGGAAACTGAAATCTTTTTTTTTTTTTTTTAATGACAATTGACAATTACACTGGCCTGCTGCAGAGGGTGAGAGACTGCATATTATGAAATTCCACCAAGCTCCTAAGTAGTCACTGGCATTTTAAGAGAGGAAGACAGTCTATTTAGAGAGCGATGGGCATGGGATGCAGCTGAGGGCTCCTCAGGTGGAGAGAGGTGGCCAATGGGCTGGGTCTGGGGGAGAGCCATGTGCTAAACGCGTGTGATCGTCGAGTCCCAGCTTTTGCTTTGGGTCACGAGAGGTGTGGGATGCTTCTTCCATTATTAAAAATAACAAATTCAAAAAGCTAAGTGAATAGAGCAGGCTATGCATGGACCAGGATGAAGTGTCTCACGAACCAAGGATTATGATTAACCCAGTTCTGTGCACCTGAGGTCCACTTTAAAAAAGCAATCAATAACGAGCCTATTTAAAAGGATGGTCTGAGATTTAGATTTCATAATGTATGCTTTTTCTTACTGGGTTTTTTTTTTTTCCTCTCTAGTCTTTTTAAACACCACTTTTTCTTCTCCATTTCCATAGCAGGGTCTCCTCATGCAGGTCAAATGAAGGTTCATAAGGGCCTTGAGCATCGGGAATCTGGTTAACCCCCTTGGTGGGTACCAAAGTCTCATTAGGGCAGAAGGAAGGTCTGGGCTGGCTTCCAGAAAGGAAAGGTGCATCAGCACTTGGACACACTGGGGTTTGGGTCGGCTTGATGGTCTTATTCAAATGGGCTGGCATTTTACACTGGACAATAGGAAAGCAGAGGGAGACCCCTATAGACCACCGCTAGTATAAGCCATGGTTCTCACACTCAGAAGGCCCTGCTGTGGGGATGGGGGACATTTTTTATATTGGCATTCGTCTGCTCACCGAACATTCACTGGGCACCAAGTGAGATGCTTTTGCTTGCTCTGGTCGATGTGCCAGGCCCTCAGGGATACAGAACGAGTAGCGAGCGCCTTTTCTGGCTCGCCCACCATGCTAAGTGCTTTGCTTGTGTTCTCTCTTCACCCGCACGGCTCCCTCCTTTGTTGCTTCCCCCCATGGTAGCTCTGGCCACCCCCTGTTACAACTTTCAACTGCGCATCCTTTTCATTTGTGTGGCTGGAGACGCTGGGTGTAATGGAAGGGCCAAGGATGAGCTCTGAAGGCAGGGCCGTTCTTGGTTCAGATCCCAGGCTCCCCACTGTAAGACTTGACACGCTTGCTGAAGTTCACCCCTTTGAGCCTCAGCTTTCTCATCTGTCAAATGGGAATAGCCAGCCTTATCTCACAGGGCTGCATGAGACTTAAATGAAGCAATTCATAACAAGCATCTTTGATTTTCTGTCACATGGTAATGTTCAGTACATAATCTCTATTATTTTCTTTTCCTTGAGAATAGGGTCTGTAAAATAATTTCTCTTTTTATTCCAGTAGGGCCCCAATACCTGGTAACACATTCATTACCCGTCTGTTGAATGAATGAATGAGTGAATGAACGAGTGAGTGCGTGCCCTTTGAGACTGAGAGCGCATGTTCTGCCCCTCTTCTGACCTTCTTTCTTGCCAGCCCCACAGCAGCTCTAGGGCAGGTAAAGCTGCCCCAGCTCACATGGACCCACACCTCCGACCAGGCCTTTACTTCTTCTGACATCCAGTAGCTTCCTGAATGGTCCTGAGTACCGCGGCTGGCTTCAGAAACTCCTCCTTGAGAATCAGAGGTGCTCGAGCAGGCTTCTCAGGAGGCATCTGGGCTCCGGCCTGCACCAGCTAAGACAGCAGTGGCCCCTGCGCCCACGGGCACAGACAGCCTTCTCATTCCTGGCTTAACGCCCAGCCAGCCCTCACTGCCTGTACGACCCCCCCCACCCTGGATGCTATTATTTCCTTTCAGGAGTGATGGAAACAGGAGAAACAGGAGTATAAGCTCCAAGGAGGAAGGGAGACAGGTGCGTGGACGAGGCACCAACTCCCACTCCAGTTCTGCCTTCCCTGTGCTCTGTGGAATTGACCTTTCACCTCCCTGCCTCACGAGCCCCCATCCCCTCCGCATCACTCAGATGAACAAGCCCTGCTCGGTGTGGCCCTGGACCTGGGGACAGCGTCCGGGCCAGGAGGTAGGAGGCTTGAGTGCAAATCCAGCTTCTGCTACTCACTGGCTATGGGATTTCAGACAAGTCACTTTTGCTCTTGGAAACCTCAGAATCCTGCTCTGTAAGATGGATCTGATCACCCCCCTCGAAGGTCTGGTGTGAGAATTAGCAGTGATATTTGCATGTCGGAGGTGATCTCAAAATTGCAGTTACTACTAAGGATTGTTATTCCACACATTCAGGGCTGAGGCAGGGCGGAAAGGCCTGGAAGACCCCAGCCCCAGATTTGCGCATCTGTATGTTCTAAAAGTAAGTATTTTTCTCATCTCCTTAACTTGCTCAGCAGACAGAGACGCTGCAGACCCCAGAAAAACCTCACCCGAGCCTGTCCTGTGGGCAGCCCCTGTGAATTCCACTGCTGGGGAGCAATTTAAGAGGCAACAAAACATGAAAAAGCTACTCAGAATTGACAATGGGGCCAGATGGTAATGCTAGTTTGAAGCAATAAAACATGGTAAGTAGCTTCCTGCTGCTATTCCTGGTCAATTTCAATATTTAATAATCTCACGGCCACCCGTGCCCCCTCATCTGCCCCCTCCACAGGCTCCTGCAACGACGCCCCGCATTCGCTCACAGAGCAAACACGTCTTCACTTTCTGAAGGCGTCAGCAGAAAGCAGGCGGCTCAACTGTCACATGAGCGCCCTCCGTCCTGGAGATGATAATTCATCTACCTACTTCTAAGAGGTTCCATCTCCAGCCTCTCCTGGTTGCCAGGGAAAGATGGAAGGGAGCTCCGACGGTGGAGATGTGATAGGAGCTCTCGCCTTGTCGAATCAGTGAGTATTAGTAGCCCCTGAGTTTTGCTTTTGAATTTAAGAAAGGGGAGCAGTAGGGAGCTGGGTGGTCATCTTACTCTGGGACCGATAGCAGGAGGAAGCAACCGGAAGGGGAGGGTGGCAGCTTGGTGTTAAAGTCTTACCCACCAGCCACGCCTCTGAGCCTCAATTTCCTTCTCTGTATGAAAGAGATCATCGCGTCTACCTCTGGGAGGATTCTAGCCCGTGCTGCACGTGTCAAGTGCCGGGCAGTGTGCTCAGCATGTAGGAAACACCCAAGACTGGCAGCTGGAAGCCTCATTACCAAACGTGAAACCACTTAGCAAACGATGCCCAAGTCCCGGCAGCTGCAGGAAGGGCTGCTGGTCCCTGTGGGCAGGGAGCTCTAGCCCAGGGCAGACCCGAGGTGAGGGGCAGGATCTGGCAGGGAGCACCCTGCTCGGGATTCTCCCCAAGGGGAGCCCACTGATAAGATGAACTGTCCACGAGGGCCCCACAGGCTTTCAGGCCCTCCGACACAGGGCACCCCGGAGAGCTGGTGTTGCTGGCACCCTTTACGGAGGAGGAAATGGACAGGACGAGGTGAAACGGCTTCTTGCGCTTACATCGTAGGAAGTAGCATTGTCAGTTCTAAGCTGGGTCCCCCAACCCCCCTGATTTCAGGTCCTCGCCACCCTATCGCAGGAGAAAACTGCTCCCTGAGGCGCCCCCTCTTTGTGTGTCCTTTTTGCAAGGAGGCAGCCGAGTGGAGGGTGGCCCCCTTGAGCTGCAGTTTACTCGGCTGTGAAATGCGAACGTTAATACCTACTGCACTGGTTCACAGCAGAGACGTTTAATGAGGGAATATGCATGAGAGCCCGCTGTAATTTTGTGATGAGCTGAACAAATGTCAGGCGTGGTTATTATTATGGCTTTTTAGAAAAACCCCCTCTGGGAGGAAAAAGATCAGAAATTCATCCACCGAAGGCGGATTCTTCTTACTGAATCCTTCACCGGCCCCACATGCTCTAGGGGGTCAAGATCAAGCTCTTTCACGTGGCGTTCAAGGCCTCGACAGCTCCTGCAACCCTGTCTCTGCCTCTTCTCCTTTCCCACCTTGCTGCAGAGCCTCCAGGCTACCTGGGGTGACCTGAGCCTTTCACGTGTGTCTCTGCCTAGACCAGGGAAACAGCCCTGAAGGAGGGGGTGTGTGCCACCCTGTCCCTCAGCTGATCCCACTCGGCTTCTGCAGGGAGTCTTCCTTAGGCCCTCCTTGCTCAGGAACGCCTCTGCTGAGCCTCCTGACAGCCTCTCTGTGCTTCCCTCCATCCTAGCACGCATCACACTAGCTACTGCTATGTCCTCATCTGCTTTCCAACTCTAGAGCCAGTTCCTCCTGGGCCTGAACCAAGTGCCGTTCACTCTAGTCTATCCGGGGCCTGGCCCCGCTTATGCCCTGGAAATGTGTGGCGAGGGATGAACCAACCAACGAATAAGTGACTGTTTCCAACATAAACAGAATCAAAGCTTTAGGCAAAGGATTCCAGCAGTGGAATTAGGATTTGGGTGGGCACAGCCTCGAGAGCAGAAGTCAGGATGGTGCTCGTGAATTCAAACTCAGCTCCATCCCTCCAGTGAGGTCTAGAGCTGATAGTGTAAGCAAGCCTTCCCAGGACAGACCCCACCCCTCCACCCCGTCCTCCACCTGCCTTTTGTTTGTAGAAAAACTTTAGCTTCCTAGGCCTTCCCCAAGTTCCAAAGAATACACTTAATCAAAGAAGTGAGAAAATGCAGAAACAAAGGAAAACAGTCAAGCAAAACAAAATAATAATAGTTTAGCCATTAAACAAAGTCAAGGACCTTTAATTCCTCCTCAAGGGCTATAGATAACATTCCGAGCCACGTCCTTTGAGCTGTTTTGCAGATACTGAAGCCCCCGCCAGCCAGGTGGAGGAAGTTAACTGCATGCTGCCCACAGGCACGTAGACCCCAGACGGGCTGGAACCAGAAGGTTGATGATGTTGACTCCCAATGACCTCATCACCAACCAATCAGAAGAATGTCCACGAGCTGATCACACACCCCGCGACACCTCTCCCTCACCCTGCTTTTAAAAACCTTTCCCTGAAAGCCACTGGGGAGCTCGGGCCTTCTGAGCTGCCTGGACTCCTTGCTTGGCCCTGCAATAAATGCTCCCTTTCCTTCACCACAACTCCGAGTCAGCAGGTTGGCTTTACTGCACGCAGGCGAACAGACCCAGGTTTGGTTTGGTAACAATAGGATGACCTTCCTCCTTCCCCCACCTTGACCCTTAACAAGAAGAAACAGATAATGTACCACCCATCCCTCTCTGTCCTCTCACAGGACACGGCAGAGGTCAGTCATCAGGTACCTGAATCCCGCTGGTCCACGGTCATGGAGTTCCATCTCCTCGTGATGTCAATGTAGAGGATGTCCACGGCGGCCATGGACAAGCTGCCGCTACTGAGCTTGCAGTTCCTGCAGAAGACAGGAAAGGACACGTCACTGCCAGATCCGACCCGTCCTGTCCGGCTTCTGTGCCTTTGCCCGGGCTGTGTTCCCCGCCTGGAAGGCCCTCCCTCCCCACAGCTGGAACTAGCGAAGGGTGAATGGCAGGGAACCATGGGAGAGGAGGCTGAAAATGTAAGAGCTGAGGTCAGATCCTGTGGGTTCCTGTAATGTGGTTCATTAGGGCTCTAAAGGGCTGGGAGGAGGAGGGACTTTAGGATGGCAAGTCTTGAGTTGAACCTGGCTCTACCACTTAGAAGCAGATGGCTCTGATTAAACTATTTCCCCTTCTTGAGCCTCAGTTTCCTGACCTATAAAACAGGCAGTCTTGATTACAGTCACTGTGGTCTGGAAAGGTGGGCAGGCGCCCTGAAAAGAGCATGATTTGGGCCTCGGACAGACCAGGACTGAAATCCCGGCCCTGCTGCTTTTTCTAGCTAGTATGGCTGTGGACCATTTACTTAAATCTTCGGTGCCTCTATTTGCTGGTCTCTTAAATGAAGATAATAACACCCGCCCACACGGCTGTCGTGAAGAGGAGATGAGGCGGGGCATCCCAAGGCCCTGGCACCTGGTTGGGCCACGACAACTGTTGGTTCCCTTCCCGATCTCTCTCTACTTGCCCTCTTGCTCTCAGAGCTGCAACCATCTAGGCCCCTTCAGAGGCTGCCTGAGGCTGACCTTTCAGTGAAGGCCCTGTCCATTCTGGAGGAATGGGGCTTGCTAGTCAGAGTGTCTGGATGAAAGCATTTACACTCTCTGTTCAGGATGTAGGCAGCCCTCAGCTGGTCCGGAGGCACTTTCCTCCTGAACCAGATCGTGCCGGGGAGGCGAGTCCCAAGACAGGCCGGATTTGCCCTGGGAACCCCGAAAGCTAGACCTTGGGACCAGCTGTCTGCTTGGCTGAACTACACTGCATGCTGCTTTCAACTTTCCAAGTGTGTCCACATCCGTCGCCCCAGCTATGATAAAGTGGTTCTTTGGGTTCCCATTTGTCATCATCTCTTGCGTGAATAGCTCCCTTAGGAACCCGAGAAGTCGGGGGTTGATTGGCAAGCAGGATTTGGGCATTCCAGAGGCCCCTCTCCAAACCCATGCACACCCCTGACACGTGCCCACGTGTGCCCAGCACGGTGCCTGGACGAGGCTGGTGCTCCTTATATGACAGCATCCTCCCTCCCTCCCTCCCTTCCTTCCTTTCTTCCCAGCCTGTATTCCTCAGGCCATCAATTCACATCCTGCTTCCTCCTGGGCTCCGGCTCCGTATTTCAATCACAAGTCACAGTGGCAGACTTCAAAGCACATCAGCACACAGTTACTGAGCCTCAGTAACAACGTGTCAGTGGATGCAGAGCTTTTCATGTCACCCGTCACTGAGATGGCTATCTCTATTGGGTCCTGCTGGGGACCCGCTCCAGTCTCTCCCAAGGTATATTCTAACAGCCTGCACTGTTCATTTCCAAAGCTTCATTAGGAGTGGCTACGGGTTTTCTCTAATTATCGTATCCATGTCCTCTGGACCACTTGCTCCCCACAGGACAGGAGCTCTGCCTGGCTTGCTCTGTGGGTTAATGGCGAATAAAAAGGGAAACCAAACTGACCACTGGTATATAGTTATTTTTTTCCTGACAGGTAGAAATTAGAAGTGTCAAACCTTTAGTAGGAGTCATAATTTACCAAAGAGGATTCTCCATTTATCCCTTTTCCAAAAGTAACTTTCCCTCCCTAGTGATACCTGCAGACACAGTCGATGGTAACATTTGCTGCTGGGGCAGGGGAAGGTGGGATCTGTGCTGGCTGCCGTAGACAGGAAACGCTTTAAAAGAAGTTTGATCCTGTAGGCACTTCTTGGGCACCATCTGTATGCCAGGCCCCTTCCTGCCCATGAGCTCTCTGGGTCTTTATAACCACTTTATGAGGGAGGTGTTCTTAGGCCCACTTCAATGACGGGTAAGCTGAGACTCAAGAGAAGGGACATGGCTTGCCCAAGATCACACGCTGGGATTCACATCCAGGCCTCCCCTGGAGGACAGAGTAGTGGACTTGGGAACTTTGGGGAGAAATGGGGAGGTGGCCCAGCCCAGAGCTTCAGGAAGAGCCCAAGAGTCAAGAGGTAAAGTCTCAGGTAACCCAGAAAGTCTGGAGCCTCTAGAGAGGCCCTGTTGGGAAGCTTTGGGATATAAGGCTGGGGGGTAAGACAACCAGGGTCACTTGGAGACAGGTTTTCCTAGGTTTATCCCCGTGGTCACCAAACATTCTTAATGCGCTCAAACAGGGAATGTCTCCAAGGGTTAAGATTTTGGAATGAACTTTTCATCCATCCGCCCACTCAGTATAGAATTTGTTTTGTGTGCACTATGTGTAAGTGGTATTCTGGGCCCAGTGGGTGACGCCGGGATCTGGATCAGTCTTGGATACGGCTCTCGGAGGGCAGAAATGATCTCAGAATCTGGGGTGAAAACATGAGGCCTGGTAGCTCTTAATCGTTCGAACAGTTTCCCCTTATGCTCTGGGATGCAGTTCTTCAAATGACTGACGAGTGATAGCATAAATGCTTCAGTGGAAGAGAGATCCAAGAAATATGGTAACATGAGAAGCCAGAAAGATTCCGCAGAAAGGACAGGCTAGAAACGTACATGGAAAAAATGAGCTTTGGAGTCAAAGGCACACGAGTTTGTATCTTGACTCTGCTATGTGACCTTGAGCAGGTCGCTGACATTCTCTGCAATCTAAATTTCCTTATTTGTATGAGGATAAGGCGACTCGCCATATAAAGCTATCTTAAGGACTAGCTCGGTGCCTGGCACATATGACGGCTCCCAGCCTTCCTCCATGATGCAGAACCAGTTTAAAGAAAGGTTTTGTTTTGTTTTCAGAATCAAAAGAATACGGGCACAGAGGATGGAGAGAATCACAAATCATTCAAGTTCACTAGGAGCCTAAGATTAGAGAGATTTGAAATTATCATCCCCATTTTCTCTCAACAACTAGTGACATCTCATGGGAAATTTAGAAACCAACTTTTTCCACTCCATAAAATCCTATTTATAGAATTTCTTTCGTGTTCATCCTTCTCTGTGAAAGAAAAGCAGCTTATTTTTCCTGGAGAGGTTTCTGTAAGGTGAAAACTAACAAATAATCAATATTTGTTTAAAAAAGAAAAAAAAAACCCCCACTCTCTAAACATCTGCTGGGGGGAGGGAAAGACTACTTTGGTTTATAATGTTTCTATTTTTAAAGGCTATTGATAGCCCAGGCATAAAAGTCTCGTGATATTACTGGAAAGAGATCATCACAGAACAGGGGAATTTTCAAAGTCACTGAGGAGTTAATGACGGAGGAGGAGGCAGGGCCCCCGACACTTCCATTCCAGAACATTCTAATGCTCCATGCTGCCTCTCAGAGAATAACACCCCACAGCTACCCATTATGAAGCATATTAATATCTCCTTATGAGAAAAGGGAGTGGAAGGGGGAAAAAAAGGAAAAAGAGAAAACCGTTCTCTAATTTAGAAGGAGACCAGGATTAGAAACCACAAAGGACACGAGTGGGGATCTCCAAGCGGAATGGCCCAGCTTGAAGCAAACACTCGAGGTGTGGAGAAGCTGCCTCCCATTTTCTAGAAATAAACCCCAGTTTTGGCAAACCGTTTAATCTTCAGGCTGCGGAAATGGAAAATGCAGCGTGTGCCAGCTGATGTCAAACTCTGATGTAGGATACGTTCAGAAAATGGGTTCTTAGTGAATTACATAGAAATCCTCCCAAATTAGGAATCCGATGGAAGGAAAATAACACAAATGCATTTCCCTCGAGAAAGCTGCCACACTGAAGAAGCAGATAATTTCTGTGTCTCAGAGAAAGAGATGTCTCCACACCTCAGCAATTATTATGAATTAAAAAAAAAGAGAGAGCAAAGAGGTGCTTAATTCATCGTAATACGTGCTACTGTTTTATGCCTCCTGAGGAAATGACACGACAAGCTGGTTAGATAGAGTTAATTCTAGACGAGAGGATGACAGTTCATTATTTCTCATTTCTTGGTGGAAAAGAAAAATAGAATACGGCCAGACTGGCATTAGCATAATTCACTCCTAAAATTGCTGATCTATGCAGCACGTTATGAGAGATGGTCACTGAAAATCAATTCAATCGGAATGTTTATTATTTTGTTCCCTCCAGTTCTCTTCAAGGAACTTGAAGAGAAAGAGTGGGTAGAACAGACGAAAGTCAAGTTCAACTTCTGCCCTTTGCGTGGGAGCTCAGAAGGGAGGGTCTCTAGCCAGCAAATATGTCTCTGGCACAGTGCCCCAGAGAAGGGCACTTGGTTTGATTTAACACATGGCATAAATATTATTAATTCATAATGAAGCGAAATTTAAACTGAAGTGGAAAGCAGAGAGAGAATAGTTGTTAGCAAGAGAAAACACGTGCTGTTAAATTTAGCTGGCGAGACGGAACACACTCAGATATAAATCTGAAAGCACAGAAGATCATCTTTTACAACAAAGTTGGCTGTTCGGATGTCTTGGTACATTTGAAAAGGAGAAATCTATTAACAGTTGTGCAATGTTTTCTCCATTTCTTCCTGCACCCTTCATTACTCAGGACACTTGCTGGGTGGGTACAGAGGGAGGGGAGAGGGGCTCACAGTCTGGGTCCTTCTGCTCCGGCTGCCTCTTCCCTACCTGAAGACATTGTCACTTGTCACGGTCACCATCGCTCCCACTAACAGTACTTGGCCACAGGTTGGGAATGACGGCCACAGGACCTAATAGTCGCTAATGTCACAAAGGTGGGTTTTTCATGCAAACACTCTTAATTATAGAGAACAAAGGGGTGGAAAAATCATAAAGCCTCTCACACAGAGACAGATTCGTAGCAATATTTTTCACATCATCCAGTTTCAGTCTGAGTGCATTTTAAGTATCTTCTTTGCTAGAACCGCTCTCAATTCTTTTCAGGAATTTTCTTTTCAACACTGTATATGAACATACCAGTCCTCTTAATATTTACCTCAGCCTCTCACACCAGAGGTAACACACCGGTGGACTCTATGGGCCGCCACGCTTCGATTGAACCCAGAATTATTTTCTGAATCGCCAACATTCAGTATATACATGCATTGATATTTTACACAAAAATCAATATTTCTAGCTTCTCTTGAAAAATCAAAAGCTTTGGTTAATACTAGCCCGGCAACAACCTTTCCTTTTGCCACAGCCCCGCCCCCCCTCATCCTTCTAGACCCCACCCACTGGTTTGTTTATCCTTCCTGCCTGCACCCTCCCCCCACCCCATCCTCAGGCAAACTGAGATTGTGATTCTTGTGATATGTAATTCTTTTTCAAATCTCTCCCTCTCTCTTACATTTTAGTAGAATTGTATTAGGAGTTAAAAGGAAGCATCCGACCAACGTCTTTTGCTCTTCCTTCCTTCTTCCTTTTTCCTGCCTGGAACTTGACCATGATGGCTGGATTTTGAGCAGCCATCTTGTGACCATACGGCAACCCTGAAGCTTGAAGCACATGCTCAGGGTGGGTAAGCACAAAGACAGAAACTGGGGAGTTGATCACATTGTGGGGTCATTAACCAGCCCTCGAAGCCCCACTGCCAAATTTCCTGTTATATGAGAAGAAAATTAATTTTACTCTTTAAACCATTTATAGATGGGTATCTATTCCTACAAGTCAAATGCAATTCTTAAATGAGTCAGAGGGTATCATGTTAGGTAGTTTTCTCAGGGAAATAACGTGCCTGTTGACTTCCTTGAAAATTCCCTCTGCCTCATGGAAATAATAACAAAAGACTTCCATTTCACAAACAGCTCCCGTAAACTTGGCAGCGGGCCAGATCCTTTATGATATATTACGTCCCAACCTCATAACACTCCTGCAAGGTGGGAGAGATCATTCCCATTTTACAGATGAGGGAACTGAGACTCAGAGAAGATAAGGAATGTGCCCAAAGCCACACAGCTGTTAAGTAATGTGCTTGGCTCTGAAGCCGAACCCCAAAGCTTGTGCTCTTTCCATGGGGTTTTCTTTTCCCCTGAAACTAACACAAAGCCCCTCTCAAAATCACTGTGCAAATATGACTTCAGGTTTGCTGAGATGGCAAAAATTCCTGCTGATACTTCTTCAGGCCACCCTATCAGGAGTATCAGAGCGCTAGAGTTAGAATTTATAAAATTCATTTAGAGAAAAGCATATGACAAATGGTTTCCAATTCAAGACTTCCAATTATTTGCTTTCATGAAAAAAAACTATGAACAGGGTGACTTTGTGTTGCCAGATAGAAATATTAAAACCAACGATGAGAAAGACAATAGCAACGTGGGATGCTGGCAGGTAGTTCCGCTGAGGTGTATAACATACAATCCTAGGGTACTGATAGTTTCATCTCCATTTTATAGGACCATTGAGGTTCAGAGACTGTCATTAACTTACCCAAGGTCACACAGCTAGTAAGTGCTCCTGTACTGCCCCCAAAGTATCCCAGAGGGTAGAGGCAAGTTAATGAATAATCTTGGGAGATTAAGTGGCAATGGCTTATTTTATAGGCTGTGGCAAAAACATGATTTCTTTGTCTCATGTTTTATCTTTAAAATTCATGCAAATTTTGTATTATACTCTGTAATATAACCACATTATTTTTATATTAGAACAAATGTATTAAATTATTTATCAACTGAATTATTCAACTTTTCTCTCCTGAAATTGACACTTTGGAAGATGTGGCTTGTTTCTCTGCTGTGGCTTCATAAAAGCTCAGCACTCAGCCACGTACCACTGGGAGAACATCACCCCAGTTTTAGAAGCACGAGGTCTGTCTGAGTCCAAGGGGCAATTATTCATATATGAATAAGGACCTAGCTCAGGGTAACGCAGAATTGTTTTCTAACCACAAACATAATGTTGCGAATACTGTCACATCCGTAACATTCATTAATTCATTCAACAAACAAGAGTCTACTATGTGCCAGGCCCAGTGCCAGCTGCTGGGCCAATCCAACCCCAAGTGGGGCCGTGATCTGGCATCACAGATTCTCCCAGGCACAGTCAGAGAGACGGGACCAGCCAGATGCGGGGCTGGTCTCCACCCTGCCAGAGGAGCTGGTCTCACTGACCTTATGAAGGTACGAAAGCCTGTTGGTCCCAACTTCATTGTCCCCTTGATACCCAGGAACCGGATAAACAGGTTTGCCATCCTGTCCACCAGGCGCAGGTAGTTGAACTGCTTTGCATACTTGGGGAACACCTGCTTGAGGCAGATGGAGGGCAGGTGGGCTTCGGGATGGGCGCTGCCTGCCGAGGCACTGGCCCGATCGCTCTCAGAAGGCTCTTCCTTTGAGGCTAACGGCTTCCCAAGCTGCTGAGACCTGCAGCACACAAGGAGTTAACGACAGAACCAACATTTAGAGCGGGCTTTACAGCACACAGATTGCTTTCCCTTGCAAATTCTCCTTTCCTTTAGATTTATAGCAACCTGCAGGGGGGGTGTATCATTACTATTCTTAATGCACAAACCAGAGAACTGACCTCAAAGAAGTGACCTACCCAAGCTCACATGGCTAGGGCGTAGCAAAGCCAGAACTTGAACCCAGGACAGAGCCGGGACTAGACACTTACACTTCCTCCGTTCTACCATCCTGGCTTCCCAATATGGACAATTTCCTTTTCCGTACTCATGACTGAAGAGAATACTCTATTATAAAGCAGTCTGGGTTTGATTTCAAACTCCTACTTATGGGTAGTAATTGAATAATTAAGAAATATAAAAATCTCATTGAGGGCTGGCAAGAAGCCACAGACAGTTCAGTGAACAATGTGCAAAGATACAGCAGTCACCCAATTCTAGGAACAGGCACAACGGGATTTTGTGGCTTAACTATTTTCTTATTTGGAACTCGTACAAAAGAAATGATCGTACTGTTGTGATTCCTTAGTCTGGATATTTTCTTCGGAAATCATCCTGATACTCGAGAAAGTTCACAGCCACTAACTCTCAGATATGCACCTCCAGCTGGAATGTTCTTCTCACCTCCAGACACACAGATCCAGCTATCACCTGTTCACCCTCCAGGGTGACCCGTGGGAATCTCACACTGACATGACCATTTCCCCTCACCCCAAATCCACACTCCCTGTCTCCTCGAATGTCACCACCGTCTGTCAGTGACCCAAGCAGGAAACATCTGAATGTTTCCAACCCCTCCTCTCCCTCTGTCTCCACAGCATCCTTAATGTTCCCTGGAACCCACTCCACTCTCCCCCTGCCCTGGCCTTGTCTGCTCTCTCCTGGACTCTAACAATGGGGTCTCCCGCCTCCGGCCTTTCCCATCCACAGACCCATCCTCCACATGGCACCTGAGGTGCCCTTTGAAAGCAGACCTGGCTGGGATGCGCACTTCCTACAGTTCTTTGTGGTTCCCGAGTGCCTACATGATAAAGTCCATACTCCTCCCTCTGGCACGCAAGGCCCTGCCTGATTCCCTCTCTGCCCTCCTTATTTCTTGTCATTGCCTTAGACACACCGTACCCTTCAAGGCCTTGACCTCTGCTGCCGCCCCAGTCACGGCCTGGCCTGGACATAGAGACCCATGCTTGCTGGACGCCCAGCCCCCTTCCACACTCAGGCCTGTCTCTGCACCTGCAGCTCACCTTGCTTTCCTGTCTCTTGTCCTGCCCATAGCGAATGAGGGGCCAGGCGTAACCCTTTCCACCTGTGTGTCCATTCCAGAGACAGAACCCTTGTAATAGGGAACAACAAATCTGACTCCACATTGAATCTGTTACTTTTACTTTAACCTTTGTGTTCTCCTGCTTTTGCTACAAGTTAATCACTAAAGGGATGTTACCTGTAAGCCTAAATGATACATAATGGCCGTCTCTGGGAACCCTGCCTCCCATGTGATGAGTGTTAAGGTAAAATACCTTTGTTTAGCTCACAGGAGACCTCCTGACTAGGCCCACCTGTGAATGGCTGCAGGAAGGAAGAAATTAACACATCCCCTCTGGAGTCTGACTGTAACCAGGACTTTACCCCCTCCCCTTTTAGTATAAAAGCAGCCTGAATTCTAACTCCAGGAAGATGGTTCTTTGGGACGCTAGGCAACCATCTTCTTTTTTTTTTTTTTTTTTTTTAGCTTTTATTTATTTATTTATTTATTTTTAACATCTTTATTGGGGTATAATTGCTTTACAATGGTGTGTTAGTTTCTGCTTTATAACAAAGTGAATCAGCTATACATATACATATGTTCCCATATGTCTTCCCTCTTGCGTCTCCCTCCCACCCACTCTCCCCATCCCACCCCTCCAGGCTGTCCCAAAGCACCGAGCTAATATCCCTGTGCCTTGCGGCTGCTTCCCCCCAGCTATCTACCTTACTACGTTTGTTAGTGTGTATATGTCCATGACTCTCTCTCGCCCTGTCAAAACTCACCCTTCCCCCTCCCCATATCCTCCAACCATCTTCTCAGTCTGCTGATTTTCTGAATAAAGGCGCTATTCCTTGCCCCAACAACCTGTCTCTCTATTTATCGTCCTGTCGTGCGGCGAGCAGTACGAGCTTGGACTTGGTAACACCCTGAGCGCGGTGTGAACGGCCAGTAAGTACTGCCCAGCTGGCTAAGAGATCCAGGAAGAGAAGAGCCACATCCCATGGTGCTGAGCTCAATACCAAGGCCATTTTCTACTCTTTTCTTCTCTTTATTAAATGGTCTCGTCCCCAGAGCTCCCACTTCCAAGCACACCGTCAGTCACCAAGCTGGGCTGTCTTGGTACCTTCATACCTGCTTGCCTCAGCCCTTGAAGACTTTCCCAGCCCTGGCTGCCTGGCACATTTCTGTTCCACTTTCAGAACCAGCTCAGCTGTTCCCTTGCCCGTGCTGAAGACTGTCTTTCATGTCCCACTCCTGCCCCTCGGACTTCACTCCTCTCATCAACTGCGCTGCACTTCCTTACACGCCAGTCCTTCTCACTGTTTTGTGAGCTCGTTGAAGGCAAGGACCACACCTTATTCGACTCTATTTCCACAGGACCTGGCACGTATTAGGTTCTTCGGAAATGTTTCACTGAATTTGTTGAATTGGGAAAGTTTGCTTTTAACAGCAAGGTGAGCTTCAAATAAAACATCAAGGTTATGATGCTTTGTACCCGCCCCATAAGCTCGTTTAAACGGGAAAGAGGTTCGAGAGAGAAACAGCATACTTGACGGCCCTACCAGAATGGTCTTTTCTTTATGCTGGTCCAAGGAGCCAGCCTCCAAGAAAGAGAACCCCCTTGTGTGAATAAAAGGTCCTGTAAGTTCTGTTCATGGTTCCTTCTAAGTGGGTCTCAAAGCGAGGACAGGCAGAACCAGAGAAGCGCAAAGGAAAACCTCTTCTAAAGTTCAACAATGTGGATGGTTCCGGGGAAACAAATGCTCCCTCCTACAAAGAGGAGGGACCTTATTCCTCCGGAGAAGCACTGCATTCCCAGGGGGAGTGGGATGGAGTGGGTGCAACTTCCCTTCAGCTAAACTGGTTTTATCATCACCTCCTTGAGTTTAAGACTGTAAATAAAAGTCAGGTGGTTACACTTCAGATGAAATAAAATGTTTTCACATTAAGGTTATAGGAAGAAAGATGAGAAAAAAAGCAGCACTGTTACTGGAAATTAGCTCTTAAATTCCTGGATAAGTGGCAATCACTAACTTCAAAAGCACTCATTAAGTTTTTGTTAAAGAAAAGATTTGGAAATACACAGTTTGAATACACTCCATGACAAAGAAAACGGCTGAGAACTCTTCAATCAACAGAACCGTCCCACTTTCGTGATCTCATTTGCTCTTCACAAAACATGTGCAGTACACTGTTATTTTTATACCCCTCTTCCAGACGGAGAAACTGAGGCGCAACAAGGCGAAGCAGCTCTTTGCCTTGGCTGGACTGGAATTACACATCAGTTCTCCTAACCAGGGCTGTTTCCATCTTGCTGCCCTATTATTCCAAAGCACATCATGGTTCACATTGGGGGTTACCAAATCCAAAGGACTGTTATTTTTGTTTTTAAATAGTTTTTAAAAAATTATAATAGTAATTCATGGTCTTTGTAAGCATTCTGAGAACTGTATAAAGGAATCAGAGTCATTTGTAATCCCACAATTCAGGGATAAACACTACTAATGTTTTGACTTTTTATCTATGTTTCTAAGTTAGGATCACATCCTGGGTTATATCATAAGTGTCTCCCCATGGCATTAAGTATGCTTTCATGAGCATAGTCTCTCATGGACATATAATGTTCCATGTTATGCCTGAACCGTAATTTAATTGGCCATTCCCTGTCAGTCAGATATTGTCTACATGGCTCGTCTTTGACTATATAGGGTCTGGGAGCCAGTCCCCTAAGCCATGTGCTCCCTCCCAGAAACATAACACGTTAACAGCTAGCAGCAGCCTTGGAGATCATTCTGTCCAACGATGTCATCTATTTTCTTTTATTGTGGTCTACTGTACGTAACATAAAATTCACCATTTTAACCATTTTAAAGCATGCAATGCACAATGTCGTGCAACCACCACCTCTGTCTAGCTCCTAACCTTTCCACAATGATGTCATTTTAGAGAAGAAATGACTCCCAGGTAGATAGGACATTAGCACCAGTGGGTCATCTGACTGGCAGATCATCCAAGGGGGTGGCCGTAGCTTGGGTTACCTGATGAGGGGGACCTCACCACCTCCAGGCCACCTCTCAGGCTGGGAAGGTTTTCTGCATGGCACGTCAGAGGCTGTTCTCCCTCTGGTGTCCATAGCCCACATCCCAACCTACCCTCAGAGCCTCACAGGATGGGTCTGTCTTCTCTTCTCCATGAAAGCCTCTCACCTTTCTTACTGGATGACTACCATCCCCCTTCCTTCCTGAATCCCAATTAATAACCTCAGGATGAAAAGGGCCCTCAAAGCCACAGATATTTTCATGGACTCAAAACCACAAATTCAGGCAGAAGTGGTTTTACTCAACTGGAAGAAGGCAGTAAAGATATGGCTGATACATAAGAGGAAATAAAACAAGGAGAAATGGTTATTCTGCTGGAGATAATTCCAATTATCACACTGAGGTCCAAGTTATCACAAATACTGTAAAGTCCTGTTTTTACCTAATAGCATTTTAATGGAAAAGTCAGACTTATGAAATAGAAGTGACTGGTAAAGAAAATATAAATCCAGCTTACTTGGGGTCCTTTGGGGTATTTTTTCTTAAATTGAATTTGGTGTGTCCTTGATTCATTAAAATAGGGGAAAGAATCCTGGAATGTTTTATCTATTATTGTCTTTCAAATAAAATGGAATTTTGTTTTATTAAAACTCTTGTGAAAAACCACCTACCACTATTTGGCCTGGAAAGCCTACTGTTAAGAATACTACTATTTATCAGGGACCCACTCTGTGTCAAGCAGCTTACTACCTATATATGATCTCACTGGTTTCTCGAAACAATGCTACAAGGTAGGTAGAAACTAGTCCCATTTTACAAATTAGGAACCTGAGGCCCAGAGAACCTTAATACTTGCCCAATGTCACAAATCAATGGTGGAATCAGAATTTGTACTCCAGACTGTCTCACTACACACTCAAGGCTTAGCTCACTGTGTAGCTCTTCTGCTAATTTGATTTAAATCAAACCAAAGACTTTTCTTCTGATGTACAAACTATATATGTATACATTCTAGGGAGTTAGCAAAATAGGAAGGTAGATACAGCAAGTTCCAGCTTCAGAGAAGGTGCTTGAATTCTCTCAGAGAAATAATTCCCATTTTTAGTGAAGCATCCTTCAATAATTTATTCGTTCATGAACCATTTCTCAAGCGCTTACCTGTCCCAGGGGCCTGGGCTACACAGGTGAGGTATACACAGTCCTAGCTACCCAGAAGCACATGACCCAGTGGGGGGAAGACTAGACCCATCCATAAACAATGACTGAGCCAGGTGGGAGTGGCCAGGTGAGCATCCAGAGATGGGACCTGGAGCATATGGAAGTAGGTCGGCTTGCTGGGTCTTAGTCGTGTACATGAAGGGGAGCAGGTAGGAATATGACCAGGAAGCCAGCTTGGGTCTGGGTCTTATAGGATCTTGAGTGTCAGACAAGGGAGCTTGGATGTGGCAGTGTAGGAGATGACAAGGTTGTGGTAGATTTGGGGGAAAGGAGTGGCAAAATCAGAAGTTCAGAGAAGATGAATGAATCTGCCAGCAGTGTGTATCCTGGATCGCGGGGGGAGTGGACGATGTTAGGAAGCTACTGGAACACTCAAGCTCAGGGATTCTGAAAGCGTGGTCCCTGGTCCAGCAGCATCAGCATCCCTGAGTCCTTGTTAGAGAAGCACACTCTTGGCCCGACCCCAGACCTATGGCCTCAGAAGCTCTGCCTTAGCAAGCCCTGTGGGGGATTCTGATGCGGGCTGAAGTCTAAGAATCACTGGTCTCGGTGAAAGAAGATGGATTTGGCAACTGCTTGATCTCGGAGGATAGAAAGGGAGCAAAGGCTCTGGATCATGTTCCCGGGCAATCCTGTGGCTTGACAGGAGAGCCTGGTGGGCAGCGGGACGGTCCTGGCAAATGGAGGGAGGTAGGCAGGCTCCTTTCCCCACCGTTTGGCCAAGACATGTCCCCCCCCCCCCCCCAAAGCCCCTCGGGGATTTCAAAGGCCCATTGGCATTCCGGAAGAAACGGCCAACAATGCACCAAAGAAGTCCCTTAAGTTAGCCCAGCAGCTAATTTAAAGAGCTGGAGGATAAAGTCACTAAAAATAAACGGAACTACCATGTAGCCTGGCTCTGTCATTTGATAAATCTCTTCCATCACAGGGGCCCCATTTGCTTGATGGCAATGCTATATTGTTTGAAGAGAAGGCGATAGACGGGTGAGGCATGTGTTTCCAAAGTGATGAAGAAAGGGATTTAGTGAGGGATTCTGGCTGATGCTCTAGTCCCTGTGAGACCTAGATCCATGCTGGGTCTATTCCCACTGGCTCCGCTTCGTGCAGTGTTCCTATGAATGCTTGCCTGGCCGCTTCCACCTCTCTCAATCACTTTCCTCCACAGCACAGTGTCACATCAACCATAAAACACAATGGTGATGATATTGATTATGTGCCAGGAACTGCCATCTTAAAACATTTAGTCTTGATAAAATCCTACAAAGCAGGCATTATCATTATTCCCATTTTACAGATGTGGAAACCAAGGCACAAAGATACAAATTAATAGGTTGTAGACCCAGGACAGAGAGCCAGGCAGGCAGGTGCCAGTGTCCTTGTTTCTAACCACTGCACTACGGCTTCTTCTATACATGAGGAGTTATCGGGCATTAAATATCTGAGAGTCAGGTCGGTTACTTGTAACATCTCATTTGACCCTGGCAATGATCCTTATGAGTTAGGTATAATAAGTGGCTCCATTCTGCTGCTGACAAATGAGCTTCAGAGAGGTTAGGCTACTTTCCAAAGGTCACTCAGCTATTAACTGGCTGAGTGAGGATTTGAACAAGGATCTGCTTGAGTTCAAAGCCCAGGCCCTTTCCACTCCATCATGTTACAACTCAGTGTAGTTATGAAACTTCTCTGAACTCATTTTTTCCTCCTTTTCAATGGGAGAGAAGTCTCCTACTTATCCTACTTACGAGGGAGAGCGGTTGGGAGGGCACTTAGTCTAAGCCCAGCACAAAACTGTTGCATTCTTTAGGATCAAAAACACAGCCTATGTGTAGAGCATCCAGATGATTCTGCTGGGTCGGGGGGGGGGAGTTGTAACTGACCTCAGTGCGACGATATATCCGGATGGGGCTGTTCCATTTCCACTGCCCAACAAATCAATCTCTGTTTTACAGTTTCAGGCCCACACGATCACTGAGGCGCTGTGTGTCGCATGTGTGGGAATTAACGGAGGCTCCCGATGGAGGCAGCAGCAGACTAGGTCTCTGCCCCCGCCTGGGATGAATTCCCGGAGCCACCAGGCTGGGTATGCTGCACGAGCATCTACCCATCGGGCCAGGCAACGAATTAACAAAAGAACAAGCATACAGACCTAGTCCAAGGCCCCCTTTCCCGCAGACCCAGAACTCAGGCGATTTCCGAGCTGGAAGTGCCTTTAGGGGTCATGTGGCCCGGTCCTCTCATCTTCCAGATGAACAAACCGACAGCTCGTTTAACAAAGGCCTCCCAAAGGGATTCTTTTCCCACAGGGCTCTCCCTGCTCTGTCCCTCTGCCCAGAATGAGTATCTTCGCCCTGGTCCCTCTTGCTTTCTTTGTCTCTGGGCACGGGCAGTAAGAGACAGTGAAATGTACTGTCACTCAGGCCGGGGAGGGTGGGAGGAGATGCTGCCAGACAGCTCCTCCCCACAGGCGCCGGCCTGGGGAACCCGGGGCGTGGGTTCTGGGGTTCGTCCAGAGTCACCGCTGGAATCCCAGCTCTGTATTCTTGAGCTGGGTGACCTCAGGCAAGTCATATAACCTCAAAGCTTCAGTATCCTCTTATATAAAATGGGAATAATAATGGTACCTAAACTATAGGACTGATGTAATTACAGAGAAAATGGATACGTGGTACTTGGCACGGTGCCCCAATTCCTGTTAGCCACTTTGGTTATAATCACCAGCATCTTTATCTCCCACGTGTCACCATCTCGAGGGGCTCACTGTCTTGTCCCCAGCTTCAGCCGGAGAGATCGGCACACACCTCCGGGAACTCAGGAGAATACAGGCTTTCTTTAACCACTTTTTGGCATTCTGCCCCACCCCCGGCCCACGTGACCAGACACTGTATTGTTCTCTAGCTCCTTCGACTGCCTGCCGCCCGGGGTCAGAGTGCACCTACCCTCTTGTCCGAACCTAAACAAATCCCCTAAATAAGTGAGTCAGTCTCATTATCTCAGGCCTCGCTGGATAACTGACCCTTATCTGAGACCCTGGTTCTCTACTGAGGATTACTGATGTCACAGAATCATGCACAGAGAGGGATATCTGCTGCGCCCCACATAAAACAGAAGTTAAACTGAGGAGTAGAAAGGGCCCTAGCAATCATCTCGTCTCGTTTTCCTTTTGAAATAATATTGGGAAGTCAAAGCAGAGTCACTTGCTTGAGGGGAGGCATCAAGTGAAAGATGGTGGTAGCAAGGGCAGGCCCAGTTCTGACTTCCTGTTCAGAACCTTGAAAACAGAAAGAAAAAAAAAAAAAACAAAATCCGACACCACTACTGAGCTAAAACACCAGAGTGGCCAAAATTCTGATTCTGAATGAGCAGCTTCAGACACATCCGACCACGCTGGCCGGCATGGAGGAGAAATCTTTTTGCCCCAAGGGCTGCAGAGTCCCTGTGTAAACCCACTGAGTAGCTGGCCGCTGTCTTTCTGTGGATGACTGGGCTCGTGCTTAGTTTTTTGCTGGATCCTGGAGGAACGGTTTTCAAATGACAAGCCTGGCCTGCACGGGCTGCCCGAGGCCCGCTGGACAGGGCCTCACCCTCGGCCAGAGAGCTCGGGGCCCAGCGGGTCTGGTCGCTGCCTGCTTTGCCTGCCTTGTTGTCTACATGCCACAGTCCTCCCTCTTTTTTATAAATGCTCTTTCCCAAAGTATCCACTTGAAAAACACTCGTCCTTCAAATCTGAGATTCTGTATCACCTTTTCCAAAAAGCTTCCCATAGCTTCCAGAGTTCAATCAACCATGCTTTTCTATATAACATTCCAGGCTTTGTACGTCATCATCATTGCCGTCACCATTATTTTTTTCTTCAGAGTCGTTGTCACAATTATACCTATATGGTTATTTGTATTTGTGCAATTGTCTGTTTGATGCCTGTTTCTCTCACTGGACTGGAAGCCTGGAAGGGTGACACCTCTCTTGTTTGTTTATGACTATAACCCCTACACAGTTCCTGGCACTGTTCAGAATAACTGGTAGTGAATATAGTCATTGTTTCAGTGAGTTCCCGTGTCCATTCTATCAATTAGACAAAATGACTGACTCCAGTTGACATCTGAGGATGCTGAAGCTTTGAGAAGTTAAGTCAGCTGCCTAAGGGATAAGACTGGGACTGGAATCCAGTGGCCTAGCTCCAGAGGTCACATTTTTAACCCCTACACTGCCACAGCCCTCCTTCTGGTTGCCAGAATGAATCTTTCTTCCACTTTTTTCTCTCCCAGTTTACTGGGAATATACTGTCAACACTTGGGGAGAACAAAGATTTCCTAGTAGCGACAGCAAGGCACTGTCTGTGTGACGGTTGTAATTACTGGTTGTATTAGCCTCTGTTTTACCACCTCCGAAATTAGCAGAAAAGGCCAACTTGAGCTTGCGCTGTACAGTTCTGCTAACGAAGGGATCCTCTTAATTACATCCTCAGGGCCTATCCGCAACAAAAAGCATTTTAATGCTTAAACACAGTTCTGCACCAAAGTACAGGGCTGCGTGAATCCAGACAATAAGTGGGGAAACCCACGCATAGAAGTCATCCTTTGCCTAGACTGTAATTCTTTTTGGCATTCAATTTCATCCAAACCCCAGTTCCTCTTCTATGGTAATCCTAATTCCCTTTTGTATACTGTGCACCCAGTGAACCCTTAGTCAGGGATTCAGTAGGCATATCCTGGTCAAATATACTCCTTCCTCCAGATTTCAGATGAAATCTGCTCGCTTTGTGAATTTCACTTGTCACTGATTCGCAGGGCGGCAGCTGGCCAATCCCTGCTGCGTGGGTGCTGAATGCAAAACAATTCTCACTGGACTCTGTCCCAGGGGCTCGTGGCATCTGCACCCGACTTTGCAAGGTGATTCTGTGTGTGTCATCCTGCATGAGATTTTCACTAATGTGAGTGAGGACTCATGAGGTTGATCCCCCAGGCCTCTCTTGGGCCAGGCTGCCTGACTTTGAATTTGCAGTGGGTCAGGGAAAGGGAGTAATTCTTATTGAGCCTCCTCTGGGCTAGGAGCTCTCCCGTGTACTGATTATACTGCTTAAGCCACACTGAGACCTTAAGGTGGAGATACTAACATATATCCCAGAGCCATGGTTGGGTTGGAATCCTTGCCCTGTCCAAAACTAGCTGATGACCTTGGGAAAGTGTCTTAATCTGCTCGTGCCTTGGTGTCTTCAGCTGTATAATGGGGACGATAATTCTACCTACATCATAGCACTGTTGTGACGATTAAATGGGCGAATGTACGTAGAGCACTTAGAATCATACCCAGCATGCCGTAAGCACTCAAGAAGTGATAGCTCTTGTCCATCAGACGAAGCTGAGCTCAGGTAAAATAAAGTACGTACTCAAGGTCACGCACCCCCTACACGGTGACCTGGGTCTGTCTGACTCGCAAGAGTCTGCTCTCTCCAGGCTTCCCGCGTGAGGTTGGGCAGTGCCCGGGGTGGGGGTGGGGGGTTCTCTGCTGGCCCTCCGCTAGGAGACTGTAATCACAGCCCTCCCCAGGTGGGGCACGACCTAGAGACAGTCCCTCTGTGCTGATCCCCTCCTGGCCTCAGGATGAGTGGCTGGCTTCTGTTTTTACTGCTCTGAACACACTGCTCTCTCAAAGGTTACCACCGACCTCCTCGTTGCCACGGACCTCCTTGATCTTCCCCTAATTCGGCTTCTTCATAGCATCCGATGCAGTCAGCCACTCTCTTTCTGAAACTCTCATTCTATGCCCCTGCATTCTCCTGGTGTCTTTCCATCCTCTGCTTTTCTTCCTCTGAGGACCCTTCGTGGTAGATGGTCTGCTGAGCCTCTGCCCTTGGCCCGCCTCCTGCCCTACACAGTCTCCCTGGGCGATTTCAGTTACACATGGAGATGCTTCAGGGGCGCGTGCCGGCCCCTGTGCCTGGGTGCCTGTGCTCCACTCACCCCTGCTCACCAATAGCCAGGCCCCAATCCTGCTCATCCTGCAAAGCTCACTTCAAATGCCAGCTGGCCCTGAGCCTTCCCTGATCCCTCCTACCCAAAATACCCTCTTCTGGATTCCCCACAGCACTTCATTTGCACCTCTCTTGTGAAATGTGTCATCTTCTGAACTTATATTATGGCTATTTAAGTCTGCGGCTTCTTTCTGCCAGAGACTGTGAGCCTGCCAAAGATAGAATCCATGTTCGTTCCCCTCACAGTACTCTATGTCTAATAGGGGATGCAAAAAACAAACAGACAGAAGACACGCAGATAAATGACTGTGTAAGAACAGTATTCTTTAAGACAAATGACATGAAGAATTTGCTGTAATTTTGCCTGAAGACAAGAAAATGGGCAGGGTGACCTCTGGGTGTCATTTTCAGCTTGAGGTTCTATAAAGCCATTTTTAGGGTAATAATACAATAATAATTTATGGTAGTAAGAATAATAGTCAGGACTTCCCTGGTGGCACAGTGGTTAAGAATCTGCCTGCCAATGCAGGGGACACAGGTTTGAGCCCTGGTCTGGGAAGATCCCACGTGCTGGGGAGCAACTAAGCCCGTGCGCCACAACTACTGAGCCCACGTGCCACAACTACTGAGCCCACGTGCCACAACTACAGAAAGAAAGAAAGAAAGAAAGAAAGAAAGAAGGAAGGAAGGAAGGAAGGAAGGAAGGAAGGAAGGAAGGAAGGAAGGAGGGAAGGAGGGAAGGAAGGAAGGAAGGAAGGAATCGTTGGCAAGTTTAAAAAAAAAAAAGAATAATAGTAGTTCTGGTTCCACTCCTTACTAAGGGTATGGCTTTGGGAAAGTGGCTCTGTCACTTAGCCTCCATTTCTGTTCTGTAAAATGGAGATGGACAATAGAAACTCGATCGCAGGGGTATGGAGGGATTCAATGGGAGGACATAAAACAAGGGGCTAGCATCCTGGCCAGAGCTTAGTAAGTGAGAAAGCAATGGTAGCGGTTATCATTCATTCAATGTGTATTTATCGAACACCCCCCTCAAAAATCATGCACATGGGGTCAGAGCAAGCCCAGCCTCCTCCAAGAAGATTTAACTGCCTCCTCCAACCCACAACACTTTTTTCCTCCAAGAACTTTGGTTCTAACAAAATTAGATTTTAAAAAATGTGGCTAATAAATTAGGCATGCATATTAGAAATCAGGTCCAGAGAGAAAGTCTAACTTTTTTCTTTATGCAATTTGAATTCCCCTAGCATAGAGTTGTTGTCAAAATCCATTAAAGTATTTAATTTATCTTGTCATTGCCTAATTCCCCAAGCAGGCATCCAGACAGTTTACAGTGGCGTTTCTCACAGAAGTATTAAATGTTTAGTTATCGTGGTACGTTTTTTAGACGATGTCTCCCTGATGGCTCTAGAGACTCCGGAGAGCTCGTGTAAGTTCAAGTACAAGGTTAAGGCGGGGCAGCAGAATGGCAAGAGTTGTAGGGATTATGCAGCAAGCAGGTCTGGGTTTGAGCTCCGACATGGTCGCTTGCCAGCTGAGTGACCTTGGGGAAGGTACTTAACCTCTCTGAGCATCAGTTTCCTCATCTGCAAAACGTGACAATAACACCAATGCACAGGGCTGCAGTGAGCACTAAGTGTAATACCGAATATAAAGAAGCTTGTAGAATGCCAGACAAATCACTGGTCCTCGATACAAGGCAGCGGAAAAATTCCAGCGATTTGGAGACGCACAGACTGGGGTCTAGAGGCCACGGTGCCCACCCACCACCCCTCCCCGAGGAGCAGGGTGCTTATCATGTCATCATGGCCAGAACCACCATGTCCTGACGCTTTCTCCTTTCACAGTGGTCTCTCCAGATGCCCATTCAAATAAATTAATCTCCCCATTTGACCACCTCACCTGGTGGGAGTGAAAGGTTTCCATGCCAACGGGAAGGTGGCGGGGCACCCCTTCCCCAAGAAAGAAAACAAAAGAGTCTGTCACTTAGTTTCCCTGAAACTAAGAGCTGAAGTCAGAGCTGCCCTCTTCCTTGGTCGTCATGGCAACGTTGAGTGACCTACCCCGTCGCGGCAGAAGCGCTCCGCGAGGCTCGTGAGAGAAGTGCTCTGCTTGCTTTTCCAAAAAAAACAAAAACCGTGGCGAAAGCTTCCACCCCTCGCCAGGGAATGGAGAAATTCCAGTTTTTATTATATGGTTCATTTGGTGACGATGAATAGAGTCCACCATCAAGGCCACTTCAAACCTGGTGAACGAGCAGTTACTACTTCCTCAGCCACAACACAGAGGTGGGAAGAGTGCCCTTGTGCCTCTCCTGTCGTGCTCAGGATCTGGGGAGACGTGGCTGAGGCCCATACCTGATGCCCCTTGCTACCGTTCGGTGCACAGTCTCTGCAGCAATTTCCCATCCATGATCTAATGCAACCTGAGCAACAGCTTGGGGAGAAAAAAGCAGCGCGCCCACTTTGCCGGCAGGAGAATGGAGTGCTGTGACCACGAACCAAAGCGTGTGAACACAACGTTCATTTTCCCTTTTCTGGTTCGCCCTCTGCCCTCCACCCCCTCCCCCGCACCGGCAAAAGGCTTAATCTCTGACAGCACTTGAACTTGCCAAACATGTTCAATTCTTTCCTTCACTCTTTTTTTTTTTTTTTTATTTATTGTTTTTGGCTACATTGGGTCTTCGTTGCTGTGCGCGGGCTTTCTCTAGTTGTGGCGAGCGGGGGCTACTCTTTGTTGTGGTGCGCGGGCTTCCCATTGCGGTGGCTTCTCTTGTTGCGGAGCCTGGGCTCCAGGCACGCGGGCTTCAGTAGTTGTGGCTTGAGGGCTCTAGAGCACAGACTCAGTAGTTATGGCACACGGGCTTAGTTGCTCCACGGCATGTGGGATCTTCCCGGACCAGGGCTTGAACCCGTGTCCCCTGCATTGGCAGGCAGATTTCCAACCACTGCGCCACAAGGGAAGCCCCTTTCCTTCACTCTTAAGCTCTGTGTAGCTTTTAAAAGTCACCTTCTAAGTCCAACGCCTGCCAATCAGATCTACCCAGATATCCCCCTGGCCTCCAGGCTCAAGACAATTTATTCCCTGTCCATCTCCCACCTCCCCACCCCCAACCAGCTTCTTGATGTTTCCATGTTGTTATTGGCAACTTCATCCTCCCAGCGAACCAAGCTCAAAACCCTAAAGTCAGCTATGGCTTCCTCCTCTTCCTCACCCTGGTTTCTGGGGACCTGAACAGACGCCCCCCCCACCCCGTTCTTTTTCCATTCAGACGCTCGGGTTCAAATATTTGGAGGGGTCCTACAGGTGGAAGCATAGAGCACGGTGGTTACTGGCAGAGGCTGTGGGATCAGGGTCCTGGGACCTTGCTGATCTCCTCCTCTCATTTGATCCTCTCATTGGATCTCCCCCCCCAACCGCAGCAATCTTTTGAGGTCCTTGTTATTCTTAATATGATTCCCATTTTCCACATGGCACACTTTCCGTATGAGACACAAGAGTGGTCACATAATTTGCCCAAGGTCACCCGGATCAGCTAGACTCACTTGTTTGTAACCAACACGCAAAGCTCCTTCCCACCCAGATGTAGGTTTCTTAAGCACAGGGGCCTGTCGCATAGCATCTGGGTGGCGAAGACCTGACCGAGGGCCCCCTCAGAGCCAGCCAGCAGGGTCTACTCCCCAACGCGACCCTTTCTCGCTGTGTGGGCTTCAGGAAACAACCAGATAACAGCTAGAGGTCTATAGCGAGCTGAATGGTGGCCCTAAACCCCTCGAATCTGTCAATGTGACCTTATTTGGAAAAGGGTTTTTGCAGATGTAATCAAGTTAAGAATCTCAAGATTATCCTGGGGACTTCCCTGGTGGCGCAGTGGTTGAGAATCCGCCTGCCAATGCAGGGGACAACGGGTTTGATCCCTGGTCAGGGAAGATCCCACATGCTGGGGAGCAACTAAGCCCGTGCGCCACAGCTACTGAGCCCTCGCGCCACAACTACTGAAGCCCGTGCACCCTAGAGCCCGTGCTCCGCAACAAGAGAAGCCACTGCAATGAGAAGCCCGCGCACCACAACGAAGAGTAGCCCCCCGCTCGCCGCAACAAGATTATCCTGGATTTAGAGTAGGCCCTACATCTATTGGCAGGTATCCTCAGAAGAGAAAGTCAGAGGGAGACCTGACACAGACACACACACAGAAGACGCTGCGTGAAGACAAAGGCAGAGGTTGGAGTGATGCTGCCACAAACCAAGAAACACCACCCAAACCTGGAAAGAGCAAGAAAAGATTCCTAAAGCCTTAGGAGGGAGCACAGCCGTGCTGGCACCTTGGGATTTTAGACTTCTGGCCTCCAGAACTGTGAGAGTACATTTCTGTTGTTTTAAGCCACTACCTGTGTGGTAACTTGTTACAGCAGCCCTAGGAAACCAAGACAAGGTCTCCGTTTCCTCATCTCTGAAATGGGTAACCTCAGAGAGTTACTGCAAAGTAATATACCTGAAAGCAATTAGAATAGTGGCTGGTTCATAGTAGGCCCTCGATAAATGTTAGTTGGACCAAATGACATATTCTGAGTCATTATGTGGGAAACTTCTCCCCAGGTCACACCTGGCTGGCTGCCTCTGTCTACAGTAATATCAAGCTTGTAAAATGTTTAACTTCAGAACCCAAGAGCCAGAAAGAGGAGCCACGGGGAGCCTCTCTTCTGGCCCAGGTGCAGGGGATGGACAGGAAGCCGGCGGGGATGTCTGTGCCCTTGTGGGGCCAGTAACCCAGCGCTGGCCCATCTCCAGCTCTGATGAGCCTGTCATGGCAGGTTTTACAAAACATCTGTTTCAGGAACAAGCCTGTTGTTTCAGGTGAGCTCTAGAGATAATAGTATGTTTTTCCTATACACAGCCATGACATGTTCACTGAAGCTGAATATTCTAAATGTGACCAATTTCTTTTTTTTTTTAACATCTTTGTTGGAGTGTAATTGCTTTACAATGGTGTGTTAGTTTCTGCTTTATAACAAAGTGAATCAGCTATACGTATACATATATCCCCATATCCCCTCCCTCTTGCGTCTCCCTCCCACCCTCCCCATCCCACCCCTCTAGGTGGTCACAAAGCACCGAGCTGATCTCCCTGTGCTATGTGACTGCTTCCCACTAGCTATCTACTTTACGTTTGGTAGTGTATATATGTCCATGCCACTCTCTCACTAAGGAATGTGACCAATTCCTTAAGTGGCAGAGGCCCATCAAACGCTTCAAGAACAAAGATTGCACGTGGGCGGCCCGAGCAGTGTCCTCTGCTTCTCCAGACCTGAAGCCACATTTGCTCTGGCTTGTAGGGAAGTGGTCGGGGGTAGAGGGGGGTAGGAGGTAGCGAGTGCTCAGAAACTGGTCCCTCTAAAAGTTATGCTTAATTCTGCAAGGGAGTCAGGTCCCTTGACTTCATGCATATGGATGGCAGCCGTGGCTGAACGATAACCTGCCATCTATCTCCCCCCCACCCCGCCCGCCCCGTTAATCGACTTCGGTTTGCTACTGAGAATTGGACTAGGAAACGCTTTGCCGGTGCACATACCAATGATTCCCAGGCCCTGAACACGGCTTGGCTGGATTTGACTCCATTCTGGCCTGAGATAAGAAAGCACGGGTGCAGCGTCCCATGTGAAATGAGCAGACCCTGCCGTGGCAGGAGATTGAGAGAGGACCAGAGGGCAGACCAGCAATTAGGCAAGTGCCAGGACGCAGCCCTACAGGTGAAGGGCAACGTGGGCCGTGAAGCAGACTCCCCAAGATGCTCCAGGCAGGAAGCTCCCCGAGAGCAGACACACAAGTTGTCCACAAGCCATGCCCAGCTCCCGGTTAGCTCAGAGCCTCCCCGGCTGTGGAATCTCCTGTCCTAATCCTTGCAGCCTTAGCCTCCAGTCCCGGCTCCGGGTCTCTGCGTCCCAGGCTCCGCTTGGCCCCAGCATCCTCCCCTTCCTCGCCAACATGCCGCTGGGGTCCCAGCACCCATGAGCTCAAGCCCATCCTGGCTGACCGCTAAGCTCCCAAGGCCAGGTCTGTCTAGCACAGAAGGTAGTGACTCTGGTCCGACTTCCCCTGAATATCCTGCGGGCTGCTCCCAGAGAGAGCATCGGGGCAACGGAATCAACGCATTTAGAAAGGAAATAGCTTCAAGTCAGGGACTGGCAAGTTCGAGGTCCTCATTCTGTACAAAAGACTTAGCTCTGGATATGGGAAGTGATTTGTCCCAGTTTTCCTGGCACTTGGGTTTTGGGGGTCAGGAAGAAGCCAGGTTTCCTAACTGCTGGTACAGTTTGCTGTGATAGTATCCCTGGCTCTTCCTTTGGCCAGTGTTAGCTCTCTGCAGCCGGGCCCCCCATCTTTCTCACTGCTGGCTCTCCGGCAGCAGCTTGGGGCCAGGCCCACAGCAGGGGCCCAGTTACTCAGACTTGGCCGAATGGTTCTCCTTTGTAAGACAAATCAGACGCTCTGTGTTAGTGAAGCCAACACAAAGGTGTAATCTCAGGGCTCTGCAAACACCTCAGCTACCAGAGGGGAGGTGCTGTTTCTACCTATAGAACGGTGCGGAAGTAGAGAAGAATGTTAAATTTACTAGTCATGTTATCTGTTAATTTTTTCCTCGCATAAACTGTGATCTCATGTCCGCACAGTAACGGCTGCTGTTTATCACAGGCTATGACATCCAGGTGTGATTTAGTGTTGCCCTCCTCCCGGCCAGGTAGGAACTATCAGCCCCTCTTTATAGGTGGAAACTGAGGCTCAGGCAGGCTAAGTCATTTGCGCAAGGTCACCCAGCTCACGGGACTTCCCTGGCAGGGCAGTGGTTAAGACTTCATGCTCCCACCGCAGGGGGCTCGGGTTCGATCCCTGGTCGGGGAACTAAGATCCCACATGCTGTGCGGCGTGGCCAAAATAATAATAAGTTAAAAAAAAAAAAAGGTCATACAGCTCACAAGTGCTGAACCATGGATTCTAGTCTGTGCTGTTACCAAAGTCAGGGCGTTCTGACATAAGAACAGTAATAATATGTAATGAGATGTAATGAGAATTTTCTCTCTGCCAGGCCTGTGATGCGTATGAACTCATCTAACCCTCACAACACTGTGCTTTTCCTCTCCTGAGGACAAACAGGCTCAGAGATGCAAGGAACTTTCCCATGTGATCCCAGCCAGCCTAGAAGATGCGGAACAGCTACAGGCAGAGAGCTCAGGATAAGGGGCAAGGGTGTGAGAGGCAAAGGTGTGGGCTGGACTTCCTAGTTATGTGACTTGGGGCAAAATGCTTAAAAAAATTTTTTTAAACATTTTCATAAAATTTATGTAAACATAAAACGTACCATTTTAACCATTTTTATGGACACAGTGCCATTAAGTACATTCATACTGTTGTGTAAACATCACCACTGTCCACCTCCAGAAATGGGTAATAAAACTCTGTGCCCGTTAAACACTGACGCCCCATTGCCCCCAGCCCCTGGCAACCACCATCCTACTTTCTGTCTCTATGAATCTGACTCCACTAGGGACCTCATATAAGTGGAATCGGACAGTATCTGCCCTTTTGTGTCTGGCTTATTTCACTTAGCGCCATGTCCTCAAGATCCCTCCGTGTCGTGGCTTGTGTCAGAATTTCCTTCCTTTTAAAGGCTGACTGATATTCCGTTGTGTGTATCGACCACATGTGGTTTTACCCATTCATCAGTGGATACCTGGGTGGCTTCCACTTTTCGGCTATTGTGAATTGTGCTGCTATGAACATGGGTGTGCATGGTGTACATGGGCAACTTACTTTGAAGCTCATCTTTTGGGGTCTCCTACCCCAAACCTGAGCCTCTAGCTTTGTCCCCGACTCAGAGGAGAGAATCACCACCCACCCAGTGCCTGGGACAGAAGCCAGAGAGAGGAGATCAGTTCTCCCTCACCTCCCCATTGAGTAGCCAAACCTTGTCCCTCTGCCACCTCGGTTCGCCCACTCTTTCCAACCCCATTGCTATGCCCTGCAATCCAAGCTGCCATCACCTGTGACCCATTGGCGGGTCACCTGAATTCCATCAGCCCCTTCACCAGTCTCCTTGCTTCCAACCTTCCCTTCCAACACATCCTCCGTGTCACAGCCAAACTGCAGATCCGAGCGTGTCCCCCTGAGACCCTGAGCCTGTCGCTGGCTCTCTCCTTCCTTTCCTTCAAGTGCTTGTGACAACGGCCCCTTCTCAGACAGGCCTTCCCTGACCACCCTGCTTAAAGCTGTAACCCACGCTTCCCCAGCGCCCCAAGTCCCTTCCTTGCTTCATTCTCCTCCATAGCACTTATCACCATTTATCGGAATAGACATTTTACTCATTTATTTTGTTTATTGTCCACCTCCTCTCCTCTCCTCCCGCCCACCCCAATAAACTATGTCAGTTTCTCGAAGGCAGGGATTTTTTTTTTTTTTTTTTTTTTTGGCGGTACGCAGGCCTCTCACTGCTGTGGCCTCTCCCGCTGCGGAGCACAGGCTCCGGACGCGCAGGCTCAGCGGCCATGGCTCACGGGTCCAGCCGCTCCACGGCATGTGGGATCTTCCCGGACCGGGGCACGAACCCGTGTCCCCCGCATCGGCAGGCGGACTCTCAACCACTGCGCCACCAGGGAAGCCCGAAGGCAGGGATTTTTGATGGTTTGTTCACTAGTGACTCCTCAGTCCTGGCACAGAGTAGGTGCTCAACGAATATTGGCCGAGCGCGTGAAGGCACTGGCCCCTCTCTGACCCCAGTGGCTGGTCCCTCTCTGCTTACAGGATAGAGTTTACCACCACCACCCCGCCCTCGCCCAGCCTGGTCAAGTCCTGTTGTGCTCTGGCTGTGTCCTGCTCCAGCCCACGCCCTACCATATTCCCATGTAAACTAAAGCCAGACTACACTGCTCACCACGTCCTCCTGCTGTCCACTAGCCCAGGGCCTTTTCACGTGCTGTTGCCTCTGCTGGGAATGCCATCCCCCCGCCCACCCTTCACCATGCTTCACGACACCCTACTTCTACCTCTTCTGAAGCCGTTTTCACACTGTACTATAATCGCCCATTTACTTGTCTGTGGCTGTTTCTAAACCGCCTGCCCCATGAGGGTAGGATCATCTTGTTCTCTCCCGACTCGAAGTGCCGTGCCCTGAACACGCGGTAGGTGCACAGAAAACACCTAGCGAGGAAAGGGAGCCAACCTCTGGAGACTCAGCTGCTTCACCTGTGAAATTGGGCAAGGCCGCTCCCACAGGTGCCCGAGGATTAGAGATAACGTCTGTTACCGTAACACCTGTCACAGTGCCTGGCACACAGTGGGCATTTAATCCCTGGCAGCTCCGTCTCAGCACAAGGGTGGCAAGGATTTGTGCAGGATCTGCTGTGGCCATTGTTCTCGGAGCCCCCAGCAGAAGTCCTGCCATCCTTTGTCACCTCTGGATGCCACACCCATAAATGTCAGCCCCAGAGAGAACTCCTGTCCTCTCCTGCCTCACCCATCACATTTTGGCAGCTTGTCCGCTGAGCAGAGATAAGCTCCAAGTCCACTTTCCTGTGATTATAAAATGCATTTATAATCAGCATGTCATGGAATTGAGCACTTCCAGGAACCTCAGGAACCAACTGTGCCCATCTCTCATTTTATACCTGAGGACACAGGTTCAGAGAGGTTAACCGATGTGCCCATAGTCACACAGCTAGTTAGGGATTTCGCTTTCTATTTCCTCAATGCAGAATTTTATTTCTCTCTGGTTGAACCTAGTGGACCCTGAGGAATTTGTGTTTAGTCCAACACTCTCACTTGGGCTAAATCCTGATCATTTTCATCACTATACTAATAATTGAAGAGAGAGGGACATGCTCTTAACTTTCATAATCTTCCAACTAGAAGCATCAAGTTAGTTTTAGATGCTGGGCAATCTTTTTCACCAAGGACCTTCTCTGCTATCCAAACGGAAGAAATAGATGTGACTCTTGACCCTCTCACTCTTGCTGTCCCCCTGGACAAATGACCTGCCATCGACAGAGGGATGGCAACGTCCTGCCACAGACACTGCTGCTCTCCTTTGACGAGCCCCTCCGTGGACAGTCCCGTGGAGACTCTGGGCTCCCCTTGGTCACGGGCACAGGGGCTCTGGGCCTGGGCTGTTTGGGTGGAGGGATGCAGCCACGGCAAGAGCGTGGAGCCCAGAGCCCAGCGGGTCGGCAGAAGGATCGGGGAGACAAGTGAGGGGTGGCCCCAGTTGAAAGTGAACCCAGAACTTCCCTTCACTGTGAGGCATCAGCCGACACCAACAGACTAATTCACAACCTCTGGTGCCAGAGGAACTCATTATTCCTAATTATTATTATTAAGCATGATGACTAATTAGTAAAAAAATAGCTAACATTTACTGGGTGCCAACTTATGCCTGGTACTTAATGCACATTATTTCTTTTTTACTATTTTACACTTCCTAGTTTACTTTCTATTTTTCTAATTATAAAGTCACTATATGTTCATGGAAAAACTATTTAAAGATATGGAAAAGCAGAGAAAGGGAAAAAAAAATCACCCTTTGTTTCACCACCCACATAGAGCCAGCCACTGCTAACATGTAGGTGTTTTCTTTCCAGGATTTCTCCTCTGTCTGTCCGTCTCTCTATCCATCTTCATGTGTACGCGCACATGTGCGTGTGTGTGGTATATAAGGTTTAACATAGCTGTCATCATACTTTTACAAAAAATTAGTTTTAACTATCACAAGGATCCTATGAGTTGGGTACTATTATCTCCTTTTGACAGACAAGGACCCCAAGACTTAGAGAGGATAAAGAATTTGTCCAGAGTCACACAGCAGATAAACGGCAAGAGAGGTGTTCAGATCAAGTCTCTCTCTGTCGTCAAAACCTGTCTTTTCCCCACTCTGCCCTGTGGCTTCCCACTCATGAAGGGAGAAGCCGGGATAGTTCTGATTCCATCTCGACTCCTGCTACCCCACTCCTCTGCCGGTGCCCACTGGACCACACTCTACTGGGAGATGTGGCTACAGGTATGGGCCACGCAGGTCACTCCAGCTATGTCCTGACTACGGAAAGCTTCGAAAGCCGAAGCTTCAGTGAAGACATTCTGTCAGAAACGAGGGAATCTGTGTTTTCTGTCCATCTAGACATCTGGAAAGCTGAAATCAGAAAGCATAATGAACTAGTTTTTGCAAGCTGTTTTGCATGAGACAAATACAGGTAACTTCTACAGAGCAGCTGCCAGCGATCCCAGAAGGTCTCCCCTGGCCCGGCCTGCAAACACCCGTGGGGAGAGAACAGTGAGGACCTGGAGTCCACGTGTGCACGAATGGTTTGAACAAAACCATATGTACTAAACGTCCTTAAGTTGGCACCAAGCAGGTCAGCACGTGGAACGTCCTATGTGCACCGGGGATCTAAGATCAACAAGGCAGGGTGTCTGCCTGCACGGAGCTCGCATCTGGTGCAGGGGGAGAGTTCCCAAAGTGTGCAGTCAGTGCTGAGACACAGACACAGAAACCTTTTTTGTTCCCAGAACCTCAAGGGGAGATACCTAAAGTCTTTAACATGGGAGAATTCACGGTGGAGAAGAAAAGTTAGGGGGACCACAGGCGGGAACAAACTGATTAAAGGCCTTTAGGAAAGTCCTCTGTTCATCAAAAGAAAACAATAAAGAGAGAGGACTAAATAATATATCTTATGTTAAGTTTCTATGTCTTAAATTTAGGAACAAGAAGTTGTCACTCTTTGCTCCCTAGACAATTTTCGTGTGAGGGATCTTTCTCCCTCACATTTTGAACAAGATGCCTGGAATCTGTTAGGCTTTGCTGCAAAGCAGTGTTTACAGGGAGCCTGATTTGTGTGTGTGTGTGAGTGTGTGTGTGGGGGGCGAGTGTGTTCCACCACCTAACGCTTCAGTCACCTCCAACCGAATAACCAGGAGTTGTTGAATTCTGCCTCCTGGATCCTACCAGAGTCACAGGAAGCTGTGAACGTGAAATGCCTGCAATGTTCCTGCCTTGGGTGAGGTGCTCAGATGCAGAGGAATTTTCCAACACGCCTCCCTCACACTCCTGCCTGTTACTAGCACTGGGGGCTTCAGTCCCACTTCCTAACTCCAGGCCAAGGAGCCCACCCCCTCGCCCCCTCACCCAGGCACCCTCTTGACATACGTGAGGGTGTCCACAGCCCCCGCACTGTCCCTCAGCACCCTTTTCTCTGTCACAGCCGTAGCAGCCACTGTCCCACATCACCTTCCTCCTTTTCCTTGTCCTTCTTTGCTTCCAGCCCTCATCCGGGAAGATCCCACATGCCGTGAAGCAACCAAGCCCGTGTGCCACAACTACTGAGCCTGTGCTCTAGAGCCCGTGAGCCACAACTACTGAGCGTGCGTGCCACAACTACTGAGCCTGCGCTCCAGAGCCCACGAGCCACAACTACTGAGCCCAGCCCCCCTGCCCTCTTTTTCTAATGATTCCCTAAAGGAGTGACTCACACATCTCATCTGTGGGGAGGGAAATGGTTGCATAGAAGGGTATGTGGAGGGGAAAGATGCAGGTGCCTGGACTTCAGTGAGGAGGCCAGAAGGGCCTGCAAGGGTTACTGCGCAGACCCCGGTATGGCAGGAGCACGAGGCCCCTCTTCTGCCCGTCGGGAGAGGGAGGAACACCTGAGTTGGGTTCAAATCCCAGCTCTGCCACTTAGATGCTGTGTGACTTTGGGCAAGTCACTTAGCTCTTCTGATACTCTGTTTTCTCACCCTTAAAATATAGATAATATCTCCCTTGGAAGGTTGCTGTAAAGATTAAGTGATATGGGCTTCCCTGGTGGCGCAGTGGTTGAGTCTGCCTGCTGATGCAGGGGACACGGGTTCGTGCCCCGGTCTGGGAAGATCCCACATGCTGCGGAGCAGCTGGGCCCGTGAGCCATGGCCGCTGAGCCTGCGCGTCCGGAGCCTGTGCTCCGCAAGGGGAGGGGCCGCAGCAGTGAGAGGCCCACGTACCGCAAAAAAAAAAAAAGATTAAGTGATATTATATATAAATGTATACGTATATATAAAATACGAGATTATGTATATATTTAATTTTTATAAAATGTTATAAAACACTCATTTTGTACACACACACACAAACCAGGTATAAACAGTGGCTGGCTTAGGGCAATCCCCAACTTCTCTGGGCTGGCCGTGTCTAGACTTCCCAAATCTCTCATGAAGCACAGATGTCATGGTGTACTTGGAAGGATTAGGTAAATGTAAAGTATTTAAAGAAAATACTGAGGTGCATTTTCTCTTCTCTGCTTTGAATGAAATCATATCCATCCCGTCACTTAACAGTGAGGGGTCTGCAGGTTTCTCCAGCACGGCTCAGAGATACCAAATCCAACGGGGCAAAACACACAGCCCAACTTAGCTTCACACACTAAGTCTGAAAATGAAATACGAATTGCTTGAATTCCCACATGCATGGCAGAGCTCTCTTTGGAAACAACATTTTCTCTTTGGAGAAGATACTAACAACTAAGAATATTTCCACATTTCATAAAGATCATCAAAGGGACATCTACAACTGCTCGCCTCTTATATATTATTATGCGTTTGATAAACTGCTCAACTAGACACACCAGCCAGCCCCTCACAGCTAGAGTCCCAGAGTCCTGAGGCTCCACCGGCCAGCTCAGCCCTGTCCAGCCTTGAGCCAGGCCTGGCCCAGCACTTGGACCCTCGATCCCCTGGGCCCCAGTGTTTTTCTTTCTGCTGCAAGCCTGGACTTTTCATGCTTAAGCAGAACTTCAAACTCTAGCAGCTACTGGCCCCGACCTCAGGGAGGAGGTCAGTTTCATTTGCTAGTTTCCCACTAGATGGATGCCCTGACCGTTATCCCTGCCCATTTGACAGCGCCCCCTGCCAAGCCCTTGCCTGCTTCCTCCACCAGGGCAGCAGGCGCCATTGTCCACACTCCTTGGTGCTCTCTGAGTCCAGCCGTGAATGACCTGAGCTCGTGAAAGCAGGAGGTCGTTACGCTTGGTTGCCAGTGCCTGACCTTCCACGCTCCTCTCGCCATCATGGGCCTGTAGCCGTGGACCCAAATGAATCCAAGTTTGGTTGGTCCTGCTCTTTCATTTGAAAAGCTCTGCTAACTCTCTGTATCATGGGCCCCCAACCTCAGAATATGCTGGCCTCTGACGTATGTTCCTACCCAGGGGTCCACCTTGTTGGGGTTCTCTCTAACATTGCTGGTTTTAATGTTGTAATACCATATCTCTTTGTAAAAGACACGAAAAATGTAGAAATATGTGGGTAAGAGAACAAAACTCTCACACATAATCTCACTATCCAGAAATGATCACTTTTAATATTTTGGTAAACTCCCTTCCCGTCCTCTTCTATGAATATAATTTTTTCACATAGTTGAAATCCTACTATACATACAGTTTTGCAGCCTCCTTTTACATTTAACGTTTTATTGTAAGCATTTTGCTGTGTCATCAAAATTATTTACAGATGTCTTGAATGACTGCATGACTATCCCTCAAGCTAATAGATATTTAGATTGTTTCTCATTTTTTACTACTTGGAAGAACATAGTTACACAATGAATTTTTCTTATAATTTTGGATTATATCTTCAGTGTAAAGACCCAGAAGTGAAATTTGTGAGTCAACAGGTATTAACATTTTTAAGGCCCTTGATATATAATCTGGCTTTAGTCTATGACCTTGTAAGTTGCTGAAGAATAAATTCATAGTCGCCAATTCAAAGTTTTTTATCTAATAATCTTTTCTTTGCCCTGAAATTAACTACTGAGATCACAATAAAATAGGGTGACACATTTTTCTATTAATTTCAACACAAATATGGGTTTACAAATATTTCACATAGGAGTATGTGAAACTAGAAGTGCTGAGATTAAGCAATATTTCCAAGTGACCCACAGTCACTTTCTCAATAATAGGAAATAGTCATTGAGATTTGTATCTCTAATTATTTTTTAGACTCTTCTTCTCAAAGCTATGAATCTGGGTCTGAGTCAGCACCCTAAACAACCAAAATTGGAAAGAGTGAACTCTATTTTTGAGTTTCCTGTGTAGATTATGAACTTGGGATGTCAGCTGTTCAGAATCCGTTTATGTAATAAATTTTTCTTAATATCTGTCTTCCCCATGAACCCTCCCCGGATTCCTCCAAGCAGAATTAATCATGCTTCCTACCCTAGCTCATCACCAGTGCCTCATTTAACACTTACTTGGGTCTTCTTGTATTTGAGTTATTTGTCAAGTCTCCCACTAGGCTGGGAGCTCCTAGAAGGCAAAAGCTGGTGTGGTTCCCAAGACTTAGCACAGAAATCAACTCATAACAGGATGAGGATTGAGGTTCAACTTGCCAGTAAGCACGCGGGTTGGGCCTCGTTAGGAATCTGGTGTGTAGGACAGATCCAAAAGGGAAAGTGGAAGGAGGTCGAGTGCCGGCCCACAGGCTGTCCTCAGAGCAATGGTCAGAAGAAGAGAGCACTTCTTCTAAAATGTCCATGGTTCCAAAATGAAAGAAAAATTCACTGGTTATTTTACAGATATTTATGGAGTACGTTCCAGATAGTAGGATTGTGCTAGGTGATGGGATCCAGAGAGAAATAAGAAGTGCTTTCTGTCGTCCCAGAGCTCATGGCGAAACAACAACAAATAGAGGTTTCAGTGGTCTTATTATACAGTTATCCACAGATGAGGGAAAGTACGCCTGCAAAACCAGGACAGGACAGGAGATAGTCTGGTCTTCCATCAACCAGAGACCACCACCTTTAGTCAGTTTTCTACAGATCATTCAAGATTCCTTCCAGCAATCACCACGAGTCAGCCCTGGCCACATCTAGATCATCTGCTCACTCATTTCCATTTGGAAGTAACCTTCCAAGGATAAGTCAGACCTTTGAAATCTGCTAAAGCTTACTGCAAATTTCTCTATGGACTCTCAGGCATACCCTGGTTCGCCATGGATCATTTATTACTTCTAACCAAATGGATATTTGAAAATATGTTCTACCCAACTGGGATAAAATGTCAAAGAACTAGGGATGAAGATCGATTAAGAAAAAGCATGGAGTGGTGGAGAGTTTGGGAGTGAGACAGCCGGGGATAAAATCCTCACTTTGCCGATTATTAACCCTATGACACTGGTAAGTTACTTAACCTTCCTGAGGTTCTGTATTCTCATCTGTAGAACAGGGATACTGAGACCTACCTCCTAAGGGAGAAAGAAGGAGAAGAAGAGGGAGAACAAAGAAAAGGGCCGTCTGTGCAGACTAGACATGGATGCCTAGCACCCAAGCATAGGGCACGTGGACTGCTTAAGAGAAGGCAGGTGAAAACGTCTTCTGGTGGGTGGAAGGGTGAGCAGGGGACCAGGCATCCGATGACTCAGATCCCCAGACTAGCATGAGTCCCAGGGAATTCCATTCCCCTGTAACGACCTCAGTTTTCCCATCCGTAAAATCCGCAGGCTGGAACAGATGACCTCATGGCCCCTCCGAGTTGTGACATTTTATCAGACCTTTTGTTTCTCTCTTCTAAAATGTGTGAGACAGGGACCGTTATCCAGTTAAGAGTGGTGCCAACGCAGACAGACATCATGACGGCACTCACTCGGCCTTTCACGGGTCCAGGTTAGAAACTGCCAGTCTAGCTCAATGTGCAGAATTTATACTTGTGAAAGACCCCGCCGTGTGCTGGTGTTTCACGAGCAAAGAAAAGAGATCCACCTCCCACTTTGACGGTACCACGCTGGGAATTCGTAAAATACTGACGTAACTAATAAAGTCATTTTTCATGTCAATGGTGGTTTTCCCTACTTTCTCTACATTTGTCTGTTCATCCAGTCACCAATTCCTTCAAGTAGTCACAACGCCTATCATGAGGACCCGACAAGCAGGGAAGATGCTCGTCCCCTAGGAGCTAGGGTTCCAGGCTTTTCTCCTTGGCTTGTAGATGGCTGTCTACTCCCTGTGTCCTCACGTCACTTTCTCTCTTTGTGTGTGCCTGTGTGCAAATTTCGTCTCCTTATAAGGAGGCCAGTCATATTGGATTAGGGCCACCTTAATGACCTCATTTTAACTTGATTATCTCTGTAATGTCCCTATGCCCTATTGTCCAAATAAGGTCGTATTTTTAGTTACTGGTGGTTAGGATTTCAACACACAAATTTGAGGGGGGGTGTGTGACAAAATTCAGCCCACGGCAGGCAATCATCTTATTCATTCATTCATTCATTCATTCGTTTTCTTGTTCATTCATTCTTCTAACCCTATTCAAGTACGTCACATGTGCCAGGCATTGATCCAGGTACTAGACACAAAGCTGAACAAGGGAGTCTTAGCCACGGAGGACCTCGCGTTGGGTCCATGTGTCATAAGTGTGGATCGAGAGGTGCGCACAGGGACAAAGGGGCACTCCGATACCCTGGGAGCTCAGGGCAGGTTCCTGAGGCTCCCACAAGGTAGCTGAGAGGTGGAAGACTTGGGTAGAGCCTTCAAGGTGGCGGGTAGGAAGAGAGGAAAGCCTGGATTCCACCCAAAGGAAGCTGCATGTGTCAACAAACGAGAGTCCAATCCTGGAACTTGAGTGATGGGGATGGAGCGGTGAGAGAGGGGAGATTTGGGGTAAGGGCTGATGCGGCCTAATTACCATGAGAACACCAGGCAGTAGAGAAATCTCCCCGTCAGAACTCAGGCACCCAAACCCCTTCTCTACCTACTCTGAACACTACCAAGAGCTAGAAGGCAAGTGAGAAGCCCTCTGAGGAGCCAGATTCAAGACCTCAAAGGTCATCCCTGAAGTTTATGTCTGTAAGTGAAAGGAGGGCCTCTTAGTGCCTCGCTCCACACCTACGTAGTCCTACTTGACCCATACTTCTACCAAAGTTGGCAATCTGATTTTCAGACCATCACACAGCACCTTCCAGCCAGCAAATTAGAAGGGATGAGATAGGGCGCCACGACCACGCCATCTGCCGTACATGAAGTGACAGCTGCCAGCCTGAAGACGGAGGAGGGAAGTAGAAAAACTCTCCAAAGCCGAGGCAAGAATCATAGGGCTCTTCAGGGGAACCAGCGCATCGCAGAACAATCTGAAGTCAGTCTGCAGAACCAACACTCAGTAAAAAGTCAAATTCACTGAAAGGTATTTAAGAAGCCAAGGTTCCCAATAAAACGGAAAGGGTTTGGTGCCTAAAGGATTAAACACAAGACCAATCAGAAAATAAAGGAATCAAAGCCTCATTTCCCCAAGGGTTTCCAACAGCCCGGGTTTCACTGTAGTGACAAGGGCCAGCTTCAGCTGAACTGTAAGTGCTCAGGGACTTTAAGAGTTTCTGACTTCAGAAAACACTTCAGCCAAATCTTCATTTTGGGTCCCAGAAAATGAGGCCCGGTGGTGGGAAGGGACTTGCCCAGAACCACCCAATAAGGAGCAGAGCCAGAGCTGGAACGGGATTCTCTTGACCCTGTCTCCTGGGGACTTAAGGAGCGCCCCCCCCGGGATGAGACGGTTTGGGGCAGTTCTGCAGAAGCAGAACCAGTGATGTTTCCAAAGGACAGAGATGTCCGGGAGCCGTGGAGAAGGGAAAGGGGCATGTTAGGCTCTGGAGTCAGGAGGACTGCTAAAGACAGCCTAACAATCCCTTCTGGGACTCCACGCACCAGTTTCCACCCATTACCTCACTGGATCCTCAAAGCGAGGCTGGAAGGTAGGCAGGGCAGAAATCACTACTCAACTTACAGACAAGTAAACTGAGGCCCAGAGGGGATAACCAGTTGGTCCACACAGTACAGTGTCAAGTGCAGGACCAGGACATAGAACTGTGGTCTCCTACCCTCCGCAGACACTGAACGCTAGCACTTTAAAGAAGTCCCAGAAATAGGTCCCTGGGAAAACAAATCTGCTTTGTGCACATGACCTTGGGTAAGTCTCATCCTCTGACACTCTCTCAGGAGGCACATCTGATACCATCTAGCTATCACTTGGGCCAAAGTATGTTACTTATCTGCTGTGAGCAGCGTGGCTTGATTTCACATACTCTTCCACAAAATAGTCCTTTAACATTCTGCCACTGCAATAACCGTCCCTGTATTTTGTGCAGTGCTTTAGAAACTTTGCAATTCCTTCACAGCTTCCTTGTCAGCTGAGTCTAACAGCTTGGAAAACAGTGCACCAGCATTACAGCTTCAAAGCGAACACTGATTCTAGCCCAGGACAGCGGCGGTTTTCTTTAGAACACATTTATCATTAAAACAAAGGGCTGTGGGTTTAGAGAGAAAGTGATGTTTTGAGCTGTAGGGACAGTTGAAAATGCTTGGGGAAACTTTTTTTTTTTAAGATAATGCTTGCTTCGTAAGTAGGTACAAGTTCAATGGTTCTTTTTCCCCCTGTAAATTAACAGTTTTTAGATTACATAAGAAAGAGCCCAGATATCTTTAATAGTCTCAAATATAATTATTGTTTTGACTAAGTCATTTTTGCAATACTCAAAAGGCAAATCACCAAAGGCAACTATGAGGTTTGCATTTCTTTGTATTTTTAAAGGGCATATGCTGGGTTGTTTTTTCTTTTCCTTTTTTTTTTTTTTTTTTAAGGAGAGTGCTCTGTTATTATTTTTTTTTTCTAATTACCATTTCTTATTTATTTATTTATGGTTGCGTTGGGTCTTCGTTGCTGTGCACGGGCTTTCTCTAGTTGCAGCGAGCGGGGGCTACTCTTCACCGCGGTGCGCAGGCTTCTCATTGTGGTGGCTTCTCTTGTTGTGGAACACGGGCTCTAGATGCGCAGGCTTCAGTAGCTGTGGTGCACAGGCTCAGCAGCTGTGGTTAGCGGGCTCTAGAGCACAAGCTCAGTAGTTGTGGTGCACGGGCTTAGTTGTTCCGCGTCATGTGAGATCTTCCCAGACCAGGGCTCAAACCCGTGTCCCCTGTATTGACAGGCAGATTCTTAACCACTGCGCCACTAGGGAAGTCCTCATATGCTGGGTTTTGTTCAGTGAGAGTCAGTGGTAATCATACAGACATTTTTTAATGGATGGGGAGACTGGTTTTTCAACATTGGTGCAGGTTCTAATTGGCGTACAGCTCTTTTTAACAATAACGATGGTGATCACACACCCATATTTGAATAAACTCGGAGACTTTGCCAAGTATGTTCAACCCCTGTTCTGTCCCTGGTCCTCAGAGCAGCACTGCGAGAGAGGCAGGACAAAGATGGTCAGATGGGGCATCTGAGCATTTACTCAGCAAACGTCTGAAGAAAACATAGCGCCCCTCCTCCCAGGAGGCTTACGTGAGGTCGTAGGCAGGAAGGTAGCCCAGGGATTGGGGTCCCGCTGCCTGGGCCTCCTCTTGCAGTGCGTTTTCGGCGCTACCACCTGCTTCCTCTCCAATCTGCAACTCCATTAAAATCAACAGTGGGACTTCCTTTTGGAAGAGACACTTTCTGGTCTGGACGTTTGACGAACCTTGGTGGGGTGGTGGCCACCACGTGGTCCCTGCTGGGCCTCCGTGGCCCAGCTGAGGAGTATCCAGGGCACTTCAAATCAAGGTCTTCAGAGGATGCCCCACATCAAGAAACACTCCATCCTCATGACTCGCCCTCCCCTCTCCTCCTCCCCATCTAACAAAGCACTCTGTCTATAAGCCTCCAACCTCCTATGAAATGCCTCTGCACGCCTCTCTGCCTTTGCATAAGCCATCCCTTCTGCTCAGAATGCCCCTCTCTGCACATATCCCGTGCCAGACTCTCTATGTCATTAAAACTTAGCAGATGTCACTTTCTCCAGAGTACACCACTCCCTTCTGTGTCACCTCTGTACCTTGCTGGACTTGTCACCCTAAGTTGTGACTCTCTTGTTTCTAGGTCTCAATCCCCTCTTGGGTCTGTGAGCATCCTGAGTGTTGGTTGTATTTTACGGCTTTCTACATCCTCAGCACTTTGTCTCGAATCTGGCACACGGCAGACGTTCAACAACTATTTCTTAAACGTATGAATAATACGAAGCATTCAGCCGTACCCGGGATGTGATGAGTTCTATGCACTAAGGTTATCTCCAACCGTCACAATGATCCTAGGAAGCGGGCATTATTCACCTCATTTTACAGATTAGGAACCTGAGGCTCGGAGGAAATGTAAGACTTGCACAAGATCAGAGTCAGAAAAAAAGAACCAGGATCTGAAGGCAGGTTTGTATGCCTCTGACGTTCGCTCTACAACACCACGCTGACCCTGCTGGGTTTCCCTCACGGGGGTCTCTCCTGCAAAGTCTGCTAGGGAATGCAGTGACCCTGGACACTGTCCCCATTCTCCACCCCAGACAAACAGAGGCCAAGCCAAGGAGGGTTCCATTTCCGGTCTCCAGGTGACGCATTGTTTTTATCTTTTTAAAAATAATTTATTTTATTTATTTATTTTTGGCTGCGTTGGGCCTTCGTTCCTGCGAGCGGGCTTTCTCCAGTTGCAGCAAGCGGGGGCTACTCTTCGTCGTGGTGCGTAGCCTTCTCATGGCTGTGGCTTCTCTTGTTGTGGAGCACGAGCTCTAGGCGTGCAGGCTTCGGTAGTTGTGGCGCGTGGGCTCAGTAATTGTGGCTCATGGGCTCCAGAGAGCAGGCTCAGTAGTTGTGGTGCACGGGCTTAGTTGCTCCACGGCACGCGTGATCTTCCCGGACTAGGGCTCAAACCCAGGTCACCTGCGTTGGCAGGCGGATTCTTAACCACTGCGCCACCAGGGAAACCCCTGGGTGACTCACTGTTGATGCCTCTCTTGCTGTTTGCTCTCTCCTAGGGGCACTTTCTACAGTCTGGATCAGAACAACAAGATTTGAAGCACCTTGCTCCTAGTCATCTCATTTTTTTGGGATCAGTCTGTCTGTTTCTGAAAATGGTCAAAGACCAGATCTTACTGAGCCTAATTATTTCTTTAAAATGTACGGATCCATCCGTTGGTGAAAAGAAGACGAGGAGGCAAAGTGAAATTACATAGTACATCACTGTCCCCAGCCCATTCATCTCTGCCACACTGTCAGTGTAAAAATTTACAGCAAAGATTATCTCTTTGAAGGGGTTCAGGTCCTAGAAAATACAAGCTAAATTTTAAATAGAATTTTAACTTTAATGAAAGTTGCAGGGAATGCTGTTTATGTTGCTTATCTTTCATACCTGGTGATTAAGTTAATTTATGCTTAATGGAAAAGGATATTTCTAATCCCCAGACAGGCTCAACATCTGTCTAGGACTGTGTTTTTGGAAACCTTCAGCTGCTTGTGATGGATGTAAAGAAACCAGGATGCTACTCAACTGACACCTGAAGGCCGTGGGTAAGGAGGACCAGGGACCTTATGTCTCTGCCCAGTGCTTGTGTTGAAATAAAATCAAAGTCCTAAGCATTTCACTCTGTCAACCCTTAAAAATCCTGCCTCCTGCTCTTTGGTGTTATTCCCTGGACAGGCCTGGGGAAAGACAGCTGGGCTGTGTGGCTCCGGATGGTTTCGTGCTCTGTTAAAGCAAGCAATGCTGGGTCATGGAAAAAACCTAAATGCTCATCCACAGACGAATGGATAAAGAAGATGTGGCACATATACACAATGGAATATCGCTCAGCCATAAAAAGGAATGAAATTGTGTCATTTGTAGAGATGTGGATGGACCTAGAGACTGTCATACAGAAAGTTAAGTCAGAAAGAGAAAAACAAATATCGTATATTAACACATATATGTGGAATCTAGAAAAATGGCACAGATGAACCTGTCTGCAAGGCAGAAATAGAGACACAGACATAGAGAACAAACATATGGACACCAATGGGGGAAAGGTGGGGTGGGATGAATTCGGAGATTGGGATTGACATATACACACTAATATGTATAAAATATTAGAAAACTAATGAATACCTGCTGTATAGCACAGGGGACTCTACTCAGTGCTCTGTGGTGACCTAAATGGGAAGGAAATCCAAAAAAGAGGGGATACGTGTATACATATAACTGATTCACTTCGCTGTACAGCAGAAACTAACACAACACTGTAAAACAACTATACCGCAATTAAAAAAAACTAGCAGCGCTAGAGCCCCTCGTCCACCTCCATGCCCAGGCTTTGCATGCACTATCTCACTTAAAACTCTACATCAGGGCTTCCCTGGTGGCGAAGTGGTTGAGAGTCCACCTGCCGATGAAGGGGACACGGGTTCGTGTCCCGGTCCGGGAGGATCTCACATGCTGCAGAGCGGCTGGGCCCGTGAGCCATGGCCGCTGAGCCTGCGCGTCCAGAGCCTGTGCTCCACAATGGGAGAGGCCACAACAGTGAGAGGCCCACGTACCGCAAAAGAAAAAAAAACAAAAAAACTCTACATCAATCCTGAAGGTGGCAACTATTATCCCCACTTTGCATTTGAGGAAACTAAAGCTCAAAAAGGTGATGTACTCACCTGGGGGACACAGGTTGTAAGGGACGAAGGTAGCATTCGATCCTAAGACAGGCTGCTCTTGTTCTTCCCCTGACAGTACATATAGGGCAGGAGTTGGCAAACTATGGCCCTTGGGTCAAAAACCAACCTGCCATCTGTTTTTGTTGTTTTCTTTTATATTTGATTATTTATTTACTTGGTTGCACTGGGTCTTAGATGCGGCAGGCAGGCTCCTTAGTTGTGGCATGCATGTGGGATCTAGTTCCCTGACCAGGGATCAAACCCAGGCCCCCTGCACTGGGAGCATGGAGTCTTAACCACTGCGCCACCAGGGAGGTCCTGCCATCTGTTTTTGTAAAGAGTTTTATTGGAATACAGCCACAGCTATTCATTAATGTATTATCTATGGCCAAATTACCTAGATGAGACAGAACCAGTATGGTCAGCAGAGCCTGAAATATTTTCTATCAGGCCCTTTACAGCACCAGTTTGCCAACCCCCAGAATAGGGCCTAGATCATCACAAGGAAATTCCCTGAGCACCTACTACCTGCAAGGCCTGGGGCAGGGCATGGAATCAAAGTTGAAGAGGACACAGACTGTGGCTTCAGGGAGCTTAGCTTACAGGCAGGACCTTCAGATAAAATGGTAAGCCCATGTGTTTACTATCTCAGCAGCCCTCCACCTGCCCAGTAATGGAGCCAGAGTCCACCCTGCTCCAGCCCTACCAGCACATCACTCAGGTATTCCAGAGAGTTTCCCATGAAGACCTCAGGAGCACCCGTGACCAGGGCCAAGCCCTCATCATCATGCACAGACTCCTGTGCTTCCTCCCCGGCACAGGCTCCCCAGGGGCCATTTCCACTGCCCACAAGGCTGCTGGGAGGGCCCTCGCTTCCAGGCTGGGCTGTCACGTGAGTGCTGAGCGGGAGGTCTGGTTCTTGATGCTCCCTAAGCTTCCAGGCCTTCTGTGGGGAGATGGGGAGGGGACTAGGGGAGATCCTGTAGTCCCCTTTGTGCCAAGTGTCACAATGGTCCTCTCACCCAGATTCATCAGCTTCTGCCTCTCACCCCCTTCACCCCTCACCCTCACAGCTGCTTAAAACCAGTGCAAGGGACCCAGAACAGGAACAGACGCTGTTTCTTCTCCATTCCCACCCCACTATGCTGCTCTTCACGTGACCAAGACTTCTCTCCTGTGACAGACTGGATGGACACTGGTGGCCATTGGGGGAGGGAGCCGCTGGACAATGATTCTATGCAGGCAATTCCTGGACATGAGATTAAGCGTTCACCCATGTGATGAGTTAAATGAGAAAATAAATGAGGTGTGTGTGTGTGTGAATGTTGAGGGTGTGTGTCCATTCTTTTATGAAATCATGCCGACGGTATTAAGTTAAACCATATGAAATTGCAAATATTAGACTATTCTGACATACAGAAATGTCCATTTCCAGTCTCAGAGACCTCTGGGACAACATTAAAAGCACCAACATTCGAATTACAGGGGTCCCAGAAGAAGAAGAGAAAAAGAAAAGGGACTGAGAAAATATTTGAAGAGATTATAGTTGAAAACTTCCCTAATATGGGAAAGGAAATAGTCAATCAAGTCCAGGAAGCACAGAGAGTCCCATACAGGATAAATCCAAGGAGAAACACGCCAAGACACATATTAATCAAACTATCAAAAATTAAATACAAAGAAAAAATATTAAAAGCAGTAAGGGAAAAGCAACAAATAACATTCAAGGGAATCCCCATAAGGTTAACAGATGATCTTTCAGCAGAAACTCTGCAAGCCAGAAGGGAGTGGCAGGACATATGTAAAGTGATGAAAGGGAAAAACCTACAGCCAAGATTACTCTACCAGGCATGGATCTCATTCAGATTTGACGGAGAGATTAAAACCTTTATAGACAAGCAAAAGTTAAGAGAATTCAGCACCATCAAACCAGCTTTACAACAAATGCTAAAGGAACTTCTCTAGGCAAGAAACACAAGAGAAGGAAAAGACCTACAATTACAAACCCAAAACAATTAAGAAAATGGTAATAGGAACATACATATTGATAATTACCTTAAATGTAAATGGGTTAAATGCTCCAACCAAAAGACATAGACTGGCTGAATGGATACAAAAACAAGACCCATATATATGCTGCCTACAAGAGACCCACTTCAGACCTAGGGACACATACAGACTGAAAGTGAGGGGATGGAAAAGATATTCCATGCAAATGGAAATCAAAAGAAAGCTGGAGTGGCAATTCTCATACCAGACAGAATAGACTTTAATATAAAGACTATTACAAGAGACAAAGAAGGACGCTACATAATGATCAAGGGATCAATCCAAGAAGAAGATATAACAATTGTAAATATTTATGCACCCAACATAGGAGCACCTCAATACATAAGGCAAAAGCTAACAACCATAAAAAAGGAAATCGACAGTAACACAATAATAGTAGGGGACTTTAACACCCCACTTTCACCAATGGACAGATCATCCAAAATGAAAATAAATAAGGAAACACAAGCTTTAAATGACACATTAAACAAGATGGACTTAATTGATATTTATAGGACGTTCCATCCAAAAACAACAGAATACACTTTATTCCCAAGTGCTCATGGAATATTCTCCAGGATAGATCATATATTGGGTCACAAATCAAGCCTTGGTAAGTATAAGAAAACTGAAATCATATCAAGTATCTTTTCCGACCACAACGCTATGAGACTAGATATCAATTACAGGAAAAAGTCTGTAAAAATTACAAACACGTGGAGGCTAAACAATATACTACTTAATAACCAAGAGATCACTGAAGAAATCAAAGTGGAAATCAAAAAATACCTAGAAACAAATGACAATGAAAACATGACGACCCAAAACCTATGGGATGCAGCAAAAGCAGTTCTAAGAGGGAAGTTTATAGCAATACAATCCTACCGCAAGAAACCAGAAAAATCTCAAATAAACATCCTAACCTTAACCTAAAGCAATTAGACAAAGAAGAACAAAGAAACCCCAAAGTTAGCAGAAGGAAAGAAATCATAAAGATCAGATCAGAAATAAATGAAAAAGAAATGAAGGAAATGATAGTGAAGATCAATAAAACTAAAAGGTGGTTCTTTGAGAAGATAAACAAAATTGATAAACCATTAGCCATTGACTCAAATCAACAGAATTAGAAATGAAATAGGAGAAGTAACAACTGACACTGCAGAAATACAAAGGATCATGAGAAATTACCAAAAACAACTATATGCCAATAAAATGGACAACCTGGAAGAAATGGACAAATTCTTAGAAAACCACAACCTTCCGAGACTGAAGCAGGAAGAAATAGAAATTATAAACAGACCAATCACAAGCACTGAACTTGAAACTGTGATTAAAAATCTTCCAACAAACAAAAGCCCAGGACCAGATGGCTTCACAGGCAAATTCTATCAAACATTTAGACGAGAGCTAACACCCATCCTTCTCAAACTCTTCCAAAATATAGCAGAGGGAGGAACACTCCCAAACTCATTCTACGAGGCCACCATTACCTTGATACTAAAACCAGCAGACAAAGATGTCACAAAGAAAGAAAACTACAGGCCAGTATCACTGATGAACATAGATGCAAAAAACCTCAACAAAATACTAGCAAACAGAATCCAACAGCACATTAAAAGGATCATACATTATGATCAAGTGGGGTTTATCCCAGGAATACAAGGATTCTTCAATATATGCAAGTCAATCAATGTGATACAGCAAACTGAAGAATAAAAACCACATGATCATCTCAACAGATGCAGAAAAAGCTTTCGACAAAATTCAACACCCATTTATGATAAAAAACCCTCCAGAAAGTAGGTGTAGAGGGAACTTACCTCAACATAATAAAGGCCATATGTGACAAACCCACAGCAAACATCATTCTCAATGGTGAAAAACTGTAACGATTTCCAGTAAGATCAGGAACAAGACAAGGTTTCCCACTCTCACCACTATTATCCAACATAGTTTTGGAAGTTTTAGCCACAGCAATCAGAGAAGAAAAAGAAATAAAAGGAATCCAAATCAGAAAAGAAGAAGTAAAACTGTCACTCTTTGCCAATGACATGATAGTATACATAGACAATCCTAAAGATGCTACCCGAAAACTACTAGAGCTAATCAATGAATTTGGTAAAGTAGCAGGATACAAAATTAATGCACAGAAATCTCTTGCATTCCTATACATTAATGATGAAAAATCTGAAAGAGAAATTAAGGAAACACTCCCATTTACCATTGCAACAAAAAGAATAAAACACCTAGAAATAAACCTACCTAAGGAGACAAAAGACCTGTATACAGAAAACTATAAGACACTGATGAAAGAAATTAAAGATGACACAAACAAATGGAGAGATATACCATGTTCCTGGAATGGAAAAATCAACATTGTGAAAATTATACTACCCAAAGCAATCTACAGATTCAATGCAATCCCTATCGAACTACCAATGGCATTTTTCACAGAACTAGAACAAAAAATTTCACAATTTGTGTGGAAACACAAAAGACCCCGAATAGCCAAAGCAATCTTGAGGAAGAAAAACGGAGCTGGAGGAATCAGGCTCCCTGACTTCAGACTCTACTACAAAGTTACAGTCATCAAGACAGTATGGTACTGGCACAAAGACAGAAATACAGATCAATGGAACAGGATAGAAAGCCCAGAGATAAACCCACACACATATGGTCACCTTATCTTTGATAAAGGAGGCAAGAATATACAATGGAGAAAAGACAGCCTCTTCAATACGTGGTGCTGGGGAAACTGGACAGCTACATGTAAAAGAATGAAATTAGAACACTCCCTAACACCATACACAAAAATAGACTCAAAATGGATTAAAGACCTAAATGTAAGGCCGGACACCATCAAATTTTTAGAGGAAACATAGGTAGAACACTCTATGACATAAATCACAGCAAGATCCTTTTTGACCCACCTCCTAGAGAAAGCAAAATAAAAACAAAAATAAACAAATGGGACCTAATGAAACTTCAAAGCTTTTGTATAGCAAAGGATATCATAAACAAGACAAAAAGACAACCCTCAGAATGGGAGAAAATATTTGCAAACAAAGCAATTGACAAAGGATTACTCTCCAAAATATACAAACAGCTCATGCAGCTCAATATCAAAAAAACAACAACCCAATCCAAAAATGGGCAGAAGACCTAAATGGACATTTCTCCAAAGAAGATATGCAGATTGCCAACAAACACATGAAAGGATGCTCAACATCACTAATCATTAGAGAAATGCAAATCAAAACTACAATGAGGTATCACCTCACACCAGTCAGAATGGCCATCATCAAAAAATGTACGAACAATAAATGCTGGAGCGGGTGTGGAGAAAAGGGAACCCTCTTGCACTGTTGGTGGGAATGTAAATTGATACAGCCACTATGGAGAGCAGTATGGAGGTTCCTTAAAAAACTAAAAGTAGAACTACCATATGACCCAGCAATCCCACTACTGGGCATATACCCTGAGAAAACCATAATTCAAAAAGAGTCATGTACCACAATGTTCATTGCAGCATTATTTACAATAGTCAGGACATGGAAACAACCTAAGTGACCACAGACAGATGAATGGATAAAGAAGATGTGGCACATATATACAATGGAATATTACTCAGCCATAAAAAGAATGAAATTGATTTATTTGTAGTGAGGTGGATGGACCTAGAGTCATTCATACAGAGTGAAGTAAGTCAGAAAGAGAAAAACATACCGTATGCTAACACATATATATGGAATCTAAAAAAAAAAAAAAAAAGGTTCTGAAGAACCTAGGGGCAGGATAGGAATAAAGGCTCAGACATAGAGAATGGACCTGAGGACACGAGGAGGGGCAAGGGTTAGCTGGGACTGAGTAAGAGAGTGGCATGGATATAGATACACTACAAAATGTAAAACAGATAGCTAGTGGGAAGCAGCTGCATAGCACAGGGAGATCAGCTCAGTGGTTTGTGACCACCTAGAAGGGTGGGGTAGGGAGGGTGGGAGGGAGACGCAAGAGGGAGGAGGTATACGGATGTATGTATATGTATAACTTATTCACTTTGTTATACAGCAGCAACTAACACACCATTGTGAAGCAATTATACTCTAATAAAGGTGTTAAAAAAAAATGTCCATTTCACATGGTTCAAGCCAAAGATTGGCACTTAATTTTCTTTTTAATGTCCTTACCTGGAAAAAGAAAGTGTCGGCTATTTTCTTTACGTTGTCTCCACAATCTGTTTTTTTTTAAATTTTATTGGTTTATAAAGTCTGATAGCTTGGAAGTTACTAACCTTATACCAGCAGCAGCTGGTCCCAAAACACCTTCATAAAATTTGGCAGTAGCTGTCAAAGTTTAAAAATTCCATATTCTTTGACACAGAAATTTCAGTTCTAGCAATCTATCCTATAGAAATCTTGTTATTTGTAGACAAAGACATAAACACACACACATACACACACACACACAAGGGGGTTCCTGGCAGCACTGTTTGAAATGTAGAAATAATTTAAGTCCCCGTAATCAGGGGATTGGTCATAAAAAGTATGTTAAGCCCCCAAACTGGAATATCACTCAGGCCATAGAAACAATATCTAGATCTGGATTTACTGATACTAAAGATGTTTTCACTATATTGACAGGTAAAAAGAACAAGTCCTAGAATGACACGTGCATATTATAATACATAGCCTGATTCCACTTTTATAAAAATTGCAATAACAAAATGAATTTAAATGGAGGTTAAATATCACATTAAAGAGCTTGGAAGGATAAAAGCAAATTGATTCCAGTGGCCATCACTGGAAAGTAGGGTTGGGATTGAGGGAAAAGCTGAATGGGAAGATTTGCCTTTTCAATTTATGCACTGCACATATTGTTTAAGTTATTTACAAGGAAAAATTATTATTACTTTTATAATTTTTAAAACACAGAAATGAAGAAAAATAAAAGCCTGGATAGACAGTGGTTATACAAAACAGAATGAAGGAAAATACAAAAAACAGAAAACTTCATTTTGATTCTGGGGGTCAGGGAAGGATTTTGGAGGAAATGCCTTCTGAGCTGAGTCTGAAAAGATGGCCAGAAACAAGAAGGGAAGAAATGGCATCCCAGCTGAAGGAATCATGGGCTCCTGTGAGCCCAGAAGACGGCTACCTGTGTTAGAATTTGATTTGTAACTGATGACAGTCAGACAGCTGGAAAAATTGTTAGGAAACTTAGTCTCCAGTTAAGATGCTTATTACTTTATTTGGACAAACCTAATTTCTCACCAGGTAAATATCTCTTACTTGGAACCTAGGCAGATTTATTTGGGGGTTGGGAAGCTCTTGCAGACATGATTGACGGCCCATCCAAGATCCATTTCCTCCCTTCCCTTTTCCTAACAGAACTCACATTCTGTTTAGGTAGCCATGCTCTTCTTCAAGGCCATATGCTTCAGAGGAGGCTGACCCCAGGCGGGTCCATTCCCCTTGTCAATATTGGTTGAAGCTTGAGACAGTGACCCAATTCTGGCTAATAGGATGTGATGAGAAATCTACTGGGGGGCTTCTGAGAAAGGTTTCTTCACTCTTTAAAGACACATGAATAGGCGTAGTCCCCTTTCCTGTCTTGAGATGCTGCTGTTGGGGATATGATACCTGAGACAGCTGCGGCCATCCTGAGACTAGGAGGGGAACAAACCCGAGGACAAAGCCACCGGGCTGCAGATGGACGAACAAAAGGATGGCAAGCCCCTGGGTGTTCAGTGCCCATGAAAGAAAGCCCCATGCTAACCAACTTCAGAGCTACTTTAGCTTTTGACATCTTTTCACGGAAGGTAGTACATTTCCTTGTTACTTCTGCCAAATTAAGCTGGGTTTTCAGTTGCCTGTAGCCAAAAGCATTCCAGCAAATTCTAAAAGGTTCTTTCCAGGGACAGGATTCAACCACACATTTATTCAAACAAATACTTTCTCTTGTGTGCCAGAAGTCAATTTTAACTGAAATAAATACACTCACCTTTAAAATCTCCTAGAACTGAAGGTTGTACAACGGTGCGAATATACTTAACGACACCGAACTGTATACTTGAAAGATCGTTAAAATGGCAAATTTTGTGTTATGTATGTTTTACCACAATAAAAAAAGAAAGAAAGAAAAGCAATCCACAGAACCTGGTGAAGCAAGCCTGAGTTAGGGGCAAGAATGAGTATAACCTCTAAACCTTACATTTCTCATTGCTCTATAGGAGATAAATGGCACTTAAAAAATCCACTAAAATTAAGTTCTGCCCATGTAATGGAATATATGAGGCTATTGAAAAGATAAGTATACACTTGTGCTTTGGGCCGTGACGGAGTGACAGCAAACTCACACTCCTGTCCTAGACAACTATGAAACGAGGCACATTTTTTGAGGAAAGTGTTTTGAGACATGGGACCGCAGGCAGTACAGGCCTGTGATCCTTGAACAAAGGGAAACATGAGGTGAGGCCCGGGTACCCAGTCTTCAGCCTGGAGGCACTTTATAAACCACGGGTCAGAGATGCAGAGAGCATCCCTCTGAGCTGCTGAAGCAGAGATCAGCATCCGGGGCGCTGAGGTGTCTGGGGAGGAACGAGTCTTTGTATGGGGTGGGGGCAGGGGTGCTCCGAGCAGCCTCGGTTGAGGGCTGAACGTGCAGGGTGAAACTCCGCGAGGCCTAACAGAGCGGTTGCTACGGGGAAGGGCCCTGCACACGGGTCACAGAGTGACGGGAAATACCAGGGTGGAGGTGGGGAAAGTCTACGCCACTAGAAACATGCTCCGCGAGAGTAGCAATTATCATCTGTTTTCATGCTTGATGTATCCCCAGATTCCAAAACGACGCGTGCACATGGGAGATGCTTAATATTTATTTGTTGAATGAATGAATGAATGATCAAATGGTGCCACCCAAGCCGGGCCTGTGGCAGATGGCATTGAGGACAATATAGACGCTCTCAGGGAGCTCAGCTGGGGGAGGGACCTGGCCCTCAGGCTCCAGGGCCGAGCCACTTGGGAGTGGAGGGGCATCATTTGGCATAATTTAAAAAACACATTCATTCATTCACTCATTTAACTTGATTTCTTCTATTACCCATCTTGTTCCCAAAAAGGACACGAAATAATAGCCAAACACTGGAAATAACCTGTCGATGTAGAAATAGATTGTGGTATATTCACATAATATAATTCCTTACAATAATAAAGATGAATGAATTCCTGCTATATGCGACAACACAGATGAATATCACCAATGTAATGTTGAGTGAGAGAAGCCAGAGACAAAAGAATTTATATTGTCACACTGTATTGATATGTAAAGTTCAAAGACAGGCAAAAAGGACATAGGGGGTGAGAAATCAGGATGGCAGTTACCTATGGGGAGGTGGCAGTGGGTAGTGACTGGGAGGGGCCTGTCCGGGAAGGCTCGGGTTCTGGCAATGTTCCATGTCTCATCTTGGATTTGGTTACCCCAATGTGTTTACTTTATGATAATTCATTGAGCAGTACGTTTATAAACGATGTACTCTTCCCTCTATAAATGGTATGCGTCAATAAAAATTGTGTCGATTAAACTGGAATATTTTACAAAGATCAGAAGTTAGACCAAATGATGGAGAAAAAGGGGGCTAATTTAATGCATTATAAATTTAAGAGTATCCATTTTTGTGTTTCTTAATAAAATCAATATTAGACAGCTTTAAAGATGGCAATTCTAACTTCAGGAGTTTCATCTCTTTGAAATACTTTAAAACATTGTGGGTTTTTAAATTGTATTAAAATACACGTAACATCTACCATCTTAACCGGTTTCAAGTGTACGGTCCAGTGGTACGAAGTCCATTCACATTGCTGTGCAGCCATCACCGCCATCCATCCCCAGAACTCTTCTCCTTTTGTAAATCTGAAACTCTACACCCTGTTCCTCCCAACCCCCTGGCAACCACCATTCTACTTTCTGTCTGAGATTTGGACGACTCTAAGCACCTCCTATAAGTGGAATCAGACAGTATTTGTCCTTTTGTGACTGGCTTATTTCACTTAGCATAATGTCCTCAAGTTGCATTCCTGTTGTAGCATACTGCAGAATCTCCTTCCTTCTTAAGGTTGAATAATATTCCATTGTAGGAATATACCACATTTTGGTAATCTATTCATCAGTTGATGGACACTTGGGTTGCTTCATCCCTTTGAAATACTTTAAAATGTTGGTTTTAGAAAAAAAGAAACACATACATGTTCTTTTTAAAAAAGACTATGGGGCTTCCCTGGTGGCACAGTGGTTGAGAGTCCGCCTGCCGATGCAGGGGACACGGGTTCGTGCCCCGGTCCGGGAAGATCCCACATGCTGCGGAGCGGCTGGGCCCGTGAGCCTTGGCCGCTGAGCCTGTGCATCCGGAGCCTGTGCTCTGCAACGGGAGAGGCCACAACAGTGAGAGGCCTGCGTACCGCTAAATAAATAACTAATAAAAAAGACTATGGAGTGACTTACAGGGATAGATGACAGACAGGTGGATAGATAGATAAAATGCTTTCTTTTTGTTTTTTTATAAATTTATTTATTTTAATTTTTGGTTGTGTTGGGTCTTCGTTGCTGTGCTCAGGCTTTCTCTAGTTGCAGCAAGCAGGGACTACTCTTTGTTGCGGTGCGCGGGCTTCTCACTGTGTTGGCTTCTCTTGTTGCGGAGCACGGGCTCTAGGTGCACAGGCTTCAGTAGTTGTGGCACGTGGGCTCAGTAGTTGTGGTTCGTGGGCTCTAGAGCGTAGGCTCAGTAGCTGTGGCCCAAGGGCGTAGTTGCTCCACAGCATGTGGGATCTTCCCAGACCAGGGATCGAACCCGTGTCCCCTGCATTGGCAGGCGGATTCTTAACCACTGCGCCACGAGGGAAGCCCTAAAATGCTTTCTTTAAATAGGGATTGACATGTAAATAGGGGTAGATGAAGAGCCTGGGTAGCATCAAAGGATAAGGTTAAGGATGAAGTAAGCACAGAGAGACACAGGCTTCCAGGGTCTGCACAGGTGCTGGCAGGAGTGGGGTAGTCACAAATTTGGCCCCAAGCTTCCTGATAGCCAAAGGAAAGAGGGACACAGAAAAGCTGAAACATGCACTTTGACAACAGATGTTACAATACAGAAGACATACCAGTTGCTCAAGGAAAAGCCCAGCTTTTCCTGGAACTGATGCTGGAGAGCAATTTCTCCCGTGGTGAGACAGCAAGTGATGTAGGGCACGATGTCCTCAACAACATCCCAACAATAACACAAATGGTGATATCAACGATAACATTACCAGCTGACACCTCAATACTATTTAACTATGTGCCAAGCGCTGTTTTAGGTCCTTTACACATACAACGTAAATTTAAAATCAACGCTTCTTGGACTTCCCTGGCGGTCCAGTGGTAAAGAATCCGCCTTCCAATACAGGGGACGCAGGTTCGACCCCTGGTCGGGGAACTAAGATCCCACATGCTGAGGGGCAACTAAACCCGTGGTCCACAACTACTGAGCCCACGTATAAATATATGATAACAAAGTAACAATAAATAAAATCAATGCTTCTTCTAAAGTCTCTCACCGCAGGTCAAGTACCAAAGCAGAGTCAAGAAAGGCAGGTGGAACGATGGTATACAAGAGTAAAGCCTTCTGATGGTTTGGCTTGATCCACTGATCTAGACCCATATCCTTCTAGTAAACTATTAGGGACGTCACTAGGCAGCAAATCACTGGGATGTAGGCAGCCTATTTTGCAAATTTGGACCTGAGCTATTTTCTTCCGTAGTCAATCAAACCAAAGGGTAGGGTTGAAATCCTTTTCTTAAGTTGATGTATCTAAGAAGACTTGTCCTTGAAGAGATGGCCACCCCATCTCAACAGGAGTGGGCCGAGGGAGGATCTGTGGCCAAGGCCAAGATTTCCCTCTGGAAACTGTTGTGGGTCTGCTGTGACACAAAGACCAGTAGCTAAGATTACAGCCCCCATGTTTATGCCACCAAAACAGAACCATGGTCGTTTCAGGCTCATGCATGATATGAATGTAAGCAGCCCCATCATAGGAGAGGAACTGTTCTCAAAGGAGGAAACCCTCACCCAATACAAAGGGCCCAGGACCCCCTTCCTGGGGAAGGTAAGGAGAACAGGACATCCGGTTCATATGTGAACTGCCTGTAAGGCACGCTCACGCTTTTGATTTACTTTGATTTCTGCCAACAAATTTCTCATAATCTTAAAATGCTATCTCTTTGTTGTTACACAAGGGATAAATTAAGAGAGGCTAATTTGTTTTCAGTTGTTTACTCATCCAAATATCTGCTGAGCAGGAAGAGGGAGCTCCTAGTGGAAGACCCTTGCTGGTTGTATGCAAAAAAAAAAGTTAAATCAGATATACTTCTTTCCTTCAGGGAATTGAATCTACTTCACTGGTTCCTTCTTTCATTGACTCAACAAAACATTCACTTCACACCTTTTTTGTGCCAAGATCTATTTATCTCACAAGGCACGTTGGATGACGTGCTGGGTTGAGGCATCACCGGTATCCTAAGGGCACTTGGGTATGAAGGAGTAATTAACCCAGGTAGGGGAGAGAGGGGATTATCAGAGAGAGCTTCAAGGAAGAGGTGACATCAGGGCCAGACCTTGAAGGATCAGTAAGATTTGCTTTACAAAAGAGCTCGCCATAGGATTCCTCTAAGTAACAATTTTTTTTCCTAGTGTCTTTCTATTACCCCTGGACTGATTTACACACCCTTTCAGAAGCACAGCTGTTGTATAAATGAAACCTCAGTAATCCCTCCCCAGGTTTGAGTCCCCCTTAGGAGGAATTCCGGCACCTGCTGATTTATTTCTGTGTACTTTTTCAGCACCTTGAGAATTTCAGCTTTAGTCATAGAATTAGGAGGCACTCCGAGTGGGGATGGTGAGACAAAGAGGGAACAGGGGATCAAAAATAGAGAGTGGGAGCAAAGCAGATGGACGAGAAGGGTAGAGGGTCCTGCAGCAAAGCCTGGGGCCAGGTAAAGGGAGTAATCCTAAACTTTAGATGTTCAGGGCTGCCTCCTCAGTTGGAAGGAAGGAGAGCTGAGAAATGGGTAAGAGGGGCTGATGTCTGCCCTGGAGAGCCGTCTCTGAGCTCACAGAGGAACCCAGGGAAGCCGGACACCCTCACACACTAAGCCCTTTTCGTCTGTGTTTCCAGGATTCTGAGATAACACCTTTAAGGAGCTTAGCAAGCACCCTGGCAGACAGTCGGTGCTCTCTAAACTTCAGCTGCTGCTGAGGGTAACCGGCTGAGTGGAAACAGCTGTGTATCTATACTGACTGGGGTAATGCTAATCCTTAGGAAATAGCCTTCAGACCAGCGTTTCTTGCAAGATCCCTGAGTACTCCTCAAGGATTTTACCCTTCTGTTTTCATTTTATTGAAACTCTTTTTAAAAAATGTAAAACGAGTATGTTGCTGTCCCCCAATTTCCTTTGTGTGCACTTAAGCTAGTTACCTGTAGCCTTGGAGCCAAGTAATCACCTCAACTGTTGAGTTTTTAATGTGGCATTTCTCACTGGAATTCCTGAAAGTATTCTTGGGGCCTGGGAGTCCTCAAGTTTGCAAAATGCTACATTCGACCAGTAACCACCTTGGAAGCAAGCTGGCCTAGGGCCAGTGGAGACATAGAGCCCACAGGGACATTTCAGTTCCCCTGGAGTCAGCAGAAAGACCTTGTATGCTAACTGCAAGTTTGTGACTTTCCCTATCACTATCACAGGTGATGGCCGGGGCTGCCAGAGGGTTTCCAGTAGTGCCCCAAACAGGTACCCATTGCTGTGTATTTGTCAAGCAGGGTCTGTAATCACCTCTGCTTGGTCACATCCAAATAAGGGTTTTCAGGATTCAGGGCAAAGGGTTAATATCTGTGCTGAGTGCGTATGTGTGTGTGTTTGTGTCAAACCTCAAAATCCCAGTGGCTAAATGGACAAGAGATATAGGCAGATAATTTTCCAAGTCCCATAAAATAAAGTATAAACAGTTACCTGGAAACATGTTCATACTCATCAACAACCGAAGATATGTATATTTAATGACCTTCTGCACCCTAAATTGGCAACTAGTTTTATAAAGGCAGCACCTAATGCTCTGCAGGGGAGGGGGCACACACAGGCATGAATGGTGGCAAAGAGAGTGGTGACAGCCCTTCGGAAAAGCAAAATCTTGCACTTTGCAGCAAGATCTTTAAAGATAAGCATTCCCTTGGACCCAGTCATTCCAGAGCTGGGTTTTATTCAGAGCAGAACAAAGTTGACCACCACATCAGCGTCCAGTGATAGGGGAAACGGCGGTACAACTTCCCCCTGGAATAGAATCTAGTCACTAAGAATGATCAGGAGGATGGCATAGTGATGTGAAGGAAAGCTCAGGCCACACGGTCACTTAAAAATCGGCAGAGGGGGCTTCCCTGGTGGCACAGCGGTTAAGAATCCGCCTGCCAATGCGAGGGACACGGGTTCACGCCCGGAAAGATCCCACATGCCGCAGAGCAACTAAGCCCGTGCACCACAACTACTGAGCCTGCGCTCTAGACCATGCGCCCAGAGCCCGTGCTCCACAATAAGAGAAGCCACTGCAATGAGAAGCCCGCGCACTGCAATGAAGAGTAGCCCCCGCTCACCGCAACTAGAGAAAGCCCGCGCACAGCAACGGAGACCCAAAGCAGCCAAAAATAAATAAATAAAATAATTTTTTTTTTTACAAAAAGGAAGAGTTCAAAGAGCTTGTACATGACAAGAAGATATTAAAGGCTCACCCGTAAGTCGACATAGTCTAGAGAAGCAGTAACTTTGTTGGTAGAAGTTGGGGTTGGAGGTGGGGTTTTTTGTTTTTTCAGTGTTTTCAAAATTTTGTTTTTAGCGTTATTTTAGCTACTCGGGGCTCAACCTGGTCTGTCTGGCTCCAGCTGGAGCTTTCTTTCCGGGGTCACACAGCCTCCCTTAGCTCTTGGGAAGTGACACTCTCGTTTTGGTCCTTAAGTGAGAGAATTCCTCCTTCAGTGGCATTTGTTTTCGTGCTAGAGTAGCGACTGGTTTTGCACAAAGTCTTCCCAGACAACCCTAACCCTAACCCTAACCCAGCTGGGGTTGGCATCCACCTCTCCGGCTCCCAGTACTGGACACAGGGCCTGGCACGTAGTAGGGGCTCAGCACCTAGCGACGTCATTGGATTGGACCCTAGAACGTTTCCTCCCTTCCCAGCTCCATAATGGTGCTGATTTCCAAGGCGGGGCAGGGAGGGGGGCAGAGACCAAGCTGTGGTTTTTTTCTCCATTTCCTGAGTTCCCTACCCTGCTAAGCGTTGTTTGCTGGCTTGTTTGTTTTCATCATAATGTAAATTCAAAGTTAGAAGATGCTGAGAAGCAGCCTTTCAGAGGAAAATGAAAAAGCCTTGGCAAATCAAGACACGGGGCTGGGGGAACAGGTGAGGAGGGTTCTGCAGAGGAGGACAAGAAGTTTGAAAATTAAACAGAAGACGGCAGGTGGAGGGAATAGCTTTGGGGAGAGCCCTGATGGGAAGGCAGGAGTCAGAGTGAAATTGGGCGCTTCCAGAAAGAGGAGAGAAACGACAGGCCCAGGCAATTTCCTGCCGAAATACCTGTGGGGATAACAGCCTTTTTTTTTTTTTCTTTTTTAACCTGGGCAAAATCATCAAGCCCAGCTACTTTTATCATCTAAAATTCGTTCTGGAGGTTTCCTCCAACTCTCCCTGAGACTGTCATGTGTTACAAGGGGTGGAGCGCTCACCAAAGTGTCTGAAAGCAGGTGTGGAGGCTCTATATGATGAAACAAATGGCAAAATATTGATTTTGTTTCTTTTCGACCTGTTTTAATCCAACTATATTGGATCCTGTCTTATGATAAGAATTCTCTCTCATTATAATGAGAAGACCAGGCTCGGCTGCAGGAGAGGCACAGTGAGACCTGGGTGGTTGGCTTATCTCTGAAAGCCTCTTTTTTCTGCATCTCTAATATATCCAGCAGAATTTCAGTTCCAATCTTCTACCGCGGCATTTCTGAAGGAAAGACCGAGGCACCGAAGAACGTGACAAAAGAGGCTGCGTGGTTTTCCCCCAAGGCTGGAGCTTAGAAAAAGCTATATTTTTAACCCAGAGAAAGTGACTCTGTCATTCCATGCAGGTTGGCTGCTTGGAGCCCAGGGGCTCAGCCCCGGGGCCCAGGCTCCCAGGCCAGGTGGGCGGGCCTCCCACAGCCCGGCTCTCTGCCAGCTTCACCAGCCTCCTGGCTGCCCTGTCCGTCTCATCCCGACAATCCTCACTGTGTTCTGGACCCGCCAGGTGTGTTCATGACTCAGAGCCTCTGCTCTGCCCTCCCCTCTGCCTGGGCCGCCCTCTTCTCTTCCTCTGGTAAACACCTACTCATACTTCAAATTCAAGGGATGCCTCCTCCGGGAAGCCCTCCGGACACTTCCAGGCAGAGCAAGCTGCTTCCTCCCTAGGTGCCCAGAGCTTCCTGTACCAAGACTCCTCGGGGGCTCCCTGGCTGCCTCTGGGCCAGACCATGTGGGCCGCAGCCACAGGCTCTGGTCTTCTGAATCTGTGCACAGAGCCGAGTCCAGGGCCTGGAGCAGCGTCTGCTCAGGGCAGGGCGGGCTTGTGGAACGAATGAATTCCCCGCTCCCCTCCTCCAACCCCCTCCTTTGCTGAAGATCGTCACCCATTACGGGGAGGGAGCCTGGCATCCAGGGCCTCTAATCTCCGGATGAAAGGCACGGGCCGCTCTTCAGAAGATAAAGCATTCATCTTTCCTTCCCATTTTTCTTGTGCCACGGGAGCTCTGAGAATCCTGTCATATCAATCTCTCAGGTTCTGCGTTCCTCTCAAAAAGATACCAGTTTACCCATGTGAAGGCTCTGAGGTGATTTTGTCTCTTGAGGGTTTTTTTAATCTTTAGAACCATAAGGGGATCCTGACACATACTTTGAAGTTCCCCTTCACACACGTCTGCCAGGAAGTAGCCACGATTTTTTAGATGTGAAGCGGCTTCAGAGGGGCCCAGGTCTGGGGTCCACTGCCAGGAACGGCCCTGTGCTGCCCCCCGTCCCATTTCCAGCAGGAGGCGTGGGGCAGAGAGAGCCAGTTGCTTCGAAACTCTCACTGCTGTCCACGTGCTCTCTCCACTGGGTCCCCTGGTCTCTGCTGGCCTACCTGTGGTTTAGAATCTGAAAACAACGCCTCCCTTCTCCTGTTCAGTGCCATCCAGTTTACTAAGGAAATACTATGTTCATTGATTCCTTTCATTCTCAGCATCACCCCACGGTGGGAACAGTAGCCAGCATCTACTCTGTGTCAGCTGGGTGCCACGTGCCAGGCTAAGGATGTCACAGAGAGGAGTTTCCCCCCACCCTAAGCCCTCCGAGGGGGCATCCATCACCTGTCGCACGGGCCAGGAATCTGATGCTCCGGGCCAGGGGAGAAGCAGCTTATGTCCCATCTCAGAGCTGGTCAGTGGACTGTGTCCCCCTGCCCAGTCACCCTGCGGCCTGGCATCTTCCCCCAGTGGCTCTTTCTCCTCCAGGCTGGAGCAGCAGCTTTGGGATCAGACAGACTAGGTTCTGGATCCTACCAGTGTAGCTAGAGTTAGGCCCACCGCAGCGTGTCCCGAAGCCTCAGTCGCCTCACCCTACAGCACTGCTGTGGAAATGAACTGAAATAGCGCTTGGAGAGCTTGCAGCAGTGTCTGACACAGAGCATGTGCTCTGTGTGTCTATTTATGCAGATAGATAGCTAGATAGACACTGGATAGATAGACAGATAGATAGATAATACGTAGGTAACAGGTAGATAAATAGATAATATATAGATGATAGATAATAAATAGATGGTAGACATAGATAGATATTTTTATTGTCATTTTTATTGTCACTCTTTACACCTCCCCCTGGAATTTGACCTTCACAGGGACAATTTTTGCTCAGCAAATGTCAGCACCATGATCCTCTACAAACTGCTTCTCCCTGAACTCTACATCATTAGGTCTCGGCAAAGCATTGATAGAGCTCCTGCTAAGGGCCAGGCACAGCACTGGAGTCGTATGAGGTCCCTTCCTTGCCCCCAGGAAGTTCATTGTCTGTGGGTGAAAAGGATACGTAGACCAATAATTTGGGGGCAAAAATAGTGTTACAAGAGCACAGAAAACGGACAATTTTTGAAGCTAAGAGAAGGCAGGGCAGACTTCTGTGGGCTATGGTCATGAATAGGACCTTGATGGAAGTTGAGGAGTCAGCTGGGCAGAGCTGACTCCAGTGTTGCAGGAGTGCTCTGAAGACAAGGAAAAGCAGCTGCAGTGCTGGGTCGCCAGTTACCATCATCCGGTACTACAGTCGGGGTGACTGGGAGGTGGTGGGAGGTCACGTGGAGAAGGTGGCAAGACCTGGTCACGGAGGCTCTTGTATATCCCGTGGAACTGGGTTTGGATCTCACTGTGGTGGCCGATGACCCTCAAAACTTTGGTGTGCTTAAGAAATCACCCAAGGAGCTTATTAAAATGCATGTTTCTAGCCTCAAACCAAGAGACTTTGATATTACTGAATATGTAGCCAGGTGATTTCAATGGGGATGCTCCAGGGACCACAATCTTCAAGGATCACAACCACGGAAGATGATCAAGAACCACGGAAGGGGGGGTGGGTAGAGAGGGGCATGGGATACATGGTGTCTGTGATTTAGAAAGATCAGTAATTCTGTTTCAGAAACACCTCTCAATCAACCGCTCCCTGGTAAGGACTACAACTTCCAGAAAATGTGATGCTACTTCTTTGCAGTCATGATAGATTCTCTTTAAAACTTTTATTCAATTTTATATATACATACAACATACATTTGTCACACTAGTATAAAATGACTCATGTCTTTTCATTTGGACAAAAAAAAAAACCTTTAGCCTACTAAAGACAACCTCTGTGATTTTCTTTTTTGTGGTACGCGGGCCTCTCACTGTTGTGGCCTCTCCCGTTGCGGAGCACAGGCTCCGGACGCGCAGACTCAGCGGCCATGGCTCACGGGCCCAGCCACTCCGCGGCATGTGGGATCTTCCCGGACCGGGGCACGAACCCGTGTCCCCTGCATTGGCAGGCGGATTCTTAACCACTAAGCCACCAGGGAAGTCCCTCTGCTTTGATCTTTGCATCTTTAAACTGGAGCTGTTACGCTATCCACACCTCACAGGGCAGTTGTGAGGATAAATTTATATATAAATGCCCATCTCCTAGCACAGACTCTAGCACATAGCAAGTGCTCATTTAATGTTTTCAGTAGATGACAGCCATCAACATTAAAAGTGTTATAATCCCTCGCTGCCTTTCTTCCAAGTAACTGAATTTGTACTCAGCTTTACACAGTCAGGAGACGGGAGGCACTCAAAGAGGGAAGCCCAGCCAGTGGGTTGGAATCCATCTAATTGCTGGTTTCACTTTCTTCTACCATTAATTGGTAACACGGCAAGGTTCAAAGACCTAATGATTAGTATTAGCTTTCCCTGTTGGGTGAGGCCGGCTATCTTCCCACTCCACCTGGCTCAGTCTTGCACGAAGAAATCGCCTGAGCAGCAGCTGTCCCATTTGTCAAACGCTGAGAGCACTCGGTAATGATCTAATGCGCTCGGGGCAGAGAGCACATGCTAATAGCACCAGGCCACCGATGTCCTCGGAGCCCCTCGCGGGCATGCAAACCTCTCCCAATAGACACGGAGGAAGCTAAGAGGCTGGAAGGTTAAAATTAGCTGCTCTCTCACTAGACTTCTTGTTGGAGGGGGAGTCATAGGTTCTCAAGTTTCATGCTCCCACACCATCCCACCCCTGCCTTTCCAGCCTATAATATTCAATCCGCCACTTCAGATAGAACTAAAACGTCCGTGAACTGTAAACAATTTGGCAAACATTGGAAATAGGCCTCGAAACACGGCAGAGGATCCTCTTGGAGGGCCTTGTCCCGTCGGACTAGGCCACCTCTCCCACGCCTCGGTCCAGCTGCCCGTTTTCCAGAGGGTTCCACTGGCGCCACCGCACTCTCAGCACAGAAATTCTGGGGCCAGTCCTGGCTCCTCTCTTGCCATCCCCCTGTGCAGCTTTTCTCAGTCATGTCTGCACACTCGGAGGGCCTCCTGTTCTCTCCTTTCTTACAGCCTGTGTCCTGCATGTTGAGTCGTAGGGTCTAGTGCGCTGGATATTCATTTGTCTCCACTACAACCCTGTGCGTTCCTGACCTTCATATTCTCCTCATCTGCCTCCACCCTGGCCCAGGAGGACGGTAGCAAAGGGCTTGGCACAAGGTGTATGTATAAAAAATATATAGATACACATATGTAATGCGGTTGACCCTTGAACAACTTGGGGGCTAGGGGTGCCTACACTCCCGGCAGTGGAAAATCCACGTATGACTTATAGTCAGTCCTCCGTACACTAGGTTCCTACACATCCCCAGATTCAACCACCATGGATCCTGTAGTACTGCAGAATTTACTATTGAAAAAAGTCTACCTCTAAGTGGACCCTCGCAGTTCAAGCCCACGTGGTTCAGGGTCAGCTGAATGAGTACCATTCTGTATTGCACCCAGTGTTTTCAGAGATTTAAATATTTGGTTTCCAAAGACACTGTACTCTTCTTTGGAAACACAGGCTTGTTTTCTCCTGCATCTGTATCCCTCCTCGGTTGCAAGCACAGCCGAGGAGGGTACCAGGCTCTCAGGATGCATTTGGATGACACAGTCTTAGGGCCGGATGAGCTTTAGTGAACATCCAGCCCGTTCATTTCACAAATGGGAAAACCAGGTCCCAGGAGGAAAAGAGGCCCCGCATCATTAGCCTCCAGAAGCTTCATTCCCAGACCTTCCTCACCGACAGCACAGATAGCCTATGCTGTTACAAAGGCTTCCTTAGCAGTTCAAAAAGAAAAGCTTGTCAAACCTTTCAGAGCAGGACGGCAGGCTGATAGATCTAGATAACCCACTTTTTTTTCTTTGCAAAGAAAAATCGAATAATAAGGCTAATTCCCTCTGATCCTGAGGATAGGTGAGGTCTGAGTTTACACTTCAAGGGGTTGGAGCTCAGAGAAAAGATGATGTACCATTAAAATGGGAACTTTGGCAGATACAAAAAAATAAGCATATACTTCAGGGATTTGGAACTACAAGAGACAGGAAAATCGGCCTCATTAATGACAAAATGCAGATGCTTTTCTTCCTGAGTTGAAAAAAACCACAGAGTAAATTACACCGGAGCGTGTAAAGAAGGATGTGAGAACCCTCTTAAAAATGTATGAAATCTCAGGGAAAAGATTGATCAGTTGGCTCCCTTAGCATTGAAATGTCAGTTAGTTTTTCCTCTCTTTTGTATCAGACAGGTGGTGATTACTGGAATACAACAGACAACTGAGGAGGCGGTACTTTTAAAATAGGTACAAAGGGGAAATGACAAAGGAGGGACATAACCAGAATTTAAGTCTGAAGGCAAGAGTAAAAGAACACAGACGAAATATATTAACATGGAGCCTATGGGAGGGAGGGAATCAGAATGGATACGATGGCTACAGGGAAAGAGAAGGCCTTCCTGAGCTGTGATGGTAACAGTGAGTAGAGGTTAATAAGAGAATATTGGAGAATAGGGAACAGATACCTTTTAGGCAAAAGGAAGTGAATGTGCAAAGGCCCCGAGGCAAAAGGGAGTCAGGCTGGAGGAACTGATGAAATGACGGGAAGAAGATAGTTTGGAGAGAGCTCAGGGGATATTAGCAATGATGTAAGGAGAGGCTAGAGATCTGGATCTCTAGATCTAGGGTCTAGATCGGCGGGTCTCAAATTCTGGGATCTCAGGAGTCCTTTATCAATTTACCATAATAGAAATGAAAACAGACAACTTTAAAAACTATTCATTTAAAAACAGCAATTAGTAAACTCATTACATGTTAATGCTAATAACATTTTTTTGTGAAAAATATTTTTTCCAAAACATCACCAAAAACATAGTGAAGGAGTAGCATTGTGTTAACGTTTTTTTGCCAATCTCTTCAATGTCTGCCTTAATGAAAGATAGTTGGATTCTCCTATCTGTGTCTACGGCGTCTGCTGTGATATGTTTGAAGTATATGAAGGGAACCTGGCACACACTAAAATCTTGTCAAGTGGCGCTTTCTTAAAGGTCAGTCGCAATGTGGAAGGCAAAACCAGACCAATGAATTTTTCATGCCATGTCAGGAAAACCTACTGATCTATCCTACGTTGCAAGTGGATCTTCTGCTTATGCAGAGTTTTACACCACCGTGCGTTGGACATTTGGAGAATACTGGTTTATACAGACCTTCCAAATATTGTGCACTCATTATATGAAACCAGAAAATTGCCCTCCTTAATAGTGCCACTGATCTCATCAGAAAAAAAAAATCTTTAAATACTGCAAAGCTGTTAAGCTCATGGTGGCAGATACAAGTTTTCTAAAATTCTAATTTTCTGCATAAACGTTCTAATTTTATCTTTGGCGGCAAATGCTGTTGGTTGTTTTCCTTGAAATGAGAAACTCACTTCTTTTAGTTTCAAGAAAATGTCTGCCAAATGCCCAAATCTGAATAACTATAGTTTGTCTGCCAATTGTTCCTTCCATGAAAAAGAACTTTCCAATCATTCCACGACAAAAGGGGTTAGTTCAGCTTGTAACCCAAACAATCAGACACAGCAGAATTGCTTTAAGCTGACTTGCCGTTTTGCCACATGGAATATTAAAAAGAAGCATACTCAAGGGCTGAGATATAATTAAATTCATAATTTGCACTGTTTCATCCAGGACTTTCTTAAGTGATCCTGGTTTTTTTGTTCATTTGTTTTAAACTGTGAGCAAGTAGGAGGCAGTGGAGAACACAGTGACAAATATAGTTTGGTGCCACTGTCTTCAGCAGTGCTAAGGAGCCAGCAGTTTTACTCGCCACTGCTTTTGCACCATCCCTGCAAAAGTCAACACGATGAAAAGCAAAGAATGTCTTGGTATATGATGATGACAATAGTTCTGACCCTGCGGGTATCCTGAAAAGACCCTGGAGAACCCTGAGGGTCCCAGGACCTTCTTTGAGAACCACTAGTCTAGACTAGATCACGCAAAGCCTTGGTAAGCATTTAAAATGGTTTTATCTGTAGCCCATGAGAAAATGAAAAGCCATGGGAAGGGTTTTAAGCAGGAGCCTAAACCAGTTAGAGTTGAGTTTTGAAAGGATCACTCGGGCTGAATAACATGGATGGAGAAAAGATCGGGTGAGGGGAAAATAAGTTATGAGACTCTTAGAGTTAGCCAAACTAGAGAGGATGGTGACTTGGATGAGAATTAAGGGCTCTCTAGGAGACGAACTCAAGAAGACTCATTGAGAGTTCATGGGAAACGCCATGGTTTCTGGCTTAGGTACCTGGATGAACTGAGAGAAGAGCTCAAAGAAATCAAGCCTGTAATGCACAGAGTACGGTGCCTGGCTCCCAGTGAGAGCTGGGTGAGAACCAGCTGCCCACACCTGGACAGAGCACCAAGTCTCCAAAAGTGTCCAGGTACACTGACCCATACTGGCTATTTTGAGAAAAGCGGCCTCAGGTAGTAACTTGTATAATTGGTGACTGGCTGAGACTGAACGAATTACCATACAAAAGTAGAGAACAAACGTATGGACACCAAGTGGCGAAAACAGGGGTGTGGTGGGGGGAGTGGGATGAACTGGGAGATTGGGATTGACATATATACACTGTGATATGTATAAAATAGATGGCTAATAACCTGCTGTATAAAAGATAAATAAAATTAAATTAAAAAAAGAACAATATGAAATAACTCTTAAAATTGAGGGGGAAAAAAGACGAGAGATATGATAGAGAAATGAAAAAAATTATGGAAAACAATATAAAATGATTTTAGAAAGGCCTTAAACATGTGAGATAATGTTCAAGTTCACTCAGAATAGTTAAATACAAATGAAACTACACTGCGATCCATTTCTCAACTATCAGAGCATCAAAACTCAAGATCAGCTGGCAATACGCTATGTTCCCCAAAGCTTGGGATAACAGGTGCTCTCCTACATTGTTAGTGGGACTGTAATCTGATGGAATCCTTGAGGAGGGCAATCTGGCATTATGTGGCAAAACTATCTGCAGATCTCTCTCTGAGCAAGCAACTGCACTTTTAGAAGGTTAAATTTATCGTATTTAGGTTAATGGTGTATGGTAAACTTTGTACTATCCTTTGATATAAAAATAAACCTCAACAAGTCTAAAACAAGTTAACAAACAGAAAAATAAAATAAAATAAAATGCCAGTAGTTATTAGTTTGGATTAAGCTACAGAAATTTATTTACTTTTGTGAATAGGTAAAGTAAGCATAGAAAGATGTTTTTAAATGGTGATTCTAAAATTATTGGAGAAGCTATATCCTCTAAATATTTTGATTAAAGCCTCTTTGAAGTCTTTAAAAAAAATAAATAAAATAAATTTAAAAATTAAGAAAACCCAAAAAACAAAAGATACCTGCACAAAGGATGGTTTGGCCAATGCAGTTAGACCCTCCCTGCTTGAAGAACCAAAGGTAAGAGGCTGGAGAGCAGCCCAACCATCAAAGGCTCACAAGAGGATATATAATCCAGACCATTAGTATTAGTTGGGTTGTAGAAAGAGAGACGACAAGATTCTACTTTTCTCCTGCCTTCCGAGGCCCAGGTGCTGCGTTTCTAAGGACCCCAGCTCCCCCATGTGCCAGTAAGTAAGGGGTCCCATCAGCCCCAAGTCCTCTGAGACTTGAAGCCAAGCCGCCCTCACACAGGTCTGACAGGCAGGCTCTGGCTCCCCACTTTCCTTCCCAGAGCAGGCTCATTGTAGAAACGTGGAAAATACAAAAAAACTTAAAGAAAAAATTAAAATTATCTGTAACCTTACTTATAGATGACTTAAGGGTCATCACTCTTAGTGTGTTTCCTTCCCATACATTCTATGTATGTAAACCATACATTTTAAAATGAATTGGCACGATATGCAAATACTTTTGAAATATTTACATCATCCTATAGGCTTTTTATAACATAGTAGTAACACCTAATATTATCATTAAGTGAAATTTGCAATCCTTTCTCTGCTCCCTCCTCTTCAGACACGCTAGGCTGTTTCTCTGGGTCTTCTGTATGATTTTAAATTCCTGTAACAACACCTCTATATGTCAATAAGAATTTGGGTTTAAACCATTCCAGAGAATGTCATTCCCTTCCATCTGCATGGTGTTTTACATTTATCAAAGCTCTTTTACATACGTTAATAAAAAAAATCAACATTTTAATAATATTCTACTCAATATTTCCACATGCTCCTATAACATCTGTCAAATAGTAATAATAATCTATCTCATTAAGCAATTGTGCGGATCAAATGGTAAAGTGGACACAGATAATAAAACGACAGCTCTTTTTGGTCGGCTCTCACTATACGCCAGATACTGTGCTCTGGATTTTACAGCACACGCATTCCGATGCGCTCTATGAAGTACATGCTGTTATTAGCTCACTTCAATAGAAGAAGTTAACTGGGTGCTTTAAAATGTTAAGTAACTTGCTAATAGTACACAGTTAGTACTTGATGGAGCCAGAATTTTAATCCCGATTCATGAGACTCCAAATCCTGGGCTCTTGGATCCCTGCTGGGCAAGGGATTTGCAAACAGTGAGCACGAATCATGTGACAAATTCCTGGAGTCCAGGGACTCGGCCTTTCCCCACCCTACTCTACTGGCATTTAGTAGTTGCTTAATAAATGGAAGCCAATGGAAGCAAAAGACAGACTCAGCGTGAAAAGCATGAAGAGACGGCCCTCCCTGAAAAAAAAGACAAGGCAAACCACAAGATCCTGAAACAAGTATGTTTCAAATAATTAAAATTTCAAACAAAGGAAACCAAACCAGAAGGGAAGAAAAATGATTAGGAAAGAAAAAAATAATAAATTTAATGAAAGAACCAAAGAGAATATCTGGGAACAAATCCAGTAAAGATGAAAAAAACAACATATCACTCATTACCAGTGATTATTGTCGGCTTTCAAGGATGGTGTAAAATAACCTGATAAAAGATCTCTACCAAAACCCACAGCTGACATCATACTCAGCGGTGAAATGTTAGAAGCATTCCCTTTAAAATCAGAAGCAAGACAAGCCTTCCATAATCGTTAGAGCAAAAAGACGTTTAAAGAGAAATAAAAAGTATTAGGACTAGAAAGGAATTAATTAGAATAAAACCACCATTCTTAGCAAACAAATAATAAGACCAATAAATTCTTCTACATAAAATGAAAAACTTCTGTTTATTAAAAGGCAAAGTAAAATAACGTAAAAGACAAATTACAGCTTGAGTGAGCATAAGTATAACCCATATAACCATCAAGGGGCTTTAATCCAAACTAAATAAAGCATTTCTACGAATCAGTAAGAAAACAGAAATGGCAAAGAATATGAATAGGTAATTCACAGAGGAAGCAATGCAAATGACCCAAAATCTATGCAAAGACCATCAATCTCATTAGTGATCACAGGGATACAAATTGAAACAACATGACACCATTTAATATGTATTAGATCGGCAAACGTTAATAAGTTTAATAACCAAGTGTTGGCAAGAATGTTGAAAATGGGGCAGAAGATCTAAATAGACATTTCTCCAAAGAAGACATACAGATGGCCAAAAAGCACACGAAAAGATGCTCGACATCATTAATTATCAGAGAAATGCAAATCAAAACTACAATGAGGTACCACCTCACACCGGTCAGAAGGGCCATCATCAAAAAGTCTACAAACAGTAAATGCTGGAGGGGGTTCGGAGAAAAGGGAACCCTCCTACACTGTTGGTGGGAATGTAAATTGGGGCAGCCACTATGGAGGTTCCTTAAGAAACTAAAAATAGAACTATCATATGATCCAGCAATCCCACTCCTGGGCAAATATACAGAGAAAACCATAATCCGAAAACATACATGCACCCCAGTGTTCACTGCAGCACTACTTACAATAGCCAACATGTTGAAGCAACCTAAATGTCCATCAACAGAGGAATGGATAAAGAAGATGTGGTACATATGTACAGTGGAATATTACTCAGCCATAAAAAAGAACCAAATAATGCCAGTTGCCACAACATGGATGGACCTAGAGATGATCATACTAAGTGAAGTTGGACAGAGAAAGACAAATACCATATGATATCACTCATATGTGGAATCTAATCTTAAAAAACGATACAAATGAACTTATTTATAAAACAGAAACAGACTTAACAGATACCAAAAACAAACCTATGGTTACCAAAGGGGAAACTTGGAGGGGAGGGATAAATCAGGAGCTTGGGATGAACATACACACACTACTATACATAAGATAAATAATCAACAAGGATCTACCACATAGCACAGGGAACTCTACTCAATATTCTGTGATAACCTGTATGAGAAAAGAATCTTGAGAAAAGAATGAATACATGTATATGTATAACTGAATCAATATGCTGTACACCCGAAACTAGCACCACATTGTAACCAGCTACACGCCAATAAAATGAAAATTTTAAAAAAAGAATGTTGGAAATGGAAATAGTCCTACAAACTGGGTGGGAGTGTACGTTAGTGCCATCACTTTGGGGAGTAATTTGTCAATATTCATTCTTTTAATGAATGTTTATTGACCATTTACCAGGTACTGCTGTAGGTACTGATACAAGGGATATAGCAGCAAGCCGAACAGGTAAAGTCTGATGTTAGAAAATGACCAGCAACAAAGAAGGTGTCTTTTTCCACTTTTAGGTGCCAACCTCTGCGAAACTCTTGCACGTGTGCAGGGCTGTTCACTGCAGCACTGCTTGTAACAGCAAAGATGAGAAGCAACCTGTCTTTTCCTTAGTAAGAATAAAGTAACAAGAAAGTGACAGATAAGCTGTGGTTTATTAAATGAAATATTATGGAGCAGCTAAATAATATGGATCCAGCGTAGATCCAAATTCATCACATTGGATAAATATCAGAAACGTAATGTTGAACAAAAAGGCTAGTTGCTAAAGCATACAAGTAGAATATCATGTATATAAAAATTGATAGACAAAATAACCATACTTATGTACTGTTTACAAATACATACATGCATTGTGAAAGTAAAAAAACACAGTGGTTCCTGGGGCCAGGGATGAAGGGGAGGAGAAGGGATGCCGTATCTGTAAATGATTTCTTTTTTTAAAAAGAGAGAGATCCGAAGTAGATAAGACAGCATTGTTCACATCTGCAGAATCTTGGGAGTGCATAAATATCTACTGTTTTCTGAATGCTTAAAATATTTCATAATAAAAAAAATTTTTCTTCGTTTCATAACAGAAAAGACAAGACAAATCTCCAGCCCTAGGCCAAGCACCAAAGAAATCCCCAGTGCCCCTGGGTGTCCCCCGCTTCTCTTCTCGGACCAGCACAGCCTGTGCTGCTGGTCAGACCCCCCGCAGACGTGATGACAGCTCTGAAAAGCAGTTCATCAGAGCAGGCTCTACTTTTACTCAGCACAGGGGAGGATGAGGGAGCAGTGGGCAGAGGGAGGCAGGGGCGTGAGCTGGTGGGGACGAGAGGTGAGTGCATCTCTTTCACTACCTGAGAAGGTAATTCATCCAGAAGGGACACTGGCCTTCCCTCCTGCACCCTTCCAAGCAGGCTGGCTTGCCTCCCTTCCTTACTGGGACCTGACAACCCGGCTCATTCTCAGGTTATAACGATGACACAGGACAAGTATTTAATCCAGTCTCAAAGCCCAGATTACCAGCGAAGAGCTTGTAACAGCTATGTTAGATTTCCGAATATGTGTTTGATTGATGGTCATAAATCCTATTTCTAATTCCATGAAATTGTATGCTCAATCCCCCTCTGTTCCCCATCTCTCCCTCCTTTGGAGTTCTACCCATCTGTGATCCATGACCTCCTCTCTCTTTCCTGATTTATCCCTCTCCACGTGCCCACACCCCATCAGCCACGATAGGAGAGGTAAATGCTTTCTCCAAACAGTCCCCAGGGTCAGTGCCTGATTCAGATCTCCTTGGCTCTCCCTGGACCATTGCGACACTCTCCTAACTGGCCTCTGCTTAGATTGGCATCCTCCCCTTTTCTTCCTGACATCCTTCAAGGCCCCGGTCAAATGTCAGCTTCTCTGGAGATGCTTCCCGACTCCCCTGGCACAGGGAGACACTTTCCCCTCTGAGCTCTGACAGCAGCTTGGACTATCATCCCTTATCACCTTGAGTTGATTTCATTGTTTTCAGGCTACCTTCACCTGCAGATCCCAAGCTGCCTGAGATCTTACTCCTCTCTGGATACCCTTTGTGTCACCACGAGGTATGAAACAGGCTCCAATAAAATATCAATATTTGATGATTCCTTCTTCTTCTATTTCATATAAACTGGAAATATAATTTTAATTAGACGACTAACTTCTTAAAACACGATTCACCATCAAACCCAGAAATGTTGGCGAAAGGTAACAGGAAAGCTGGAAGCTCCCCAGAAGCCCAATTATGGCAGGAGCAGGCTATATTTGGGAGCCAATTAATCTCACAGTGTTGAAAATTAATGCATTTCAGATTCTGACGTTCACACTCATTTTTCTGCATTAAAACATTTTTACTGTGCTGAGCCTGTCATCTTACTCGTGTGTTCAGAAGAGCTCTCGTGAAAGGGGGACCACAGGATTGCCAGATACAAACGGTGGCTTACTCCTTACCTTCTAAAATTGCAGTGGATTTTGAGAAACTTTCAAGTCACATCCATCACAAAAGTGAGCCCTGGATACCAGAACATGCCTTTGCACCGGCTTCTGCAGGAAATGGAGGTAGAGGCTGCTTTTTCCCCTCTCCTCTCCTCTCCTCTCATGCTCACCACGCTCTACCTGGCGGATCTCATCTTCCGCAATGGCCCCAACTACCCCCGATGCACTGATGGCCATGAAATCGGGAGTGACAATGACAAGGATGACAACAGCCAACATTTACTGAGCGCTGACAGCGTGCCAGGTGCCCTGCTGATTTCATGTGTGTGTATCTCTCATACAATCCTCTCAATCTGTAGTGTAGGCGCTGCTAATGCCCCCATTTTAAACACAGAGGAAACTGAGGCTGAGTACCTCGTCCTGGCCACTCAGCTGACTGAGCGGAATTTGCACACCTGTGGTCTGGCTTCCCAGCCCGTGTTAAAATGCCTCTCGTCACGGGCTTCCCTGGTGGTGCAGTGGTTGGGGGTCTGCCTGCCGATGCAGGGGACACGGGTTCGTGACCCGGTCTGGGAAGATCCCACATGCCGCGGAGCGGCTGGACCCATGAGCCATGGCCGCTGAGCCTGCGCGTCCGGAGCCTGTGCTCCACAATGGGAGAGGCCACAACAGTGAGAGGCCCGCGTACCGCCAAAAAAAAAAAAAAAAAAAGCCTCTCGTCACACCTCTCCAAAAGCCTCTAGACTTGTTCAAACTGCAAGTCCCCCAGGTAACTTAAAGTCAACCTGTCCCAACTAACACAACATTGCAAATCAACTATACTCCAATAAAAAATTTTTTTAAAATAAGAAAAATAAGAATACAAATTGAACCAAAAACTAAAATAAAATAAAAGTCAACTTGTTCCAAACTGGACTTCTTTCCTTCCCCTGAAATCTATTCTCCCGGCTGCATTCCTGACCTCAGTTAATCATTTCACTCTCAACCCCAGCCAGAGTGAGTCGATCCCAGTGACCCCGCCCCGGTCTGCTGAGTCGAGCCAGGCAGGGTCTCTGGTTGATTCCCCTCTCTCCAGCTCCACTGCCAAACGGCTTGGGTCAGGGCGCTCATTTCTCATCTGTCGACTGGCCCCACAGCCTCCTAGCCCTCACTGTCCAGTAAATCATGAGGACTGTCCCCCAAGAGATATTTGTGCAATACAGATCGGCGACCCCATCTTCCCAGGCTCCACCCCAGTGGCTCAGGACAAAACCCGGAGCATCCTTGATTCCTCTCTCCCTCCCTCCTCCACCGTAGCCAGCAGGAATCCTGTCAACCCTGCCTCCAAAAATGCTCCGGCCTGTCCTGGGCTGCTTCCAACCCTCCTTTCCAAATTCACCTCCTGCCAACTTCCCACCCCGCCCATGTTCCAGATCTCTGTTTTGCCCGAACATAGTTCGTGCTCTCATACTTCATGCCTTTGCACAGTGGCTCCCTCTGCCTGCTACCTCCTCTTTCTCTGCCTGACGAGCTCCTCTCCTTCTGCAAGACCCAGTCTAGTGCTCTCTCCTTCGAGAAGGTGCATCCAAGGACCCCCAGCATCTGAACTGTTCGTGTTCCCACAGCCTTTCATGCCTGTGCTACAGAACATAGGATGGATCATGGTAGGCCCTTGGCACTGGCAGTCCTGAAGGCCTGGCAGGTAAGGTTGTGTGAGATCGGGAGATGAGAATCCCGATCACACGACTGTCACCAAGATGAAATGAGACGACATAGGGAAAGCACCTTGCATGACCTTGAATCACCCTTTCCCCGAGGCAGGTGTGAATTAGCAAGTCACTTAACTAGTGAATGGGTCCAGCTGACCAATGAGCAATTGGTTCATTTCTGTCTAAATGTAGTCAATTTAAGGATTCACAAATGTCTCTGGAAATGTTCCTCGTGACCATCAAGGGCCAACTGTATTATAAGTATCTGTGCATCTTCTCTCCTTTCTCAAAGACAGGGATGGAGCCGCCCAGCTTTCCTTCTTAGTACACAGATGGTAACAGACACTAAGTTAAAGGTTTGCTGAATTCATAAATGAAATAAGACCTCTGTGCATTGATTCCACGAGCACAGGAAGGTCTCAGCACTCCCTCAAACACACACCTCACCTACTTGCTGATGCCCAAATTATTTTACCAGGAGGCAAACACCTTTTCCTTTACAATAAAAGGTAACTTTCGCCTCAGCAAAATGACAAATGGCTGCATTTCACAGATCTCCATATTGCCCAAGAATAGTCAAGACTGTAAATGTTAAACCCACAAATGCCCAGAAGCCAGAGTTTGAATCCATTTGTTGAAACATCTGTCTCCCCCCGTGCACAGAGAGCACCTCAGAGAAAGGACCACGTCTCTGCCCCCATCGCTATCCCATTACCATGCTCAGTGGCATGATAGCATTTTTTTCCCACTTTTTGTGTGCTTATCGAATGTCTGCCCCTCCTTTGGAAAGCAAGCTCCATGAGAGAGGACCTCATGGGGCTGTTTCTCGGCTCTGGCCCCTCCCCTAGAAAAGCAGCCGGCACACTGGAGGTGTTCAGAAAATGTTGGTTGAATAAATGAATGAATGACTCCATAATCCCGCCCATCTCTCTTTTCATGTCTGATCAAAGAATAAAAAATCTATCCTTAGACTATAAAAATGTAAACAGCTAACAGTGAGAGACGAAAAAAAAAAACAAAGAACAAGTTAATGTGATGCTTCGAAATTCTGAGTCAAAAGTGACTCTATGCAATTACCATTTTCCTGGAAGGAGGAACAAACTCTGACCAAATTAATGAAATGATAAACACAGCCTAGGAAGGCTGGTTACACCGTGAATAATCACTGAAGAACTAAACTCTTGCCCGTGGGGTAGTTTTAGAATTTGGAACTTCACTGCTATAGTAGGGAAATAATGAACTTGTTCCTTTAAATGAACCCAAATGGAATGACAAGAGTCCAGGGGAAGTATCAGTGGTATTTAATTTACATCTGTACTATATTTTTCAGCTACATTTAAAAATTATTCTCATTATTTCCCAGATGCTATGGGACTAAAATATACATTCCTATGTCATAAAAGATGGTCAGTGAAACACAGGCAAGTGGATATCAACATCACAGAGAAGAGGTTATAGCAAAGAACACGGCCAAGGGCCCAGCCTAGGGCTGAGGTTGACCCATTCTGGCTGTGTGACCTTGGGTAGTGACTCAGCTCTTGGAGACCAGAATTTCCTCTTCTGGGAAAACAGTGTCTGCAGAGATCCTGTGAGAATTCAACAAGACAATAATATTTGCAGAGCACCCAGCTCCGCCCCTGGTGCCATAAATAGTAATAGTTAACACGTAACAGTGACAACAACAATCTGACAACAGTCTCAGAAAAATGTGGCAGCAAAGAACCAGATATGCTTGTGTTCAGGGTGAAAAAAAAATTACCATCAGGGTTTCCTCATTGAAAAACTAGTAATGTTAGCAGCCCGACCTGGAGGCCTGTGGTTTAACAAGCAACTAATTAGAAACCGTTGCTCCCTAAACTCTGAGCGACACCTGCTTTTACTAGTGCGCATACTAGTAGATGGGAATCAGGTTCAAGGGCAGTCACTGGCCATGCTCTCTCTGGAAAATGCAGCTGAAAACAAACCCCAGATGATCTCTTTAATAAACTCTTCCTCTGAAAAATACTCAAGTTAATAAGAGGAACGAAGGAGGTCTTCTGAGGTCCCAGGAGTTAATTCCACCCTGCATCAGCCCATCCCTGCCCGTTTGGACTGTGAAAATCATGAAAGAAATAATTAAAGGTAAATTATGCAAGTGGAGAAAGGGCAGGAACACAAGATGGGGGCGCAGCGGTGGCAGGGGGACCGCTCTGAAGGATGAGTGATTTGAAGCTGATCTGTTCAATGGGCCAACCATGAATGCCTCTCATGACTGCCCCTCCCCTGATGTGTCTGCAGGGTCTTCCCCTCTGCCCACAGGGCAAGTCAAAACCTCCTTGGCCTGGCATTCAAGGCCCTTTATAATCCAACCCCTGCCAACCGTTCTACCTCATCCCCTCTGCTTCCTATACATCCCGCCCCCTCCATCCCTATCAAACTATACTTACAATTTCCCCAAACTCACCCTGAGTATAATGTTTCCATTTAGGGTAAAATTGGAGAGGAAATTATTTTAAAAGTCAACGTCTAAGTCCTTTACAGAAAGTAGTCCACGATTAACACCGTGATGAGCAAGTCCTGTCATGGGAATTGATCTCCCTGTGGAATTTCTAGAAATTATAACAACATTCCACTTACTGGCTCCCCCAGACATTCTGGTTTAATTGGTCTGAGGTGGGGCCCAGGCACAGGTAAGTTCCCCAGCCAAGCTTGAGAACCACTGTTTTAGGTGTTGCTCAAGTGCCCGCCAGCCTACTGTGGTCACCATTGTCACCAGCTTGGTCCCCAGAGCACTGGAGTTTGGGACCTGTGACCTATGCCACCTTGTCGAGTGCTCACCATTGCCCTGGGTTGGTCATTTTCACCTCAGTTCATATGAAGAAACTCGGGTTCGGTAGCCTTTCCCGGGTAACCTAGCTGTCAACTGGGAAAAATCAGGATGAAAGCCAAGGTCCTCCCAGGTCTGAGGCCTGTGTCCTCCACTCCCTGCCATGCGGCCCCCTGCAGTGGGAGCTCAGATCTCAGGAATCTTCCAAGCTGGTTGTCACAAACCATCGTCAGCTTGAAACGAGGTAATAGTAGGAATACTTATACCACGGAAATAGGCAAACGCTAACACTGGGAGTTTTGTTCCATTCTGGTTTTTGAGAGCCAGTTCACGGCACCCCTCAATTCCAAAGCACCAAGAAAAAGAGGAGAAAAAAAAATGTGAAATTATGTTCTTTTGATTTCAGGAAGCAAGCATTTTGTAAGGATTTCAAATCCAAACAGTTAAAATTGAAAAAGTTTTTTGAGTTTGAAGAGACAATGCCTCAAGTGCGTGGAAACATCCATCTGGAATTTTTATTCAGACGCCACCTGGGTACTGATGCATTAGGCATGCTGCTATGCGCTGGGCGCCTGGACTCAGGGGCAGTGGAAGGAAAATTTAAGCGGAACCAGGATCTGAAGGTGCTCCCTGTCTCCGCCAGTGACGGCGCAACAGGAAACGTTCTCTGAAACGAGCCATCCATCCAGCAGCCCTGTTCTGCCTCAGCTGCTGGGTGTTGCGGACTTCCAATATCGGAACGCTGGATTGGAGGCCCCTATTAAGGAATAACGGGAGGGGTCAACAGAAGTTACCTGCCCCCGCGTGGTCTCCTGCCACCACGGCTGAGCTCAGCTGCACATGGTCCCCACGGAACAAAGATGCGCGGCATTTTCCCCTCACAGCGTGTTCCTCTATCAGCACTGCTCAATAGCTATAAAGCCTCATTATGCTAATACGATGCTTGTAGAGGATGAAGGAGATTGTAAGTTGAAAAGGAATAAAGGAAGCTCCTGTTCACTGAGTGCCTGCTTTTGCAGCCAGGCACTGAGCTAGTCCGTTTCATACATGGTACTAGAACAGACATTGTACGGAACGACGATCACGTGTCAAGTCCTATCCCACGTAATTATTTTAATACTTAGGTAAAGAAAAGTGTAGCAATAAAGTATTTTCTCCTTTTTTTTTTTTTTTTTTCCACTGTACGCGGGCTCTCACCGTTGTGGCCTCTCCCGTTGCGGAGCACAGGCTCCGGACGCGCAGGCTCAGCAGCCATGGCCCACGGGCCCAGCCGCTCCGCGGCACGTGGGATCCTCCAGGACCGGGGCACGAACCCGCGTCCCCTGCATCGGCAGTGGACTCTCAACCACTGCGCCACCAGGGAAGACCAATAAAGTATTTTTAATTAAGGTATATGCATTGTTTTTAAAGACATAACGCTATTGCACACTTAATAGACTACAGTATAATGTAAAGGTAACTTTTATACGCACTGGGAAACCAAAACATTTGTGTGACTCACTTTATTGCGATATTCACTTTATTTTGGTGGTCTGGAACCGAACCTGCAATATCTCCAAGGTCTACCTGTGCTGAGAAAAGGAAATACTTCTGGCAAGAAGGGAACTGTCACTGACTTAAATTCTGGTCTTTGTTTATTTAATATCTGCCCCCAAACCGTGCACCTGAGTATTCCACTGATGGAGAAAATGGTTTATGTCTGTTTCTATAATTCGGCAAGTTTATAGTAATGATAGACGGTAGCAACTGATCATCAGGGATGTCTACCGTGTCTGAGAAATCAAACAGTCACTTGATGACAGTGATGCTATGTCACTCTGAGCCCTGCCATTGCTGGCACTGGACTAAACAAGCATTGAACGGTGATCCTTAACTGTATGAGGTAGGTATCCTCCTGGTTTACAGACACAGAAACTGAGGCTGAAGGGCAACTTGCCCGAAGTCGCAGAGCTAGGAAGAGGCAGAACCACCCCCGCTCTTCACAATGATGCTCAGGATTGCAGAAGCCGCACCCCTGGGCTGCCACATCCTGGGGAGTGGGTTCGACCACTCCTGAGTGGGTGACACTGCAGGACCACCCAGGAGTCAGTGGGGCACTGCTTTCTGGGTCCCCCACTGCCTGCAGGAAGTTAGTGCAGACAACGTGGTACAGAAGCAAGAGTGGGACCTAATCATGCAAGCTGAGGGCTGTCTGGGGTCCAAATGGACACATGCCCAGCCCGGTCATAGGGCTAAACGTCTCTCACCGAGAGGGTAGCTGCCCCAGAATCTCCCCGAATCGCCTGGAATCTCACAGGCGAGAATGACGCACAGGCCAGCTAGGCTAGCCTCCCGTCCAGTGCCACCATCAGCATTACAGTCCTGAGTTGGACACTGTGTCTTCTGGGGCCATCTCACAAGACTGTGCTTAGGATTAAATGAGATTTACGTAGCGTGCGTAGCCCAACGATGACCACGTAGGTAGCAGTAATTAACATATTTAATCTCTCCTTCATTCATTCACTCAGCACATTGTAAGCTGGTGCCTACTGTGTACTAGGCTTTAAGGATAAGATGCCAATTCAAGTTCCAGGGCCGGTTTTAGGGGGGAAATAATTTGTACATGAATGAATTCAATCAACACACATTTCACCATTAGGAGACGAGTAAGACATGTTCACCGGTAACTGCCGTGAAGCCACAGGAGCACAGCTAACATTTTGCCCAGTGTTTCACAGTTCATCGGGCGCTTTCACACTTGTCATCGGATCACTGCACAAAACGGAGATTCAGATGAGGCAAGGGACCCGCCTGGGGTCACACAGCAAGTGTACAGGTTTGGTTCCAATCTGGGTCTCGGCCACCAAAGCCTAGACCCTCTCCTCTACCTTCTGTCTTACTTGGCTCTGCGTGGGCCCTTCCACGACAGAGAGCAGGGTCCCGAGCAGCCCTGTTCCACTTTAGAAAACCCTGACTATTAGAAAGCTTTTGCTAAGATTTATCCAAGGTCTAGCCTCCTGGTACGTTCTGTCAGTCTTGGCTCTTCCCTCCGGAGCCCTACTGAATAAATGCGCTCCCCTGCTGAAAGGACGTTCCCACGAGTCAGGATGGTCACCAGTCTTCCCCAAGCCTCCTGTGCCCCAGGCTGCGTGGCTTCCCGAACTGACAAAGCTATAGACCCTTCCCCGACCTGATCTCCACCCTTTCCCATCCAGCCAACCTCTTCTCAGCCTGTGCCCTGTGCTGTTGCTGTCACCAAACGGTGCTGGAATCATATGTGCAGGTGTCCTTCCTGGCCCCACCGCCCCGGGAGCTCCCAAGGCCCCGAGCTGGTCCGTACTGATAACCACACCGGCTGCTCTCCCCGAGGGTCCCCGGGCACCAGCCACTGTTGCCCACATCACTCAGCCACATGAGATGGGTGCTATTGTTTCATTCCCACCCCTGGGCCTGGCAAAGGGTAGTGGCGCATAAATTCCTTTAGAATTGAATGAAACACAATGATTCATCCTCACACCTGGCGCCAGAGGGTTTGCTTTCTCCACCAAAGCAGAGGAAAGGGCCTGCCCTGAGGACAGAGGGTGCGACATGGGCCTTCCAGACAGCACGCTCCCCACAACGATCCTCCAGCGCTCCCTGGTCCGGGGAGAAAAACAAATGCTATTTAAACAAAACCAGAAATGAGGCTGTGCTAGATCTTAGCAATAACAGTCGCCAGGAAAAGGAGGGCACTCTGCTGGCTCCTGCCCAGGGTCCGTGATGCGGAAGCTGCAAGGGCCTCTCCAAAGCCTCCTTCCAGGTTTGAGGTTGTCACCAAGGGTTCCGAGGAAGAGACCATGGGCTCTGGAATGAGCCACACCTGCTCCAAATCCCGACCCTGCCCAAGTCGGTGGGCAAACGTGGTACCCGTAAAGCGCAGATAATAAAAACCTCCTAGAGTTATAGTCAAAAGTAAACAAGAAAGTAGCTGGCCATGTAACACTCAATAAATGTGATGTGGATGATGATGACAGAGGAGGACAGAGAAGGACAAAGAAGGAGGCAGGGTGAAACTACAACAGTCTCCCCGACTCTCCCTGGTTTTTTCCTGTGGGCACTTCAAGGGCTCGAAGCAAAAGGGAGCTGTCCCTCGAAGCCTGACGGCGGAATATGGGCTTGAGAACACTCCAGGCCTGTGTCAAATTCCCACTAATGATTTTTCAGCATAAATTAAAAGGAGTGAATACTTTCTAATGGCTGCTACAGAATTACATGACAGCTTCCAGGAGGATCTACAAAAATAGCTGAAATCAGAGGGATGGTCATTCTGCTGCATGGAAGCTTCTCGTTAATTTAATTTCTTCTTTCTTTCTGGCTTGTGGGTCTGCTTTGTAAGAGCTGAGTGAAAAGAGATGCATAACAAGCCACCCGGTACCCCAGCCTATTTCAATCAGCCTAAATCGGGAGCACTAAGAGTGTTGCTTAGCAAGTGGGATTCAGTATTACACTAACAGCGCCACCATCGACGATAATACTTTTTTATATCTATATATAATTGTATAATTTACAAAGGACGGTTAAGTCTTCTCTTTTGCCTTTCTACTTTTTCGTGAGCACTTATCATGTACCTGGCGTTCTAGCGCATTGTCTGGCTTAACGTTCACAATGACCTGGCATCACTCCTATTTGACAGGTGAGGTTTAGCCAGGTGGAGGGATTCATCTAGGATCACACAGGCTGTCAGTGGAAACTAGGGTTGGAAACCTGGGTCTGTCAGATTCCAAAGTTTGTTCTTTTCACCCCTGCTCCTCTGCTTTCTGTGAGGTAAATGTGATTGTTTTTATTTGGGGGGGGGGCAGGGAAGCTGGGGAGGCACTGTTTTCCCACACCTGGTGTTTCCTTCCAGGTGACAGGAGTGACTTAGGGTAATACTTTTGGCCTCTCGCTGCCCCACCCTTGCTCTACTCCCCGGAGGAAATTAAATGGCACGTATTTGGAAGGAGAAACCAGGTGGGAGCAGCTCAGTCCTTCCTCCCTTCCTCTCGGGAGAAGGGTTCTGCTGCTCTCACCAGGGGCTGGGGCTGGTTCCCCAATCCTGTACGAGTCTCACTCGGGATTCAGCATCAAGAGGGTCACTTGCCCACGGACATAAGACGCATTCTCAACATCACCTCTTCCATGATGAAGGTGATACTTCGGCCCTTACGCTCTTTACTCCTCTGTCTTATTCTCAACTAATTCAGAATTTAGGTAGAGCGGAGGCTGCTGATTGAGCCTCCTTCAAGGCTTCTCATGATTGTGATTCTCATTTTACAGATAAAGCTCGGAGAAACACTGAGCTCTTTCCTAAAGAAAAGACAGCATGAATGTCGGCACGTGTGCGATAAACGGCCCCAAACGTTATTTGCTGTATGAATGTAATTCCTTTGCTTCAGATTAGGACCCACAGTTTAAGGAAGAGAAAAATGGGAGAATGGGGTGACACCACCAAAAATAACTCAAATGTGAAACAAACCGAAAGAGAAAACCCAACCTCAAATGACAACACCATAAATCAAGAAAATGCCGTGCCCCTACCAATTCTGAGATAATACATAAAGCAATTTGAATGTCACGAAGGGCCTGGAATAGAGAATTAACCAAAGCATTTCTCATGGCCATCATCAAAAAGTCTACAAATAATAAATGCTGGAGAGGGGGTAGAGCAAAGGGAACCCTCCTACACTGTTGGTGGGAATGTAAACTGGTGCAGCCACTATGGAGAACAGTATGGAGATTCCTTAAAAAACTAAAAGTAGAGTTACCATATGATCCAGCAATCCCACTCCTGGGCCTATACCCAGAAAAGACAAAAACTCGAATTTGAAAAGATACATGTACCCCAGTGTTCATAGCAGTACTGTTTACAATAGCCAAGACATGGAAGCAATCTAAATGCCCATTGACACATGGATGGATAAAGAAGTTGTGGTACATATATACAATGGAATACTACTCAGCCATAAAAGAGAATGAAATAATGCCATTTGCAGCAATACGGATAGACCTGGAGATTATCACACTAAGTGAAGTAAGTCAGATAGAGGAGGAAAAATACCATATGGTATCACTTATATGGGGAATCTAATAAAATGAACTTAAGTACAAAACAGAAATAGACTCACAGACTTTGAAAACAAACTTATGGTTACCAAAGGGGAAAGGGGCAGGGGAGGGATAAATTAGGAGTTTGGGATTAACAGATACACACTACTACATGTAAAATGGAAAATCAACAAGAACCTACTGTATAGAGCAGGGAACTATATTCAGGATCTTGTAATAACCTATAATGGAAAAGAATCTGATAAATAATAAGTATATGTATAGCTGAATCACTTTGCTGTACACTTGCAACGAACACAGCATCGTAATTAAACCATACTTCCATACAAATAAAAATTTTAAAAACCCAAAGCATTTCTCAACTACTAAGGAGTCAAGAATCAGTTTCTGGAGACCCGCCTCCAAAAAAAAGAAAAAGAAAAAGCCACCTTATGTGGGGAATAACCAAGCTCAAAAACTAAGCACACTTTTTGGAGCCATCTATAATTTGGAACTCATCCAGAGATTTACCTGCTGCCAGAATTCTACCCAAATAACGAGCCTGAGACTTATTACTGTTATTGTCGATCCTTGAGACAACAGAATGTTGGAACAGAAAGGGTCCTCAGCAATCAAGTCCAAGACCCTCGGTGAAGGAATGAAGAAAGGCCAGGTGACAGAGCTGTGAGGAGGAGCCACACTGAATTACCTTGGCGTCCACAGGCTCCACGAGGAGAAGCGAGTCAACATCAGAGCCAACCTAGGACCCAGGTCTGCCACTCCAGCCTGCCTTCCCTTTCTTATGTTTTGTGGCCCGCAGTGACACCTGTGTGTCCGCCTCTCCGATGCCATGCGTTCACACTGTTGTGCTATCATGGGCCACGTCAACAGGCTTCTGAGACCAGAGGAAAAGTTGCCCACAAACAACTGGGAGACACTGGGCCACTTCTACAATAACTCAGCACAGAGATGAGCACCATTCTACCGCCTGATTATAAGCACTGGCTCCCCAATTTCAAAGATGCTAGAACTGAACTTGGGCAGAGAATAAATGCAGAGCCAGGTACTGTCACCCTCACGAAGCACCCAGATTATAACAGCAACAAAAAATGGCCTCCGGTATCACAAGTACTTTTAGAAACACAATGCTGTTCCTCTTCTTCAAACTAATTAACGTTCGTAACCAGGACTAAAGTGTCTCTTCTTTTTTTTTTTTTTTTTTTTTTTGTGGTACTTGGGCCTCTCACTGCTGTGGCCCCTCCTGTTGCGGAGCACAGGCTCTGGACATGCAGGCTCAGCGGCCACGGCTCACGGGCCCAGCCGCTCCGCAGCACATGGGATCCTCCCGGACCGGGGCACGAACCCGCGTCCCCCGCATCAGCAGGCGGACTCCCAACCACTGCGCCACCAGGGAAGCCCTAAAGTGTCTCTTCTGAATGCAGCGGAAAAGCAAATCGTTCTGGTTGGAAGCAAGTAGCTGGATGGTGAGAGACTGTCAGAAAACACATTTAGTGTTTTCTGACAGTCTCCAGATAATAAACACAACTTCCAGTTAAGCCACCCTCAAATATCTGGCACCTGATACCTAGTGGTTTAAAAGCAATTGGTAAGATGGGCAGAGTCTAAGGGTTTTTAAAGGATGAAATCTCCCTTTTTCTATATCCCTCTTTTTAAAGGGAATAAATCATATGCACTTAGAGAAGCGCAGCATTCTCACACCACAGATTCTAGAGATGAACAAACCACGGCCCAGAGAAGTGTGGGGACTTGCCCAAGGTCAAGCTCAGAGTGAGGCCCAGGACTTGACCACCAGCCCAGGTCATCTCCCACGGTCAGAGCTGCCCTTCCATGGGAAGACTGTTCTTATTTAAGGTTCCCAAACCCGTGCACAGCAAAGAGGAGAAGTTCCTGAAAATCTATGGAACCCACTTTCATTTTGAGGCACAAACTGAACAAACGTTTTGCGTCAGGGATTATCTTGATTAAACTATTTATATGAGCACCGTTGATCTACCTCAGTCTTGCTAAAGTTCATTAGGCTGTCCATTTACTTATACAAATTCCTGTTGGCTCAAATATCTTAAAAAGTAAAACACATGTAACTCGCATGATGGAAAACTGTATTTTTAGTCTATATGCACCTGTAAGAATTATAATAATGATAATGTAATAGCATGTATTGAATGCCTACGTGCTCAGCACTGTGATAGGCACTTTACAGAATAACAATAAGGATAATTATAAAGTAACTATCACTTATTGAATGCCTAACATGTCCAGTCATTATGCTATGTGTTTAAGTACTTTAATTCATTTCATGATCACGGTCATCCTGTTAAGTAGGCATTGCTATTATTTCACATTTTACAGATGAAGAAATTGAGACTCTGAGAAGTGACTGCGCTACATTTCCCAGAGCAAGAGAAGACTCAGGATTCAAACCCAGGCCCACTGGATTCCTGAATCCTTTGTCTTTTCCACTATACAACGCTGCGTACGCTTTATAGAAAGTATCGCTTCAAGTTCTATTTCCAGCAAGGACGTTTATAGATGCAAGGACATTTATAGATCCAAGGACAAACTAAATGATGCTAAGACAACCTGTTCCCTATAAAAGTCTCAGACTTCATGATTTGGAACAAAGTAACTCTGCTACCAAATTCCCTGAAGAAAAATCGAGCTCACAGCTTCGGGGCAATCGGATAAGGCTGAAAGGCTGAAATATGAAGTGGTTCCAAACTACAATGAAATTTGGGAGTGAAACACAATTTGTCTGTTGCTCCATTTTAAAATACTCATGAGGCAAGGAAGCATTCCCATTTTTAATAATTAAATGGCTAAAATCTGCAACCTGATTAATCTACTGCTCATGAACGATGCAGTCCTAGAAGGGGCTAAGTTCGAATTAGCAGCCCCACAAGCTGTCACGTTACAGTGCAAAACCAAACCAATGAGACAGAAGTGTTGCTGTTGCCTAGAGAAGAAATTTTCCCCACCACTTGTTCTCTTGTAGAGAAATGCTGAGTCAAAATTCAGAAATCATCTAGGACTTTGCCTGCAAACGAGCTGGAAGAGAATGAAGAGACGAAAAGAATAATGCAACGTTTTCCCTCATTAGAAGCATTGTTTTAAAAGGGTGTGATTTTGCCTTAAAGGTTAGATTTTACAATCATTTAATATTTTACTTGTCTTGAGAAACCCGCACAGAAAGGCAGGGAAGGGAAACAGATTAACAAAAACATGCATTTATGAAGCGGCCCTGTTGGGCTTGCTCAGTCCTGTGATCGCGTGCAATGTACGTGACACCTATGAGTAGAGTTATGTTAAGTTGGGGGCCCCTGTCTCTGTGTTATTGGCAAATTACCTCCAGTGGCTGCCTTCACCAGGGGCATGTCCATCTCTTTTGTATAAGGATGAGTCCTACTGACTGCTCCACCCCCATGGTGCCAAACCCCAGCAGGGGCTGAGGGGCCACTGCCCTGAGTCCTCATGTGGTTCGGGACAGACCCAAGACCTGGGACAGGCAGGCAAGTGGTTCGTAAAGTGTCGCGTTGGGCCTGGACCAGCAGCGTTGATATTACCTGGCACCCTGCTAGAAATGCAAATGATTCAGAAACTCTGGGGCTGGGACTCAGCCATCTGGGCCTTAACAAACCCCCCAGGTGATTCAGGTGCCCGTGCCTTGCAGGGGTGGATGCAGTCAGGGGTGGGAAGAGGAGGCGGGCTGGCAGGAAGTTGGGACCTCCATGTGTTCTCTTTCTCAGGCCCCACAAATGTTAGAGACAGGCCTGCACGCAAACTGGTGACGATTAAGCCAGACAACAGACGTCATGCACCTCTGGGACTCCAGAGGTACTTGTAGAATGAGTGTGCCCAGAGATCTGCTTTGGCCCCTATTTGATCCCCACAACGAACCTGCACCAACATCCCTGTGCAGATGAGGGAACCGGGACTCAGGTGACCTGTCCAAGGTCACGCAACCAGGCACTGAACCCGTGTCTGTTTGATCCCAGAGCTGGTGCTCCTTCCCTACATGCGGCCATTTAGTCTTGGCTTGAATACTTCCAGCTACGTGGAACTCACTACTCACTACTACTACGAGTCAACCATTATCATTTCAGGCAAAGTAAGGTGGTGGTGATTTTCTTTTTCCTTCCTTTACTTGAGCTTAAATCTCTCTGCAAATTGCAGTCATGTCTCCTTGTTCTGCCCATTGGGGCCTGCAGAGAGTTTATCCCCTCTCCACATAACCACCTTTCAAGCTAAAAATGGTAATGCTATCCCCTGGGCTCTTTTATTCTCTCTCACTCTCTCCTCCCGGCAGAAGGTGTCCAGAACTACTTCCTAATCAGGCTTCTGAGGACAGATCCCAGTCTCGATCCCTTACGGCACCTAAAGAAGTCATGATGTGCAGAAATACGACCTATCTGAGGCCTTGGCTGGTAGATTTGCACAAACAGACAAACATTCCCATCACTGGCAACCTCTTGTCATGTGTAGAGTCCAAGAACCCCAAGCCTGTGGAATGTCCCATTGTTTCTCTGAGTTTTGGTTTCCTTGCCTGTAAAATGGGGTAATGACTCGTACCCTGCCTACTTTGCATGCCCCACTGGCTCTGAAACGACTCTGTGAGCTGCAGAGCACTGAACAGGTGTGGAGGTGACAATGGCAATGATAACCAGTAGAAGGGGAGGCTGACTGGGGAAGCCCCGTGAAGCAGGTGCTGCAGAGAGGTCCTCCCTGCCTGCCCTCCCCCGAGCTTACTTCCTCCATCACCCTTCACGCCAGGGCATGGGGCCAAGTGCTCGCGAAGGACACCAAGGCACATGCACGGCTCCAAAAGCCGAAAAATAAATTAAGACGGCGTGATGATTTGTAAAAGATGCCTTAAAGACAGGATGTTTCTGTGCCCAGCAACTGAGCCAGCAAGCAGGGCGGAGCTCTGTGAGCTGGATGCCGGGAACGGAGTTAAAGAAGGTCAGAAAGACCGGCAGAGTCAGGATCTGAACCCAGACCTCCTGCCCCGGCTCACCCCACTTCACCACAGCTGCCACTGAAATCACTTGACAGACAAGTGTCGGGTGTGCCCATGTGGACGTGCCAGTCTACTCTAGGGAACAGCTATCCCCATAACGGCCCCACCCCCTCGTAAGGCCCCAGTCCACTTACCCAGCTACCTAGCAGACAGTACACCTGGAGGTCTCATGACCCTGCACCACGTCCCCCCAAAGCTGCTACGTCCCCAGGGCTCCCTGGCACCCCCCAGTTGCTAAACCAGCCCCTTTCTTGACCCCTCCTTCACCCTCACCTCTCATATCCAACACATCCCCAAGTCCTATCCACCCATCCTCCTAAATGCCTCTTTTTTTTTTTGGCTGCATTGGGTCTTCGTTGCTGCACGCGGGCTTTCTCTAGTTGTGGCGAGCGGGGCTACTCTTTATTGTGGTGCGCGGGCTTCTCATTGCAGTGGCTTCTCTTGTTGCGGAGCACGGGCTCTAGGTGCGCAGGCTCAGTAGTTGTGGCTCGCGGGCTCTAGAGCGCAGGCTCAGTAGTTGCGGCGCACGGGTTTAGTTGCTCCGCGGCATGTGGGATCTTCCCGGACCAGGGCTCAAACCCGTGTCCCCTGCATTGGCAGGCGGATTCTTAACCACCTAATCCACACAGCCACCATCTCTCTCACACCTCTTAGCTGCCTCCGCATCCTCCCTGGCAGTTTGGTTCTCACGCTGCAGCCAAAGTGATCTTTTTAAAACATAAATCTCGTCATGTCACCCTGCTATTTAAAACTTTTCCATGGTTGGGATTAACAGATACACACTACCATGTATAAAATAGATAACGACAAGGATTTACTGTATAGCACAGGGAACTATATTCGGTATCTTTGTAATAAACTATAATGGAAAAGAATCCAAAAAAAGGATATAGATACATACGTATACGGATGTGTAACCGAATCACTTCGCTGTACAACTGAAACTAACACAACATTGTAAATCAACTACACTTCAATTAAAAAAAAAAGAAGTTGTCCATTGCTTTTAGGATGAAAAGCAAAATGCCTGGACTAAGCCATTCGATCCTGCAGCCCCTGGCCCTGTCTCCTGACACCCTCCCTGCTTACGCGCCATCATCTTGCCACCTGGGACTTCTTTACCTGTAAACTTGTGGTACACCACGCATACAGAAGAGTGTGTAAAACAGGTGCACACATTTAAAGAATAATTCTAATACTTGTGCCTCCACCACCTGGGTTAACAGAACACAGCCAGGATCTCAACCACCCCACCTGTGCCCCTCGCCGCACCCTCTCTCCAGCCCCGTCCGGAAGTAGACATCTTAAACTCTCTGACCATTCTTCCTGGCTTTTGTAGGGTTACGTCTCTATAAAACACAGTTTAGTTTCGCCTGTCGTGAGTTGGAACCATACTGTAGATATTCTTTTATGATTTGCTTCTTTTCCTCAACTTGAATATCAACGCACAGAGGTACAGTATTCACGCATTTCCCATTGACACAGAGTCTTCCCGTGAGTGAATACCCAGGATCAGTGCATTTTTCTGTTGGTGGACAGTTAGACTGTCTCCGGCTTGTAGCTTGCATGAACAACCCGGCTGGAGTTCTTTCTGTGCTTTGAGAGCCCAGGGCTCTGTCTTGCCCTCAGGCCCTCAAGGGACTCATTTTCTCTGCTGAGGCCTCTCTCACTGCCTCCGTCCTGCTCCCCTCGCTGAGCTGGTGCTCCCACTGCACCCTGCACCCCACAGAGATGTACAGTCATCCCTGACCCAGCCCAGGACCCACACACAGCAAGCCCATCCACGCGTGTGCGCACGAGTTCATCACGCATGTGTTAGCAGCTTCCAGCGCTGCAGAGGCCTGGACAGTCCGGCGGAAGAAAGAGAGCCTCTCCAATCAAATGCAGGCTCCACGGCGACAGGAAGTGCACACGCCGAGCAGCCAGCTCCCCGCTGATTCTCACGCTGTGATGTGAGCACCTAGCGGAGGATGAGCTTGGGGGCGGATCCTACCACTCTGAACCTTCAAATTCCACCTTCTTCCCCCCTCACATTAGCCTCTGTGATGAGAGTTGCAAAGGGCTCTTCTGCTGCTTAAAAAGGAAAGGGAAAAAATGGAAATTGAATAAAAAGGAAAGGAAAGAAAGCAGCTGGAGAATATTGCCCACCATTTGGTGTGATAACCAGGGGCTTTCAAGTGATTACTAAAACCAGCTTTGATTTTGAGCTTTCATTTCTTTTAATCTAGCAGATAATTAGAGGGAGATCAAATGCATCCTGACACTATGGAGAACAGTATGGAGGTTCCTTAAAAAACTAAAAATAGAACTACCATATGACCCAGCAATCCCGCTACTGGGCATATACCCTAAGAAAACCATAATTCAAAGAGAGTCATGTACCACCATGTTCATTGCAGCTCTACTTGCAACAGCCGGGACATGGAAGCAACCTAAGTGTCCATCGACAGATGAATGGATAAAGAAGATGTGGCACATATATACAATGGAATATTACTCAGCCATAAAAAGAAGCGAAATTGAGTTATTTGTAGTGAGGTGGATGGACGTAGAGACTGTCATACAGAGTGAAGTAAGTCAGAAAGAGAAAAACAAATACCGTATGCTAACACATATATATGGAATCCAAAAAAAAAAAGGTTCTGAAGAACCTAGGGGCAGGACAGGAATAGAGACGCAGACGTAGAGAATGGACTTGAGGACACAGGGAGGGGGAAGAGTAAGCTGGGGCGAAGTGAGAGAGTGGCATGGACATATATATACTACCCAATGTAAAACAGATAGCTAGTGGGAAGCAGCCGCATAGCACAGGGAGATCAGCTCGGTGCTTTGTGTCCACCTAGAGGGATGGGAGGGAGACACAAGAGGGCGGGGATGTGGGGATATATGTATACATATAGCTGATTCACTTTGCTGTACAGCAGAAACTAACACAACACTGTAAAGCAGTTATACTCCAATAAAGATGTTAAAAAAAAAAACATCCATCCTGGCAGCCAAAGATCAACCTGTTGCTGTTGGAGATCAATTCCCACTTACTTTACCACCTCCTCCTTCACACATTTTTTTCCTTAAAACAAAACAAACAAACAAAAAAACCTCCCCAGGTTACATATATTGTTTGACTTGTTTAAATACTGCATTCATATTGGACGTTTCCCACGACAGATACTCCCTTAGGAATAAGCAGCATTTTCTCTCCTTCCAAATTAAGAACATCTCATTGCTTTGCAGATTTAAAAACATCCAACTGCAAACTCCCTTTTATGGATGAAGAAGCCAAAGTACAGAGAGGGGAGGAAACTCTGTACCACTTACAGCTGTAAGTGGCAGCACCAGGATTCACCCCAAAGCATTCGACTCCAGGGCCCCTACGCTCACCGTCCTGCTGTCCCTCCTGTGCATTGATAACACATGTGCATCTCCAGTCCTGCTTCCTCATGGGCTCTCCCTAGCCTAAGACAGACTTCTAAACAGCACACAGAGCTTTGAGCACAAGATGCTGGAAATCATCTAAACATTCACCAATACGGAGGCAGAGTCCCAGCCATTGATGAAAGTGATGTTTACAGAACTGTTAATAAGAAGGGGAGGGCTTCCCTGGTGGCGCAGTGGTTGAGAGTCCGCCTGCCGATGCAGGGGACACGGGTTCGTGCCCCGGTCTGGGAGGATCCCACATGCCGCGGAGCGGCTGGGCCCGTGAGCCATGGCCGCTGAGACTGCGCGTCCGGAGCCTGTGCTCCGCAATGGGAGAGGCCACAGCAGTGGGAGGCCCACGTACCGCAAAAAAAAAAAAAAAATAAAAAAAAAAATAAGAAGGGGAAATCACTGTCGCATAAAATGGAGAAAAATAAAAACAGCATACAAAAATTATACAGATCGTATGGCCTCAACTATAAAACAATATAGACAGCAGAAAACGATACCATTTTATGAACTAAAAAGTTAATAATGATTAGCTCTGGGTGGTTGAATTTGAGGGAGATTTTTATTTCATGCTACACAGTTTTCAGTATTTTTTTCTACAATGAGCACATATCACTTTTACAATAAGAAAATATTTAATAAGAAGCATGTAGCAGAGAAGCAGGATCTGTCCTCTCCAGCCCCAAGCGCCATTTTGGAAGCATGATTGGCGGTCCTCCCCCACCCTGCCTAACCCCTTGGCCCAGCTTCCTGCCTCCATCCTTCCTCCCCCAAGCTTATTTCTATCTTCCTCACTGAACGAAGCCCAAGCAAATGACGGCCCCACCTCCTTCAGGAAGGCTGCCTTGACCACTCCAGGCCAGCCACTAGTTGAATCATAGGAAATTGCCACTCTTGTAAGTCAAATTAAAAAAAAGATCGAATATCAGTAATTTCCTACGATTCCACCTCATCCTTGGCTCAGCCTGCCTTCTTCTGAACGTCTAGCATGTTCCCAGTCTGGGACTCACAACTGCATACGAATAATTTTCTGTCTGGTTCTGTTCTGTCTTGTGGCACGTGTAGATCTTGCTTTAAGCTGGTGTTCTCTGCACACTGGCTTACATTTTATTCATTACGGTTTTCAAGATTATTGAATATGAATTAGCCACCTAGCTGGCCACAGAGCCCTCACAGGAGATGATCAATCACTCATAAGCACCCACTCGTGTTCAGTGATTGAAGCTAAAGGGATGAGTCCCTGCCTTAAAGTTTGGGCAAAGGCATGAACTCAACCCGATAAGGATAATGCCTTGTGTGTGCACGTCTCCTTAGTGCACTAAATACCTTCTCAGCCACTCTCTCAAGGCAAGAGCTAGACACACCTGGCTTTAAATCCCAGTCTGTTGCTTATAACCGGTGTGGTCTTGGGCCTGTCACTCAACCTCTCTAGGCCTCAGTATCCTCCTCTTAAAACAGAAGTAGTAATAGCACCTAGTGCGTATGGCTGTTGTGAGGACAAAATGGGGATAAAGGTAAACACCACCGTGTCATACACAGTAAGCACTCAACAAACAGTCTCTTGTGAAAGAGGCAGAGCAGCTAGTATCATTCCCTTTTCTTCTCTTGTTTTGCTCGTTTGAGGTTGTTTGCTTTTGTTTTTTTTGTTTTTTTTTCCGATGAGGAAACTGGGCTCAGGGAAGTATACTGACTTATCTGAGGCCCAGTAGAACTGGTATCAAAACCTTGATCCTAAGCCCAGACCGCAACGCCTCCTTCCAAAAAGCTAACAACGCCTCATTTAAAAGCACATGAACAGTTAAGGCTCACTGGAGCAACTCATGAGGAAATTTCCAAACACACTTGCTCCCCATCACTACCTGGGATAACTCTGGAAGGGCCCACACAGAATTCCGCTCTGCCGTTTCCCCAAAATGCCGACTGACTGGCCATATGCTCACCTCAGTTCCCATCTGCTCTGCGCCCTGGTGAGAGGGCGAACCGGCCTGCCTGCCGGCGGAGGGGCCCTGCTCCAGTGTAATGGTCCCTGAAACGACACTCTCACATCAGCTCAGGAAACCCGCCTTCCCCGTAAGTCTAGGAAATGGTTCCTGCTCAACAAACTGCACGCAAAAGAGGCTTTTACTGGTTACTTCTGACTTAACGCTTAAACGTTTTCAAATGGAAGAGAGCTGTCTGGTTTTATTTCATGCACATAAAACAATGCGTGTACCATTAGTCATTTCCTGTCTGTTCTTACGTGAAAATGCACACATTTTTCTAGTTTGCTGACTGGCATCTGAAATGTGAAGCCCTTCCGGGTACGGCGGGTATGGTGTATCCCGAAGCCGCGACACCCCAACCCCGGGCAAATCGCTTTAGCTCCGTGGAGCCTCTAATGATAATAGGGCTGTTGGGTTCTTAACTTTTGGAAAATATGATGAAATTTCTGACCTTCTCTCCAGGAAAAATACACATAGACGTAAGATTTTGTGTCATTTCAGGGATCACAGACAGCCCGAAGGCCTTCATGTTTTCAGCTCAGGTTGAAGACAAGCTTTGATTTACTCTAGGCCACCCACCTCTGGCCTCTGGGTCTTCATCTACGTCCCCACTGGCACCTTCTCTCCAATAATCTACTTCATGCACCTGTCTCACCAGCTGACTCATCTCCTCACGTTTCCCCAACAGAGCCCCGTGCCTTTGTGTCCTCCACCAGGGGACTCCTTCCATCCATTTGCCTGTTCCGAATATTACTCATCCTTTAAACCTCAGGCCCAGTGCCACTCCTCCTTGTCAGTTTTTTGGGTTTTTTTTTTTTTAACTCTTCTTATCAGGGAATAATCTTTCTCTTGTTACTTTGTCTTTATGTCTAGGGCACCTTGTACTTTCCACCCCGTAGATATTATGTGTGGGTCTTGCCTCCATTACTGGCCTGTGAGCTAATTCACTTCTGTAGTCTTCTCCCTGGCACACAGTTAAGTGCTCAATAAATGCTCTAAATAATCAGTATCTGTAATGCTGGCATGGTGTAAAATGAAACCCAAATGAATATACAAATATTCATCTCTCTGTGACCCAGACTCCTTCCTGATTTATGTGAAATCTTCAGAGGTGCTTGGGGTCAGGGTGTGCTCATCTGTAGCGTTTTGCCACAAAGAAATCATGAGGGGTCAACAAAGCCCCAGAATTTCAACAAAATGTCAGCTGTGCACACGTGGATGGGCCATTCCATCCACGGGGTGGTCGGATGATTCTCCTGAAAGAATTGCTGTTTCCAGAAGAATACTCCAGAAAGTAAGAAAGGTAATGTTCTACATTCCCAAAGGCACGTTTAGTCTAGATAGCTTAGGAACCCCTCTTCTCTATCGCTGAGGGTATTTCAGCAGGGCATAACTGCCGATTTAAGGGGCAGAGATCTGGGCTCGGAGACCTCTAATTAATGTGTTTTTGATATTCTTCCTCAGGATAGGACAGAGTTACATTCCTTGGTCAAACTATAAGCCCCCAGCGGTGAAACCGAACCACTGGGAGATTTCTTGATCTCTGCTCTCTTAGAATGTTTTGCCTTTATCCTAGATCCTATGTAGAATCAACCTGATTTGAGGATTCACCTAATGTACTGGTTCTGAACATGGCACAAGATCCAAGGGATACACTTGGAGTCAAGGTCAGAGTGAAGCCTGAGCTCCCAGTGAAGCCTTCAGAGGACAGACGTCTCTGAATTAGGGCCAAAGCTGTCCCAGCAGGCTGACTCCATCCTTCACATAAACCTGGTTGGCATGGCGGTAGGAGGGAAGGGAAACTGGGAGAGGACCATGGACCAGTGCTGTGGGAAAAGGGGCTTCTGTGCCTTACATAAGTCATGTTCCAAGTGTACACTTTTGAATAAGAGGCAAGCAGTCTAGCCCCCAGCTCCCAGGCACTGCGTGGCATCAAGAAAATCCTCTCAGATTACTCCAAGCCTGTCCCTGGCTTTATTTATATTACTCCGGGTCCTAAAGGGTTATGATTCCTGAGAAAGGAAGGTGGTTACCAGAAACATCTACAGGAAGAGGAGCAAAATACTAGTAAAATAGCTCCCCTGGGGGTAAACTGACCTTCCCCAAACTAATCAATTGATGGAATAATCACCTCATTTTTAAAATAACTGAGGAATGCAATTTATTCACTTCTGCTTCTGATAGAAGTGTTTACAAAGAAAGGCTTGGGCTCCCCAAATACCTTGAGGATAGAGGAAATTTTCCGTTGATTTCCCTGATTTCCTCCTTCAGCAAATGACCCACCTTCTTCATTTTAGTTTTGTCTTGTACGATTCAGACGGACAGAATCATTACGTACACAACTCAAATAGGCTGCTTCAGGAGCTGGTGACTTATGTTTCACCATCAGCGTAACTTTAAAGCAGGCTGATGGACCACATGGTGACCCTAAGAACTAGCACTTGTCTAATCCTCTCAGATGTCCTGAGGGTCTCTCATATGTGTCATTTCACATGATGCCCGTGACAGTCCAGCCAAGGAGATCCCTTGATCCCCATTTCAAAGATGAGATCAGAAATAAAGCGACTTGGCCAAGCTCAGAGTGCAATGATCAGAGATTAAGGACTTCAACCCAGACCTAGCTGATGCCAAGTCCAGTGCCTTGTCAGGACACACGCTTCTCCTCTGCCTGGGATGCTTGCGAGGGACGTTCTTGAACCAGAGAGCTGACTGGCATGATGGTTTCTAAGGTCCCTTCCAATTCTAATAGTCTGTGCTTCTATCAATAAAATGAGGGGGTTGGATTAAACCAGAGGTTTTAGAAACTTCTTGTAGCAGAAAAGATCCTTTCCTCTCAAAGGAAATCTCTAGAATGCCAAAACATAACACAGGTCATCCCAGCTCCCCTCTGGTTGAAAAAGAAATGACTTCCACCCAAATGTCCATCAAGTGACAAATGGATAATAAAATGTGGTATATCCATAGAATGGAATATTAGTTGGCCATTAAAAAGGAACAAAATATTGATACATGCTACCCCATGGGTGAACCTCAAAAACATGGTAAGTGAAAGAAGACAGACACAAAAAACTCCATTTACATGAAGAATCCAGGATATGGAAATCCAGAGACAGAAAGTAGGCTGGTGGAGGCGGGGACGGGGAATGATTGCTTAATGGATACAGGGTTTCCTTTTGGGGTAACAAAACATTTTGGAGCTAGAAAGCGGTGATGGTTGCACAACATCATGAATGTACTAGATGCCACTTTTATATTGTGTGAATTCACCTCCATATGTGTGTGCAGAGACAGATGATGGTTCTAGAATCCTCCCCTTTTAGCCTCCCCCGTCCCCTGTCCCTGCAGTGCCTCCAAAGAACCCTAGTATGTAAATCAATAGAGTCACCAGATATTACAAAAAGTCATCATAGTTCAAAACAGCTCTCATATGACAGCTATTTTATTCCTTCAGGGGCCAAATGTATTTTCTCTTAACCTAACAAATAAATTTGCCTGGGCCAGTGACATCATGCTACTTGGAAACAAAACTTTCCACTGGCAGCCAGCTCCACTGTCAAGTCTAGTCCACAGTGATCTAACAGCTTTGGGTTTAGGATATGTCATTAGTTTTAAACTCAAAAGTCTGCTTTAAGTATACCAGAAAAGATCATGGTAACCAAGCATTACCTTTTGTTTGTTCAGATTCTAGTAGATAATTTTAGTGTTGAGCAGTAAACCAAGCGTTATTAAGTCCCTACTATATAGTAGAAGTCTTTCACATTGTTTCATTTAAATGTCATTATTTCCATTTTATAGAAAAGGATACTGGGGCTCAGAATAGCTCTGTACGTCCACAAGGTCAGGATTTGAATCTCAGTCTCTTCAGCTGAAGAGAAAGTTCTATCAACTATGGCAAGATGGGTCTCAGCAGGGTTGCGAGTTCCTCTCACCATGGAAGGCACGAGGACTGCTATCAGTCCCACCAAAGAACCGACCCCAGCCTACCTGCCCTTCCGGGGTGTGTGAAGATGCATGACACACGGACACACGTGTCTGGTGCCCTTCCAAGGCCCCCCTCTGCACCTTCCCCGAGCGGTTTAGAGATATGAGGAGTTCAGGACATCTATCGACCTTTTTTCTTTAGTCTGTGCAGGAAAAGTGAAAGCCCGCTTCAACAGTCTTGCTGACAAAGCGTACTCAGGAAAGAATTGATGAAGGACACATCAGACCCTCTTTTGCTAAGGAGTTGAAGGGGAAGGCTAGGATACCATTTGTTTATAACTGTTTACGTTGGATCCTATTCAAACACAAGAAACTCCAGCTTCTAAAGTTAACTGCCAGCCTAGAAGTCCATGTGACATCACTTCCTGCAGTGGGAGTGACCTGGACCCAGACTGGAACACATAATTCAGCACTACAGCACTGTGCATTATCTGTGGGCACAAACACGGTGCTTCTCCACGTTATACTGAAACATTTCTACATAAAGGAGTTGAGAATAATTTCAGCCTTTTTGTCTGTATGGTAAAGCTATTAAAATGATAATAATAATTCTTGACATAAAAATTCACTTTACAGATTACAAAATTCTTTCATGGACAATCATTGCTGGGTTTTTTTTAAAAAATGGTATAATTAAGGAAAAATATCAGTAAATGACATTTAGCTATTAACATACACCCTCCTATTGTAGGTAAGGAAAGGGTGAGGTGGAAGCGTCTTTCTATTAAAATTGAAGTCAGGTTCTTGAAGCTCTAACTGTTCCTGATTACCAATAAAAAACAAAAAAAGTCGATGCTTTTTAAATTAAAAATGAGGTGCTGCTACTTATGACTTGATAAGTCGTAAAATGCCTTTCCCATCCTTCCCAATGGTCCTGGGCCCATTTAAATTGCTTTTAAATTTTAGATCTGCAGCTCATATGGATCATACCGAATGCCAGGTGTTGGTGAAGAAAAACAACTAGAACCAGATAAAGGAAGTTAATCATGTGTTGAGGCCATCTAATGTGAAAAATACAGTAGCACCCTTACCTCTCTTCCTGGTTTTGGTGGCAGAGGTTAAGAAAGCTCAGGCCACACAATGGCCTTTGAACTTGTTCCCACCAAAGGAATCAGAACGCTAATGTGTCAAGGTCATCTTTAAAAGTATCCCCCTGGGCCACACTGGCGTGGAGAGCCACCAAAATCTCCCCGCAGTGCAATACGGTCTCCCAAGACCTAACCTCTACTGGTGAGATCAATAACCATTAGAGAGTAGATTTTTGAGAAACGAGTCCTATCACAATGCATCTGACCAAACTGTAATTAATCCACTGCTTTTCCTCGGGAATGGCTAAACATAGCAGCTGCATGCGTGTATGCGTAGACCCATTACCCAGCTGCCGTGGGCTGCTCTGAGGATTCTGCAGACCTGACATGCCACCACTTTGAAGCCCTAGTCGGTGGAGGCAGGATCGGCCCACGTGAATGACAGGTGAGCGTTCTCAGCGAGTCTCGCTGGCAGTGGATCTGTGCCTCACACAGCAAAGAAGGCGCTGGAAGAGAACTGGGCTGAGCAGCCACCATCCAGCCTGACTCAGAATATGCCAAATGCTCCTTCCGAGTGACATTTCCTGTAGGGCAGTGGCTCTCAACCTTGGCCGCATGATAGAATCACCTAGGGAACCTCAACTATTTCTGTGGCCAGGCCTCCAGCCCAGGCTAATTAAAAGCATCTCTAGATGTGTGGGTGCTTGCACTGGTATTTATGAAAGCTCTCCAGATGGTTCTAATGTGCGGCCAAGGGGAGAAGCGCTACTGCAGGGTGATTCGAACAATATGTGGGCTTGAGCCCAGCTGGTGAGGGGCTGCAGTAGAGGAACCTGCAAAACACCACTTGCTTAGGGAAGTCAGCGTTCCTCACGTTCCTGAACCATAGCTGACAAGCGCTTTACTTGTCTGGGAGCGTTTGAGTCAATCTGATATGTCGGGGGTACCGGGAGCGCTGTTGGGATTGCTTGTCTTTGATTTTTCTGCCTAAAAGAGGCACAATGATATTCACGCAACACTTACTTTGTGAAAGCCAGGAATTTGGTAACAAAACAAAGCAAACCAAATACCCAAGTGAAATGTCATTCATTTCAGGGGTGATTCCATGGAGGGAGGGGCAGGGCACATACTCCCATCAATATCCCAGTGTAACATCCACTGGGTGGGTAGGATGGAGAAGAATTATAACTGTTGTAAATATTACAGAACTGCCACAAGTTCAATAATTAGTTCTGCAGGTTTTGAAACAAAAAGCTTATACTGCAAGAATGCAAACATCATGAAGAAAATTGAAAGGAAGCGATCCTTACCACGTCCAAGTTACCTGTGGCCCTCTCCTCCGGCATTTTGTACTCTCTCCCTGTGCTTGAGGATTTCACAGAGAAGCACCAGGTGGGCAATGGTGAGTGAGGGGAGACGCTATCACTGGGGGAGAGTCGGTTTTTAGAGAAGACCTTCCAGACTCAGATAACCGTCCGCTAGAAATTCATCCACTGAACCCCAAGTGTTGGATTCACGTTGTAGGTCTCCATCACCTGACTTTGAGTCATGATATCTGGAGGCTGATACTCATAGATGAAACCATGACTTATTAGACTGCTTAAGGTATAAACCTCACTCCCAATGTTAACATGTTTTAAGAACTTAACTTACCTGCTTAGGACACAGGAAGCAGAGTTGATAGAAATACATGACGTAAAAAATACTTACTGGCTCTCTCTTTTCTTCTTAAATGGGTCCATGAGACGCAGTGTGTCTCTGATGACGGCCACTTTCACTTCTTCATCGACAAGGCTGGGGACATTCTCAAACACCCCTGGAGAGAGCTTGAAGGGTAAGGATTCCATGTTACAGTGGAGAGAGTGGTTCGGCGCCAACTGACCACCAGCGCAAGCCCCAGTGGTTGTACTGTTAGAATTCTCTGAAGGCTCCCTTTAGTCTACCTGAAAAATGTCAGTTTCCTTTAACAAATCAACAAAATACACGAAGGGGAAAGACAGCACTATGTGTTTCTCACTATCAAAATGATACGTGCTCGTTGTAGAAAAACTGGAAAGATGGCAGAGGAGAAGAAAATTAAAAGAATCCATATAGTCCCCACAAAACGCAGTATTAATCGTTGGTGTATTTCTTTCCAGTCTTTTTTATGCATTCTTAAGTGGCGGGGGAACGGGGGGGGGGGGGGGGGGAGAAAAAGATAACCACTGTTAAATGTACTATTTATCTTAGTGATTCAAGCATGTCGACATGGCTAAATCATATTCGTAGAATTTCAATTAGTTCATCTCCTGAGGCTAACTAATTAGTTCATGTCAAAACTGATAGAAAGGCTCAGCTGCTTCTACATTTGCAGATCGTAAGAAGTGGAGAATGGCATGCTGGGAAGTTACCATAGGTCGGGTGGATCTTATATTAATAGATGATGTTCAGAGCTCAACAAAATTGAAATCATGTAGGCCTGAACAGAACTTTGCTGGGCAAATCTGAGAATGTCGAATCTCATTTAGCCAAGGGAGCAACAGGAGAGTGGGAACATTCGGTTGGATGGTAATATATTCAATGAGATACTCAAAATACTCACTTCTTGCTCGTGTTCGATTCTCATGCTGGGGTTTGCATTTACTTCAAGTAGTATAGGCTTCAGATTTTTCATGAGAAGAATGTCAAAGCCTAAAATCTGGGGCAGTATAAACATAATTCAGAATTACTCCCTTTAGCTGCAGTGTCTTTGCAGGAATCGAGTATGGTATTAGGGGAATCAAGGTGAAAATTAATTCCAACCCCACCCCCAGCCTGGGCCTTGACCCTGGCTTCTCTCGTCCACAGGCCCTCTTCCTCTGGATGTACTTGTCAGGCCAAATGGACAGCAGAAAATTTTATAGGGGCCTTGGTAATGGGATGAGGTCCCATGGTTCACTTCAGCACCATCGGTGTTGTCTGAAGTGCAGTGGTAAGATGATGACCTCTTTCTTCTTTAACAGGTTTTTTATTATGTTAAGGATCAGTAGTCGTCCATCAATTTCTCCCTCTCCTTCTGCTCTCCTCTATTAAGTTGCTTCTTAGCTAGATCTCTACAAAACCCAAGGCTATCTTTCTTAACCTCGGGTATATATCAGCATCACTTAAGGACCCCTTTCAAAACCACTGCCCGTCCCCAGCCCACACCTATGAGTCAGGAACTTCCAGAGTGGAACGCAGGCAAATGTATTTTCAATAACAAATCCCCTGGGTAATTCTGATAGACCCTCCTACCTAAGAGGAAGAGAATATTTATTAGGTGCCCACTAGGCACCAATTATGATAAAATGCACCAATTATTCAGAATCACGTCTAATCCTCATGACTGCGTATTTGAAGAAGGGATCGTGCTCTCCATTTCACAGAACCAGAAACTGAGTCTCGGAGAGGCCAGTGGATTTCCTGAGACTGCCTCTCTAGTAAATCACAGAGCTGGACTTCACACCCAAGCAGAACTGGCCACATAGTTTGTGGGACCCGGTGCAAGATGAAAATGCAGGGTCTGTTGTTCAAAAAGTATTAACAATTTCATGACGGTGAAACAGAGCATTAAACCAAGCGTGGAGGCCTTTGGAGTGTGGGACGCTGAGTGCACAGCCCACACGCCCATGCAGCCAGCCTGCATCCAAGGCTAAGTCCGGCATCATTGGCCAGCTGCCTGCTCTTGAATCTGGCCGGCTGCTGCCTCAGGTGAGGCTTTGTCTTCTGACCTCTTTCAGTTCCTCACAGGCCCCATGATCAGGGTAAGCCACCCTGTGCATCTCATTGCCGCTGCTTGAAACAACCCTTTATTGAGATAACATCTCCTCACCCTTAAGACTGCAGGTACTAACTGGATTCAGACGGACTATAAGGACACCTGATTCTTGGGAGGACTCTCATTATGTCCCTAGGAGGTGATAAGGTAGAAAGCTCCCAAAGTTCCCAAAACTAATGTGGAGAATAAAGGAAAGAAAAAAGATATAGCTGCATCTCCTCCTCTGTGGACTCAAGAAGAAAAGATGAGGGAAAATCCATTTACTTGTCTATACAGAATATGCACTAGTTAAATGATAATTATTAAACTGTAGCTTCATCCTTATTAACGAAATCAGAGCCCGAATGACCATTTTGGGGGCGTAATTCAAGATGAGGTTATTCTTCAGTAAAGGGCAATAAGGATGAAAAGTTGGGAAAAGTCATCCTCATTCTATTTTTCTTTCCCTGGTCATAAGAAGAAAGGAATGGAAATGCAGTAGAAAATGTTACATGTATTATAGATCCGCTTAATAATATATGACAAGTGGATATGAGTGATGAGGCCTTTAAGAGACTCTGGTGACATCATCAGTCTAACTTCAGACCTGGCCTGAGACACGTGATGTGATGAGGCTACAGAGGATGGAGGGCTGCAGTTTATCATCCTGAGTCACAGACGCTTACTTTCCGCTACATTAGAAGTTTGGACTTGTACTTTCTCAGCCTGGGGGACTCTTCTCAGCTCAGTGCACAGTGGTTTTATGCATCCGCAGCTATGGGGAAGCTGGAGAAGGGGAGTGGCAAAACCTTACCAGCCACAGGGACCTGCACACAGCAGTAGCATCATATTTTCCAGAACCTAAACTTTGGTGCAGGTAGTTGAATGTGTTGGGTCTTGCACAGGAATGCTTTGGAGCCAGATTTGGGTTTCAATCCCAGCTTGGGCTCTCACACTAGCTGGACAGTTCTAAGCCCCAGCTTCCTCATCTATAAAATGGGAATAGGAATAGTACTTACCTTAGTTCATTCATTCGTAAAATACTGACTGCCTCCTATGTCCCAGAAACTATTCTAGCTTCTGGAAATAAAGGAGTGGACTGGACATGGTCCCTGCCCTTATGGAGCTTACACTCTAGTCGGGGAGACAGGAGCAAATAAAGTTAATGTGATGTAAAATACCTTGCACAGTACCTGACGCATAGTAAGTATTTAATGAAAGTCATCTTTATATTTTTTCCCAAGTTCAAGGAAACGTGGAGCACCAATGGATCTCAAGAAGCAGAATCACAGAACCAGGAGGAGGGGTGCTATTATCATAAGATCCCAGAATGTCAGAGCTGGCGGAAAATCAGGAATTTATTTGGTTCAGAGTTTTTCAAAATGAGGTCCTTCTTTGGGAAGCACTGGGGAGGCCGGATCATACCAACTTTTACCTTTTTTTACATCCTGGGGTTCCCAGGGGAAAAACATATATATATATATATATATATATATATATATATATATAAACCTACTAAGTTAGTCTAGCACCCAATTTGCAGACTAGAAACCTGCAGCTTAGAAATGGGAAAACCTCTCTCCAGTTTGGTGGCAGAGTAGGAAATGCCAAATGGAGAAAGAGAACTTTTCAATTATGTGATACTCTCCACCCCTCCAAGTAATTCAGTCAGCAATTATGTGTTGCTACTTGAGGGGTGCCCTAGGGATTTAAAGATATCTGTCCTTCATCCCTTACCTCTAGAGGCTCCCAAAGCAAGTTGGGGAGAAAAGGGCCCCGAGCCATTAATTGTAAACTCATGCAAAGGCTCCAAACTACATTTCAATGAGAGGGGATTCCCTCCTGAGCCCCAGAACTACACATCCATCTGCACCCAGAGTATTCCCAACTGGGAGGTCCCAGACTCCTCAGATTCAACATATCCAAACTCACTATCTGTGGTCAGCAGCTTCTAAGATGGTCCCAATGATACCATCTCCTGGTATTCATACCCTTATGTAATCTCCTCTCTTTGAGTGTGGGCTGCACTTAGTGACTTGTTTCTAACAAACAAAATAGGGCAGAAATGATGGCATATCACTTCCAGTATTAGGTTATGAAAAGACTGTCGCTTGCATCTTGGGATGCATTCTCTTAACTCTCTAATTTGCTCACTCTGAGGGAAGCCAGCTGCCATGTTGTAACCTGTCCTATGGAGAGGCTGAGATGGCAAGGAACTGATGTCCCAGCCAACAGCCATGTGAGTGAGCTGGGGAGGGGATCTTTCCCCAGTAGCTTTGACATGACTGCAGTCTGGACAACATGTTAACTGTAGCCTGTGAGGGACTCTGTGCCAGCAGCGGTCAGCCAACATTTCTCCTTCCTCCTTTACATCTAGCTGCTCGCCAACTCTGTACATTCTACCTTCTAAAGAGATTTCGAGATCCGGCCCATCCCTTGTTGCTCCTAGTCTAGATCAAGCCTGCACCATCTTTCACCTGGACTACTTTAATACCTTGCCCATTAGTTTCCCTGCTCTCAAACTCGCCCCTCTAATTGACCTGGCACAAGGGGATGCCAGAGTAATTTTTATAAAAGGCAAATAAAATATTAGCACTCATCTGCCTAAAAATCCCTGCTTACAGAAGGAAGTCCAAGTTCCAGAACATGTCCTGCAAATTCCTCTATGACCAGAGTCTGTCTCAGACTCTAGCTTTATTTTCTCGCACTCACTGTTGCACATCTTGGGCTCTAATTGTGCTAAACTATTGGTAGCTCTAGGATGCTTCACTGCTCTCTTTGTGCTCTTCTACTTAAAAGACAACTTTATTTATCAAATATTTACTGAGCACCTACCAAACCCTAGGTACTATTCTAGGCACGGGGGATCAAACAGCAAATAAGACAAGGTATGTTTTAACTCCTGCCCTCTTAGAGCTTACATTCTAGGAGAGAGACCACAAGCAAGTGAATAATTAAAACAAGGTAAGAACATAGAGTGTGATACAGTGGATGGAGCGGAGAGTCTGGTGGTCAGGGAAGGCCTTTCTAAGAAGGTGACATTTGTCATCCCATTTTCTTCCGGTTTGCACAGTTTCTGATGAGAACTTGTTGGTTATTCTTTGCTCCTCTGAACATAATTTGTCTCTCTAGCTGCTTTTAAGATTTTCTTATCATCACTGATTTGATTATGATAAGCCTTGGTGTGTGTGTGCACACGTTTGTGTGTGTGGCCATTTCTTCAAATAGTCTCCTGCATCTTCCTTGTCTCTTCTGCTCAGGGAACTCCAATTACACATATGTTAGACCATCGATATTGTACCATAGGTAACTCAGGGTCTGTTCATTTATTTTTCCTGTCACTTTGCTCTCTCTGTTTCATTTTGAATAAATTCTATTGCTATGTCTTCAAGTTTGCTGATCATTTCTTCTACAGAATCTAATTGGCTATTAATCCTGTCCAGTGAAATTTTCATTAGAGATATTTCCTTCCATTTGGTTCCTAGAAGTTCCATTTGGTTCTTTTTTAATAGCTCCATTTCTCTCTACATTAAGCTCATATTTTCCTTTAAATTTTTGTACATAGTTGTAATAGCTGTTTTAACATCTTTTTCCTACTAGTTTCATTATTTCTAATATTTATGGGTCTGTTTCTATTGATTTTCTCTTTAGGTATGGGTTGCCTTTTCCTGCCTTGTGGAATATCTAGTGGGTTTTTATTGGAAGCTGGACATTTAATGCTCAGTGTCTGGATTTTGCCTTCTTTTAAAAAGTGCTAGGTTTTTAGACAGTCAATTATTTGCAGATTATTTTGATACCTTCAAGGCTTATTATTCAAGCTTTACTAGGTTGGGCCTAGAGTAACTTTCATTCCAGGGAAGCTTCAGTCCATTAAGGCAGAACTTCTCTGGAGTCTCCACTGAATGCGTCCAGTAACCACCAAGCACTCTCCACACTGACTCTTTGGAGCTTGAACATCTATCTCCCTGCTCTGTGTGAGCTCTGGAAGTAGTTCAGCTTCTCAGTTCCCTGGTCATTCTTTGCACAGCTTTGTGGATTAACCTTCCACATATGAATGGCCCAGCACTTGGCAAAGATGCACAGGGATCCCACACAGGTTCCTGGAGCTCTTTTCCAGGTTGGGTCCCTACCTTTCAGAATTCTGCCCACAGAATCCTAACCACCTCGGCATTCCTGAACTTTGATCTCCATTTCCTCAATTCACTGATATCACAGGGCTCTGTTCAGGTGCCCCGCCCCTTGCCCATCTTCTGGAGATTGCCTCCAGACAGAAAGCTGAGGCAACCGTAGACACATCTTGGCTTTTTCCCCCCTTTCCTCGGGGATCACAATGCATAACTAAGTGTTGTCCAAAATCTGAAAACTTATTTCATGCATTTTGTGTGTTATTCTAGTTGTTTTCTAAAGAAGGCTAAGTCCAGTCTTTGTTACTCCATCATGACCAGAAGCAAAAGACTTGGCAGGTGATGTATGAACAGGGACTGAATGAAGTGAGCAAATAAGTTATTTGAAGAGCTGAGGAAGAGCCTTCCAGGAAGGAGGAATGGCAAGAACAAAGGCCACTTCTGATAAACAGCAAGGACTGAGCAAGAGGGAGATAGGAGATGAGGTCAGATAGAATGACAGGGGACATATCATGCAGCATCTTGTAGGCCATGGTAAGGAGCCAGGATTTTAAGTGCAATGAGAAAGCCACTGGAGAGTTTACACAGGGAAGTAATTTGATCTGACATGTTTTAAAAGAATGACTTTGGCTACAGTGAGAAAAATAGGCTACAAGCAGCAAGGGTGGGAAAAGGAACACCAATTAGGAGGCTATTGCAGTGATACAAGTACAAGGTGATGGCTGCCTAGACTGGGATGGAAGCAGAGGAGTTGGTTAGAAGTGGTTACATTTAGGATGCATTTTAAAGTATATCTGCAAGAGTTGCTTATGGATTAAATGTGGGAAGGAGGAGAAAAGAAGAAATATTAAAACTGGGGGGCAGGGGGGTGTGGGGTTTAGTCTGAGTAACTGAATGCTATTCCTTTACTGAAATAGGAAAGACAGTGGGAGAGTAAGTTTGGAAGGGAAATCAAGAGTTTGATTTTGGACATGTCAAGTGTGAGATGCCCACCAGAAATCCAAGTAGAAAAGTAAAGTGGGCAGTTGGATAGACCAGTGTGGAACTCAAGCAGAAGTCAAGACAGGAGATACAAATATAGGAGTGACCAGCACATAGCTGGTACTTAAAGCCATGGGGCTAGAAGAGATCGTTTAGAGAGCGACTGTAGACACGAGGAGAGGAGCTGGGATCGCCATCACTGGCAGGTGCAGAAGAAGGGGCTGAGGAGCAGCAGCTGAGAGAGGAGGGACACCAGGAGGGTGTGGTGTCACTCACTGTTCTCTGCTTGGCAAATTCTTCTCCATGCCTTAAGCTCCAGCTTGAGCATCTCCTCTCTGGGAAGCCTTCCTTGACTGGGTTAACTGGCAAAGTTAACTGCTCCCTTTTCTGTGCTCTCCCTGCATCCTGTACATGCCCCCATACAGCATTTATTACTCCCACGTGGCAGTCTCCCCACTACACTGTGCACCTCTTAGGGACAGACTGCATCTTATCCAGAACCACACGGCCCACAGCTAGCTCAGGGCTTGTCTCAGTGGGTGACCAGCAAATGTGTCTAGAAGAAAAATAAAGCTTAAATGTCAGAAGTGGTCAAGGAAGGCTTTACAGAGAAGGTGGGATTTGAGCACCACCTTATCAGCATTGAATTTCAAGAAGGAGGGAGAAGAGGAGAGAGCATGGCAGCCAAGGCAGAACAAACAGGCAGAACTGGGGGAAACACCAATGATGTCCAGGAGACAGGAATCAGTTTTGTTCGGCGGGTTCGCGGGGCTCAGGGAGGACGGGGAAGCGAGGCTGGGGCCAGGCTGGGAGGCAACCAGTGCCAGGACTTGTTTCTCAAACTGTGGTCCTTGGAATACCGGCGTTCCATTAAGTTGGAAATGTGAATATTTCATGGTTTCCCCGTAAGTTCAAGGCATTTCTTCACAGACCAGTTTGAGAACGATTGTTGTTACATATAACAAACAATGTAATAATAATATCATTCATTAAGGGATTCCCCCCACCTGCTGGAATTCCACACAGCTTTCTCTCATTCAGTCTCACAACAACTGTGAGGCCGGTCCAAATACAATATTATCTCTATTTGCAGATAAGGAAACTGAGGCAGAGAACGGTTAACTTGCCAAGCTCTCCAGCTAGAGCTGCTGGAAGGAGGAGCTGGGGTTAGCTCAAGCCCGGGACATCCGAGAACAAAACCCGAGCCAGAGCGTGAGCCCCAGGCTGCTCCTTTGCCTCCTTCCCGTGGGGTGTCTGGGGATGACGGGGAGGGAGGAGATCAAAAGAGCAAAGAAGGAAAAGGAGAAGCACCTCAGCCTTTAGGGAAGGTGCCTCCTCCCAATACTGAAGGGAAAGGATCGCGGCCAAGGAGAGAAGTGGACCCGGGGCTAGAGGAAGATAGAAACCAAGCGATGAAATTGGGAAAGAATGTCCATGAAAGCTGAGCTAGAAACCTTTCCTCTGTGTGTGCATTTCTGCCACATGAATCATCTACACCCAGACGGACCTGGCTCTTTAAGCCAGGGTCACAGAGCTGCCCTCAAGAAGACTGACGGGGGATATCTTGCTGGGGCTGCCTGGGCAATGACAGGGGGACAGGCCAGAATGACAGGGCAGCCACGTTCCTAGGCAACAGATTACAGGAAACCTGCCCACAGCCTGGCTGTGCCAGCCCCTGCTCTGGGCCATCACGATTTCCCAAGTAGTTATTGCAGCTGTGATTGGAAAGGGGTCACGGTCACATGTTTAAGATAAATGTAATTTTCTTGGCTTTGAGTGTATGTCCGGGAACGCTACAATATGGGCCAGGCCCAGGCTACAAGCAAAACGGGCGTCCGTGACAAAGAAATAATTCATTATGTATGCACAGAACATTAGAGTTCACAAAGCGCTTCATCATCTTTACCTTGTGTGAGTCACACAACAACTCTGTGAGGTAGGTGAGGAAACTGAGGCACAGAGAAGTTAAGTGACTAATATAAAATCACACAGCAAGGCAATGGCAGACCATATGTTGTCCCTAAATCTTTGGGTTCCAAGTTAGTTCAGGTGCTTGAGACCCAAACTACCAAGTGTTTTAACAAGTGATAAGACTAAAGAAAGCAAGAGAGGAATCCAAGGGGAAAAAAAAACTCCTTTCTCAATCACTATGAATCTGAAATATATGATAAAACAGATTTTAAACATCTATCACTTTATACCTTCGCCTTCATTACTTCACACTCCTCCAAAGAAGGCAGGTAGGGGATTCACAGAGAAAGCAACAGGCTCAGGGTGGTGAAGAAACGTGCCTGAGGTCCCACCGCTGGGAAGAGGACGAGGTCCTCCGGGAGGGTTACTTCCGGCCTGTGCTCCTCTCCTGACCCCAGGCCTGGCAGCACTTCGTGTGGGCAAGCCGTGGAAAACGGTCACAGGCCTGTGGTTCCATTTGCTAGACGTGATCTGTCCAAACCAGTGGCTCCCTCCCTGTCTGCCCTCCAGTTGGGCCCCTGGTTCCACCCCACGGCTGCCGCATGCCGCCTGTCCACAGCAAGACAAGCAGCAAAACCACCGCCCTGGCCCTCCACCCTGCACCCTCGCTGTGCCAGGGCTCTGTGGCTTGGCCACGCATGCCGGCCCACATGATACTCCTGGAATAGCTGTCACTGTCGAACAGATGTGACCACACAGTCCCCCGGGATGACCCCTGGAGGCCTCCAAGTTGCAACTCTCTCCTTCGCCCTAACCTTCTGATGGCTCAAGCCAGGACTTGTTTTCTCTGGTCCTGCCTCTAAGCTCTGCCCACTTCCCCTTTCTAAGGCCCTAAGCCACCTACCTGATGGCTGAGCTAGACACCCTGCCTGGGAACAAGAACCTGGAGCCAAGTGCCTAAGGACAGACCTCTGGGTGACAATTAGCCCTTCCTGGAACTGATCACTGCCTGAATTCCCCCTGCAAGCAGGCTTCTGCCAGCCTGCCTGAAAATCCCGCTGACGGGTGTCCAGCCGCCCGGGTCACCTCTCTGGATCTGGGGCCGCACCTTGGGACCAGCCTCCTCTTCTGCTGCTGAAGGAACACCCCACGCATCAGAGACGCTGCCCCACTGCCTCCCCTCCCTTCCACGCTACCCGTTTCTCTCCTGCCACAGTCTTAGGTAAAGGACCAGAAACAACTCAAACGTTCATTGACGGAAGGACTGATGAACGCAGTGTGCGTATTTACAATGGAAGACCCAGCAGTGCAGACGAAAGAGCACCAACGACCCACCTCAACACAGAGCGGAAGAGAAGGTTGCAGAAGACTATGGACTTGACCGTAGTATTTTTATAAAGCTCAAAAACAAGCAAAGCAAAATAATATACTGTCTAGGGACACATTCACGTATAATAAAAGGATTTTTTGAAGCAAGGAGATGATAAACCTAAAATTCGGGATCATGATTGATTACCTCGGGGTGAGAAATGGGATGGGGGAGAAGCACAGTAATTGGGGATCTTGGGTTGGGAGGTGGGCTGGGGATGATGATTTGGTGGTTTTGCTTTGTAGCTTACATACATGTTCCATGTATTCTTTCTTATACACTAACTGCTACAAAATAACTTTAAAGATTGGATGGAGAGGGTCCCAGAGGTGTTCCTTCGTACCGTCTGTTCCCTACTCCGATTTATCTGGTGGCAGGAAACTGTGTGCCTACCAAGGGCCTGGACTCCGAGTCCCCCGCCACAACCTTCATGGCCAAAGGATCTGGAAGAATGCGCCACCCCCATTCCCATCTCCTCCCCGACCGTACACTGGCATCGTCCTCTACCATCGCCCTGTCCCATCACCCCACGGGTCAGTAAGTGCAATGGACACTTTCCGTTCGGGTCTGACACGACATCTCAGCAGCGTTTGCCATGGCTGGCCCCCGCGTACTTCTTCTCCAAGCATTTAGCCTGCTTCCTCTCCTGACATCCCTTCTATGGCTCAAGCCACTTCTTCTTGGCCTCCTTTGCTGCCCCCTTCCCCCTGCCTGTCCCTTACTTGAATGGCAGTGCTCACGGGGGTCTTCCTGGCCTCTTCTCACCCTGTAGCCGCTCAGGGCTCAGTGACCATCCGAACGCTGATGTTCCCAATCTCTCTCCTGCCCAGATCTCTCTCTCCCAAACTCCAGGCCCAAATGCCCAATGTCCATCCAACCTCCCCACCTGGATGTCACGCAGGTCCTTCAAAGGCAAGTTCAAGTCCAACTCCTGCCCCCACTGCCACTACAAGCTGGTCCCCCATTGGTGGCTTCTCTCCATCCACCCAAGTGCCTAAGCCTGGGAGTTGGTCTGGGTTCTCCCCACGCCCCCCCTGCCACCATCTCTCCTCTGCCCCCCAGCCCCAGCCAATCACCAAGTCTGGCCATTCTACCTCTTCAATGGCTCTCAAATCTATTCTCTCCAACTCCACCAAGCCCTTCCCAATCCAAGCCAGCATCCTCTCTTGCTCGTAGGAAAGCAGTCGGCTCACCAGTTCCCCGCTCCACCCAGCTCCCAGTCTCCCCACAATCCACTCTCCACCCTGTGGCCAGTTGGTTCTTTGCAACACACAAACCTGAGTGCATCGGTGCCGGGCTAGCACCCTCCTGTGGCCCCTACTGCCCGTAGCTTTCCAGGACATACCTCCTACCTATCTCTTCCACCTTATCTTCCTCATCTCCCTCCATATCTCTGCCTCAAACCCCACCCTCCAGCCATACTCACCTCTAGGGCTGCAAACATCTCTCCCCTAGGATGCTTCGTCTCCCCAGCCCTATCCAGCCTCACCTGCTCCATCTAACTCTTACTCCAGGTTCTTAACTGCTGCTACTTCTGGGAAGTCTTCCCAGCCACCCTCATTCCCACTCAGAAAATGTTAGACGGTCCCCCAATCTCACAGCGCCTGGTACACTTCCTACTCTATTCTAGCACTTGTGACACTTTATACTAATTGCTTTTTAACTTATTTGTCTCCCACGATAGCAGACTCTCTGCATCAGCCAGCAGGGACCTGACTTACTGCCTTGAACAGTGCCTGGCCCCTACTAAGCAGGTGGTAAAAATTGCTAGAAGAAAGAATGAGCAAATGAACGGGAGGCACTGCGTTTTCCATACATCTCGTTTGACTCTTACAAGCGTCCTTTAAGGGAGGTACTCCTGGTTCCATTTTACAGGTAGGAAAATGGAAGTAACTTGCTCCAAATTACACAGCCAGCAAACAGAAAGCAGAAAGTTGGACCCCGGTTTCACACCAAAGCCCATGGCAGCAACAACCCCTCCATCCCTCTGGCCGTCCCACCCCATCCCTCATCCCACACGAGGCCAAGGAGCCCTCCAAAGGCCCCATCAAGGTCAAGAATTCAGGCTGGAAATTGGCGATGGTTACCTGGAAGCACGTGGGCCCCGGCCTCCCTGCGGGGATATCTGACTGGTAGAACACTCTGAGTTCTGGAGTCAGGGCAATGACAGTCTTAATCACCAAGGAGATGATATCAGACCAGACCTTCTTGATGTCAACACCCTTGGAAGACAACCTACAAAGAATGCTAGAGAAAGTCCTTTTGCTGCCTGTGCTGGTACTGTCCGAATGGACAAAGTTACCGCTATGGATGTTCAGTGAATAGTTGGTCAAATGCATAAAGAGGTGGTGCAGGTTTCTGGGGTGAGGCTCCTGATAGGGCTCTGTACAAAACCGCGAGAGTCCGTCTTTGGCTATGTAAATCTCTAAGGGCTCTAAGGACTTTAGCAGGACATACAGACGGATATCAAACTTGAGCTTGTCGATAAGGAGAGGTTTGCAGACGTACTCCTGGACCACCGCCGGCCTGCTCTGGAGGGTCCCTGCCAGGCGGATGTCACTGGGGTCTTTAATGAGGTAGATTCCGTCACCCTGACAACCACTATCAGGTTTCACAATAAAAGTGGGCTTCCAGGAGGGGTCCCCATCTTTCACCATTCGAACCTGGGGGGAGAAAAAGGATGGTTAGCATTGTATTCTTGTCCTCTCTGGTCCCTCGAGACACAGCAGGACCTCGTCAAATGTTTGGTGAATGAGTGAAAAATACAGGCCCCACCTATGTGAGGACTCACTCAGCACCTACCAGGGAGGTAAAAACTGTTCTAGGCACTGAGACAGTGACCTAAAAACTGCCCCAGATCTTGTCCCCCACAGTCCAGCGGATTTTCAGTCACAGGACCTGGGTTTGAATGCCAGGTCTTTGCCGGTTTTTAGCTCTAACCCTGAGCGAGTCATCTAACCGATGACGGTATAATGATGGTGATGATGATAGCCTAGCACTATCTATGATGCCGACCATGTGTGGCGACTACATGAGGGAGGCACTTTACATAAGTTATTTCCTCTAACCCTCACAGAACATACGGTTGTTCCCTTTTCATGGTACAGGAAACCGAGACGGTACCGTACTTGTGAAGAGCACAGGCCTGGGAGTCAGACTGCCTGGGCTCATATCCTGGCCCTGCTACTTACTGTGTGACCTTGGGCAAGTTACTTATCTGTGCCTCCCTCATCTGTAAAACAGGAGAAAGACTGTTCTGAGGATTAAATGAGATGATAAATGCAAAGGGCGAAGCCCACAGAACCTGACACATGAAAGGCAGCCATAAAGCCTGGCTAGTGCTATTTTTTAAAGGTGAAGTAACTTGCTGGTAGACTGAGGGGCAGAACTGGGATTGGAATCTAGATCGAGGGCTCTGAAGTGCTTGCGCCCTCCTCCGTATTTCCATGTCTCAGTTTCCTCGTTTTAAAAATGGGGATATAAAAATCTTTCCTCCCTGGGTCATCGTAAAGAGGAAATCGACTGAAATGTGCACAGGGTGGAACACCACACTACACAGAAGGGCGGCACGGGAGCTGTTAGTTTACCATCTACATCTCTCATTAAGTTCATCATGACTCAGCCAATCCTTTAATCTGCTGAGACCTTTTGAAACCGGATTCTGTCATCCTAAGATTTGCTCTCCTCCTAGCTCCAGGGCAGCAGGACACCCACAGAATTACCCTGGGCACTTGACCAGTGCAGTTAAGTCTGGATCTGCGGGTCTGCATCACTCAACACACACCCAGTTGACCCGGACGCTTGTCCTGCGGGACAAGCTGGAGGAAATTTAAAGGTGAATTTGAAAGACGGAGCGGCTCTCTCTGCAGCTTCTGGTATGAAAGAGCCCCTGAACAAGCTTTCCTTCCTTTCTGAACCCTAACTCAGAGCGGTGCCGGCTTGCCCCAGAGCTGGACTCGCACCGGATACGCACCTTTGCTGCGTAAGCCCAACCCAGGACATCTGTGTTCTGGGTTTTACTTATCTCTCTGACCAGCCTATATTTCTAAGTGAAGCTTTTGCCAATTCCTGGGGCACTATCAGTTACTCCGGGCTTGTAAAAGATCTTTAACAATGGAGAAACACTTAAAGCTTTAATAATGGTCCACACCAACTGTTTCCCCTTGTCAGCAGGATTCGAGAATGCAACTTCACAGGAGATCAATGCCAGCCTCCCAGGGCCCTCCACGGAGCCTTCTTTGCGACAATGACCTTGATGCTTATGTAGTTATTTAATATTCACCTGAAGCATTCATACATTTGGCGCTTTACAGTAAATATAAACGTACTGGAGAAATGGCAGTTATGGATCAGGAAGTAAAAAATGTCAAGTTTGCACTAATGGGTAACTTTTCCCTCTGGAAAGCTTTTGCTATGCTGAAGACACTAACAGTTCAATATATTATTGGCTGCAATATTTTCTCCTTTGAATTCACTGCATATGCCTTAAATAAATTAAACTACATGGTCAATAGTCTCTGTCATTCGTTGCATTACTGAATATTTTTTCTGCTCTTTGCCAGAGTAGAGCCATACAAATCAAGGTTATTAATACTAATAGAATCACTGAATTTTTAGAACTGGAAGGATCCTCAGAGATCAATGGTATCTAATCCTCTCATAATTCAAACAGGGAAGCTGAGGCTCAGAGAGGTGACATAACTTGCCTTGGGCTCCCTAACTGGCTAGTGGGAAGGTTAGCGTGAGAACTGAAGTCTTTTTGACCTCACGGCAGGTCCTCTGTGCCATCTTTACCTCTGCTGAGGTAAAATTAAAGGTTTCTTTTCCCTGAATGCTAGAGGAAAGATTCTCTTAATATAGCAGACAGTATCTGAGCTCTGGCCTCACTCTGCACAGTTTGGTCCCGGAGCATGGCCTTCTTGGAACTGTAACTGTAGATCCTGAGTTGGCCAGGCCTGCCTCAATGCCAGATCTTCTGTCTGGGTTCCTGGCTTGGTCTACAGGCACCATTTATGGGAAAACTTCATAGCTGTTCTGCATGTGGTTCCCAAAGCCACCAGACCCTTCAGCAACTTCTATCTTCAAAAGAGAAAAAAAAATTCCAGAATTCACATTCACTTTCCTCTGAGGTTTTACTCAAGGGTGACCCGTCCTCATGGGCCAGAATCTAAAGACAGTCTATATAACTAGGCCCCAGCCCCAGAAATTCGGATTTTCTAGATCTGGGATGAGCCCTGGGCATGTGTATTTGGGAAAAAGCATGACAGGTAATTCTGACGTTCACTCCGTTTGAGAATCGCTGGACTAACGTGAATTAAATAAAAATACAATCTGGGCCCAACGCATTGAATGAAGTTTTATGCATTAATGTTAGCCTGAATGTGAGGAAGACTTGCGATTGGGTTACAGCTGATGGTATCGCCAGTTTCACCCAAACATACTCTTGGATGTGAAATTCATCATCTTGTAACTGTATGCACGGAGAGCTGAGAGAGATGCAAAGAGGATGCAGTGACCTGATTGCCAGGCACTCATCGGCCCTGTTGAAATTTTTTATGTCTTTTACTGCCCTCTAGTGGATATTTAAGAAATGTGACTGGGAAAGACCCCCATTCAAAATTCGACTCTTCTTAGCAGTAAGATACTCTATTAAGATGTTAAAATATGATATTTGTCTTTCTCTGTCCGACTTATATGTGGAATCTAAAAAAAAAAGCTACAAATGAACTTATCTACAAAATAGAAATAGAGTTACAGATGTAGAAAACAAACTTATGGTTACCAGGGGGTAAGGGGGTGGGGAGGGATAAACTGGGAGATTGGGATTGACATATACACACTACGATATATAAAATAGATAACTAATAAGGATCTAATGTACAGCACAGGGAACTCTACTCAATACTCTTTAATGACCTATATGGGGAAAGAATCTAAAAAAAGAGTTGAGATATAGATAGACAGATAGATAGATAGATGTAACTGATTCACTTTGCTGTACACCTGAAACTAACACAACATTGTAAATCAGCTATACTCCAACAAAAATTTTTTTAAAAGAAGATGTTAAAATAGTCTTAAGGAAGCACCCCCACAAAAAGTTCCCTCTGTATTACTGTTAAGTTCATACTTTGAATAGACTCATCTCCAAAATGCCATGGTTGGCCAAGGTCACACTCAGTTCTTATGCTGTCTGTCCCTTAAATATATTTCAAGCGTTCTCCCTAATACACAGATTGGGCTACCTGTTAAAATTCTCTCTCAGTCTGTATAAAACTTTTAAAATCATGGGCAACATGAGTATAAAATCCTGTAAGTATATACCACATAAAATTAGCAACTTTTATATTCTTCACTGTGTGTTTTTTCGTATTTTCCAAACTTACCATTAGGAAAAAAAAATACAAGTGGCAACAGTAGGTAGCAGCAAGTATCTCTAATTATATTTTCATAAGGAATAGCTTTTGGCGAACAAATATTTGAACGCCCATGTTCATTGCAGCATTACTGAAGACAGCCAAAAGGTGGGAGAAACCCAAATGTCAACTGACAGATGAACGGATAAACAAAATGTGGTACATACATACAATTGAGTATTATTCAGCTATAAACAGGAAGGAAATTCTGACATACGCTACCATGAAACTTGAAAACATTACGCTAAGTGAAAGAAGCCATCACACAAAAGGACAAATACTATATGGTTCCACTTGTATGAGGTACCTACAGTAGTCAAATTCATAGAGACAGAAAGTGGAATGGTGGTTACCAAAGACTGGGAGTAGGGAGGAATGGGGAGTGAGTGTGTGATGGGTAGAGCTTCAGTCTGGGAAGATGGAAGAAGTTCCGGAGACGGATGATGGCTATGGTTGTACAACAATATGAATATACTTAATGCTACTGAACTTCAAAATGGTAAAGATGGTAAATTTTACGTTATGCGTATTTTACCACTGTTAATTTGTTTAAAAATTTAATTAAAAAAAGAAAAGAAATAGCTTTTGGTGAGTTCGAAAGAATACTGAAGTGAAAACCAGAAAATCTGGATTCTAGTTCCAATTTAGTCAGGTAATTTCTGACTGTGCGACTGTGAGAAAGTCACCTAACCTCCTGGGCTTTGTTGTACTCACCTATACAATAAAGGGGGTCACACTGAGGTCCCTGGCTTCTGCCAGCGAACAGGTTCTGAACAATGATTTATCTTGACATCACCACAGTGGACGGCTGTGTTACAAACACGCAAGTGACATTGGTCAGCAGAGGGCTGATACTGGGCTGCTGTGATCAGCGCATTGGGATGCCGTACACGAGCAGGAGCTCTGCATGGGAGATTCATGAGGCACTTGAGGAAGTCAGCTGGGCATCTGGGAGAAGCAAGCTAAAATATTTCAGGAGAGAAATTCAGCCACCGAATACCAAGCCACAAAACATTATTAGCAGCGAGGGGCGGGTAAGAGGACAATTGCTGAAGAAATACCATGTCTGCAATACCAGGGAAGTCAAAGCCAGTTAGAGCAGTCCTCTGTCACGCGGGTGGATTTGCATCCAATCTTAGCAACTGAGACCCTTGGTGTCACAGGCACAGGGAGCAGATCTTCGGCAAAAACAAGCCTCTGGTAGACAAGCAGATGTCACAAAGTACATGCTGGACAGGGGGCAGGGAGCAGCCCCTTCCAGCCTCAGCCAAGGCAGCCTCGTACCTGGTGGAGGCAAATTCCTACTCCCAGTGTGCCAGGCGATTTCTGAGGCAGGCAAGAAGGAGACGCTCTACAGTCAGGTTTCTGAGGGCCAGGCAGGAAGGGGCAGGGTGGGAGATGGACAGGTGAGGCGGGGAGGAAGAACAGGTAACGTGCTGCCGGGGTGCGGTTTTGCGAAGGCAGGAGAGAGCCACATACGTTCCGATGGCTGGAGAACAGCCAGCGAGTGGAGTGGGAAGCGCCCTGGAAATCCCACTCGGAAGATTTACAGAGGCCAAATCACTACAGCAAAAACAACAACATTAGCACACACGAACGGGGACTTCCTATGGGTCAGGTGCTGTTCGAAGTATTATCTCATTTAATCCTCTACAACTCTATTTTACAGATAAGGAAACAGAGGCCCGGAGAGGTTAAGTAACTTGCCAAAGGTCACACAGCCTAAAGGATGTGGAACCAGGTTTTGAATGCAGGCACTCAGTTTCCTGAGCCCATGTCCAGAATGAATGCGGGATGTGTGTGAAGTAGGCCAATGGAAGAAGATCAAGCTTGGGGAGGAGGCAGGGCCTGATAGGAAGGGTCTTGAATATCATTTTAGGGGAGTTTGGACAATGTCGCAAAGTGATGGTGAGCCCCTGAAGGGTTCTGAGAACTTAATTACACAATTTGATGTGTTCCGGAGAAACATCCCTCTGGCTGGACTGGAGTGGGCAGACATGGCGGGCAGAGAGGACGAGCCTGAGTGGACGCCGGCAGGGGGGTAGGAGGAAGGAGAGAGGTCTGGTGTGCTCAGGCCCCCGGATGATGGAGGAAGCCTCCGTGATGGACCAGGTTACACAGGGAAAGTACAGAGAGGGAGAGATGAACCTGGGAACGAATGCAAGGCGGGAACGGGCAGAAAAGATTCCCAGACACCTTGTGTTTGTACTTGATCTGAGGGCAACTAGTGGATTTTCAACCACTGGGTGACATGGCACCCATATCACTCTGGCGTCCGTGAGGAGGATGGTTTGGCAGGGAGGAGACTAGCTGCAGGAAGATAGAGGGCCATCCAAGGCCCGAGGGCCTGAGCTGGGCAGTGGCGCCAGGGCTGGGATGCAGAAATGGTACAGAGGTGGATTCGGGGGCAGCTGGTGGCTGGATGGAGGTGAAGGGGAAAGAGAGGGTTGTCAGCAGGGTTGGGGGGATGGTACCATTTACAGATTTAGGGGACACAGGAAGAGGAGCGGGTCTGGGGTTGGGGGGAGTGGGGAGATGAGCAGCTCACCTCATTGACTACTAATTGAGCACCTGTAGCCACAAAGCCAGTTTAGGATTTTACGTCACCTCCTCCCTCAAGCCGCCCACTGTTCCTCGGAACAGGACTGTGTGGTCCAATCACTCATATAGATGGTTAATGTTGATAACGGCGACTCTCCCCGTGTTAGCAAAAATAACAACCGCTGTCTGGCAGGCCTGAGACTCCGAGATTAAACGCAGACGTGGAATATGGTGAACGGAAGGAAGAGTATCCAAAGAAAACCCTCAGGCCAGTGGTTAGCAGGGGAGCCATGGGCCCCATGGGAGTAACTATCACTGCACCTGTCAAACACTCCCCCACTCCCTGGCTTTCCAAGAGGTCCAATTAAGAAAACCTAAATGGTAAAACAAAACAAACAACAACAACCAAAAAAGCCTGTTTGTTTTATCACTGATGAGTGTCCTGGATTTACTTGAACGGTTTAAAAGAAATAACGTTAATTATGCCCAAGGAAGTACAGCGGATCGCTCACGTGCGACTCCTCGGCAGTGTGGCTTAAAAGGCCCTCCTTCCTCGTCCGGCCCCAGCTCAGGTGCATCTCAGCAGCCTCATTTCCTGCCCCTCCCGCCCACCCCTCTGCACGACTCAGCCCCAAAGGCCCAGCTCAAAGATTCCCACTGAGAACCCTTTCCTAGCCCATAACCCTCCAGAAAGGCCCCTCGAGTCTGTCCTCTGTGCTCCCGTGGCTGTGACATCTTAACCCGTCCATGGCAAACATCCCCATCACACCGTAACGTGACTGCGTGTGTGTCTTCAGGTCTACAGCTATGGTGTATTATAGCTGCATCTTTAAGTATATTGTGGGAGCTAAGGCTCCGAAGCCCAGCGCTGCTGCCCCTTACTAGCTGTGGGACCCTCGACAGTTTTCTGACCTCTCTGTGCCTCCGTTTGCTCAGCTGGAAAATGGGAGTAAGAGCAGTGCCTCTGCCGTGGGGTTGTTGTGAGGATTACACGAGTTAAAGAATGTGACTTGCCAGGGCTAACATATGGTGGGCTATTATTATTATTCATTGTTATTGTCTCTCTCCCATTTGACTATGAGCTCCTTGACGATAAAGACCAAGCCTTATTTTACTCACTATTCCCAGAAAAGCGGGTGCTCAATAAACATTTTCTGAAATGAAATTATTAGGAAGCTTGATTACTATGGCATTTATGAACCCCAGGGACATTAGTTAGTACATACCTAACTAATGATTGCCAGATAAACGAGCCTCTCCTGTAGAAACAAAATTATCTCAATGAGAAAGAGGAAAGGGAAAAACGACCATTTGTAGAACCCATGTTCTGTGTTCTGTGCTTTACAGCCATGAGCTACCGAATCTTCACAAAAACCCTGCAAGGAAATAGAGGCTCAGAGAGGTGGAGTCCCAGGGCCGACGTCACACAGCTAACAAGCGTAAAGTTATCATTTGAAACCAAGGTGGTCAGAGTCTAAAGTCTGAGATCTTTCCATAACAACCATGTTCTTTGGGAAAACTCCAAGCAGTTGAACTTCTGTTTAATAGGTAGAATGAGGAAAGAGAGAGTCGTGGGAAAGCAAAGTAACAGGCCAGCTGACAGGGCTCAACTCGCCTTTGCTGGGGCCCCCAGGGTTAGAAGAGGGCTTCTCTACAGCCCCAGAGCTGCCTTGTGCCTTCACACCCAGCCTGCACACCAGGAACCATCACACACACACACACACACACACACACACACACACACACACACACTTTACAAACAAACTGGAGACTTGCCCAGGGCCACACTGCTACTGGCAGAGGCAGTCCTAAAACATAAAATCTCCAGGTTTCCAACCCAAAGTTCTTTCTCCACTAATGGGTTCGGGATTCGGCATCTGAAGAGGTCTTTCGAAGAGTCCTTGGGAGTAAGTCCTCTCTCAAAGTAACATCACATTTGTTTGGTGTTATAATAAATTTCACTGCTTTCCAGAGAAATCACCTTCCTTAATCCTCGAATCTCCATTCTGGGGCGAATGAGGAAACTGAGGCCCAGAGTGTAAAGTCAGAAGCCTGCAGTCACCCAGCTAGAAGGCAGAACCGAAGCAGCAGCCCTGGGCTCACCTGTCCTTTCTTTTGAAGATGGTCTCCGATTTACCTGGAAGGCAGACACGGCATCACTGGGCTGCTAGGGAGGCTGGCGCTTCTGATGATGAGAGAGGAGCCTCTCCACCAGCTTTGCCCCAAACCCAGCCTGTTGTCAACGTAAAGTAATGGATGGATCCCACTTTTAGTGAACAGCAACTTTATGTGGGCCATAATCTATCCATCATTAGTGAGCAATCAGAAAGCCACTCTGGATAGAACACACCTGGGACTATAAAACCTGCTTCATAGGAAGGAGCCTGTCATTTCATGAAACTGCCCATCTTCCTCTCAGGTCTGCCCTCAACACCAACCCCTCATTGCTGGAGCTGAGTGAGGAGAGTGGGAACACGAGGACAGCCGGCTCACTGCCTGGCCTCCCCCACCCCCTCCCCAACACCCTCTCATCCCCGAACATGTAGGCTCCAACCAGGCCGGCTGAGGACAAGCCTGAAGCTGCAGCCTACGGGCCTTGGGGATCCCTGAGCACACGGGGGCCCCCAGGCTGCAGCTGCCCTGCACCTCCACCAGGTCCCTGTGCTTGAGTGTCTGTGCGGGGCAGCAGAGCCGGGGCAAGGGGTTCCAATCTCCTAGACTCAGCCTAGCTGGACGACCCTGGCCAAGCTACTTAACCTGTCTGCATCCAGTGTCCTTATCTGTAAAACTGGAAGAATAGGGCCTGCTTCCTATGGGTACTGTGAGGATTAAATAATGTCTTCCATTTGTACTTAACACAGTATCAGTCTTTATTATTCCATTTTACTTCATTTTTATTATTCTGCCTCGGTTCCCTGATCATCCTCCAGATTCCCTACTGAAGCTCATCCCCGATCTACTTGGCTGGAGTCTGAACGCCTGCCTGCACGGTCCACAGCGCTGCCCTTGGTGACCGGGCCTGTCTCTGACCCTCAGCTGTCTGTCGGCTGGTCCCTTTGGATGGCAGCCTCACATTTCTGTGCTCCTGTGTGGGTCACCCCAGCAGAGTCCCTGGCATCACCAGCTTCACACCCCCACCCCCTTCCTCTCTTCCCCACAGTTTCCTACTGAGATCCCAGAGGGCATCCCAGCTGATCCCACCTGGAACACACAACACTCGATTGCTGAGTAAGCCCCCTTCCAGCTAAACACATTTCTCCAACACTGAGGGTTTCCTGCTAATGAACGGGCTAAACACACACACCTCCAAATACATACAACCATGTTATAATCAAAAGCGCCTCAGACCACCAGCCCTAGCTTTATCCTGCTTTCCAACACCACAGTCCTTATGTCTGTCCCTTGCACTCCTGCCACACTTTACATTGAACTTTAAAAAAATAAAAGATCAACATCGTATTTTGCAACACTCAGACCAGGTGTCCTCCGCAACCCCCCCAGATGTACTTCAGGCTAAAACAGCATCGCTGTTTGCAGTATTGATGAGCGCGAAGGGTCGGGCTAAGCATGTCAGGATGAGATCCAGTCCTACAAGATGGGTAATAGCATTTTCACTTTTCTACTTTGTAATCAGAGGTTTCCCCCCACCCTCCGAGACCCTATAAAAGAGAAGCTGAGTTAACTGCTGACTCCTCAAGGACAGGGAAGATGACTCCCGCATGTCTAGATTTCCCTGCCCCGTCCTGTCCCCACCTAGCAGGGAACCCGGACGGTGTGAGACTCAGCAAATGCTGGTTGGAAGCCGACTCACCGTCTCACTTTGTTCAATTGTTGTTGTGTTTGGTCCAGGATCACAGGAAACATGACTTCAAATGCTAATCTTGGGTGAGTTCATCTGAGCCTGGGGACCTCAGTTCCATACGCCCTGGATGCAGCTGACTCCCTGTTTTCTGTCTCTGACACACACTTCTCTCTTGGGCTCCAGTCCCATGTAATGAGACATCTCCACAGGCACCACAAATTCCACGTGGCCAGTACTAATCCATTGTCTCTCTCCTCACATCTACTCCTCCTGCGCTCCCTGTATCAGTAAATAGTACCATGTCCCCAGGCCAGAAATCTGGGAGTCACCCTAGTTTCTACCTTCCCCCACATCACCCACCCGCACCCAGTCCCCCAATTCTGACATTTCTCCTTCTTTACACATTGTACCGACCTCAACCCCTCTCGTGTTCCTCAACGATTAATACTGGAAGAGCTTCCTAAGTCACCTGAAGCCCTGCAATCCAGGCTCTGTGCTGGGTGGTCCCATGTATGCTTTTCAATCCTTACAAGCAACCCTGTGAGGTAGGCATTAAAGGGTGAGTCAGATGAAATTGCTATTTTTATAGGTCAAAAACAGCCACAGGGATATCAGCAATTTCATATGGTCCAACCTAATACTGTTATCGCCACCCTATCACAGGTGAGGAAACTGGGACTTAAAGGGTAAGTTATTTCCCCAAGGCCAGACAGGTTGTACCGTAGGGGGCCAGAATCTGAACCCAGGTGTGGGTTCAAAACCCCAAAGGCTATATATACTTTTTCTGCTAAACCATATCATCTCTCAGGGTTCATGTACCAGTTCTAAGAGGAAAGCTCACCACTTAACATTTTAAAATGTAACTAATAATAATATAGAATAACTACCATTAATGTGCACCTACTATATGCCTTACATTCATTACTTTACTTAATCCCCACAGCTATGCTCTGAGAAATCTACTGATATTGATTTTTCTTTCTTATTTTTTTTTTAGTTTAAAAGATGTTTTTACTATGTGTTCTTGGGCAAAGCACCTAAGTTCTCTGCCTCCGTTTCCTCATGGATGTGATGGGGATAATATATCTACCTCACAGGGGGTATCTTGAGGACTGAATGAGTTCACGCAGCAGTTCCCAACCTCTTTGGTAATAGGGACCGTTTTCGTGGAAGACAATTTTTCCACGGACCAGGGTTCGGGGAGGTGCTTTCGGGATGATTCAAGCACATTACATTTATTGTGCATTTTATTTCTATTTTATTACATTGTAATGCATAATGCAATAATTCTACAACTCACCATAATGCAGAATCAGTGGGAGCCCTGAGCTTGTTTTCACTTGCCACTCACTGATAGGGTTTTTTTTTTTTTTTTTAACATCTTTATGGAGTATAATTGTTTTACAATGGTGTGTTAGTTTCTGCTTTATAACAAAGTGAATCAGTTATACATATACATATGTTCCCATATCTCCTCCCTCTTGAATCTCCTTCCCACCCTCCCTATCCCACCCCTCTAGGTAGTTACAAAGCACCAAGCTGATCGCCCTGTGCTATGCGGCTGCTTCCCACTAGCTCTCTATTTTACGCTTGGTAGTGTATATATGTCCACGCCACTCTCTCGCTTTGTCACAGCTTACCCTTCCCCCTCCCCATATCCTCAAGTCCATTCTCTAGTAGGTCTGTGTCTTTATTCCCGTCTTACCCCTAGGTTCTTCATGACATTTTTTTCCTTAGATTCCATATATATGTGTTAGCATACGGTACTTGTCTTTCTCTTTCTGACTTACTTCACTCTGTATGACAGACTCTAGGTCCATCCACATCACTGCAAATAACTCAATTTCGTTTCTTTTTATGGCTGAGTAATATTCCATTGTATATATGTGCCATGTCTTCTTTACCCATTCATCCAATGATGGACACTTAGGTTGTTTCCATCTCCTGGCTACTATAAATAGGGCTACAATGAACATTTTGGTACATGACTCTTTTTGAATTACGGTTTTCTCAGGGTATATGCCCAGTAGTGGGACTGCTGAGTCATATGGTAGTTCTACTTGTAGTTTTTTAAGGAATCTCCATACAATTCTCCATAGTGGCTGTACCAATTCACATTCCCACCAGCAGTGCAAGAGTGTTCCCTTTTCTCCACACTCTCTCCAGCATTTATTGTTTCTAGATTTTTTGATGATGGCTGTTCTGACCGGTGTGAGATGATATCTCATTGTGGTTTTGATTTGCATTTCTCTAATGATTAATGATGTTGAGAATTCTTTCATGTGTCTGTTGGCAATCTGTATATCTTCTTTGGAGAAATGTCTATTTAGGTCTTCTGCCCATTTTTAGATTGGGTTGTTTGTTTTTTTAGTGTTGAGCTGCATGAGCCGCTTGTAAATTTTGGAGATTAGTCCTTTGTCAGTTGTTTCATTTGCAAATATTTTCTCCCATTCTGAGGGTTGTCTTTTTGTCTTATTTATGGTTTCCTTTGCTGTGCAAAAGTTTTTAAGTTTCATTAGGTCCCATTTGTTTATTTTTGTTTTTATTTCCATTTCTCTAGGAGGTGGGTCAAAAAGCATCTTGCTGTGATTTATGTCATAGAGTGTTCTGCCTATGTTTTCCTCTAAGAGTTTGATGGTGTCTGGCCTTACATTTAGGTCTCTAACCCATTTTGAGTTTATTTTTGTGTATGGTGTTACGGAGTGTTCTAATTTCATTCTTTTACATGTAGCTGTCCAGTTTTCCCAGCACCACTTATTGAAGAGGCTGTTTTTCCTCCACTGTATATTCTTGCCTCCTTTATCAAAAATAAGGTGACCATATGTGCATGGGTTTATCTCTGGGCTTTCTATCCTGTTCCATTGATCTACATTTCTGTTTCTGTGCCAGTACCATACTGTCTTGATGACTGTAGCTTTGTAGTATAGTCTGAAGTCAGGGAGCCTGATTCCTCCAGCTCCGTTTTTCTTCCTCAAGATTGCTTTGGCTATTCAGGGTCTTTTGTGTTTCCATACAAATTGTGAAATTTTTTGTTCTAGTTCTGTGAAAAATGCCAGTGGTAGTTTGACAGGGATTGCATTGAGTCTGTAGATTGCTTTGGGTAGTAGAGTCATTTTCACAATGTTGATTCTTCCAATCCAAGAACATGGTATATCTCTCCATCTATTTGTATCATCTTTAAACTGATAGGGTTTTTTGTTTTTTGCGGTACGCGGGCCTCTCACTGTTGTGGCCTCTCCCGTTGCGGAGCACAGGCTCCGGACGTGCAGGCTCGGCGGCCATGGCTCACGGGCCCAGCCACTCCACGGCATATGCGATCTTCCCGGACCAGGACAAGAACCCGTGTCCCCTGCACTGGCAGGAGGACTCTCAACCACTGCGCCACCAGGGAAGCCCTGATACGGTGTTAATATGAGTCTTCAAGCAGTTGATTTATTATGGTCTCTGTGCAGTCAAACCTCTCTGCTAATGATAATCTGTATTTGCAGCCACTCCCCAGTGCTAGCATCACCACCTCAGCTCTTCCCTCGCATGTGCAGTTCACAGTAGGGTTCACGCTCCTATGAGAATCTAGTGCTGCCGCTGATCTGACAGGAGGGGGAGCTCAGGCAGTAATGTGAGTGATGGGGAGCGGCTGTTAATACTGATGAAGCTTCGCTTGGTCGCCTGCCCGCCACTCACCTCCTGCTGTGTGGCCCAGTTCCTAACAGACCACAGACCGGGAACGGTCCTTGGCCTGGGGGTTGGGAACCCCTGACTTCATGTATGTAAAGGTCTCTTAAAATATGGTGCTGGGCATATATTAAGTGCTACATAAGTGTTCACTCTTATTATCTTTTTTGGGGGGTAGGGACTACCAGGTTTTCAGTTTATTAGCTATCACTTCTTAGTTAAACATAAGTTATATATTTATAAGCTTTTTAAAAATTAAAATATAATCACATATAACATTATAGTAGCTCCAGGTGTACAACATAATGATTTGATATTTGTATATATTGCAAGATGATCACTGCAATAAGTCTAGCTAACATCTTCCACCTTACATAATTTTTTTTTCCCCTTGGGATGAGAACTTTTAAGATCAACTCTCTCAACAACTTCTAAATATACAATACAGTATTATTAACCACAGTCACCATACCGTACCTTATATCCCCAAGACTTATTTATTTTATAAGTGGAAGCTTGTACCTTTTGACCACCTTCACCCATTTCGCCCCAAATATTTTTATTTTTTGCTTTATTCTTTAGTATCTTTTGTGTATGTGCATGCTATTGTTTTTAATACTGTTACAAATAAGAGGTTCAGAGAAGTCAGGTGACCTGTGAATCACACGGCTGGAAGTGATGAGTCAAAATGCCAGGAAGGCAGGAAGGGTCAACAGCAAGATAGGAGGAGGCAGGGAAGTCTGAGGTGACTCCGGGGACCAGGGGCATGAACCTGGGCACTCGCTGCCCTAAGTCCCAATGGCGTGGAATGTCGCCGGGTCCGCCGGCTCAAGCTGGCCAGGCGGGCATGGACAGCACTGCGCTGCTGACGCCGCGGGGTGACAGTTCTGATCTCTGCCACAAGGGCACTGGGGGGAAACCGACAAGCCAAGAAACTAGTCTCCTCTGAGAATGTGGCCTGGCAGCCAAGTGTCTATCCAGGAAGCCCTGATCATTTATACCAGGAGAGTGAGAACAGACCTCTTGCAAGCCCCAGGATTTCAACCGCTGGTTTAAATTTCAAGGAGAAGCAGGAAGGTGTTGACACGTAAGGAATTACTTTTACATGGCTTTGATCACCATGCAGCTCTGTGGCATTCTAAGTGAGCCTGATGGTTGGAAGGCAGCTGGGCTGAGTTTTACAAAGGAACTCCCACTGTGCCCTGAAGGCCAGCTCTGTAAGCCACTTTTCCTTAAATAAACAGTATGTTTCCCTCCCAGCTTTATTTCAATGGTAGCAGGTGGCCACTGGACAACAGGACTTTTGGCTAAGCTCTTGGATGGCTCACAGGCAATGCTGGCCTAGTGTCCCCTTCCTGACCTCGGTGGTCACCTGTAAGGAAACTTCCCTGCTTTCTCAATAAACCAGAGAGGGGCGGTGAAGGCCGTCTCTCTGTGTGCGAACAGGCTGCCCGACTGTTCCCCCCAAATCCACCTTCCCTTTGGGGTTATCTCACGAGGCACTGTCCCCACCGCAATACACTTAGGACAGGAGGGGAGTTTGATCCCCGTTAATGCTCTGAACCAAGCATGGGCTCCAACTCTACTCAGTTCCCTGAAGCCCAGATGCGCCCAGGCTCTAAAAGACTTTATTAATGACTCAGAGAGGGCAGAAGGGAAATAGACACAGAGATGAGCTACCAGCTCATTCTGTTTACAGACACTCTCATCCCAGCACGACAGGGCTCTTCCATGTGCCCTCAGATGGCAGAAGACAGTGTTTTCCCATGACCTAGGAGCACAGCCAGATTCCCCAGAGGCTTGGCCAACAGATCCCCTGATGTTGATGTTGGAAAGACCAGCCTCTCCAGGGGATGCCTCACCTATGACCCATAAAGTCATGATAGCTATGCTACAACCTCGACAGAACAGCATTTCAGGATCTCAGGATACAATCCCACAAACTAAACAGTCCATAGAGATATGTCTAAGATATAGTAGGCTTTGTTAACACTACAGCATAAATATCTTTATCCATCAAATGAAGATCAGAATAAACCTCTCTAGTCCAGCCTTTCCCAGACATGCATGGCCAGGGAACACTTTAAAAATAATAACGCACTTGGAGAACACTGAAGCAGCTCACATATATTCAGATTAATAATGTGGACTGACTGTAATTTCAATGTATAAGATACGGTGATATGGTGACATCAGTCAATGGTGATATGAGTCAATATATATATTATAACATTAAACACACAACAGTTAATCCGAGACCATTTACTTTTTTGCCTTCAACTTGAATCCAAATAGGCATGATTTCTTTGTTAGTGTTTTGCCCGTATCATTTTGAAAGCATCCCACGGTTATCTAACAAAGGTCAAGCGCAGCAGAGATAAGTCTGAGTGTCTTTACTCTGATAAGTTATTTTATTCCGAGCTTTAAGCCCTGTCTAAATATCTAGAAGCTGCTTCAAACATGTCACACGCTGGGAAGGAAAAGAACAAGAGAAAGAAATGACCATTTCTTGAGCATCCGGTGCCAGGTGCTGTGCAGCGTCCTTATTTAATCCTCTATCTGTGTTCATCAGCCAACAGCCCTATGGGGCAGTCATTGTCTGAATGTTGTAGAGGCTGTCCAAATAATTCAAGGCCACAGGTGTAGCTATGGATGGTATCACTGCAAGTGTGGCCAGCTTCAGAACCCAAGCTTTTCCACTAGATCACTTTGGAAAAAGAAACGGGATTATTTAGCCTCACCCCGTGTGTCACTACTTGTGTAGTATTTGCCTTCCTACCACACTAAAAGCTATGCAAGTACAAGAACTATGTCAGGTATGTTTATCACAATAATCTCAGTGCCAAGTTCAATGCCACAGACTGAGAGCTCAGGAGACATGGATACAACTTTGAAATTTTGGAAAGGCTGTCCTAGGGTCTACGGGGAACATACATGTTCCACGGGACCAAGAGAGGCAAACTGCATCCAGCAGGGGCAGGGAAGGAAGGATGAGATACACGTAGAAAGGTCTCCGCTCAGGAATATTTTAAAATTCAGAGCAGTCTCAAGGTGGAATGAACCGCCTAGAAAAATATTAAATTGCCCACTTCTGAAGATGATCACGTGTCCAGGTGCGGAGGGGATTCACCCAGAGGGGTGTGGCCTGGATGCTCTCTCAGGTCCTTTCCAATCCCTATGGTTCTTTGGTACCAACTTCAACTCTAGGCCTAATCAGTGTCTCTGACTCACTCTGTGACTTGGCCGGGTCTCTTTCCCTCTCTGGGCCTCAGTTTCCTCGTCTGTACAATGGAGGTGTCTGTCTGCTTAGGGCTACCAGCATTCTTTCTACACACTCTCTGATGAACAAGGGTTACGACGAGACTGCCAGAAGGATGGGGCTGTGCTCTCAGAGGGCACAGACCTTCCTCCCTCCTTCCGACACCGTCCCTGCATGCTTGCTCTGACGGCCCAAGGCGGTGACTGAGGTTGCTTCCCCACCCAGGCAGGGGAACAGATGAGGGTCATCCTCATTCTGAAAGTAAGGTGGGAATCAGGGAAACTGTCATGTTAGACGTAATTCTGGAAAGTGTTAACTATTAAACACCTTCAAGCAATGTAACAGGATTTGTGTTTGTTAAGCAAGAGAGATGAAAGTATGTCTGTTCCACATAGATGCATCCATGGTTCTCAGTGAGGCTGGTACTGCCATCTAGGGAGGGTTTGGGGAATTTCTGGAAGAGTGCTTATCACAGTGAATGGAGGGTATTGCTAGCATTTGGTGGGCAGGGGCAGCCCCAATGTAGTGCACTGGGCAGTCGTGAAGTTAAAGACCTGTTTATAGCAAACATGAAGATAGCCCAGAACCCAACTCTACGTCACATGCAAACAAAAAGAATTTTCCACGTGATTCAAATGGAACATCAGAATTTTCCAGGGATGCAACAATCATGTAAACGGAGGGAAGATTATACTTTGCCCCTTTTTTCCTGGAATTTTGTCAAGAGTTGTTCAATATTTCAGAAGCGTCATATGACTGATGACATGGTGGTTTATGGTACCTGAGTCACCCATACAACATGCAGTGATTCCATATGAAAAATATCTTGAAATGTCAAAAATAAAGAAATATATATATGTGTGTATACACATTTATATTTATATATATATATATATATATATATATAGAGAGAGAGAGAGAGAGAGAGAGAGAGAGAGAGACCCCATAATGTTTAATCAAATCATCTTACTTTTCTTATATCGAAATTTCTTCATTACAGGTAGGTGCAAGCATTCAACCACTGCATTACATCTTTTAGCGTAACAGTGCCAAAGTATTTACTTATTGAAACATATAACATACGGAACTTTTACTTTCTCCTTCAGAGAATTATTTAGGGTGGATTTGTTTGTTTGTTTGCTATGTGTGTAGGTTGATTGTATTTCATTTCAGGATAGTAAAGATAATGTCACAAAATATTTTTTATAAAAGGAGAAGGACACTGGAATGACAACCCTGTAGAATGAGTACACTTAGCGCCCACCGAAAGAAACTAGGGCTTCTTGGAGATTTGGAGGATTCCGAGGCTGCGGCAGGGAGAATTCAAGAAAAGCCTGGAACATCTTGCTGGGGCAGAAGTAAGAGAGTGTTCAAAAGAGTCACAGGGACTGCTAACAGGACACGGGCCTCCACTGGCCAAATCTTGGGTACTTTGAACATTGAAATAAATGATAGTAAAGGATTATAATCCATCGAATCAAATAAGAATCCACCAGTCTACACTAATAGGCATGCATACATAGATAAATAAATGAGAAGGCAGAGTTCTTCCTTGCAGTAGAAAATCAACTAACAAGTGTAGAAGGAACGATGGAATTAGATAATCACCATTTGGCAACCATCACAATAACTGATTCAAGCAAGAATCATTAACAGAGGTTAAAACTAGAGGGTGAAAGTTTGAGGAGTAACGGCATAGTAGGTAGTCTTCAAGCATCTTCCCACGAGATACTTATATTAATTAGAAAGGGGAAAATGGTAATTCTTCAGTGGAAATCTGGCAGACACCGCCTTAACCAAATAATTAAAGTTAACATCACCAGTAATAAGACACACTGACATCATGTGTCCCCAGAGATGATATCCCTGTGAAAAACAAAGCACTGCTTCTGCACTATTCCTGCCAAACATGCATATCCCGAATCTAATCATGACGAAGACCCAGACAAACCCAAATTGAGGGGCAGTCTACTCAGTAACTAGCCTGTACTCGTCAAAAATGCCTATGTCATGAAACACACACAGAGACAAAGAAGCCTTTCCAGCTTCCAGGGGACTAAACAGGCATGACAATTAGATGGAGTGTGTGATGTGGGACTTTCTGGTGCTATGCATTACTGGGACGATGGTCCAAATCTGCATAAATTCTGGACGCGACTAGACTAGACGATAGTGTCGGATTAATGTTAATTTCACAATGTTGATAATTACGCTGTGGTTATGAAAGGAAATGCTCTTTTCTTTAGGAAAGGCACGCAGAAGCATTTAGGGATAAAGGGGTATCATATATGCAACTTACTCTCAAAAAGGAGAGGGAGAGAGAGAGAGAGAGAGAGAGAAAGTAAAGGCGGAAAAACGTTGAGATTTGGGGTTGAGTGAAGGATGTATAGAAATTCTTTGTATTATTCTTATAAATTTTCAGTAAGTATGAAATTTTATCAAATTAAAACGTTAAAAGAAAATAGAAGGGGCACACTAGGTCCAAGAGGATGGAGAAACACTGCTGTTAGATCCACCCCAGCCAAAGAAATCCTTGTATCTTATTCTTCTAATGCTCCTAGAAAACATATGGGGTTAATTTCAGAAGGAGGGGAGAAGCAGGGCTGTATGTTTGGGTGACAGGAAAGGACAAGAGAATGATGTCATTAACAAGGCCGGAGAATTCAATTACGACCCCTTTCTAAATCCGAATCTCTACTTTGCTTCTCCTTTCATTAGGTCTCCTCCAAGAAGGGATTATACAGAAAGGAAGTTGAGCAAAAGAATAGGAGCGATCTTTTTTCATTTCTTTGGAGATGAGGAAAGAAGGTACAGACAGGCAAGAGCAATTTTCATAATTTCTCTTTGAAAAAGGCACTGAAGTCAAAATTGGCTCCACCATTTTCCTGTAGAAAATGAGACATCTCAACTGAAGTGACTAAGGCGACATCACCAAGAACTTTTGCAGAAGGAAATGAAAGGACAGAAATTGAAGGGTGAAAGATGACCTTTTACTCGCTTTGGGAAGCAGGGTTTTCTTGACCTTTAGAATAGCCTCCCAGAAAAATGTTTACCTCTTTCACTTTTTTTTTTTTTCTATAAAGCGTGCCATTAGAGGGAAAAAAGCGCATTAAAGCAATGGCCCTCTAACGATCATATTCATCTCAAAATTCCACATAATAGTAAATCAGTACTGCAAAGTAGCAAGATTAAAATAGCTGTGATTCAAAACACGAAATGTATTTGGGGCCCAACTGAAGTTTAGAAAATTAAACAATAGAGCATCTGCTCTTAAAAAGTATTAAGGCATAGGGCTGTCTTGGGAGCGGGGAGGGGTGGTGGGGAATCGAAGGGGAAAAAAAGGTTAAGCCAAGCTGAAATGCCATTCAGTCAAAGAGAACTCTTAGCTTTTTCCCTCTCCTAAATGATCTATCATCAAATAAGGAGACAATTAGTCTCAAGCCTAGATTTTTATTAAAAATTAAAATAAGTCCATTTCCACATTTCCCATAAGCCAGAAACACCCAGAATGCTCTGTCTAAGCATTCTTAGCTCCAGCTTAAATTTCCATCTTAAGACCGCCAAACCTTTTTCATTGTTCATTCGTATCAGACAAATGCCTGCAGGTCCTCTCTGTGCTGCACACCGGGCAAATGGAGATGAATGTGACCAGGTTCCAGCTTCCCAGGGCCCCCAGTCTAACAGGGACAGCAGGTAAGTAAAGGTCCATTCACCGAGGGGTACAGTGTGCTTCTCATAGCATCACTATGGTGCTACCGATGAGGAAACCGAGGCTCAGAGTGATTGACTTGCCCAAGGTACATATTGAGAGAGTGATGAAGGAAGGGTTTTAACCTAGTTCTATACTGACCCCAAACCTTTGCCTCACTCCCTCCCAGCCAGGAACACTGATAGAAAATGCTGTGTTTGGGGGTTCTATAATTGATAGAGTATAGAATTGGGGTCCCTGGGTCAGGGCGGCAGGACAGCGGGACAGGGAGGGGGAGAGGAGTTGTCAGAAAAGATCTTCACAGATTTGTTGACATCAGCTCTAACACAGGGACACTCAGTAAGAGTTTGTCAAGTGGGGCTTCCCTGGTGGCGCAGTGGTTGAGAGTCCGCCTGCCGATGCAGGGGACGTGGGTTCGTGCCCTGGTTCGGGAGGATCCCACATGCCATGGAGTGGCTGGGCCCGTGAGCCATGGCCGCTGAGCCTGCGTGTCCGGGGCCCGTGCTCCGCAACGGGAGAGGCCACGACAGTGAGAGGCCCGCGTACCGCAAAAAAAAAATTAATTAATTAAAAAAAAAAAAAAGAGTTTGTCAAGTGGACAAACTTAGGGAGGGAATCCTCGGCAAAAGAAACAGTCAAGAGGTCCGAGAGCCTGGGCAAACGTGAATCTTTCTGAATGCGCTTTGGAGGGAACCAACAGGAAGGATGTCTTGGCTTAGCCAACATTTGCCCACAACACAGGACGACTCAGGAAGGAAGGTGCAGACACAGCTTCAGTCAGCCTCCTGGGACAGGGTGGGTGCAGGTGAGGAGACTGTCACTGCCCTGGGTGCCGGGCCTCAGGCAGCCTTGAAGGGCAGGTCCAGATGCAGCTGTAGGGCAGCCTTCATTACCAGCACTTCCCCACGCCCCAGGCTATGCTGACCCGGCATCAGCAAGATGATTGATTACATAAGGCCCTTTGTGCTCCACCTGAAACCTTGGCAGCAAAAATTTGCGCAGAATGTTAACTCCCGCGGGGAGTTTATGGAAGTCCAGGAAAGCCAACTCACAGAATCACAAAAGATTAGAACTGGAAGGGACCTGGTGATGCTCTACAATCTTTTGCTCTTGCAGAGGAAGCACTGAAGCCTTGGGGCGCGGGGACAGATGACTTGGCCAGGTTCCCAGAGCCAGAGGCGGTACCAGGACATAACACCAAAAGCACAAGTAACAAAAGCAAAAATCAACAAGTGGAAATATATCAAACTAAAAAGCTTCTGCACAGCAAAAGAAATAATAAAATGAAGAGGCAGCCTATGAAATGGGAGAAGACATTTGCAAACCATGTATCAGATAAGGGGTGAATATCCAAATTATATAAGGAACTCATAGAACTCAATAGCAAAAAAAAAAAATTCCGATTTTAAAATGGGCAGAGGACTTGAAAAGACATTTTTCCTAACAAAGGATATACGAATGGCCAACAGGGATATGAGAAGAGGCTCAATATCACTAATCATCAAGGAAACGCAAATCGAAACCACAATGAGATACCACCTCACAACCATTAGTGAGAATGTAAATTGATACAGTCACTATGGAAAATAGTACAGAGGTTCCTCAAAAAATTAAGAATAGAACTACCATATGATCCAGCTATTCCACTCCTGGCTATGTATCTGAATAAATTAAAATCAGTATCTGAAGGGTCATCTGCATCCCCATGTTCACTGCAGCATTATTCACAATAACCAACAGGTGGAAACAACCTTAGTGTCCCTCAATGGATGGATAAAGAAAATGTGACCTGTATATATCCAAGTTAGAGTTTTACACACACACACACACACACACACACACACACCAAACACACACACAAAGGAATATTATTCAGACACAGGAAAGAAGGAAATCCTGCCATTTCCAACAACATGGATTGACCTCGAGGGCATTATGCTAAGTGAAATAAAACAAATACTGTATTCTCTCACTTGACAGTGAGAAAGACAAATACTGGATGATGTCGCATATATGTGGAATCTAAAAAAAAAGTCGAACTTATAGAAACAGAGGGTAGAACGATGGTTGCTAGGGGCTGGGGGAAATGGGCAGATGTTGGTCAAAAGGTACAAACTTCCAGTTATAAGATGAGTAAGTTCTGGGGAGCTAATGTACAGAGTGGTGACTATAGTTAACAATACTGTATTATGTACCTGAAAATTGCTAAGAGAGTAGATGTTAAATGTTCTCACTACAAAAAAAAATTGTAACTATGTGAGGTGATGGATGTAATACCTAACCTTATTGTGGCTATCATTTCATAATACATACATGGATCAAATCATCGTGTTGTATACCTTAAACTGACCCAATGTTATATGTCAATTACATCTCAATAAAGCTGGAGGGGGGAAGAAAAATAAACAGGGGGAGCCAGGACTTGAACCCAGGTGTCCTGACTCTGGCCCAGTTTCATTCCACATTAATTGATTGCATAGGAGCTTTTCCTGATGTTTTCCGTCACCCATCTTCCGAACCATCACATATTACTCTGATTCCCATAGCACTTGTGCTTAATTCCATCACAGCCTGTATCAGCTTATACCGTCTATCTCCTTTGCTAAGCAGGGCCCTCCCTTTTAAGCAGAGACCCCATCTTTCGTCTTTGACTCTCCAGTCCACCAATGCTGGACACATATAAGAGACTCAGTAAATGTTTGTTGGCATTAAAGGAAGTTATGGCAGAGTCAGAAGACATGGGTCTTAGTCCTGGCTACATGCACCTATAAGCCATGTAACTCTGGGCAAGTTACTTAACCCCCTGACTCTCAGCTCTCTCACCTGTAAGGTGATGAATAAGAACATGATGCAGTGGGAAGAAAATGGGGTCTTGACCCAATAAATGTCTGAATGAATGAATGAATCAGTGAGTGATCACCCGTCTATACCAGAAACTCCATGAGGGCAAGGATACATCTAGCTTGCTTTGTATCCCAGCACACTTAGCAGGTCTCAGAAAATGTCTGAACGAAACCAAGTCAGAGATCTAAGTGTGCTAGCAGTTGTAGAGTCACGTCATAATCATGGGCAAGTACCTTCAGTTCGGGATCTCCATTGTCTTATCTGTAAATTGGAGGTAATGATACCTCCCCAAATTGAGTGAGAAGCCAAAAAAGGTCATGTCTATCAGAAGCACTTGGTAAACTGCAAAGCACTGCACAGATGTCAGTTGTCCCTTGGGCTATTTAAAAGGACTTCCTGATGAACAGGACCTAAGGATGCTTGTCCAGAGAGGAGCAGCATCTTGAGTTTCAGATGATATCAGTTTTCCAACAAACAAACTGAGCTGTTAAGAGAGGGGCCCCAGAACAGCATGACATATCTAAGCAGGAGGTGAAGTAAAACTTGAAGCAGATGGGGAGGTGAAGCCATGGCTCCTACAGAGTCTTTGCCAGTGGCCCTGAATCATCTGCCTTCTTCTGACAGCTGGAGTCCCCTCGCTTCCGTCTTTTACTAGTTATTCACAACCCTGGGCCAGTGCTTCAGCCTCTCAGGATGCCGTGCTGCACCGGCAGGAGGCGTTCTGGCTTCTGCATGGGCTCCCGAGCTTGCTGAGGAAGCCTGAGAGCTCTGGGTGGCGGTGGGGGTGGGGTTTGGGGCATCACAGGGAAAGGCTGGCGGCCGACCACCCGGAGCTGTCCCTGGCTGGCATCGCTTCGGTGAGCTCCTCACGGCTCAACTCTGGCCCGCACTCCTGTAAAGTGACAGGCTGGGTCCTGCTGATACCCTTGGCCGCAGAGAAGCTGACTTTGATGACTGAACTCACAAGAGACGAAGTTTTTAAACCACAGCATCCGCGTACTAATCTGCCATTCAATCGGGCAAATATACTTGAGTTCCAACTACGCACAGGCCCTGTGATAGGCACCAGCAATACAAAGGTAAGTAAGGTGAAGCCAGTCACTCGCTGCCCTTGCGGTACTTAGAGCAGGAAAGAAAGATTATTAGACGTGTAGTCACTAAGCAGTGTGATAGGCGAAAGTACCATAAAGAGAGGAAAACAAGGTACCCCCTCAGGCATGGGGGGCAGAGGAGGCTTTATAGAGAAAGTAAAAGATAAGCAGCATTCTGAAGCATTGGCAAAGTAGGTCAGGCAAAAGGAGGCAGCCTTGCAAGTGGGAGCAAGTGCCCCAGGCAAAGGGAGAGGCGGGTACGAAATGCAGAGGTGGCAGAGGCTGGGGTGCTGCTGAGTGCCTACAAAAGTTGACTATGGAAGGAGACCAGAGGAAGGGGTCGGAAATGGTACGAGCTGAGGCCGCAGAGGTCGGAGGGGCTCTACAAGGCGCGTGCAGAGGTCCAAACCTCATACTCTGGATAAACCATCAGGTGGTCCGAAGCCAGCCATATCAGCATCTTGTGTATATGAAGGAAAGTGATTCAAATAATCTATTCACCAGAAGGTTCTTTGACAAGCGTGGAATCAGGACAAGGAATATAAGCTCCACGTTGCAGGCTTTCTTTCTGCCTTGACTCTGACCCACTTAGAACTCCACATTTTCCGAGTTCCTAAACCCAGTGGAGAACATTGTTCTCTGGGTTTTTTTTGCAAATAATGCATTTCATTCAGCCTTGAGGAGCTGAATCAATAAAAGCTAAATGAGGATGAAGCCGGAGAGGAAAATGGAAGGACCCCATGCTTTCTGGTTCCCTCCAAGAAACTGCAAACCATTATGGACCAAGTTTTGGGCTTGATTTGCTGAAAAATTCTTCTGCTACAAAATGCAAACTCCTTCACCATAATAAATACTGTTGTGATAACAAAACTGTACTTTTCTCAAATACCCAGATGGAAGACCATATGCAAAATAAACTCTAAGGAATTTTTTTTATTGGCCATCTGCGAAAATTGGAAAGAAAGCCAACATCCTCCTCTAGACTTCACAAAAATTTCCACTGAGAATCCTGCTTGCTTCTGCCTAGTGCCACCTGCTGATTGTATCTGGGTACCAGTTTTGCAAATGGATGGGGGGTAGGGATGTGGATCTCCCCCTTTCTTGAACAAAGTAAATTTAATCCTAATCGATGGAAGAAATAAAATACCCACATATTGTCAGGTTTTAGAATGTTTTACAGTTACTCACACCTTTTCCTGTTGTTGGCAGGAATCCCAGAGCACCACCCCCCAAAACACACACCTCTGAGCGCTCACTTCCAAGGCACTGGGAAGACACTGTTTAACCTCACAATCAAGTGTGCTGTTATTGAAGCCTCGTGTCTGGCTTTATATGTCACAAATGTAAATGCACATATCCTTTAATACAGCAATTCTATTTTGAGATTTCTATCTGAAGGAAATGCTGGCACAGGTGTATAAAGATACCTGTACGAGGGTGTTCCCTACGGCATTATTTGTTGAACCAAAAAAATATGAGAAGTACCTAAATGTTCATCAATAGGGGAATGCTTTTAAAAGTTATGGTGCGTTCATACAATGGAATACTATGCAGCAGTGACATAAGTGAGGAATAAGTGACAGGGCCGGGGGTTTCCAGCAAACAGCTAAGGTGGGGTCTCATAGTCTTATTCTGCCTATGCCAGACCCTGAATCAGCGGATTCCAAATTAGTGCTCTTTTAGAAACAGAGAAATCCTCCTTTATATTAGAGAACTCTCCAGTTCTAAGAACCTTCAGCTTCTCCCAAGCGAAACAACCAAAAAATGGACAAAATACAGTAAGTCCCCTACATACAAACCTTCAAGCTGCGAACTTTCTAAGATGAGAACATGCATGCACATGTCCAATCACATAAGTTAGTTCACGTGTCTGGCGTACACTGTCACGTGCGTGCATCCTCTGCAAGTGCTCGTGCTTTTGTGTTCTTTACTGTACAGTACGGTGTAGAGTACAGTAGTATAGTATCTTTATTTCAAGCCCAGGATGTCCGAAAGCAAGAGTAAAAGCAGCGGCGACGTAGCTGGTACTGCTAAGAAGCGCCAAGCGATAACGATGGAAACAAAAGTGAAAATAATTGAGAGGGTGGAGCAAGGCAAAAAGATGGTAGACGTCGCTTGTTCTTACAACATGAATTGTTCAACCATCAGCATGAATCTAAAGAACAAGGACAAGATCATGGAACATGTGAAGTCTGCTGTGCTGATGATGTCAACAATAATATCAAAGAAGCAAAAGGAAAACTGATGGAGGAGATGGAGACACTTCTCAGTGTGCAGACGCAGGACCAGCATCAGCGCCGAGTCCCACCCAGCTTAATGCTGATGCAAGAGAAAGCTAAAAGCCTTTATGAAGACCTGAAGAAGAAACATGGCAAAGAATCAGAGGGCGCATCTTCTAATGCCTTCCATGGCTGGTTTCATTGGTTCAGGGCTAGAGTCAACCTTCACAACGTAAACGTAAGTGGAGAGGCAGTGAGTGCAGATATGGTAGCTGCCCGGGATGAGGAGTCCAAAGAGATTTGTAGCAACTTGGTGACCCTCAGCAAGAAGCTGGAGCCAGATCTGCAAGAGGACGACTTCACTGAACTCCTTGCTGGGCAACACGAGGAGCTTACTAATGAAGACCTGATGGAATTGGAGGCCCAGAGAAAGGACGAAGAGAGACAAGAGGAAGGAGAAGTAACTGAAGAACTGAAGAGATTCACGACACAGGAAATGGCAAGGGGGTTTTCTTTATGTGAGAAGGCACTGTTAGCTTTTGAGGCACAGGACCCCAACGTAGAACAGTACCCAAAGGTTGCAGCAGCCGTTCAGAATGCAATCCAGTGCCACCGTGTCATCTATGACGAGAAAAAAAGAGCTACTACCCAGACATCACTGGATCGTTTTTTCAAGAGGGTAGATAGATTTGAATCCAGCAAGGAACCAGAACCTGCGCCATCAACGTCAGGCATGAATGAAAATGCAGCTTGCCCTCCATCTCCTGTTGCTGGCGATCCTTCAGCTCTACCATCTCCCACCTCCTCTCCCTCCTCCAGTCAGTAACTCTTCGTGCCTGTTCACTCACTTGCCTGTATGCCAGCTGTTGTACGGTACTGCTGTACTTTTCAGGATACTATACTGTAAGATTAAAAATGGTTTTTGTGTTTTTTATGTATTATTTGTGTGAAAAGTATTATAAACCTATTACTGTACAGTACTATATAGCCTATTGTGTTAGTTGGGTACCTAGGCTAACTTTGTTGGACTTAACGAACAAATTGGACTTACGAATGTGCTCTTGGAGTGGAACTTGTTTGTATGTAAGGGACTTACTGTATATTAAACAATGGTTTTCAAGGCACTGGACATCGAGCAACAAAGAACAGTGATTCCCGAGAGATGGGAATCAAATGATGTGAGCTCTGTGATTGTCTCAGTTTACTGTCTTGTGGGAGAGTCCAGGCTGTAGCACAGAGAGGCAGAACTCCGGTGGAGCCCAGTGGACAATCTGTTGAGGAAATGAAACTATGAGTCAAGGGAGACTAAGATAGCCAGAGTTCTCAGGGAAGAGTCCTGGAGAGACTTTTGCACAAAAAGAGAACTCTGGAGATCCACAGAGAGTCTCCCTTGCATATTTAGCTGAGTACAGATCAGTGCATGTTCATGAGGAAACCACCTGATGCCAAGGAAAGAGCCACCAAAAAGGACTGGAGTTAACAGTGCCTGGAGCCACACAGAACCTGGAATAGTGTCTGTTCTCACCAAGAGACGGGTAAACACCATTATGCACAGAGCATTAGGAAGAGTACATATACAATCCTTGACTCAGGAGTGATGAGTAACTTGCCTTAGATGGAGCACTACTCCAGTCCTGTCTAGCAAACTTTGAAAACAAGACCCCAAACCTATTTCCATGTAACTTAACTGGATCCCACAGCAAAGTTCAAGGATATATATAGGAACGCAAAAATACCGAACACCCAAATAAAGTAAGATTCACCAAGTCTGGCATCCAGCTAAAAATGACCAGGCATGAAAAGAGGCAAGGAAACATGAGCCATAATGAAGAGAAAAACCAATCAATCCAAACCAACCCCGAATGGACACAAAATTAGAATTAGCAGACAATGACATTAAAACAGTTGCTATAATGCATTTCATACATTAAAAAAGCTAAGTAAAACTATGGAAGGTATTTTAAAAGACCCAGATCTAGCTTCTAGAAATAAAAACTACAGTGTGTGAGATGAAAAGTAGACTAAATGGGATTAGACAGCAGATTAGACATTAAAGAAGAAAAAAATAGTGAACATGAAGACAAAAACAAGAGAAACTTTAAAATGAAACAAAATTTTAAAAAAATGAACAGAGCATCAGTGAACTGTGGGACACTTTCAAGTGACCTAATATATGTGTCATTGGTGTCCCCCAAATGAGAGGAGGTGGGATGGACAGAAAAATACCTGAAGAAATAATGGACAAATATTTTTCAAATTTTATGAAAATTATAAACCCACAAATCTAAAAGCTCAATGACCCCCAGACATGAAAAACATAGACAAAATTATGCCAAAACACATCACAATCAAATTATTCAAAAACAGTAATAAAGAGAAAATATTAAAAGCGGCCGGAGAGAAAGGACATGTTATATACAGAGGATCAAAGATAATGGTTACAACAGATTTGCTGTCAGAAACAATACAAGCAAGAAGACAGAGGAGTAACAGACTAAAAGATTTGAAAGAAAAAAAATATATCAACCTAGAATTGTATACCTAGATAAAATATCTTTCAAAACCAAAGGCAAAATAAACTTTAATAAATACAAACATTGAAAGAATTCATCACCAAAAGACCCTTAACACAAGCTAAAGGAAACTCTTTAGGCTAAAGAAAAATTACACAAAACAGAAATGTGAATCTACACAAAGTAATAAAAACCACTGGAAATGGTAGCCACATGAGTACATATATGATTTTTTTCTTCTTGTTATGAGGAGATTGGTTCAAGATGACAGAGTAGAAGGACGTGCTCTCACTTCCTCTTGCGAGAACAACAGAATCACAACTAACTGCTGAACAGTCATCAACAGGAAGACACTGGAACTCACCAAAAAAGACACCCCACATCCAAAGACAAAGGAGAAACCACAGTGAGGTGGTAGGAGGGGCACAATCACAATAAAATCAAATTCCATAACTGCTGGGTGGGTGACTCACAAACTGGAGAACACTTACACCACAGAAGTCCACCCACTGGAGTGAAGGTTCTGAGCCCCAAGTCAGGCTTCCCAACCTGGGGGTCCAACAACGGGAGGAGGAATTCCAAGAGAATCAGACTTTGAAGGTTAGTGGGATTTGAATGCAGGACTTCGACAGGACTGGGGGAAACAGAGACTCCACTCTTGGAGGGCACACACAAACAGTGTGCGCATGGAGACCCAGGGGAAGGAGCAGTGACCCCATAGGAGACTGAACCAGACCTAACTGCTAGTGTTGGAGGGTCTCCTGCAGAGGCGGGGGGTGGCTCTGCCTCACCATGAGGACAAGGACACTGGCAGCAGAAGTTCTGGGAAGTACTCCTTGGAGTGAGCCCTCCCAGAGTCAGCCATTAGCCCCACCAAAAAGCCCTGGTAGGGTTCAGTGTTGGGTCCCCTCAGGCCAAACAACCAACAGGGAGGGAACCGAGCCCCACCCATCAGCAGTCAAGTGGATTAAAGTTTTACTGAGCTCTGCCCACCAGAGCACAAGTCCCTCCCATCAGGAAACTTGCACAAGTTAGCCTCAGAGCTACATAGCTTCATCCACCAGAGGGCAGACAGCAGAAGCAAAAAGAACTACAATCCTGCAGCCTGTGGAACAAAAACCACATTCACAGAAAGATAGACAAGATGAAAAGACAGAGGGCTATGTACCAGATGAAGGACCAAGATAAAACCCCAGAAAAACAACTAAATGAAGTGGAAATAGGCAAGCTTCCAGAAAAAACATTCAGAATAATGATAGTGAAGATGATCCAGGACCTCAGAAAAATAATGAAGGCAAAGATGGAGAAGATGCAAGAAATGTTTAACAAAGACCTAGAAGAATTAAAGAACAAACAAACAGAGATGAACAATACAATAACTAAAATGAAAAATACACTAGAAGGAATCAAGAGCAGAATAACTGAGTCAGAAGAACGGATAAGTGACCTGGAAGACAGAATGGTGGAATTCACTGCTGCGGAACACAATAGGGAAAAAAGAATGAAAAGAAATGAAGACAACCTAAGAGACCTCTGGGACAACATTAAACTCAACAACATTAGCATTATAGGGGTCCCAGAAGGAGAAGAGAGAGAGAGAAAGGACCCGAGAATATATTTGAAGAGATTATAGTCAAAAACTTCCCTAACATGGGAAAGGAAATAGCCACTGGAGTCCAGGAAGCGTAGCAAGTCCCATACAGGAAAAACCCAAGGAGAAACACACCAAGACTCATAGTAATCAAATTAGAAAAAATCAAAGACAAAGAAAAATTACTGAAAGCAGCAACAGAAAAACGACAAATAACATACGAGGGAACTCCCATAAGGTTAACAGCTGATTTCTCAGGAGAAACTCTACAACCCAGAAGGGAGTGGCATGATGTACTTAAAGTGATGAATGGGAAGAACCAACCAAGATTGGTTGGTAATCTATAAGATTGGTTGTAGAGTAATCTACAACCAAGATTACTCTACCCAGCAAGGATCTCATTCAGATTCGATGGAGAAATCAAAAGCTTTACAGACAAGCAAAAGCCAAGAGAATTCAGCACCACCAAACCAGCTCTACAACAAACGCTAAAGGAACTTCTTTAAGTGGGAAACACAAAACAAGAAAAGGACCTACAAAAACAAACCCAAAACAATTAAGAAAATGTCATAGGAACATACATATCGATAACTACCTTAAATGTGAATGGATTAAATGCTCCAACCAAAAGACACAGGCTTGCTGAATGGATACAAAAACAAGACCCATCTATATGCTGTCTACAAGAGACCCAATTCAGACCTAGGGACACATACAGACTGAAAGTGAGGGGATGGAAAAAGATATTCCATACAAATGGAAATCAAAAGAAAGCTGGAGTAGCAATACTCGTATCAGATAAAATAGACTTTAAAGTAAAGAATGTTACAAGAGACAAGGAAGGACACTACATAATGATCAAGGGATCAATCCAAGAAGAAGATATAACAATTATAAATATATATGCACCCAACATAGGAGCATCTCAATACATAAGGCAACTGCTAACAGCTATAAAAGAGGAAATCGACAGTAACACAATAATAGTGGGGGACTTTAACACCTCACTTACACCAATGGACAGATCATCCAAAATGAAAATAAATAAGGAAACGGAAGCTTTAAATGACACAACAGACCAGATAGATTTAATTGATATTTATAGGACATTCCATCCAGAAACAGCAGATTACGTTTTCTTCTCAAGTATGCACGGAACATTCTCCAGGATAGATCACATCTTGGGTCACAAATCAAGCCTCAGTAAATTTAAGAAAACTGAAATCATATCAAGCATCTTTTCTAACCACAATGCTTTGAGATTAGAAATGAATTACAGGGAGAAAAACGTAAAAAACACAAACACATGGAAGCTAAACAATACATTACTAAATAACCAAGAGATCACTGAAGAAATCAAAGAGGAAATCAAAAAACACCTGGAGACAAATGACAATGAAAACACGACAATCCAAAACCTATGGGATGCAGCAAAAGCAGTTCTAAGAGGGAAGTTTATAGCTATACAAGCCTACCTCAAGAAACAAGAAAAATCTCAAATAAACAGCCTAACCTTACACCTAAAGGAACTAGAGAAAGAAGAACAAACAGAACCCAAAGTTAGCAGAAAGAAAGAAATCATAAAGATCAGAGTAGAAATAAATGAAATAGAAACAAAGAAAACAATAGGAAAGATCAATAAAACTAAAAGCTGGTTCTTTGAGAAGATAAACAAAATTGATAAACCACTAGCCACACTCATCAAGAAAAAGAGGGAGAGGACCCAAATCAATAAAATTAGAAATGAAAAAGGAAAAGTTACAACAGACACCGCAGAAATACAAAGCATCCTAAGAGATTACTGAAAGCAACTGTATGTCAATAAAATGGACAACCTGGAAGAAATGGACAAATTCTTAGAAAGGTATAACCTTCCAAGACTGATCCAGGAAGAAATAGAAAATATGAACAGACCAATCACAAGTAATGAAATTGAAACTGTGACTAAAAATCTTCCAACAAACAAAAGTCCAGGACCAGATGGCTTCAAACATTGGTGAATTCTATCAAACATTTAGAGAAGAGCTAACACCCATCCTTCTCAAACTCTTCAAAAAAACTGCAGAGGAAGGAACACTCCCAAACTCATTCTATGAGGCCACCATCACCCTGATACCAAAACCAGACAAAGAAACTACAAAAAAAGAAAATTATAGACCAATATCACTGATGAATACAGATGCAAAAATTCTCAACAAAATACTAGCAAACAGAATCAAACAGCACATTAAAAGGATCATACACCATGATCAAGTGGGATTTATCCCAGGGATGGAATTCTTCAATATACGCAAATCAATCAATATGATACACCATATTAACAAACTGAAGAATAAAACCCATATGATCATCTCAATAGATGCAGAAAAAGCTTTTGACAAAATTCAACACCCGTTTATGATAAAAACTCTCCAGAAAGTGGGCATAGAGGGAAACTACCTAACATAATAAAGGCCATATATGACAAACCCACAGCAAACATGATTCTCAATGGTGGAAAACTGAAAGCATTTCCTGTAAGGTCAGGAACAAGGCAAGGATGTCCACTCTCACCACTATTATTCAACATAGCTTTGGAAGTTTTAGCCACAGCACTCAGAGAAGAAAAAGAAATAAAAGGAATACAAATTGGAAAAGAAGTAAAACTGTCACTGTTTGCAGGTGACATGATACTATACACAGAGAACCCTAAAGATGCCACCAGAAAACTGCTAGAGCTAATCAATGAATCTGGTGAAGTTGCAGGATACAAAATTAATGCACAGAAATCTCTTGCATTCCTATACACTAATGATGAAAAATCTGAAAGAGAAATTAAGGAAACACTCACATTTACCATTGTAACAAGAAGAATAAAATACCTAGGAATGAACCTACCTAGGGAGACCAAAGATCTGTATGAAGACTACTATAAGACACTGATGAAAGAAATCAAAGATGACACCAACAGATGGAGAGATATACCACGTTCTTGGATTGGAAGAATCAATATTGTGAAAATGACTATACTACCCAAAGCAATCTACAGATTCAATGTAATCCCTATCAAGTTACCAATGGCATTTTTTACAGAACTAGAACAAAAATCTTAAAATTTGTATGGAGACACAAAAGACCCTGAATAGACAAAGCAGTCTTGAGGGAAAAAAAAAACGGAGCTGGAGGAATCAGACTCCCTGACTTCAGACTATACTACAAAGCTACAGTAATCAAGACAATATGGTACTGGCACAAAAACAGAAACATAGATCAATGTAACAAGACAGAAAGCCCAGAGATAAACCCACGCACCTATGGTCAACTAATTTATGACAAAGGAGGCAAGGATATACAATGGAGAAAAGACAGCCTCTTCAATAAGTGGTGCTGGGAAAACTGAACAGCTACATGTAAAAGAATGAAATTAGAACACTCCCTAACACCATACACAAAAATAAACTCAAAATGGATTAGAGACCTAAATGTAAGACTGGACACTATAAAACTCTTAGAGGAAAACATAGGGAGAACACTCTTTGACATAAATCACAGCAAGATCTTTTTTGATCCACCTCCTAGAGTAATGGAAATAAAAAGAAAAATAAACAAATGAGACCTAATGAAACTTAAAAGCTTTTGCACAGCAAAGGAAACCATAAACAAGACAAAAAGACAACCCTCAGAATGGGAGAAAATATTTGCAAACGAATCAACAGACAAAGGATTAATCTCCAAAATATATAAACAGCTCATACAGCTCAATATTAAAAAAACAAACAACCCAATGCAAAAATGGGCAGAAGACCTAAATAGACATTTCTCCAAAGAAGACATACAGATGACCAAGAAGCACATGAAAAGCTGCTCAACATCACTAATTATTAGAGAAATGCAAATCAAAACTACAATGAGGTATCACCTCACACCAGTTAGAATGGGCATCATCAGAAAATCTACAAACAATAAATGCTGGAGAGGGTGTGGAGAAAAGGGAACCCTCTTGCACTGTTGGTGGGAATGTAAATTGATACAGCCACTATAGAGAACAGTATGGAGGTTTCCTAGAAAACTAAAAATAGAATTAGCATAAGATCCAGCAATCCCACTACTGGGCATATACCCAGAGAAAACCATAATTCAAAAAGACACATGCACCCCAATGTTCACTGCAGCACTATTTACAATAGCCAGGTCATGGAAGCAACCTAAATGCCCATCAGCAGATGAATGGATAAAGAAGATGTGGTACATATATACAATGGAATATTACTCAGCCATAAAAAGGAACGAAATTGGGTCATTTGTGGAGACATGGATGGATCTGGAGACTGTCATACAGACTGAAGTTAGTCAGAAAAGAGAAAAACAAATATTGTACATTAATGCATATATGTTGGAACCTAGAAAAAATGGTACAGATGAACCAGTTTGCAGGGCAGAAGTTGAGACACAGATGTAGAGAACAAATGTATGGACACCAAGGGGGGAAAGCGGTGGGGGCGCGGGGGTGGTGGTGTGATGAATTGGGCGATTGGGATTGACATGTATACACTGATGTGTATAAAATGGATGACTAATAAGGACCTGCTGTATAAAAAAATAAATAAAATAAAATTCAAAAAACATAAAAGTAAATAAATAAATTCACAAGGCAGATCAAAAGACTATAATGGCCAAGACAACTTTGAAAAAGGAGTACAAAGTTGGAGGACTTCCACTACATGATTTCAAGACTCCTTATAAAGCTGTAATAACAAAGACAGTGAGGTATTGGCATAAAGATTGACAAATATACCAACAGAATAGAGGATTCAGAAATACACCCAACACATGTCTGAGCAACTGTTTTCAACATAAGTGCAAAGGCAATGGGGGAAAGGTTAGTATTCTCATCAAACATTTCTGAAGCTATCTGATATCTCATGTAAAACAAAGAAACAAGAAAAAGTGAATCCATACCTCACATTATATTAAAAAACTAACTCAAAACAAATCATAGACCTAGACTTAAAACTATAAACTTGGAGATGAAAACATAAGAGAACATCTTTATGAACTTGGGTTAGGTTAAAGATTCCTGATATATGACACCAAAAAGCATGATCCATATAAGAACAAATCAATTAACTGATCCATCAGAATTTAGAACTTGCTCTTCAAAAGATACTGTTGAAAGGATGAAAAGACAAGGCACAAACTGGGAGAAAATATTTGCAGTTGGTATATCTGATGAATACTTGTGTTCAAAATATATAAAGAACTCTCAAAACTCAACAATAAAAATAACTCAATTTTTTTAAATGGGTGAAAGATGTGAATAGACATTTCATCAAAGAATATATTTGGATGGCAAATAAGCACGTAAACAGATGCTCAACACCATTTTTTAAAAATAAATTTATTTATTTATTTTTGGCTGCATTGGGTCTCCGTTACTGTGTGTGGGCTTTCTCTAGTTGCAGCGAGCAGGGGTTACTCTTCGTTGCAGTGCGCGGGCTTCTCATTGTGGCGGCTTCTCTTGTTGCGGAGCACGGGCTCTAGGCATGCTGGCTTCAGTAGCTGTGCCACGCAGGCTTCAGTAGTTGTGGTGCACAGGCTTAGTTGCTCCGCGGCATGTGGGATCTTCCCGGCCCAGGGCTCGAACCCGAGTCCCCTGCAGTGGCAGGCGGATTCTCAACCACTGCGCCACCAGGGAAGCCCAACATCATTAATAATTAGGAAAATACAAATTAAAGCCAATGAGAAACCACCACACACCTGTCAGAATGGCTAAAATTAAAAAGCCTGACTGTTACCAAGAGTCGGCATGGATGTGGAAGAACTAAAATGGTCATAGTTGCTGATGGGAATACAAAATGGCACAACCCACTTTGGAAAACGATTGGTACTTTCTTTAAAATTAAATGGACACCTACTATATGATCCAGACATTCTATTCCTATGCATTTACTCAAGAGAAATGAAAACATATGTTCACACAAAGACTTATACATGAACGTTCATATTATCTTTATTTGTAACAGCTAAACACTGGAATCAATCCAAATGTCCAGCAGCAATTGACGGTATAAGCAAACTGTGGTAAATACATTTAATGGAACACTCCTTAGTAATAAGAAGGAATGAATTATTTAAGAAACAATACGGATGAATCTCAAAACATGTTGAGTGAAAGAAGCCAGACCCCTCCCACCCCCAACACACGCAGAAAAGTATCTGCTGTATGATTCCGTTTATATAAAATTCTAGAAAGTGCAAACTAATCTTGACTGAAAACACATCCACGGTTGCCTGGCAGTGGAAGGTAGAGGGCAGGGAGGAGAGGGACAAAAGGATTATAAATGAACGTGAGGAAACACTGCGGGTGATGGATATGTCCATTATCTTCATTGTGATGATGCTTTTATGGGTTTTTATACATATATCAAAACATAGCAAGCTGCAAAGTTTAAATATTTGCAGTTTAACTGTACCTTAGTTAAAGCTGTTTTAAAAAAAAAATTATGAGACAAATAAGCTATCTGCATAGTCTCAAAATATCTCCCCATAAGATACTTAATGATTACAAAGGGAAAAGTAGTAACTTTATAGTCGAGAAATCTAGCAGATACTACCTTAACTAAGGGATCAATATTAACATCACCAGGATTAAGACATCTTGACATCATGTTTCTCTCCTGATATGCTGCACTGAGAAGGTCACAGCATCACCTTTTGTGGTATTCTACCAAAAATGTGTAATCTGAATTTAATCATGAGAAAAATCAGACAGAACCAAGTTGAGTGACACTCTTAAGGAAATAACGGGTCAGTACTCTTCAAAAGAATCAAGGTCATGAAAGACAAAGGCAGACTGAGGAACTGTTACGGCTCAGAGGAGACCAAATAAGGAGAAATAAAAACTAAAGGCAATGAGGGAATAGGGGGTGGATGCTGTACCAGAAAAAGGTCATTAGTAGGACAACAGGAAAAATGCAAACAAGGTGTGTAGATTATTTAGTAAGACTATATCAATGTTAATTTCCCAGTTTCAGTAATTATACAAGATGTTAATGTTAGGAGAAGCTAGATGAAGGGTGTATGACCTGCATATGAAGAGTCATGGCAGCTTTATTTATAATATCCTCAAACTGGAAATAACCCAGCTGCCCATCCATTGGTGAATGGATAAATAAGTTGGGGTATATTCATAATGGAACACTATCCAGCAATAAAAATACAAACTACTGACACAACAAACATGGATGGAGCTCAGAAACATAATTCTCAAAAAAAAAAAAAAAGACTCAAGAGAGTACATACTATATGATTCCATTTATATGAATTTCCTGAACAGGCAGAACTAATCTATAATGAGAATGCAGATCAGCAGTTGCCTGGGCTGGGGGTTGTGAGGCATGATGGCAAAAAGGCACAGAGGAACTTCTGGGGATGATAGCAATGCTCTTCTCACTTATCTGATTTTGAAGACAGTTGGTATCTATCTCATTTAAGCTCAGTCTTGCAGAATACTTAAATAAAGAGTTGTAGAAATGGGACAGAAAGTTACTCCACGTAGCGACAGTGGCGTGAGCAAAACCACAGAAGTGGGAGATTGATATAGGGACCAGCCGATCGTTTTTTTTAATTAACTGTGCACATAATTTGCATACAACAAAATGCACCCGTTTCAAGTCGAAAATTCGAAGAATTTTAAGAAATGTATACAGTCCCATGTGACCACCATTCCATAGAGAGCTTCCTTTTCAAAATTACCACTTCAAGCTGTTTTTGTTTACTGTTTGGATATGGAATGAGTCATTTGAAAATTGATTCTGGAACAAATTTAAAGCAGGACACTTAGAAGGTTTCCCCCTCAGTTTGTCAGACCTACTCAGTGGTCTCGAATGAGAGCCCAACCTCCCACGTTTCATGCCACGAGACGGCAGGGAGACCACACTTCTGGGATTCACCCAAACAGCCCCAGTCCACGTGTGGACTCAACGCTCTGCTCCAGGTCTGACTCCCCGGCTCTGCAGACGCCCTGACCCCATGATCTAGCTCCTGACACCATCCTCAGGCCTGTCTCCTGGTGTCAGGACCCACTTCTTCAGTTTACCTGCCTGTCATCCTACCCGTTCAACTCTGCAAGCTGCCTCGATCGCGGCAACACCTGCTGTGTCCTGTTAAGGCACCCCCTACACCAGTCTCAGCTTCCTGGGGACCCCCTGCCCCAGCTCCCAGCACAAAGGACCCAGGACCAAGCTGCAACCATCATAGAGTTCAAGGGTCATGGGGACGGAGTGCCACCTACCTGAGCCACAAAGAGCTGGAACTCGTCAGGCAGAATCCATGAGCGGGGGTAGAAGTTGTACTCCTCAGGAAAGAGATTCTGCATGATTCTTACTGCTCTGCTCAGAGTAATTTTACGCACCATCTCCGTCATGCCTGGGGAGAAGAGAAGTTGTGAGGTTTTAACAACAGTGGGCCACTAGCGATAAAACAGCCATAATTGGGGACTTTTAAAACCACCCACCCGACATATTCACTTTTTCAGACAGGATTTTAAAAAAAGGTCTGAGTGGTTCCCCACAGCAGTGATTCATGGTTTGGAAAGACCTAGCAAATTAATGAAAAACTTGAGGGAATAGATGGATATTTTTTCCTCATAAAAATGAAGCATCAATTTAAAAGAATGAGTTTCCACCTAGTTTCTTATTCCACTCTTTGTCAGCCCCCTAGATAACAAAGAAAGAGAAGAATTTATATCTTGCACTTAAAACTTAATATCCGCTCTAATTCTGGGCCACCACGCATACCTCTGGGATTCCTTCCATCTTATACCCTGGAGAATATTAACTAGTGGACTCTGGTTACATTATGAGAAGCTTAATTACATTGCTTTGTTTTAATCTTTCATGAGTATTAAAGGCATAAAACAGAAAAATACACACCTTTCAGCAGAACATCTGTCTCCTTGAAATAAGGACACGAAGTGGAGAGGTTAGCACAGTGTAATTTATAGTTTAAGGGGAAAAAATGGAATCTGTAGGAGTTCTTCAGTTATGAGTACTGAAATTGACATTGATCATAGCTCATTAATTTGCCCAGAGGGGATGGAAATGTCTCACTTATGAAACATTTTAAAAGAATGGTAGTTTTTTTCCTTGTCACATCTTTAGAAATGCTGACAAGAAAAGAAACGGAGTATATATCTTAGCAAATTTTAGGCAAATAGGTAAAAATTATTTAAAATTTTAGCATGCTTATTTCTTAAGGCAAATATCACTGCTCAAAAAAATGGAGACTAAAAATGGCCTTCACCCTGAAAGGGGCTACACAGTTCCATCAATAACTAGAAATTTGCTAGCAAAGTCATTTTTAATAGAAAGTACAAAGTTCCAAGTCAGCTTGGCAGGTCCAAATTACTGCACTGCAAATGGGCAAAGTCAGAATGCATGAGGTTTGTCTAAACTACGTTCAGGAAGCAAAGGGTGAACACTGAGAATGAAGGCTTTAATAATCTACTTCTTGCTTCCCTCAGCATATTAAAAAGAGCAATAAAAATCTAAAAGATGGCAACTTCAAGATGTCAGTGCCTAGGTTGTTAGCTCTTGTTTAGAAGGAGATAGAGAAGGATTAAATAAGAAATAAAGGAGCTTTAAAGGCACTAATAAACTGTGCTCTAACACGGCTTCTCTGATATTAGAGGAAACTCACTGAGGACACTTTTCTGAACTTCCCAAGAAATCAGTATGAGTCCAGAAAATTAGAGCTATTTCCTTTTATTCCCCCATGAGATTAGAATTTTTGAGTTACAAACACTGGAGCTGAACGCAAAGTACACGAAATTCCAACTTCTTTGGAAATGTTTTAGTTGTATTTCACATTTTAGTTATAGTATTAAACTAAAAACCTGCTTAACTGAGTGCAACACAGCACCTTACAGCAAATACGTGATGCCCCCTGGCCAAACAGTGCTGTGGTATTGTCCGAGTTTTAATGGCGATGTGACAGGAGAAGGTTTGCTTTCAGAAATCCCTCGGCAGGTCAGAAGGACTCACATAACACACACAGGAGTGCTGTGAGTACAGGAGTGTGGTTCGAACGCTCCAGAGAAGCTCTGTGAAAACCAATGTCCAGCAAATGGAGTAAGTATTCATTTGAAATCTGCAATGGCTCCTTTTGCCATGCGGGTCACCAGCCCCCAGGCCGGCTAACAGATCTGTTTCTGAGTTTACATCTGCGTCTGTCTCCAGATAGTTCTCTACAAAAACCAGCCAACTTAAGAAGCATCCCTTCAAGCCACTGGCTACTTTTCCCACAGGCTGTAGACGGCTCACCCCGAACCCTGCCTCAATGCCTGTCTCTGGAAGGCAGCAGTGTCAACCTCCCTCAATCCACTTTTACTGACACCTTTGTTCCTCCGCCATCTTTAAGCTGCAGGGGAAAGCATCTCTGAGCCCTCCTGAGCCCCCATGTGGTAGCTGCAAGCATCCCTGCCTCTGGCAGGGGCTGAGAGAGAGATGTGGGCTCTGTCATCTCTCAGTAAGATGCGGACAAGAGTAGCTGCTCCAGAGCATATGCTTCCAGAGTAAATCTGTAAAGAGGGAGGTCACTGTCAGGCCATGCTGACTCCAGACTCTGTCTACCTTCTCCAAGCAGCTGCAGCACGTGACCCCTCCCTGTGACCCCTGCCCGAGGCTCTGGGACCCATTCTGACCTGAGGTAGAAGCTCTAGGTCCAACCATTAGCTCCCCTTTGGGGAGCTTGGACCCTTTCTTTGTAGTCCAGTTAGATAAGGAGGATTTTAATTACTTCTCTGAGGCTCTGTTGCCTGTCCCCAAAGTTTGGTCACCGGTCCTTAGCTCCCGGTGCCTGAGTGGCTGCCTCAGCGATGCCTTTGCCCTGAAGTCTACAGTGTTCCTCCTCTGTTCCCCCTAAGCCTCCCCTGCAAGGGCTGGAGTCCTCGTGTGACTTGAGCCCACTGGCTGGGCTCCTGCTATACTAACAGGTGCTTTTGAGGCTGACTGTCTACCTGCACTTCTCAAGAAGGTCTGTTCCTAGATGTCCCTATTGTGGCCATTCCCCTGTCGGTTGGGGAAAGCTCCTAACTCAGGCTGCAGCTTCTCACCCAAGAGCTTGCCTCCTGTCACTGCTTCTGGGCCCGGGTTCTTCTGTCTGCCTCACTGGAGTCCCAGGGCCTCGGGTGGTCTCGGCCCATTGGTGTTACACAGGAGTCTGATCCTCAGGCTTGCCCACGCAGGCCTACTTAGCCCAATTTAAGACAAAACAAAACAAATCAAACACACAATCTGAGCTATGCTGGGAGTGCTATTCAATCCAAGTATCATTTATAACAATAATTCTTGGCAAAAACACATTAAAACGACCAAACAGCAAGCAAACATTGATACTTTCAGATCCCGGATACTGCAGTGGCCTCTTAGCTGTTTCCTCTCTCAGCCTTTCCACCCCAAACCCCCCACCTGCACCCCTGCCTCCAATGCATCCCCTCTGGCAGATCTTTCCAAACTGCAGGCTGGGCCACGTCACTCTCTAGCTTAGAAATTTCTCAGTGGCTCCCGGTGAAGTTTGGGCCCCGCCTTTCACCTCTCCACCGCCCTATCAAACTTGACCCTTTCTAACTAGCATGGGTCACATGCCCTTTGCTGAACGAGCAACGTGCAAAGCTTTCCATGCCTTTGCACCCCATCTGCTCCCTTGATTTGCAAGGGGGACAGGCCCATCCATCCCTGGAGGCTCAGTTCACATTCAATCCTCTTTTCCAGGATCTCTTGCCCTGCCTGCCCCCTCAAGCAAATCTGGGTTAGGTCACGTGCCCTTGTTCCAAATTCGCACAGCATCCCTCTGGCATGGCGCTTATTTTGTATTTGACTTCTCTCTTTACGTGCTTTTCTCCTTGTGTTTGTATCCCTAGCCCAGACCACTGCTTGGCAGATGGCTGTCCCCAGAGATCCCTCCCTGGAGCCCCCTCCTCCTCTGACAAAGTCCCCTCCTCAGGGTGGGCTCTCAGGCACCACCCGCCACGTGTTGCCATACATCTCAGGCCCGGAAACTCAGCAAAAAAACTGTTGCTTGCAAAGCTGAGAATTGATGGTTCTGTTGCTTGCAAAGCTGAGAATTGATGGTTCTGGGCTTTCTTAAGGCAAAGACATATCTAAATCAGATTATTTTTAGTGAAAGTCTTAATTCATCAGTTAAGATATAATAACATATCTTGAAGGAAATTGCCCATAGAAAAGTGGCTAAAATCTAACGTGCTGACACGAACAAAATAAATTACTTCCATATGCGTATCCAAAAGTTTTCAGTTTATTCAGCATGTGAAGTGTTTATCCTTGCCTGGCACGTCCACTAGAACTTGCTCTAAGTAATACACAATGCATACAAAATGCATCTTCAGAATAATGGGATACATCACAGACAGAAGATAAGCATGGACACCAACTGGAGCCAAAGGACAGACCATTCTGGAATCACCCCATCACTAAGGATTGTTGTCTTTCACAGGGCAGAGTGTAGCGGCCCTGGCCCACTGCCTACAGGCCTGCTTTGTCATTGGAGCTAATTAATTGCTGTTAGTAAAGTGGAAAATTGTACGTACCTATCACTGGCACATGGAACATGAGATGGGGCAAATGTGCTTCTTCAGAATGAATATTCTTATATCACCTTTAATGAAACTAGCCCTTTGAGTGTATTTTTTTCTGTATTTCTATTTGCGTCCCAAATGTAGAGCTATAGCGACTCCTTCCTTCCTACTCTCGGCCACCAGATGAGGCGTGAGCAAATAGGGAACATGTCAGTGGAGCCTCATTTGATAATTCATGTCTTGGGAACTCTGTCCATATTCAAAGAGTTGTTCTCTTCCAAATTATGTTCTCCCAATAAGTTCTTTTAGTGGCATCAAACGTCATCTTTTATGAGCAGCAAGACAGAGAAAATAATAGCTATCCCTTTAAACTGTGCAAGGACCCTGGCTGCAAGAGTCCTCCTTATTCTCTGACAAAACACTTTCTCCTCTAAGAACCAATCTGACCTTGGGTTAATTTTCTAGCTCTGTTCCCCAGGAAACCAATAAAGGGAGAAAGTTAGCTGTGTGACTAGACAACAAAGCATATGGTTAAAACGATCCCTTATTGTCATCTTGCATAAATACCTGGTAGGGAGCCACAGCTCCGGGCTTTCCTGAGTGTAGTGAATCTTGTAACTTAGCATGACCCTGGTGGGGACCCTGGAAGCTGTGCTGTGGAGGACCTATGTGAGCTATTGGCTCCTACAGGGTTTCTAAGTCAAGGTAGACCCACATCCACCAATGTGGATCTTGTCTCTTTGCACCTGAGCTTTCACTTACGGAGCCAAAGACTAGCTCTGGAACCCTTGCCATGACGCCACTGAGAAGAAATGTCTGACACTGACTGACTGGCAAGCTGTGTTTCCTGTCCTGTATCCTTGTAAGTAAAGCTGAGCCAAGTGGCCCATGGTGGTCTGTTTGCTTAGTTGAAAAACCCGCTAGTGGACATGGCATAACTTGCCAATGTATAACGTATGGCTATTGGGTTTTGTGAGAGGTATTTTCTTAAAGATGTGGCATGGAATTCCAAAAAAAAAGAATAAGTTGATCCTCCTCTTAAAAATAAGCATAAATGAAACAACTAGAGAAAACAACTACACTCTGGCTGCAACTACGTAAAAGTGATACATAAACATGGTTAAGGTTTGGGAGAAATTCTAGAAATATTCACCTTGTGGTTTTGTTAAATGAGGGATGGGATTCGTGGTGGTGTGCTTTTTAAAAATTATATATTATTGTATCCTATATGGTTTGTGCCCGTTATGTTAAAACTTCTGAAAATAAGTGGGACCCCTTTGGCTGGGACCATACCCAGATTAACCAAATGTCCCCTTCTCCCTACACATGCCCACTTAACTTAACCAGCCTCTTCACTTAGCCATTCAAAATAATGAATAGTAATCATAGTAGAAGAGGGTGGTAGAGATTAATAGTAAAACGGAAAGGTATATGATAGGGCGGAGGCTGGGAGTGGAGTGAAGGGGCATCTCAGAGTGTTGGCTGGGACACCTAGGTGGCACCGAGCCCCCCTTGCAGTCTCACTAAACAATAGTGTCACTAGACAATGCCTTCAGGTTAAAGGCAGAGGCAGTTCGCAGCTCCTGTTCCCAGTATGGAGACTGGTGTATGTCGATTTTAAAATGGTACCTGCAAATAGGATACTTAAAGAAAATGGAAGCTGCGAACCCCATTTCTGTGATACTGTCCCAGAATTTTAGTACTTCTGTTTTCTGTCTCCCGCATATTAAATAGAAATTGAAATGGTCTATTTTATTTTGTTTGTTTATTATTTTAGTGCAACATGCAGCTTTTATTAATGTTAGACTAACTCTGTAGGGGAAACGGTTCATTTTATTGCTTTAAGGTCCTGCTTTCTCCTTTCCCTCCAATGGGCATAAAACTAGGGCTGCCTCCGATTTGCCATCAGTAGGTGAGACAGCAGTTATGGAGGGCCTCGGTGTGCCTGGAAGGACTGCAGGAGCCGTGGGAACATCCAGAAGTGTAGGAGGCACGGCCCCTCCCAGGACCTCACGGTTTACCTGGGCAAGCCACACACGTAGATGGATTCAGAGTCCACGTTCACTGAGTCATTGAAATGTTCCAGAAACTATGGTGAGTGCAAATGGATTTTTTTTTTTTTTTTTTTTTTTTTTGCCTTTTGAGAATATAGTCCCCTCGTGACGCTCCCATATTATATCTGAAATCCAAAAGGTGAAAGTCATGTTCTTCTGCCGGTGGAATTAGACCGGAAGAGCCTGTCTTTTTACGTTTTGGAACCTCCAGTCTTAAAACCCTTGGTGAGTTAAGTCCTGATCACCTTGCCTCCCAAGGTCACGGCACTGAGGCAGCGTGTAGGCAGTCATTCCCAATTAAGAGCCCTCCAGTTTGATGTCAAAACACTGTTATGTTTTTGTCGAAGAGCGTACCCTGAGGCTCAGCCCTGGAAACGTTTTTAAATGCCAACAATAACAGTGGATACCTGGAAACTTGTTCACTAGACCGGAGAATATGTCACTGTCGTGAAATGAAACTCCATGCCAGTAGATGTCACAAGGCAAGCGTCGGCCAAATGGGAACTAGAAGAAAGAGGGGAAATGTGATGAATGACGGGAACAAGAAGCGCAGCTCCGGCACCGAGGGTCTCTTCTGTACAAACTCCCAGCGGCCTGGCACACATCACATGATTTAATGCTCATAATAAGCATGTGAAGTTGCTGACCTTCTTTCCCATGTTGCAGGGGAAGAAACAGATTAAGACAGGCTGAGTAACTGTCTCAGGGTCACAACCACTGAGAGGCAGAGTTCTGATTCTGCGTGGCGGGCACTGTACTAGTGACCGTAGAGGCACCCTTTTGTTAGAATCCTCATAACCATCCTAGAAAGCATGATGCGCATTTCACTGATGAGAAAATTGGGGCTGAGAGGGGTAATGTAACATGCCCAAGGCTGCACAGAGCTGGAAATGGGAAAAGTCAAGAACTGAATGCAGGGCTGAATTCCAAACCATACTTCTCTTTAACTGAAGACCACAACATTCAAACCAGTCCCCCCAGAACGAGCTTTCACAATCTCTTTCTATCGCTTTCTCTCTCTTCCTCTGTCTCTTACACACACACACACACACACACACACACACACACACACACACACATACACACATATACATACACACACACAGTCCACAAGGGCAGGATATATTCCCCAGTGCCTAAAACGGTTCCTGGCATTCAACAAAGACTTTTTGAATGAATGAATGAACAAACCAGGAATGGTCCTCTGACTCACGATGAGATAACCAGGTTCTCTCTTCCAGGAATATGGAAATCAGAGATGCCCGGCAGCCTCTGCTGGCCCTTGCACTGGAAGTGATCAAAAGCCAGAGCAGGGCAGCTGTGCTTGGCTGTGTGCACAGCCTGACAGAGAAGCAGAGGCAGCCAGGCTGCTGAGAGAGGAGAAAGGAGCAGGTGCAGAGAGAAAAGCAGAGATGAGGCCATGTGGCCCTGGCAACACAGACTGAGTGGCCTCAGTTCCCAGGGCTTCTAGGTCCTCGGCCCAGACCCTTCCGAGCCCGGCTGTCCCTTCTGTCCTTGGATCCTGTAAGGCAGCCTCATACCCACAGAATGCATCTCCTTTGCACAAACTATAGGGTTTCAGTTACTTGCAACCAGAAAATCCCTCGCTGAGACCAAAGGGCCTGCTCTTTCTACTACATCTTGCTGCCGCTCAACAAGTTCTGCACTTACACAATGTATTTTTAAAATGCGTAACTCAGATGACCCTCCTTAAGGGAAAAGAGTGAGGACACGTTATTTCATATTTAGAACCTGCTTGTTAAAAGTCCAAATGAAGAGAAATGTCAACACATTAAACAAAATCATCCAATTTTCCCGTCCTAAGACTATAGTTAATCAGAATTTTTATCTGCTCCAAGTTGAGAGGGCTAAGTTCCAGTGAGAGAACACAGCATTACCAATGAAATGGTGGTGACTCAATGCTTTCCAACGATTCCAAATTAAAATGAAGGCAAACAGGCTGAAGGCCTTTAAATCATTCACATTATTTCAAAACTGTGCCAAAGTGAGACATATAGTACACACTCTATTAGCATTAACAACTTCCATCTATTAAGTGCTAATACAGAGGAGGAAAAAATAACTTAACCAGGGAGGTTCCTCTAAAAAGCAGACTATCCAAGCAAAGTTTACTAAGATCCAAGCGGCTTTGCTGCCCACACTGCAGGAGCAACACGTGCTCCACGTCAGTGGATTACTGAGGACTCCTTATCACCCTTATGATCTCCTTTCAGTTCCTGGCACTTCCATGATTCCTAAATCAACCTTTCATTCAGAGCCCTTAGCTCATTCAGTTTTGAGAAACTATCTTTTTCTAAATCAATTTATTCGGTAATTTCTTTGTGCCAGGCACTGGGCTAGGTACTGAGAACACAGAGAAACACAATTTTAAGTAGGTCCCAGGACTTCATAACCCCACGTCTTTTTAAGATCTTTTTAAAAACTGCTTAAACAGCTAACATCACGCTCAATGGTGAAAAACTGAAAGCTTTGCCCCTAATATCAGGAATGAGACAGGGCTACTCACTTTTGCCACTTCTGTACAACACAGTATTGGAAGTTCTAGCCAGAGCAACAGGCAAGAGAAAGAAGTAAGAAGCATCCAAATTGGAAAGGAAGAAGTAAAATTATGTTTGCAGATGACATGATCTTATATATAGAAAATCCTAAAGCTCACACACACACACACACACGTTAGAAATAATCAATGAATTCAGCAAAATTGCTGGATACAAAATCAATACCAAAAAATCAGTTATTTTTCTATATATTGACCATGAACAGTCCAAAAAGGAAATTAAGAGAACAATTCAATTTACAATAGCATCAAAAAGAATAAAATACTTAGGAATTAACCAAGGAGGCAAAGACCTGTACACTGAAAATTACAAAATGATGCCAAAAGAAATGAAAGACACACATAAATGGAAAGATATCTCATGTTCAAGGATTGGATTTCATATTATTAAGATGTCAACACTACTCAACGTGATATATAGAGTCAATGCAATCCCTACCAAAATTCCAGTGACCGGTTTTTTTTTTTCTTGCAGAAATAGAAAAATCCATCCTAAAATTCATATGGAATATCAAGGGATCCCAAATAGCCAAAACAATCTTGGAAATGTCACACTTCCTGATGCCAAAACTTATAACAAAGCTACAGTAATCAAAACAGTGCATAAGATAACAATGAGATACCACTACACACCTTAGAATGGCCAAAATCCAAAACACTAACAACACCAAGCGCTGAAGAGGATGTGGAGCAACAGGAACTCTCGTCCGTTGCTGGTGGGAATGCAAAATGGTGCAGCTACTTTGGAAGACAGTTTGGCAGTTTCTTCCAGAACTAAACATACTCTTACCGTGTGGTCCAGCAATTGTGCTCCTTGGCATTTACTCAAATTAGTTAAAAACGTATGTCCACAAAAAATCCTCCACGCAAATGTTTACAGCAGCTTTATCCATAACTGCCAAGACTTGGAGGCAACCAAGATGTCCTTCAGTAAGTGAATGAATAAATAAACTGTGGAACAGCCAGACAATGCAATTTTATTCAGCACTAAAAAGAAATGATCAAGCCACGAAAAGACACGGAGAAATCTTAAATGCGTATTAGTAAGTGAAAGAAGCCCATCTGAAAAGGCTACGTACTGTATGATTCCAATTATATGACATTCTGGAAAAGGCAAAACTACAGAGACAGTACAAGGATCAGTGGTTGCCAGGGGTTAGGAGAGAGGGAGGAATAAATAGGTAAAGCACAGGCGATTTTTAGGGGAGTGAAACTACTCTGTATGATACCATAATGGTGAATACATGTCATTATACATTTGTCTAAACCCATAGAAGGTACACCACCAAAAGTGAACACTAATGAACTATGAACTTCGGGTGATAAGAATCTGCAATGTAGGTTCATTGACTTTAACAAATGTACCATTTTAGTGTACTGTTTTTTTGATAGTGCATACGTGAGGGTAGTGATTATAAGGGGAAAAAAATCTCTGTTCCTTCTGCTCTATTTTGCTGTGAACTTAAAGCATCTCTAAATCATCTCTAAATCAAAAATGATAAAAACAGGGCTTCCCTGGTGGCGCAGTGGTTGAGAGTCCGCCTGCCGATGCAGGGGACACGGGTTCGTGCCCTGGTCCGGGAAGATCCCACATGCCACGGAGCGGCTGGGTCCATGAGCCATGGCCGCTAAGCCTGTGCGTCCAGAGCTTGTGCTCCGCAATGGGAGAGGCCACAACAGTGAGAGGCCCGCGTACCACAAAAAACAAACAAACAAACAAAAAATGATAAAAATAACTTTTAAAAAACAGTATGATACTGACGTAAAGACAGACATATAGACTAATGGAATAAGATAGAGAACCCAGAAATAAACTCTCACATATATGGTCAAATGATTTTTCAACAAGGATAACAAGACTATTCAATGGGGGAAAGACAGTCTTTTCAACAGTTGGTGTTGGGAAAGTTGGACATCCACATACAAAAAGTTGAAGTTGGACCCTTACCATACACCATATACAAAAATTAACTCAAAGTGGGTCAAAGACCTAATCATAAAAGCTAAAACTATGAAACTCTTAGAAGAAAATATAGGGGATAATTTTCATGACATTGGACTTGGCAATGATTTCTTGGACATGACAACAAAAGTACAGACAACAAAAGAAAAAAATAAATAAATTGAACTTCATCAGAATTAAAATTTTTGCATCAAAGGACACTGTCAACAGAATAAAAAGGCAACCCATGGAATGGGAGAAAACATTTGAAAATCATACATCTGATAAGGGATTAATATTCTGAATATATTTTAAAAACTACAACTCAACAAAAACAACCCAGTTAAAAAATGGGCAAAAGGGGCCTCCCTGGTGGTGCAGTGGTTGAGAGTCGGCCTGCCGATGCAGGGTACATGGGTTCGCGCCCCGGTCCGGGAAGATCCCACGTGCCGTGGAGCAGCTGGGCCCATAGGCCGTGGCCGCTGAGCCTGCACGTCCGGAGCCTGTGCTCCGCAACGGGAGAGGCCGCGACAGTGAGAGGCCCGCGTACCGCAAAAAAAAAAAAAAAAAAAAAAAAAGGGCAAAGGACTTAAATAGACATTTCTGCAAAGAAGATATACAGATGGCTAATAACCACATGAAAAGATACTCAACATCACTAATTATTAGGAAAATGCAAATCAAAACCACTTCACACCCATTAGGAAGACTATTATAAAAATAATAATAAAAAGGAAATAACAAGTGCTGATGAGGATGTAGAGAAATTGGAACCCTTGTGCATTGGTAATGTTAAAAACCACTGTGGAAAACAAAAATTATCACATGACCCAGCGATTCCTCTTCTGGGTATATACCCCAAAGAACTGAAAACAGGGATTCAAACAGATGTTGGTACACAAATGTCCACGGCAGCATTGTTCACAATAGCCAAAAAGTAGAAACAGCCCAAGTGTCCACTGATTATCCATCAATAGGTAAAGAAAACGTGGAGTACACACACACTGTACTATCACTCAGCCTTAAGAAGGAATGAAGTTTTAACACCCGCTACAACATAGATGAACCCCGAAGACATCATGCTAAGTCAAGTAAGCCAAACACAAAAGGACAAATGTTGTATGATTCCATTTCTGTGAGGTAACTGGAGGAGTCAAATTCACAAAGACAAAGTAGATGGTGGTTTCCAGCGGCTGCGGGGAGGGAAGATGGGGAGCTATTGTTTAACGTGCACAGGGTTTCAGTCTGAGAAGATGAAGATGCTCTGGAGATGGATGGTAGTGACGGTTGCACAGCAACGTGTATTTAACGCCACTGAACTGTACACTTAAAGACGGTTAAGATGGTGAATTTTATGTTATGTATATTTTACAGTAAAACAACAGCGACGACAAAACTCTCTGGCTTACACCCCGCCCCCCAGGCTAAGGGGCCATTCACGGCTCTATTCTGAGCTCTCTGGAGCCTGGAATGCTGCGTGGATTTTCACGGGGCAATTGAAAATTGACAAGTGCTTCTAAGACTCCCCAGTCCCCATTTTTCTCAAGTTCACCACCATCCTCCCAGTTACCTGGGTTCTAAGTCTTGGAATCATCTTTCCTTTTCTCTTCTTCAAACCCTTTTGGAAAAAGCCCTGGATTTGGGGTCAGAAGACCTGAGAGTTCTAGACTTGTCTCTGTTCACTTACTATCTATGAGAGCTTAAGTAACCAGGACCTCTGTGTCCTTGGTACACTGAGATGAGGAAACCACCGGGTAGTAACAGGGACCAAACGAGGTAATGGAAATGAAAGTGCTTTGTATGCGCCACAGAACAATACAAACCTGAGTTCAACATTACGTGTTTTACTCAGTAAGTGTGAGGAAGCTCCTTAGTGGCACAATGTGTCTCAGGTGCCAAAGACACACGGGAACACGTCTGTCTTCACGCAGCGCACAGTCCACGGGCAGAAAGGGTTGAGTCCAAGTCACACCAGTGTATCACTACAAAGCCCGGTGAGGGCAGTGAGATGAGGCCCGGAGAGCAAGGAGAGCCCAGGGGACTGAGCACATCCGGGAAGTCAGAGAAGGGCCCCCTGAGTCAGGAGACCACGTGTCCACCAGCCCCGGGCAGCTCCAGCCGATGCCCGTTGTGCCGGTGTCAACATTAATAGCACCAATGTATCCCAGTTCGGGCAACAAATTAAATGGTCACTTCGTTCCTGGGAAAGGGCTATTAGAGCCGAGGTTGGAAGGAAGATCAGGTACAGGGTGAGGAGGAAGAGTGTTCCAGGCAGAGAGAACAAGCGTGTGAAAGCCCAGACGCAGGACTTAGCGGAGCCCACTGGAAACCCTGCAGGAAGGTCAAGGCGGCTGGGGCACAGCAGACGAGAGGAAAGGAGTGTGGGACGGGGCTGAAGACTGAGGCAGAGGCCGCCCACGCGGGCCTGTACCCCAGTGCCCCGTGGAACAGTAGGTCGGTCCTGGGGGAAGAGGATGACTCGCTGGGCAGACTGAGTAAGACGGACCAGAGAGAGAGCGCAAGCATGAGCCCTAAAAGGCAAGGGGAACAGTGTGAATGTGGCTGGGCGGTCAAGCAAGATGGGAACTTAGACGTGATGACATGGAGAGCTTCGGAGCCACTGCAGTCCTCAGTGATCACCTTGCTGACCCCTTCAGCACGTCGTACCATGCTTATAATTTGCCTGCACTGTTAAGTATTTCATGTGTAACCCTTATGTCCCTCATAACACTACAAATTTCCAGGACCACAACCATTGGACATACTGTCTCAGGTCCCCAGTGATGTCTAACCAGGCATCCAGAGAGAGCTTTAGGCCCAAGGAAAATGAGAAGCATAATCCTGAGAACCCTTCTGATGCCCTCTTCCTCCCCAGTATCCCGCTGGTCAGCAAGTCCTCTGGTTTATCTCCTCATTTATTTCTAAGTTTCCTCTCCTTCCTTAATCTCCAGTGCCTTAATTCGGGGCCCCCCTTCTCACTGGGATGAGGACCACACCAGCCTCCTGCTCAACCCTCCCCCTCCCCGCATGCGCCAAGTCTCCCCTTCCTGTCTACTCAACACCCAGAGGGGTGTTTTTTTTAAAGCTCTGACCATGTTACTCTTTCGCTTACAACTCTTCCCACATCAAAGCTCCAAGCCTGGTCTCAAAGACACTTCCCAAACTCCCCTCTGCCACCCCGTTTGCTCCAGGTTGGGCCATGGACACCTCGGGCACTTGCACTGTTACTGCCAGACTACTTTTGACATCAAGCGTACAGCACTTTTCTGTTTTGTGGCCTGGGTTTCTGCATGCCATTCCTTTCACCTGGGATCTTCTGACTCAGCTGGACCATCCATGAAGCTGTCTCGCCAGCTCTCCCTTCTCTGGGGCCTCCATCACTTACACCCTTCACAGGTCATTCAGCAGCAGCTTGTCTGTCACTCTGTCTGCTTTCCCACTCGTGGACTCTTTGAAAATGAAGACACCTTCCTAAACTTGTGTATCTCTAACACCAAGCCAGAGACTTTATTTTTAACCTTTGTGAGGTCAAGAATCACTTTGAGATCCTCTCCAGGAAAACACACATACGCACAAAATTTTCCATGTGATTTTAGGAGAATTCAAAGACTCCCTGAAGCCCCTAGTTGTTCATAGACACCATTGTTAGCAACACCTGCAGCGTGTTTCATGAACGAACACTTGAATAAATGGACCTGTGAACAGCAGCTACTCAAATACACTTTCATCACCATCATCATTAAAGTTAGCATTTAGGCGATGCTTATTTCCATGTCTCGCATTATTTCCGTGTCTATGTTAAACTCTTTATATATATTACCTCATTTAATCCTCACAACAACCTCATGAGAAGGGGTTTCCTATTAACCTACTTACAGATGAAGAAACCAAAGTTTGGAGAGATTAAATAACTCTCCCAAGGACACAGAGCTGGTAGGCGCAGAGTCAGGAGCAAATCCATGTCTGTCTGTCCCTAAGGCCCAGGCTCTTAACCACCGTACACAACTGGTCTTGAACTGATCGCTACGGTGGTCATTTGTCACTCATGGACTATAGTAACTAACCTACCCTGCACCCCACATGCCACCATCTGTGCCACAAAGGAAGTTCTTCCCCTAGTGCATATAGCTGTGTGGACCCAAAATCCTTTTCCCTCTGGCCCAGAAGGACTAAAAAAAAAAGAGAAAAACCTTGCAAAATAGCCAAGTTCTAATGAGAACTTGAGCATACGTCCTTTGAGCATATTTGTGCTTGAGGAACCGATATGCTGGTCACTCTTCTAACAGCTCAAAGAGCAAGTTCAAACCCTCCCGAGGGATTTTTGTAAAATGCAATTTCACAGTGAATGCTGATGAAAGCACAATTCACGTTTCTATACTTTGGGAACGATTTGCTTCATAATGCTTCTTCGTGAACAGAAAACCTTTCAAGTGACTGGGCATAAAAGTGGCAAATAAGCTTTGATATGGGCAAACATATGTGTAAAGCTTCTTCGGGGGGAAATGACCCAAGCTACTGCTTTAAAATGAGGGGCCCCAAACACTCAGGGGAGGGGGACACAAGGAAGGTGTAGCAGCCAGAGCAACACGCTTGGACTAGGAAGACCCTGGCTCAAGCCCCTCACCCACCACACCCCTCCCAGAGACTTTGACATGCTGACCTTGCCCCTCTAAGCCTCAGCAGCTCATCTACAATGGAGGAAAATGGCCCCAATAAAACCTGTCTACTTCCCTGGGCTGTTATGTAGACTGAGGTAATGCCTGGGAAAGGACTTTGTAAACAGTCAGTTGCTGTTATATGGGGATAGTTATTATTTTTAATGTCCAAGGAAATCACCCCAATGAGTAACGTCAATAAAAAAGATGCCAACCAAATATCAAGCATCATTAGGACAGCTCTTGAATAAGAGCACCAACACCACAGTGGACCTGTACTTGGGAAACCTTCCACGATGCCTTTAAGCAGAGTTAATAGATTTCTCTGCACTTTGTGGATGCCTGTGGTCCAGCCGCTGCCTTGTAGGGTGTTTATGTTTACATGACTGCCTCCCCACCCAACAGCATAATGCTTCAGGGTAGAGACATTTTACCCTTCTTTCTACCCTCTCCCCAACCTACCCACTGGTGGGAAGCAGCCTCTAAGATGGTCTCCACTGATCCCTGCCTCCTGGAATTCATACCCTGTGTAGTCTCCTCCCACAACATCACAGGCTTGATCTATGTGACCAGTAGCAACAGCAGAAGTAAGGGAATGTCACTTCCGAAGCGCATCTTTATACAAAGACTGTGCCCTCCTCTCTCTCTCTCTCGATCTCTGTCTCTCTGTCTCTCTCTCCTATTCTTCTCTTTCTCATTATCACTCACTTTGAGGAAGCCCAGGGAGAGGTAAGAAATCAAAGCCTCCTGCCAGGGCTTCCCTGGTGGCACAGTGGTTAAGAATCCGTCTGCCAGCGCACAGGACAATGGTTCGAGCCCTGGTCCGGGAAGATCCCACATGCCTCGGAGCAACTAAGCCGGTGCGCCACAACTACTAAGCCTGCGCTCTAGAGCCCACTGGCCACAACTACTGGAGCCCGTGCTCCGCAACAAGAGAGGCCACTGCAGTGAGAAGCCCGCACTCCACAACGAAGAGTAGCCCCCACTGACCACAACTAGAGAAAGCCTGCGCGCAGCAATGAAGACCCAAAACGCAGCCCAAAAGAAGCCTCCTGCCAACAGCCATGTGAGTGAGCTAATTGGATCCTTCAGCCTCAGTCAAGTCTTCAGAGAATATGGTTCTGGCTGACAGCTTGATTACAGCTTCATGAGAGGCTCTGAGCCAGAACCCCTTTAAGCCACTCTCAGATTCCTAACCCTCAGAAACTGTGTGACGTAGATGTGTGTTACTGTAAGATGCTGAATTGGGGGAACTTTGTTACACAGCAATAGATAATGAATACACCATTCCAGTTTTAGAACAGGGTCCAAGAGAAAGGAAGCATTCGGAGAATGAAGTTAAGACTCGTATAACCTTACAATGAATATAATACTTACTGTTTATTGAGCACTTAATTATGTGCCAGGTATCTTACATATATGCCTCCATTTTGACATGAAAAAATACAATCCCATTGCTAATAAGTGGCAAACCCAGAATCTGAAGCCACGTTGGTCTATTTCCAAAGATTGTGCTCTTTCAACTCCACTATGCTGGATGGATGGATAGATGGATTAATCTATGACAAACAACTGAGCACATACATCTATTAAAAAATGAGTTGTGATTAACACTTCAAGGAAGAATGGAGCACAGAAGGGTCCAAAGAAGGCCAGTTAAGACAATGAAAGGACTGAGCAATTGCCCTTCAAGGATGGATTGAAAATTTAGCACTCTTTTCTTCAATCGAGAAAGCAAGCCGATGGTGAAAATTCTGGTGGAAACCCACCAGATCCTGAAGGGTGTGCCCAGATGGAACACGGCTCTATTTGCCAAGTATGAGTGTATCAAAAGAAGGGGAGCCCCTTTTGAGCCTGAGAGAGGGAGACCCGCTCAGTCCTCTTCTCTGCTGCTCACATCCCAGCTAACAGCATCGCTCTCCTCCCAGACAGACGACAAGAGACCCAACTGAGGGGCCACGGGGAGATTCCAGGCTCCCTCCTGCCAGTGGAAAATGTGGCTGATGAGAAAAGGCCTCCCCGTGCTGGTGAGGGACCTGCCAGCTTCCCGATGGCAGCATCTTTGGATGGGGCTGCGGGGAAAGCCCACACGTGGGGCAGCTCCAAGCCTGTTTCCTCAGTGGGAACAATCATGGCAATGTGATTGGGTTATTAGATGGATTAATAATGCGTTTAGCACTGTGCCTGGCACACAATGCCTGGCACACAGTAGGTGTTTTTCAAAAGCTAGTTTCCTTCTTTTCTTCCATCCTTTCCCATCACCCTTTCCCATACATATTGGCTGGTAAGATATTACCCAAAGGAGCTGGTGGACAGTGTTCTCTAGGACTAGCCCAAGGTTAAACGTGCATACGTTAACTCGGAGCATTTAGAGCCATGCAGGCCTTCCTGTGTGTGCATCTAACTCTAGTGAAAGCCTGTACATGCACAAAAGCTCCTTGACTCGAGTTCAGGAATCTGGATTCAAATCTCAGGCCTGGTAGCTACCAAGGGCCTTAGTTTCATCACCTGCGAGAGGACTAGCAAACCCTCCCTCACAGGAGGTATGGTAAAGACGAAAAACAACCCCGTAAGTGAAAGGATGCTTGTGAACAGCCTGGCACATAGCAGGAGCTAAATTAATCCAATTTAGAATATTGAGAGCGGGCTGCTTAGATTGTTCGTCACCTAATTAAGTCCCTTGGTGAGAAGGGCAGAGAGGAAGAGTCCCCAGTCTTCCCCGATGATAGAGAAAGCAGAGGCTGGCCCTGCACAAATCCGCTTCTTGAAAAACAACAGTGAATCAGACATAGCTCCAGGAATGCGGGAGCCAGCCTGCGGGTAAAGGCAGATCGGTAACGGATAAACACGTTCTATGTGACAAAGTGCTGTGTCAGAGCCCAGAAGGAGCAACTGCCCCTGCTCCAGGTGAGGGAAGTTTAACCAAGGAGGGTCCATTTGAGCTGGGTGTGAAGTTGTTGTTGTTGCCAGGCAGAGACGAAGAGAAAGAGAAGTGCGTGCCAGGGAGGGCGTCTGGGAGAGCGCAGAGTGTCCGCAGCCCAGGGTCAGTAGAGAGACAGAGCTGGAGAGGTCCACACGGCCCAACTGATCGTGAGGGGCTCACAGGGCAGGCTGAGGAGCTTGAACTCGATTCTGCAGGTGGAAGAGAGCCCAGGAAGTGCTCAAGCAGGGCTGTGCAGACCCTGCTAGGAGGGAGAACGGAGGGGAGGTGGAGAGAGACCGAGGGCAGCCAGACCCGAGAGGGAGCCAAGGCTGGGAGAAAGGGGATGGGGTGGGGGGATGACCCAGCCGAGAGAAAAAGGATGCTCTGGAAGTAGGGGAGGGGGAAGGCACGGGGGAGTGAGAGCACGTCAGCGTTTCTAAGAGGGAGAACTGCTCTGACAGCCCCTGCACTTTGAAGGAGACCCGTGTCCTGTGCCCGCGTGGGCTGACATTCCTGTCTCACCCACTCCGCGCTCCTGGTCGTTGGAGACTCTGACTGGAGAGGATCCCGCAGGGATAACTAGCACTCTGGGGAGACTTCTACTTTAAAGAGGTGCCGTCTGGCTCCAGTGGGTTTCCGGGGAAGACGATAATTACTCATCCTCTAATAGAGCCAATAAATACAGCAAGGGGATAAGTAATTAACAACCTTCTGCTGGGAAGCAGCAATTCTTGTGATCTATGAAGTTTCTTTTCCTGTTCACTGCTTTGTTACTGCAAATATGATACTCCCGGTAAGCGTGCCATGTGTTGTTCGCTGAGTTAATCACCAAAGCATGTTGTATTTTTTATTAAATCCATTCATTATAATTGACGCACATGAATTAAAGCTGGAGGAGCTGCAGTGAGGGCTGTCGTCCACCTTTGCTTCTGCTTCTGATCATAATACTTTTAATGAGATCAAAATGGTTACCATGGGGCTTCCCTGGTGGCGCAATGGTTGAGAGTCCGCCTGCTGATGCAGGGGACACGGGTTCGTGCCCCGGTCTGGGAAGATCCCACATGCCGCGGAGCGGCTGGGCCCGTGAGCCATGGCCGCTGAGCCTGCGCGTCCGGAGCCTGTGCTCCGCAACGGGAGAGGCCACAACAGCGAGAGGCCCACGTACCGCAAAAAAAAAGGTTACCAAACAACTTAACCACAGAAAAATGGCCCATGTTAGCAGGAGGAGACGACAACCTTGGCCCTTTCATAATTTCCTTGCCCCATAGCAACCTCCTCCAGTTATTTATTCTGGTGTCTGATTTCCCACCCGTAAAGAACCTTTATTAGCGGTAATTATATTAGGCAAAGGAAAAAGAAAAACTTCACAAACTTCTAAAGTGATTTACTTCTTGGCTTGCAGTTTTAATTAAAATTCCAGTTTATTTAGCAAATAGCTCTGAAAAGATCAGATACCAATTTAGCATGATTTTCTTCTTCCACTTTCCAATTCAAAAGGGTGACACAAACAACAAAATAACCACACTAATGACTCTTCCTCCGTCCCATCATAATTCAGCCGATGGAAAAGAGCTCCAATAACAATTATAAATTAACTCCATTATGCTTTGCAAAATTCTCCATCGCAATCTCCCTGCTGGCTACTCCTTCACTGTGAGCAAATGATATCAATTCACCACCAGGCCTCAGACTACCCAGTCTCTTCCACATCAAAACTTCAAATGTGTTTATTAACTGGAATGGAAACAAAGCAAATCAGGTCTGCTGATTCCAGCAGCACATTCCAGCAGCACTTCCTCCCACCTGGGATACCAAACTTTTCCCAAAGTCGCTCCTGACAGTTCTTAGGGCTGCTCATCCCCAGTTGACCAGCTACCCAGGCCAGTTCAATACTTTCCACAATGGCAACTCCCACCAGAAAGCCGGTCTAAAGGCACCATGTCTAGCTGAAACATCAATTCATTCAACATACAAGTAAGTCATGCCTTTGAGCCAGGTGACACACTCAGGGGATGCTGAGAGGTGCCACATTGTGGGAGCAGAGGGTTAGTGGTAGGAGACAAAGTGGGAGAGTGAAAACAAGAAGACAAAGGATGCAGTCCTTACCTTCAGGGAGCTCGTAGTGCAGCGGCTGAGTCCGACCCGTGAACAGATCATTGTAGTGCCTACAGCCACATCTTACACAGCATCTACGATATGCCTGTGTCAGCGCTAAGCCCCTTCCTCACACTGTCACTTTTAATCTCCACACAACCTGGTGAATAGCAGTGTATCCCATTTCACAGAGCAGGCAACTGAGGCTCAGAGAGCTGACTCTTGGTGAGAAAGAGAGAAGTTGCCAGACTAGACAGGGAAAGGATTTCCCACGGGAGGAAGCAACAGCATATGCAAAGACCTAGCAAAGAGCAGCCAGCAGCTGGAGATCCAGTCCTCCTGTCTGTGGACACCAACTTGCTGAGCCGCCTTGGGCATTACTGGATCTCTTGGGCCTGTTTCCCTGTTTGCCACATACAGGGTATTTCCTATTCTGTAAATCTGCGAGGGCCTGCTCTTCTTTTTCCAACAACCGACTATGACTTGGGCTAACCCTAAAGCACCCACTGCTGTCTTAATAATGTACCCAAGGGACAAAGAAGTTTCCCAGAGGACTTACTTGCCCCCTAAACTCATTTGTTCCTCCTGACCCACAAAACCAGCCTGTAAACTCCCAGAGACATGCCACTGCCCTGAGTCGTACCACCACACGTTACTAAGAAGAATTAATATAATTGTACCGATAATTTCTATAATAATAAAAATTGTAACTACAATTTACTGAATTTATATTATGTGCTGCATACTTTATGTGTGCTATCTCAATTCACCCTCACAACAGCACTCTCAAATAGGTAGACATACTGCCATTCCATTTTACAGAAGAGGAAACTGAGGCTCAGAGCAATTAGATAACTCAGTCTCTGGGAGTGCATCCAATAAGTGATAGAGCAAGGACAGAATCCAGCCCTGTTAAGTCTTCAGTCCCCAGAGAACTAAGCCTGGAAGAAATGAATAAGGTTCCCTTAACAGGCATAAGTTGCCAGCGACAAGGAGGTGTATATGAAGGCTGCTATGTTCAGGGAAGGTGCAGGGGAGGGGCCGGAGTCGGAGAGTTGGCCCCGCTAGGAGCTCTCCAGAGTGCTGAAATGCCTCTGCTAAAGTACTCTGACTCACAGCACCTTCCACCTGGGCGCCCCTGCTTGTCCTAACCCTGACCTCCTGGTTTCAGTGCCCGGTAGGGCACTGATGGAATAGAGTGAATGAAAGTGGGAGTACACCTGGGAGAGAAACAGCTAACTTTTAGAAGTAGTGAGCTCGAACGGATGACGGTACATCTAATTGGAACTATCCTACAAGGGATTAGAAATACAGGAGTGGGAATAGAGAGAAGTCAAAGCAGGAGGTGAAAATTCGTGAGTCACAAAAGAGAGAACTGAAGAAAGACTGAGTGCATTTTTGGAGTGGTTGCTGAGAAAGAAAAGCAAAGGTCCAGGAGCAGAGAGGGAAGAGGACTCTTCCTAGCAGTCCTGGACAGTGGGTACCAGGAACAAATAACTAAAGTCTCCAACCCCGATACTGCACTGAAATGTGTTCAGAGAGGACAGAATTGTGTTTCCTGTAGGTTTGAACCTGTGAATAAATAATCACCACCACTCCTCACTCCTCCCCCATACGCCCTAAAAAAGGAAGAGGGAATGACAAAGTAGTCAAGGGAAAAATAGAAAATAGGCTGCCATGTGGTCACATGATTCAAGTTAATCAAGGTAATACCCACTTTTTTTTTTAAACAAGTTCCAATGAGTTTCACTGTAAGGTTTTTTTTTTTCTTTTCTTTCTTTCTTTTTTTTTTTGGCTGCGTTGGGTCTTCATTGCTAGGCGCGGGCTTTCTCTAGTTGCGGTGAGCAGGGGCCACTCTTCGTTGAGGTGCGCGGGCTTCTCATTGGGGTGGCTTCTCTTGTTGCAGAGCACGGGCTCTAGGCGTGCGGTCTTCAGTAGTTGCAGCACACAGGCTCAGTAGTTGCGGCACGTGGGCCCTAGAGCATGCAGGCTTCAGTAGTTATAGCTTGCGGGCTCTAGAGCGCAGGCTCAGAAGTTGTGGCGCGTGGGCTTAGTTGCTCCGTGGGCATGTGGGATCTTCCCGGACCATGGATCGAACCCGTGTCCCCTGCATTGGCAGGCGGATTCTTAACCACTGTGTCACCACGGAAGTCCCATACCCACTCTTACCTGAAGTAAAATGGCTCCTTATAAATTTGAGAAGTCACACAGAAAGACCCTGAGCCTCTGAGCTTTGGCCTTTCAGACCACTGATCCTAAAGGCTTGCATGATGGGATATTTATAAGCACATCTCTCCCCCTACTGGCAAAAGAGATACTAGAAAAGCACATTTATTCTATGGCTCCATCCTCACTTCTACCCTCCTACACACCTTACATAAGCATAGTTGTCCACTTTTATTAACTTAGTCTTTCATTCAAGTATCAGTGCAACTTATGCATCAACTCGATGTCAGGCACTGGGAATTCAGATAAGAACAAGGCACAGCCTCTGTCCTTGGAGGTTGTAAATAAATCACAGTGCAAAGTGGCAAATGCTCCAGCAGATGAGCGTCGAAGGGCTATGAGAGCATGAAGCAGGGTGTGAATTATCCTCCTGGGGAGGAAGTTGTGGTTTGGTAAAAACTTGAAAGATGAGCTGGAACTTGCCAAGCCCAGAAGCCAGGAAGGTAGTCTAGGCTGGAGGAGCCCTATGTGCAAAGGCATGGGAGCATGAGAGAGCATGCTTAGAAGTCTCTCCAGGGCAAGAAAAACATCTTAATCATCTCTGAATTCCAGGTGCCTAGCCCAGTGCCTGGGAAGGAGTGGCACATAATAGATGCTGGAGGAACGGATGGCATGTAGTCCAGTGAGGAGGAATAAAGCATGACTGTGGGGTCTTGCAACAGAAGGGGAATTGAGTGGAACCAGAATCTATAAACCTCAAAACAAATCTTGATGTGAAACTGCTCAGCATACAGCAGGTGCGTGCAGACTTTGGTCATTCATTTCTCCAGCCCAAGGCTTGATAATAATCAACACGTCTGTCTCTCCATAGGTGTGGGAAAGGACCTGCAAGCCCTCAACATGGGCCAGTTCAAGAGTGATGGGCTAGTTCACAGCTAGAGGCCACCTTACTGCTTAGAATTTTAAAAGGAATTATCAGCAATAACAATCTAAATGTGATGGGAGATGGGGGGATATATGAGGATCCTTTATCAAATTTTGGAATCTCCTTCTGTCTCTTATGTTGAGCTGTATTGTCAAGCTACATATTTCATTTTTCACAGCTCAACACAGCCAGTAGCTGTGGCAAAAAGTCCTGCTTTCACTAGCTCCTTGAGATGAGAGCTGTTATTCCTCTACTTAAGTATTTAAGCCACACCTTTTAATTTACTTAATGAACTCAGAACAGATTGATGGCCCAGCTCAGCTGGCAATGACAGCTGGTATTTCCCTGATGACCAGATAATTAGGCAACTGCATTAAGTATATGTCACCCTGATCAAACGACAAGGTTTATTAAGACAAAGCCAGCCTACTCACTGCTTTCGGTCAGCTTCTACAGAGCGCAGGTTTTTAAGCACTCGGGTATCAGTTTAAGCACCTCTCTATTTTCACAGTGTTATAAATCTGGTGCTTTCCCAGTGCACCCTGAAGAAACTGGGCCAGTAAAATTAGCTTTGGAAAAAATCTGTATCCTATTGCGAATAATGATTAGCAGAAATATTGTAGGATTAAGAATCAAGAGACCAAGATTCTAATTCGAATTCATTCATTCATCCACTCAACAAACATTAATTTAGTGCCTATTATATGCTAGCTACTGGGCTAAGGGCTTGGATATAACGAAACCGCCACCACCACATGCACTGAGCATTTTCTGTGTCCAGGCATAGTTCTACAGTTCACAAAGTCATTTAACACGCCTTACAACCCTGGAGCTTTGTACTGTTATCACACCCATTTTACAGATGAGGAGAATATGCAACAGAGAAGTAAAATAATTTGCCTCCATTTTCAACCTCATGAGTGGCAGGGCCAGGGACCAACCCAGCCAGTCCGACTCCAGAGACGAGTAAGATACAGTTCCGGCCTTAGAGAAGTTCAGAGTTTCTTGGAGGGATACACAGACATGTGCACTCAATGGATCTGTGACCCAGGGGAGAACTTTTCATCTCCCTTACTAGTTTTTTATTGCTGCACAAAAAAAAGAACGCAAACCTAGTGACTTCAGACCACAGCCATTTATTAGCTCCGAGTTCTGTAGGTCAGAGGTCCACCGTGGCTTGGATGGGTCCTCTGCTCAGGTCATCACAGGCTGAAATCAAGGTGTGGCCAGGGTTGTGGTTCTTGTCTTGGCTCGGGGCCTTCTTCCACGCTGACTGGAAGAGTTCATCTCCTTGCCACCGGAGGACTGAGGTCCTCATTCTCCTCCTAGCTGTCGGCCGGGAACCACGCTCAGCAGCTGGAAACGGCCACAGTCCTTTGCCATAGTGACCCCCAAAGGCAGCTCAGAATGTGGTGCTCACTTCCTTCCAGACTACCCGGATCGCATCTGTCGGACTTCTTCTGCCGCCAGCCAGAGAAAACTGTCTTGAAAGAGCTCGCCTAATTGGGTCGGGCCCACTGAGGGACATCTCCCTTTTGCAGCATAATGTTGCATAATCATGGGAGTGATATCTCATCATCTACACAGGTCCCACCCACACTCAAAGGGCAGGGGATTACACACGTGGGAAGGTCCTTGGGGGTTACTTTAGGATTCTGTCTTTCACACTGTCTGAGTTTCACTTTCCTAGTCTGAGGCTAGAATAGATGATAACAGTACTAACTACGACTTGTATCAATAGGATAATGATTTACAGTTAATAAGGACGTTTTCACATATAACTATCCTATTTGAGCCTTACAATCCAGAGTTTGTAACCTTGCTCGGGGAGCAAGGTTAGTCTCACTGTCTGTTGGGAAGAGGGATCCGAAGGTTAGAGGAGTTAACCTTCTCCCTGCCACGCTGTTAGGGCCTGGGAGAGCAAAGACTTAGCGCAGTCTTCCAATTCCGGCATCTGGGCTCGCTCCTCTAGCCCTTGCTGCCATGTGAGAGGACTGGATACCACTGAAGCGGAAAGAACACAAGCTTTGGAGTCAGACGGACCTGGGTTCAAATTCAAGTTCTGCCCGTTAGGAACTCTGGGGTCTTGGGCAAGTCCCTTCTTTGTTCTGGGCATCCTCATCTTTAAAGTGGGGGGGGTTGGTCTCCAAGGGCTCTTTCAGCCTCAAATCCGGACAAAACTGCTTCAACTGCACGGTGGAAGATTATTAGCTCCAGGATTCTGTTCTCTTGGTTGAGGGAGAACCTCTAACTCATCCAGGTATCCCTGTGGTTTGGGTGAAGATCTCCATTTTATTATTTTCCTAGGGCCACCATGGCTTAAAACAACAGAAATTTATACTCTTACAGTCCTGGTGGCCAGAAGTCCATAAACAAGGCACTGGCAGTGTTGGTCCCTGCGGAGGGCGCTGAGAGAGAAGCTGTACCATGCCTCTCTCCCTCTCCTGGTGGATGCAGGCAACGCTTGGTGTTCCTTGGCTTGCAGATGTGTCATTCCAATCCTGCCTCGGTCTTCACGTGGGCTTCACTCTGTGTGTCTCTGTGTCTTTTCCTTTTCTGTTTCTTATAAGGATGCTCATCACTGAATTTAGGCCCCATTAATCCAAGATCATCTCATCTCAAGATACTTAATTAGATTTTCAAAGACTCTATTTCCAAATAAGTCATATTCACAGATACCAGTTTGGACTTGGACATATCTTTTGGGGAGTGGGGAGACACAGTTCAACCCACGTCATAAATTGCTTTATGCATCCCACCATTGATGGAATATAGGTGCTTTCCAATTTTTCCTTATTACAAAGAACACTGCAGTAAACATTCTCATTGCATCTCTTTGTGCACGTGAACAAGAATTTCTCTAGAAGTCGAACTGTCTGGATCACAGAGTACACACATTTTCAACTCTGCTAGCTACTGCTAAATATGTTTGCCAGTCTAATCAATGGGAAATGGTATCTCATCATTGTGTTAATTTGCATCTTCATGATTATACTAGTGAAACTGAATTTTTTTTCAAATATTTATTGGACTTTGGGTTTCCTCTTTGACTTTCTCTCTAAAAAAACTCTAAAGTGGTTCTCTATCAGGATTATCCAGGACCTTCTCAAAAGAGTTGTTGATTTAACAGAGGTGGGCTGGGACCTAGAAATCTGCATGCTGAAAAGCTTGCCAGGAAACTGAAGCCCAGCCCCAGGGAAGGACCACTGTATTAAATGTAGTAAACAGTCTCACGGGCACTTGGTTGTTATACCTTCACAGTGCACTGGGGGGCGCTATCTCATAAAAACCTTGATACTGTATTGATTAAAGGGTGCTGTTGGAGGGATGCTAACCACATGGAGGCTCCTTTATGAAAGCCCTCTGGGGAAATTTCTCCCAGCCCTCAGTGTTAGGAAAAGCTGCACTTCTCTTCAACAACCTCTTTTATTTTACCTTACGGGCACCATGACTTAAAATTTCGGACATTTTTTCCCTTGGTAACCAGAAAGTTCTGTGAACTAAAACTTTGATGTTGTCCCATCATTAAAACTGCAAGATCTTTAGGTCATGAATTTCTAGATGCTAACTATTCCCTGATTTCATCGTATTATACCACTTTTATTGTTTTATTGTTCCTTTGCCCTGATTTTCTTCACCTAATTTTTTTAAAAAATTTGTAACAATGTATAAGTACTTCCATAACAATGTATAAGTACTTTTGAAACCTACTTATATGCTTTTAGGGAATAAGATAGGCATAAACACATTAAAATAATTTAAAATTTTACCTTGTGAGAATTAAGTGAATTAAATAAAATTAAATAAATTTAATAAAATTAAATAAATTTAATAAGAATTAAATAAAACTCATATTTATGTGAGTTAAGGCCCTTCTTTCAAAACTGACCTGTTTTCAAGATTCATCAATGATAATATCAGTTCTACTGTTGATACTTAAGTAGAAAAAATACTTCAAAGATAAACTATTCACAAAATAAGTGAAAATGATTAACACTAGAAAATGGTAGCCATTCAAAGCTATAGCCATTCAGGTGCAGAAAAGACAAGATTGGGTCTTATAATACAATACCATTCATTTCTTTTCTTTTTTTTTTTAATTTTTAAAAATGTTTTGGCCACACCACACGGCATGTGGGATCTTAGTTCCCTGACCAGGGATCGAACCCGCACCCCCTGCGTTGGGAGTGCTGAGTCTTAACCACTGGACAGCCAGGGAAGTCCCATTTCTAAATGACTGTCACTGAGTTTTTAAATTATTATTAATATTATTACTTATTAATATTAATACTTTATAATATTACTATTATTTAAGACCACCTATATCTAGTTTAGTGGCTTTAAAAGTTAAATTAATTTTCAAAAACTTTCACAAAAATTTTTAAAAGACACTTTTAACTTCTTGTGGCTCTTCTATTTTTTTAAACAACAGGAAAGCATGCTAATGCTTACTTCCCTGTTACTCCAATTCCTCCAGCAAGCTCCTCTGCCCTGAGTAGGATACCAACCAGTTCATCCCAGCTTTTCTAGGATTGTCCTGATTTTAAAACAAAGTCCAGCGCCCCTGGAACCCCCTTACTCCCAGGCAAACTGGAACAGTTGGTCATCCTAGCACTGGGGCAGCTTCCATTTGCCAATGTGTGGAAGAAGGCCTTGATAGCAAGTCCTTCTCCTGTACTTTACATCTGAAAGGTAGCCATACATCTGAAAATTATTCCTAACTGGTAGGGAAAAAAATAAAATTCTGAACGTGGTTCACCTAATAATATCAGCCTGGATTTCACAGCCAAAGGATTAGAAGAAATCTTCACAAGTCAGTGTTCTTATTCTCTTCTAAAGAATTCCAGGAAAAGAGATTCCATAAAGCTACCTTTGAAACCCATTCTACCACCCATGATCTTTTTAAAATATTCATTCAATCTACAATCATATTTCCATTCTCAGCACTGAACTGAATAAAGAAAGCTTAAAGATATGCTACCCACAGGAAATCAAGTAAAATTATTAGAGACCTCAAAACAGGTCACCAGAACAAAGTTAAAAGTCTGATGGAAGAGTCTTTGGACTTGGTGGGGAAAGAAGACTAAATGCTAAAACCTTAAGAATAAGAATACTAGAAACTTTTTAGAATAGAGTGTCAAGCAAACAGGTTTAAAGCCTTGGTTATAATCTATTCTATTCAGTACAGTAATCCTAAGTGGGTTCTCCAAAGGAAGGCAAAAACTAACATTTATGAGATGCCTACTGCATGCCAGTTGCTCTCATGCTCACTATTTCATTTTAATCTCCCAACACCCCGATGGATAGATCATATTCTTCCATTTTTACAGAAGAGGAAAGCAAAGCTCAGAGGTCATTCATACCACCCTATGCTAGGTGTTGGGTGTGCAACAATAAACATGAGTCATAATAATAAAATGATAAATATTAAACATAATATTCACAAGTAATAAACATGAGAGTCACGGTTCTTGCTTTCATGAACCTTAGAGTCTAGTGGGGAATGCCAGACACCTAAAAATGATTACAAAGATAATTATGAGTGACCCAGTATGGGGGGAATCTGGGCATGTGCTGGAGAGCTGAAAAATAAGAGGACAAATGGGCATCGCCCAAAAAATCTACAAACAATAAATGCTGGAGAGGGTGTGGAGAAAAGGGAACTCTCCTGCACTGTTGGTGGGAATGTGAATTGGCAGAGCCACTATGGAGAACAGTATGGAGATTCCACAAAAAACAGAACTACCATATGATCCTGCAATCCCACTCCTAGGCATATATCCAGAGAAAACCTTAATTCAAACAGTTACATGCACCCCAATGTTCATGGCAGCACCATTTACAATAGCCAAGACATGGAAGCAACCTAAATGTCCATCAACAGAGGAATAGATAAAGAAGATGTGGTACGTATATACAATGGAATATTACTCAGCCATAAAAAAGAATGAAATAATGCCATTTTCAGAGACATAGATGGACCTAGATATTGTCATACTGAGTGAAGTAAGTCAAAGATAAATATATATCAGTTATGTGTGGAATCTAAAAAAATGGTACAAATGAACTTATTTACAAAACAGAAACAGAGTCACAGGTGCAGAAAACAAACTTATGGAAAGGGGGGGAGGGATAAAATGGCACGTTGGGATTGACATATACACACTACTATATATAAAACAGATAACTAATAAGGACCTACTCAATACTCTGTAATGACCTATATGGGAAAAGAACCTAAAAAAGGGTGGATATACGTATATGTATGTATAACTGATTCACTTTGCTGTACAGCAGAAACTAACACAACATTGTAAATCAACTATACTCCAATAAAAATTAAATTATAAATAAATAAATAAACAAAATGTGTAGATCAAAAAAAAAATAAGAGGACAAAGGAGTCGAGAAGAGGTGGGCAGAGAAAGGGAAACAATTTCCTGTTTCCAGGCAGAGGAAGTGGCAGCAGACATCTCGAGCTGGGAACATTCAGTTATGTGCCCGAGATAACACAATTTATCAGTGGTCAGATTGGGGTTTTGATTTCCTGTGATTTCTGACTCCAGAATTCCTGTTCCTTCTACTGTAATACAATGTGACCAGCTGTGCTTCAAATCTAAAGGGGACAGCCCACAGGGAGGACCTGATTCCCAGTGCTGGTACTCAGTGTTTCCCAAGCTAGTCTGATCAGAAGAATTGGCCCAAGGGGGCTTGTTAAAAAAAATAAAGATTCCCTAGGTCCTACCCCTACCGGGAAATCAAAGTTTAACAAATGCCCCAGTGCTTCTTATGACCAGACAAGTTTGGGATATGCTGAGTTCAGACTTTGGAAAACCTAAAACCCTACACGCTGGGAGTTTACTTAACTGCAATCTCCTGGACATTTTCTTTTCTTTTCTTTATTTATCTATGGCTGCGCTGGGTCTTCATTGCTGTGCGCAGGCTTCCTCTAGTTGCGGCGAGCGGGGACTACTCTTCGTTGCGGTGCGCAGGCATCTCATTGCAGTGGCTTCTCTTGTTGCAGAGCACGGGCTCTAGGCACGCGGGCTTCAGTAGTTGCAGCACACAGGCTCAGTAGTTGTGGCTCTCGGGCTATAGAGCGCAGGCTCAGTAGTTGTGGCGCACAGGCTTAGTTGCTCCGTGGCATGGGGGATCTTCCCGGACCAGGGCTCGAACCTGTGTCCCCTGAATTGGCAGGCGGATTCTTAACCACTGCGCCACCAGGGGAGTCCCTCCTGGACATTTTTAAAGAACTGGGTGAAGCTCCTTGAAGTAATTTAACCTTTCAAGAAGCAAAGGAATGGACAAAAAATAAATAAAAACCCTCTAGAGATCAATCGGTTAGCCAGTCACATAAAACTGGTCCCTCTCTCTTCCGGATTTTCTGTGAATTTTCACCGTCTCTCATTCTGGATTTAAGTAATGTCTTCTCAGTATAGATTTTGTGACTGCAGTCAAAACAAGACCCATTCCCACACCAGAAGCCTCAGTAACATTCTGCTAATTTGGAGTCATCATTAATTAAGGAGTTGAATAGAGTAACTGAAGCAACAAGATAATAAGAAACTACAAGCCTTGGCTTTCATCTGGGAGAGGTTATGGATTTAGAATCCAAACACTTGGGTTCAAATCCCAGGCCTACCACTTACTAGATGAAACATGGACAAGTTAATGAACCTCTCTGAGCTTCATTTTACCCAACCGCATAGGGGGCTAATAACACCCTCTCTGTGGAGTTATTCTGAGGAATGTGTAAGATAATGAAGGTGGTGGTCTGACTCGATCAGCCCCTTAAGTGTTTGTTAATAAATAATAAAACAAGGGTGGATTTATAGCCCAACAAGAGAAGGACCGTACTAATATGGAAACAACAGGTAATAAAGATATACTAAATTAATAAAATAGAGATTCACAGGCACAAGGCACTAATTCTAAGCTATGTTGGAAAAACGGGGCGTCCCAGTACATGCAGATTGAATTCTAACGTGGTTCTCTGGATGCTTTAAAAAGTGGGGGTGGGAGGGAGCTCTGAGGTGCTAATTTTGTTCATAGGCAATAGATTTCCTGAGAGCTGGGAGAACGGAACCAAGGTTCCAAAAACAAGAGCAGACTTCAGGGTGAGGTGACACCAGCTCGAAGGCTGGAGAACGAGGGGAGCAAAGTGGCGACGATGGGGGTTGTGGGTCATTAGTAATAATAATGCCATGCAAATGCCATTTGCAGCAACATGGATGGATCTAGAGATTATCATACTAAGTGAAGTAAGTCAGACAGAGAAAGACAGGTATCACAGGATGTCACTTGTATGTGGAATCTAAAATACGATACAAATGAACTTATTCACAAATCAGAAACAGACTCACAGACATAGAAAACAAACTTATGGTTACCAAAGGGGAAAGGGGGTGGGAGAGGGATAAATTAGGAGTTTGGGATTAGCAGGTACAAAATACTAAATATAGATAAACAACAAGGTCCTACTGTATAGCACAGGGAACTATATTCAATATCCTGTAATAAACCATAATGGAAAAGAGTATGAAAAAGTATATATATAACTGAATCACTTTGCTGTACACCAAAAACACAATATTGTAAATCAACTATACTTCAATAAAAATTAAAAATAAATAAATAATAATGCCATGCAGTTTAGAAAGTGCTTTAAATAACTTTCCTTTGCTAAGAGACGGAAAACACAGTAAGAAGACAAGCTGGATAAAGGGTGTGGGGAGGACACCAGGGAAGGACACAAATCACAGAGCCAGAGTCCAGGGTCATGCAGAGAGCAATCTTGCCTTAGAACTGAGGGTAGAAACAATTCAAAGGTGGAAACCAGCAGAGCCGACAGTGGACACTGGACCATCACCCGAGAGTTGCCTGATTAATGAGGTAAGTTCTAAGCATGTCAGATACCGAACTTGGGGCCATAACAGACCCTCTTTCTCTACTAAGCTCAGCAAGGCCACAGCATCTTTAAGAGGCACTGCTGGGCTTCCCTGGTGGCGCAGTGGCTGAGAGTCCACCTGCCGATGCAGGGGACACAGGTTCGTGCCCCGGTCCGGGAAGATCCCACATGCCACGGAGCGGCTGGGCCCGTGAGCCATGGCCGCTGAGCCTGCGCGTCCAGAGCCTGTGCTCTGCAACGGGAGAGGCCACAACAGTGAGAGGCCCGCGTACCACAAAAAAAAAAAAAAAAAAAAAAAAAAAAAAAAGAGGCACTGCTAATCAGCTGATGTTTATGCAACAGGTCAAACTTCTCTGCCATTCAGGAAAGTTCTGAGAGGTCCACAGAGGGGTACAGTCATCAAGACTTGAGCTCACATCTTGGTTCTGCGTGACCTTGGGCGAGTTACCTAACATCTGTGAACCTATCCCTTTCTTTGTCTGGAAAACAGAGATAATATTTTTCACCTCAAAGCTTTGTAAGCATTAAATAAGGCCATCTATGAGAAAGTATCAAACACAGAGAAAGCACTCCACAGTGTCTGCTTCTCAGCCACAAAAACAAACAGACAAAACAAAGTGGACTTTGTTTCTACTGTGGTGAATCTAACTTCTCTAACAAGTGTGGGGTTCAGAAAGCTGGTTGACAATTCGTTTTTGTGGGAAAATACATTCTGAAGCTAAGAGCCGATTTGCACCGGTTTATAAATCGGCCAAATATTCCTGCTGCAAAACCTGGAATCCAAGGCACCATGGGAAGAGGGACCAGGGGTCTGTATTAGTAAAGCTTTCAAAAATAAAGAAACAATGTATTTTATCTCACCTTCTCATGACAAGCGAGGTCTCTAATTCCTAATCTTTCTTTCCACAATAGTTACCCAAGTGAAAAACCTTCCAAATTTTAAATCCTATTTTTGAAGAGAATTAAATGCAACGTACGAATCCTAGACTTTCATCCTACAGCTGTTCTCACACAAGGGCACAAAGACATATTGATATATACCAGGATATGTATATATCAAAGACATATTGATATATACCAGGATATGGTGGCAACAGCCCCCTAAACAGCTAAATGAGTGTCAGTGTGGCACGAACTTAAGTAAATGATGGGTCACTCCTACTACAGAATGTTACACAGCCATAAAAAAAAAAAAAAAGATGCAGTAAATCAATATATACTGATATGAAGCAATAGCTAAGTTATTTTGTTAAATAAAAGGTGTAGAATAGAGTGTATCATATGAAAGCATTAGGTAAATAAAAAAGGCTGTTTGTACACATATGCTTGTGTTTGTAAATCTCTGGAAACATATCAAGAAACTGCTAATGGTGGTTTTTTCTGAGGAAGGGAAATGAAGGTGGGATGAGTGAAAGACATATTTTTCTGTGTTTATACTTTCATACTATGCAGATTTTTTGCCATGTGCATATTATTAAATTTTTAGTCAATCAATAAAATTGAGATACATGGTAATAACGACCAGAGTTATACTAGTCACAATGGATTGGACACATTTTATGTACCACTGGGGCTTTCCTTACATTCTCTCTCAATCTTCCTCTAAGGTGGGGTTACTCTCCCCCATTATTCAGCTGAGGAGACTGAGGCTCAAAGTTTGGACGGGTTAAGCGACTCATCCAGACCCTCACAGCTAGCAAAGAGCGGACCTGGATTTGAACCAGGAGTTTTGACAAACTCCACATCCTTTTTCTACACGGCACTGTGGCAGAGACTGCGGGAAGTTCACCAAAATCCAGTTCCTCTCCTTCCTGGACACAACGCTAGTCTCCCTGGCAGCGACAAAGACGCTCTCCTTGACCGAACTTCCATCAGGCTCCTCTGAACCCTCTTCCCAACTAGGCCTCCACCTTTGGGCTTCCGTGTTCATCACTGCATCGCAGTTTTAGCAAGAATCCTGCTAAAGGGAGTTTAGCAAGAATGCCCCACCCCTGATATCGGATCTCCCTCAATATCTAATCAAATTCCTTGGCTACCAATCCCCACTTGTCCCGACTGTATTTGGAATGGAGCCCAGTTGCATACTGAAGACTCTTTTCCCTAATTGCAATAGTTCTCCAAGAAAATCTGTTTTTACCACGACTGTCCAGCTCTGGTTTCCTCTGACAGTTAAGTGTGACACGTGCCCCAGTTCCACCCACTGGGATGTGAGCAGAAGCGACATGTGTGCTCCCCCTGGCTCTTTCCTCTCCTGGGACCTGGCTGTTGATGCAGAGACCCCACGGGGTGGCAGGGCCACAGGCTGGAGAATCCTGAGTCTCCAAATGTCACCCCACCAAACTGAGTAACTACCCAGGTGTTACAAGGGCGAGAAATAGGCTGCCATTCTGTCGAGCCCCTAAGTATTTGGGTCTGCTTGTTACAACAGTTTAGCCTAGTCTAACAAAAACACACGGCGAATAAAGAAAACCAAGACCAAGAACAAGCCAAGTGCTTTGGGTTTTGAGAGCACGGTGTGTCCACAGCCATCACTGAGCCGCTACAAGTGTCAGGCGCTGATCTAGGGGCTGGGGATCCAGCGATGACTAGGACAGTCCCTGTCTGTGCAGTGGGGAGACCCCCCGAGTATTTGAGTCAAAGCCAGAGACACTGCAAAGCAAAGGGCACATGCCAAGAGTTCACTGGTGTCGGGACAGAAGACGGGAGGCTGGGTAGAGGGTAGCAGAGGATTGTCCTGTAGGGCAAGAGCCCCCTACAGGACAACCCCAGAGAAGGCCTGGCAGCATGACCTCCAGATGAAAGCAGATTTTCCTGCCAAGAGACAGAAGGACAGAAACAAGACAGACATAGGCCTGGACTCACTCCCTCACATACTGCCTCTCTGCCCCTCTGCAGCTGAGGCCAAGGCTGGCACACTCATGCTCTTCCAGGCTGGGCTCTAGAGAAACCGCCCCCCCCCCCGCCCGCCACACACACCCTCCACTATCTCTGTCCTCACACTGCTCAGGGTTCAGCATCCATAAACAAATCGTTACCCCCCCCCCACCCTGTGAAAATCAATCTGTACAGAGGGACATACCAAGGGCTCTGAGGACACAGAAGCAGCAGCAGCTTCTGCGGGGAGGGCGAGGCCTCATGGTGGAGCTCGGAATTGACCGGACATTGAAGTGGGGCTCCACGTCCAGCCAGCAGGGAGTGGGGGGGGGACAAGAGCTATTCCAGGCCGAGAGATCAGTGAGAGCAAAGGGTGGTGGCATCAAACTGACTGGGGCTGTTGAGATGGAGTAGTACTGGGCGTGGGATGCAGGGAGAAGGCCTGGCCAGGGCGAGGTCACGGGGTAGCAGAGGGAGAGAACAAGGGCCTTAAAGGCTCTGCCGGGGTGTGAGTGGGGATTATGAACGCAAGAACATCGACCCCGCGGCCCACCATCCCTCCAGAGGCACCTCAGCCCTTCGTCTCTTGCACAGGATGCCATCATCCATTTAAATGTGACACCTTGAGGAGGGATCACAAGGAAGTTTCCATCAACTTGCTCATTACTAATCAGCAAAGGTCTCGGGATGGATTCAAATCTATCTTCCAGGAGGGCCAGACAAGCAGAGGAGAGGGAAGGACGGATAAAAGGGAGAGCAGTGGGAGGGTGGTGCAAAGGCCAGCGACACCCTGCTCGGGGCAGCAAGAACCCGCCAGCCTCCCCCGGCCGCATCTGCCAAGGCCGGGGGCAAACAGACGAGCTCCCACCTTCAGGCAGTGCAGGTCTACACGGGCCCAGGCTGCTGACCTCCACACCATTTGTCCTTTGCACAAAAGTGAATCACGGCTTGTCTGGTGGAGAGAAGCCTGCCCGGGGAGGCAGGTGCAAGGGGAGGAGCGGGCATGGTGAGGTCAGACCAGGGCTGAGATTCCAGTGCCACCTACGAGTGGCCGACATCCCCAGCACTCCAGGACCTCCCCTACAAAAGGCACAGCACCGTCTCTACGTGGGGCTGCCACAGGCACTAAGCAAGAAAACCAATGCGGAAGCTTCTAACCAGTGCCTGGCCCCGGGCGGACCCTGGACGATGCTCGTCCCCTTCCCTTTGTCCTTAGGAGGAGAGCCGGGCATGTGAATTGCCTCTTTATTCTTTTATCTCAACATGGTCTGAATTTGATTCTACTCTGCGTCTTCCTCCTCAATGAGGTTGAAATATATCATTGGTTACTTAATGGCCCATCAAGCAATGAGGCCTTTATTAAATAGCGTGGTACCCAGGCTCTGAAGATGTGAGTAGCCCACAGATCTCTCCCCACTGCTTTGGTGAAGACAGACTTCAGCTTCCCCCTGGGCCTCCGTCTCTGCCTCTCTCTTGCCTCCGTCTCTCTGCGCACACACGTGCACGCGCGCACACACACACACGTCTGTTTAAATCCCTCCCGTGGCTCCCCAGCTCTCAGTATGCAGTTAGGACCTTTACGACTGGGCTCTCAGGTCACAGCATCCCTTGCTCTCCTCTCTTCAAATCCTGTATTCCAGCCGGAGGGAATGTTTGCAGTCCCCAGTGTTGTAGCTCACCACCATGCTGCCGTGCCTGCTGGCCCTGTCTGAATACTTGTCCTGACGCCACACCCCGAAACCTTGCTCAACCCCCTCTGCCTTCCACACTCGGCTCAGAGGCCCCCACCGGCTCTGAATCGGAGCCGGCTGCACCCACGCCCCCTTTAACACTGCCCTTCCTCCACTGGGCCATAGTGGCCAGAGTGAGAGACCCACGGGGTGTCATTTCTTTGCTCGCCCAGGGCGCAGCAGAGTCCATGGTACAAAATAAGCGTTCAGGAAATGTTCGAGGAATGAATGAAAAAATCATCTCAGCCAATATCTGTCAGAAGCTTATTATACAGTATTTCAGGCATTGTGCACTGGAGTGTGAGGGGCCAATAATAAACAAGACAGATATGGCCCTTGAGCTGAATCTGAAATCTGGTAGGAAAGAAAAGTTAACAAGCCATAAAATAAAGGTGATTCATGCTGTGAGAGCAGAGACCTGAAGACAGAAGACGTCAGCAGGAGGAGAGAGCAACACAGTCCATCTAAAAATAGAAACACCTCACCAATCTGGAACTCAGCTATCTCACTTCTCCAGGATGCAGCAGGAACCCAGAAAGAAGGCTTACAGGCTTCCAACAGCCGAAATATGTCCAAAAGACCATGCACCTTACTCACCTGAGTGCCTCTCACACGCACCGGCATTTGCCATACCTCCCGGTTGGCCTGCTTCCCTCTGGCCCCCAGCACACTTCGTACACACTTCTAATAGAACTCTTGGCATCGCGCGTTGGAATCATCAGCTATCTCTGCGCCCCCAAGACTGGGCCTCCCAAGGCCACCACGTGTGGCTTTTAAGTCAGGCACAAGGATGCAGTGATGCCGTGCACATGCAGGCATCTTTAATATCTGGAATATTTTTCATATTTTATATTTATATATTTTACTCTACAACAAATGTATTATTCATGATAACAAATATTAGTTATAATATTTACATATTATTGTAATGAAAGTACTTGTTGATTTAAACCAGGAATTCAGAAATATCCTGGCTTGGTAAATAAACATCACCAGATGATTTTGTTTGGGCCATTTTATATTTATGATGAGAATTTTCTGGCATGTGGTAGTCAAGTGTCTCATTTTAACAGGACAATATATACTGTTCCCCTTTGACAAACCAGATTATCAAAAGACTTTGCTGATCTAATAAAATCTAAAATAGACTGTATTTCTACATAAGATCTACTTTTCCATCTGAAGTATAATTGGTGACTACTTTCAACTGTTTAATTTTTTTTTTTTTGGCCACACTGCAGGATCTTAGTTCCCCGACCAGGGATGGAACCCAGGCCTCCTGCAGTGGAAGCGTGGAGTCCTAATCACTGGACCACCAGGCAATTCCCTACTTCCAACTTTTAAAAAAATCCTTCATTGGTATTAGTGCACTAGTTAAATCTGAAGTTTCACATTGTAGTTCAATCATCTGATGCTTGTCTACCGTGCCAGAATATTTCTGAATTGTAAGTTTAAGTCAGTAAGTACTTCATTAGGATACCACGTAAATATTACGTAATAACTAATATTCATTTGTCCTTAATAATCCATTTGCTGTAATGAATTTGTCATTGAAATGGAAATAATATATTGACTAATTTAATATCTTTTTCCTTGAGGAGGCGACACCTTTTTCTAACACACAAAAGGACAGTATGGGCCAGGAGTGATCCTGGTTCAAGCACAGGGACGGTGTCTGATTGTGCCTTTATTGCCAGTGCCTTGCATGGAGCTTGGGGCTCAGGGAACATTCAACATATATTTGTTTTTTTTGTTTGTTTGCTGGTTTTTTTGCAGTACGCGGGCCTCTCACTGTTGTGACCTCTCCCATTGCGGAGCACAGGCTTCGGACACGCAGGCCCAGCGGCCATGGCTCACGGGCCCAGCCGCTCTGCGGAATGTGGGATCCTCCCGGACTGGGGCACGAACCCGCATCCCCTGCATCGGCAGGCGGACTCCCAACCACTGCGCCACCAGGGAAGCCCCAACATATATTTGTTTAAATGAAGATCTTCAAGGCCTCAGAATTTAAAATCATATACATATGCTTTATTTCACTGTACTTTCTAGAAATACTTCTACACATTCTAATGGAACAGTAATGCATACACTCTTAGAACAGTCCTAAGCGGCCAGCTGAAGCTTATTAAACTGTCACCCAGCGGGGACCATTTGCCTCTCCATTTGTTCCTTAAACACAGAACACTTTTTCCCAAAAAGAATGTCTTAGGAGTCAGAAGGTTTCACAGTTATAACATACCATTAGAGGGACATCTTTGCAACCTGCCTAGAGAAAAAGCCCAGTAAGATGGTAAGGCTTTATGTAGGTAGTTTCAAATAGAATCTGAGATTCCATAAGAAAGGAACAAGTGTAGAGGCTAAAGAAAGCTATGCTATCATGGAAAGTAAACCTGACCAAAACCTAAGGCTTGCAGGGGCTGACAAATAGCTGGCTCTCTACTTCTGGCTTGAGCTTCGCAATGCCAGAGATAGGATGAGTTCACTGCCTGGAATGCCTTTATGTCATTTCCCTTTAAAGAAAACGGTCACAAAAAAACAGCGCTAGAACCATTACTGATTACACAGTTCAATTCAATTAACATTTGCTGAATGCCTTTTCTGTGCCAGGCATGAAGGACTCAAAGATGAGTAAGACAAGCTCCCTCACTCTGAATACCTTATAGTTTAGGGGAAGAGACAGACCATCTCAATCAATAACCTTCCCCACCCAGCACCATGCTGTCCCAGGCAGCACCATCTCTCTCCTGGGGTCTACAATAGCATCCAAACTTGCCTCTGCCTCCCCGCTGGAACTCTAATGTATTCTCTGTAGGACAGCTGGGGTGAACTTTTTAAAAGGTAAGTGTAATTACCTTTTTCCATGTACATAGGCAATGGTCTAACCTCTGCATGTGGTCTGGCCCCTGAATGTCTGCCGGCAAGGCAAGCATCACATTGGAAACTCCCATATCCAGCCAGACCATCTGCAAAGCCATATCCTCAGAAGGTGAACTAGAAGAAAACCTGCCTTGTCTTGGCCATGGCTCAGGAAGGGAAAAGAGAAGGAGAGGAGTCTCCTCTCTCAGAGCACCGTCATAACACCTTCTTGACGCAAGCCTGGAGTCAGAATTCAGCTACGCCAATAACCTAAAAAGCCTAAGACTTAAACTTTAGTTTTAAGTGTTCTGGGGTAGTAGAGCCCTCTGAAGCATCTGCAAAAGATGAAAATCCTCACTTTAAGCCCAAACCTCAAAGAATTATCAGAGATTAAAGTTGCAGGGAACAAGAGCTCACTATGAAAAAAACGTCCAACAAACACCTAACTCATTACTCCAGGAAGAGAGAAGAGAAAGACTGGGTGACCGATAATACTGAAAGAGAAAATAGATGAGAATTTTCCAGAATTAGTAAAAGATAACGAACCTCAGAGACAAAAATCTCAACAAATCCCAAGCAGAATAAATAAAAAGAAATCCTCACCTAGGGAGTCATAATGACACCGAAGACATCTAAGACAAAGAAAGGATTTTAGAGGCGGCCAGAAAGAAGAAGACACTTTACGAGCAAAGAAAAAAGCAGACTGAGAGCTGACTTCTCAACAGCAAAAATGGAAGTTGAGCCAACAGTGGCATATCTTCAAAGGGCTGAGATCATAAAACTATCAACTTAGCAATGTACGTGCAGCAACACTATCTCTCAAGAGTGAGGGCAAAATGAAGGTAATTTTGGACAAATAAAAACTGATACCCTATTACAAATAGTCCCTTACTAAAGGAACTTCTAAAAGATTACTCCAGGAGAAAGAAAATGATCTCAGAAGGAAGGTCTGAGTCGTAAAATAGAATAATGAACAAAGAAAATAGTAAACATGTGGGTAAACCTAAAATACACTGAGACTATGTAAAATAAAAATAAGGTCTAATTTGTGAAGTTAAAAAAAAAAGGATAAAGTAAGATAGAAGTAAAATATTGGACAACAAAAGCACATAAGTCAGGAGGGATGCAACCACAATGAAAGCATCCTAAGATCCTTGTCTTGTTAAGAGGAGAGTGAAGATACTAACTTTAGACTTTGCAAAATTATATACATATTAAATTTTCTAAGATAACCAGTAGAAGAATAAAAACAGAATGTATAACTTCCGGACTAGTACAGGGTGAAATGGAAAAAGAAAAAATGTAAAATGATATGAAATCCATAATCATACAGGGAAATGTAAATATACCTCTTCAAGTAATGAAGAGATCAGACAAAAATATTAGGACTACAAAATTTGTGGAGTGCAATCCACAAGTTAATCTAATGTATATATGTAAAATATTGCATTCAGTAACTAGAGAATACACACTTTTTTCAAGCACACATAGAACATGACCATGTATTAGGCTATGAAGCAAAAAAAAAAAGGAAAACAAAATGAAGATGGAGGGCATGAGGAAGGGAGGAAAGAGGAAGAACATCCTTTAACCACACTGCAGTTAAGTTAGAAATCAATAATAAAATAAGTAGAAATAACCTCATACGTTTAGAAACTCTAAAAAGCCACAGTTCAAATAACCCATGGGTCAAAGAAAACATTTTCATGAAAATTTAAAATACGTAGAACTAAAAGGTGACTTTTTTAATGCTACATAGTAAAACTTGTGGGTGCAGCTAAAGCAGTATCTAGAGACAAGTGTGTAGTCTTGAATGCTTTTATTAGAAAAGATGATAGGCTAAGCATCCAACCTAATGTCAGAAAAAGAACAGAATAAACCTCAAAAAGTTGAAGAAAAGAGGAGCAGAAAGCCATGAAATAGAAAACAAAGATACAATGGAGATGGATCAATAAGCCAAAAGTTGCTTCTTTGGAAAAACTAATCAAATTGAGATCCTTGAAGAATGTGTAGGTTAGCCAAAGAAAGGAAGGGGACATTCTAAGTAAGGAGAAGGAAAAATATGAACAAAGGTAAAGAGGAATGGCACAGCACGAAGGTTCAAGATAACCACATGCAGTGCGATGTTGGCGGTAGATAAAGTTCAAGGCATGGACTATGTGAAGTGAGTCTAGAGAAGCTTAGGGCCAAATGTTAATTTAAAAATATTCAACCGTACCAGGTATTTATAGGCTAAGTACTTTACATGATTATATCTTTTTATTCTGGCAACAAACAACTCCATGAGGTGTGACTGTATTATGCCTATTCTATAGATAAAGAAACTGAGGCTCAGAGTAAAATTTTCCCAGTGTTATACAATGTGTTGTTTCAAAACCGTATCTGTGTGGCTCCAAAGCCCATACTTTCAACTGCCATGCTACACTGCATCACTGCAAGGCTTCATATGGAGCCTCCATAATGAGCCCTAACTTTATTCTTCAGGCAAATGTTTGAATTTCCACCCCCCACCAAAAAAAAAACTCCCTCTTTATGATGAAAGTTTGGAGTGCTGTTACAGCTGCCACTACTTTATGCCACCAGGGAAAGATTCTGTTAGACACAGGTGTCCAAGGAGCCCATGTACCCCTGACAGGCAATCTGGCAACACAGAATTAACAGGCAGAATTAACAGGGGCACTTGATTGATTTAAGTTCCTGAAGCATATTTCCAGTTACTACCCAGGAGATAAGTACTGTTCAAGGATGAGAACTGGATAAGCATATGGCATTTTTTTCAACAGATTTACTGAAGTATGATTCACAGACCATACAATTCACCCATTTAAATTGTACAATTCAGCATCCTTTAGTATAGCCACAGAATTGGGCAACCATCACCACAACTGATTTAAGGACATTTTCATCACCCCAAAAAGAAATCCTAACTAACAGTCACTCCCCACTTCTCCCATCAAAAGCCCCCCTCACCCCCAGCTCTAGGCAGCCACTAATATACTTTGTGTCTTTATAGATTTTCCTATTCTCAACAGTTCATATAAATGGAATCACATAACTCATGGTCTTTTGTGCCTGGCTTCTTTCACATAACACGCTTCTAAGGCTCATCCATGTTGTAGCATGTACCAGTATTTCATTCCTTTTTATGGCCAAATACTATTCCACTGTATGGATAGTCCACATTTTATTTATCCTTCAGCTGATAGGCCTTTGGTTGTTCCCACTTTTTGTCTATTGTGAATAATGATGCTATAAACATTAGTGTACAAGTTTTTGTGTAGACCTATGTTTTCAGCTCTCTTGGGTGTATAACTAGGAGTGAATTGCTGGCATGGGGTAATTCTGTGTTTAGCATTTTGAGGAACTGCCAAACTGGTTTCCAAATGGCTGCACCATTTTACTTCCCACCAGGATGAAGGTTCCAATTTCTCCACATTCTCACCAACACTTAGATTACCTGTCTTTTTTATTATAGACATCCTAGTGGGTACAAAGTGGTATTTCAGTGTGGTTCTGATATTCACTTCCCTATTGGCTAATGATGGCATATGACATTTGAACACAGCTCTTAATGTATGCTTTTTTCATATGAGATATTTCTGACAAAACCTAAGAAATAACCTATTGAGACTTCCAGCAGTTTCTTTGCTCAACTGTACATAAAATGCTTAAGTCTTAGCTCATCTATAGAAGAACAGGGATGGGGTAAGGAATCAGATGCAGGGAGAGGGTCGACGATGGGGAGAAACTCAAACATGTCCACTGAATACATTATTTGAAAATTCAAAAGTGGCTTACATTTTGATATGGCTATCAAATGTAATGTAGATGTAATGACTACACCAAAATAGCCATGTCAAAATGCCCTGCTCTGAGCTAGGCACTGATTATTAGAATTAGATTTGGTAAAAAGACAGAGAGAAGATTCATTTATTTCACTCTCTTCCCCAATGTTTGTCATTATATTCTTCAAAAGCAAGCACTTACAGGAACCCTCATACACTGTTGCATATTAACTGCTACAACTTTTTTGGAAAGCAATTTGGCAATACATTCCAAAGCCCTAAAATGTGTATGTCCTTTAACCTAATTATTTCATTTCTGGAAAGTTGTCTTATATCAATGTGAAATATAGGGGAAAAAGTAAAAGTAAACCACAAGTTTTTTTCATAGATGAATCAATCTAAACATTTAATAATATGAAAATAAATAATGAAAAATATTTCACTGAGATATATTGCAGTAATTAAAAAGACATTTATGAAAAATTTGTATAGTGTGAAAAATGTTTAAATTATAATGTGGGCATTAATACTAAGATAACAAAATTATATCAGCTTTGTAAAATATAAAAATTTATGCCTAGAAGAAATACTGAAATGAAATCCTTCAAAATAAAAAGTCACTGCAATACTGAATCACTATGATGTATACCTGAAATTAATATTGTAAATCAACTATACTTCAACTTAAAAATAAAATAAAATACACTGATTAAAAAAAAAGAGAGAGAATCCCACCACTGCAAAACAAGCACTATAAATATTTAGGAGTTTGAATTGTTTTTAGTTACTAATAATAACGTTTCATTGTTTAATTGGGTTTTTAATTAAATATTAAAACCTTTAAAAAACAGTCATTGCATCTCAGTGGTGGGATTAAAAATGGGTTTTTCTATTTTTTGGAAAATTTTAATATTTCAAACAATGTACAAGGATTATTATTTTTTTAATAGGTGTGTTTATTTATTTATTTATTTTTGGCTGCATTGGGTCTTTGTTGCTGCATGCGGGGTTTCTGTGGTTGCGGTGAACGGGGACTACTCTTCTATGCGGTGCGCCGGCTTCTCTTGTTGTGGAGCATGGGCTCTAGGCGCGTGGGCTCAGTAGTTGTGGCACGTGGGCTCAGTAGTTGTGGCATGCGGGCTCAGTAGTTGTGGCTCACGGGCTCTAGAGCGCAGGCTCAGTAGTTGTGGCGCATGGACTTAGTTGCTCCATGGCATGTGGGATCTTCCTGGACCAGGGATCGAACCTGTGTCCCCCGCATTGGCAGGCGGATTCTTAACCACCGCGCCACCAGGGAAGTCCCCAAGGATTATTTACATAAGTGATAAACGTGGTTTTAAATAAAACTAACGGCCAGGCTCAAAGCCCAGTCCTGCACTGAATGCCTTCAGTAAACACTAATTTCCAGTGGTCTTATTTCTAAGGGCCAGGAAATCATACGCTACTTAGAGAAACAGTATGATCCACGGTAACAAGACCTGGCCTGAGAGCTAGGACACCACCCTTGAGTTCTGAGCTGTGTGTCACTTAACACCTTTGAATGGTGGCAAAGTTGAAACAGACCACATACTTACTGCATTCTGACTTTGGAATACAGGTTACGTATGTTATTAAAATGGGACAACAAGCGTACAAAACAAGTATCACGATGCCCCGTGTGACAGAACAAATAGTGGTGGGGATTCATACCCAAATCTAACTCCACACCACACTGACATCTGTAAAACAGAAATAATAAGGTCTACCATGCTTACTGCACAACGTAAAAGTCAACTTAGATAAATATATGTGACAGTTCCACATAAAATATCTAGTTCCTGGAAATGTAAGACTCTAAGGCCCTCCACACTGCCTCTTAATTCTCCAGGAGTTTAATATTACCTGAAGACAGACTTGCATGTTTCTTCTGCCCTCTTAAGCTAAGTCAATAATAAATAAAGACTGCTTTTAGTACGTAGCAAGAAAAAAAATGTTTTAAATTATAATAATGTAGATCATGCAAGGCAAATGATTATTAGATGTTTAAATATCAACAGGGGGAAAAGATTTACAACACAAATGAGACAAAAAGTAACTACCCATAATATTTACAAACCAATAAGAAAAACATAAACAAACAAAATGTAAACATAAACAACCCAAAAGATAAATGAACAAAAAGACATTTAGGCATCACACGGATGAAACAGTACAAATGACTAAAAAACGTATACAAAAAGCCAAACCCGTAGGGGCTTCCCTGGTGGCGCAATGGTTGAGAGTCCACCTGCAGGGGACACAGGTTCGTGCCCCGAGCCTGCGCGTCCGGAGCCTGTGCTCCGCAACAGGAGAGGCCACAACAGTGAGAGGCCTGCGTACCGCAAAAAAAAAAAAAAAAAAAAAAAAAAAAGCCAAACCCTGATGACAATTACAAAAATGTAAATTAAAAGCACATATTTTTACCTATCAGTTTGGCAAAGATTTAGAAGATTAATAGTACACAGCATTGGAAAAGATATGCATGGATGAGCACTTTCAAACACTGCTGGCGCAAACTTGACAGTAACTACCAAAATACAAAGTACACGTATCCTCTGACCCGACAATTCCTAGGAATTTATCCTACAGAAGCATTTGTACACAGTGATGTTTACTGCACCATTCTTTGTAACAGCAAACAAAAAATATGGAAACACATCCGTCAATACGTTTTATGGTGGTATATCCATCGAATGGACTCTTTGGTTGTTATTAAAATGAAATGAATCCGTATGTACTAACAGAGAAAGATGTCCATGAGGTATTGCTAAAGAAAAACTTGCCAAATACCATATATATTGTACAATGTCAGCATTTAAAATAAAATGAAAATTGTTTCTATTTCTATACTATATATGTATCTCTTGTATCTCTACATATGATGTGTAGTTGGTGGCCATTAGTGGGATGTTTTGATTCTCCTCTTTACACTCTCATGGTAGGACTGCATGCCCCAGCCCCTCTGAGGTTCACCATGCTATGTATCTTGCTTCGACAAATGAAATGTGAGCAGAATCACCTCCGGGTAGAAGGCTTAAAAGCCAGCGCAGAATGTTTCATGTTCCCTTCCTCTCCGTGACTCACTGAAGCAGGTGCTGAGCTGGAAGCCTGGGTCTCTGAATAACCAAGATGGCGGGAGCCCTTTCTCGCCCCACCCCCATGCCAAATCTCATCTACCCCCTAGGTGGGAGCAAGAAAGAAACTTCTGTTGTAGTAAGCCACTGATAGTTTGTGGTTGTTTGATACTCCAGCACAATTTAGTGGTCCTGATCCGTATAGGAATAAGAAAAAAAAAAAAATCTGGAAAGATACATACCAAACTGTAATCTTGGGGTTACCCTAAGAGAAGAATGAGAATGGGAGAGGGGAAGGGCAGGAAATGGGGTCAGCGGGACTTTGGGGTTTTATTTTACATACTTGGGAATTGTATAAATTTTCATAAGCACATATTGTTTTTGGAATTTGAACAAAAGGTATTTGTAAATAATCTAAGATGTCCAGAAATTTTTACATTGTTGCTTTTTAAAATTCCAATAACCACAGTTCTGACACAAATAAAATCCCCCTGTGACCATAACGAACAAAATATGAAAACTGGCCTTTGTAAGAGTTCTAGGCAGAGAGACTGAAGGGCTTCTTTGAAAAGTAACACTATACTTAGGGATGACAGCTCGCGAGACAAACCGCCCTATTCTTCCAGCTCCAATAAGGATGCGAAGGTTTTACTCAGATGACATAGAAGCAGATGGGGGAACAGAAGGAGCTGTCAGCAATGCCTGCCAGGACTTAGGGAGCACTTATAAAAACTACTAAATAAGGGCTTCCCTGGTGGCGCAGTGGTTGAGAGTCTGCCTGCCGATGCAGGGGACACGGGTTCGTGCCCCGGTCCGGGAAGATCCCACATGCCGCGGAGCGCCTGGGCCCGTGAGCCATGGCCGCTGAGCCTGCAAGTCCGGAGCCTGTGCTCCGCAGCGGGAGGGGCCACGGCAGTGAGAGGCCCGCGTACCGCAAAAAACAAACAAACAGAAAAATTACTAGAAAACGGTTCCAAAACACCCAGAGAAACAAACATGTACACAAATGGCAGCCGAGGCAGCTGTTAAGGCAGGGCCCGATTTGAGGTGATGCGGAAGGAGAGATTTTAGTCCATCTGGAAGAGAGAAACAAGACCATCGTTCTCTGTGACAAAACCACAGCCTTCGTCGCGGGATCTCAGGGAGTGACTGGGCTGTGGAGGAGCAGCCATGTGGGAAGCAGGGACTCCAAACTGATTAAAGCAACAGCAAGGTTATTTGCCTGTTCACACCAATCAGTTTTCTATTATAAAACTGAATTAAGATGTCATAGAAATTCATCGGAGGGAAAGCCAAACCAACAGGTATTCTTACTTTAAAGCACCAGGCACTTCAAAGATTTTCAGAATTAATCCTCACAAGCCTACCATGTTTTTATGCTCATTCTTAGAGATGAGGCACCTTTGGCTCAGTGAGGTAAAGGAAGTTGTCCAGGGTCACAGAGCCAAGATTCAAACGCATGCCTGGTGTGGACTTTCCAGGGTCAGTGGGGAGGGCTGCTTAGGGATGAAAGTAAGGAGTCAGCCCAGGGAATCTGCTTCTCGTCTATACAGCTAACGGATACATTCACATCAACAACCTCCTTATTTGTTTTATGAACACAAAAGTTAAGTACTGATGTCACCTGAATAGCTAAAATAAGTTTCCCATGGTGACATATATAGTTAATATACCAGACTATGATGAGACAGGCACCAGGTCCAGAATAGAGGCTTTAAAAAGTCAATTAAGGGGCTTCCCTGATGGCACAGTGGTTAAGAATCCACCTGCCAATGCAGGGGACACAGGTTCGATCCCTGGTCTGGGAAGATCCCACATGCTAGGGAGCAACTAAGCCCATGCGCCACAACTACTGAGCCTGCGCTCTACAGCCCGAGAGCCACAACTACTGAGCCCACGTGCCACAACTACTGAAGCTCGCGTGCCTACAGCCCATACTCCGCAACAAGAGAAGCCACGGCAATGAGAAGCCCGCGCACCGCCACAAAGAGTAGCCCCCGCTGGCCACAACTAGATAAAGCCTGCGCACAGCAATGAAGACCTGATGCAGCCAAAAATAAATTAAAAAATAAAATAAATTTAAAATAATTCAGTTAAACTCGTGAAACCTTAAAAGTATAATTGATTTTAAAAGAAAAGAACTTTAAATCAGTGTTATTTAAAAAATTTTAAACCTAAACTACATCACATTGACATTCATGCAAAAAATGTAACTCTAACTCTCCATTATCCTGCCGAGGTCTCTGGGTGCTTTTGTTATCTGCTGTATCCCAAGAACCCAAATACAGCCTGGCACAAAGTAGGCCTCAAAGTGTTTGTTAAATGATTCAAATGAGCTGGTCATGTCTATTTAACCAGTAACCTATATATGCAGATGAAATTCTATACTAGTTGTTTTCTAGTTTAAAAAAATATATAGATCAAATAACCAATGTCTATAGTTATCCAATAGAAGGAAAAGTAACCTTAACTGAATACAGACAATGTGCCAAGCCCTGGGTTAAGGCAATTTACATACATCCCCTCATTTAATCTCACAAGAATTCTGCAAGAGGCATCACTAGCTCACCGATACAGATGAAGAGTCGACGCTCAGAGTGGTTCTGTATGCAGTACCCAACTGGCTTGGTCACACAAGTAATCAGTGGCAAGGATTTTTAACTCATCTGTCTGAATTCAAAGTCCACACTAGCTCCAGAACACAATACTTTCACTCTAGAGAAGCCACTTAAAAGAGTGGCCAATTACTTTTACAATATGTTCTTTTCAAGGAACAGATTTAAAAGAAAAAGAAAATGTATGACTGAATTTTTGCACTCAACTTCTGCTGATACAAAACCAGAATCCAGAATGCTAAGAAAATCGAGGCTATTTACAACAGAGGGCGTGTTTATATAACACAGAAAACCACTCTAACAATTTTAACACCTGCTTAAAAACCCATATTTTTATTTGTAGTAGTTATAGAACTCGAATATGAGCTCCTGGAATTTACTGTCTTTTAAAGGGCTCTAAGGCATTAGTGTGGATTCATGAAGCTATTATATATATTGTATAAGAGTGGCAGTGAATTGTGGTTTTTACGGTGTGACAAGCTTAACTTGCAAAGGAAAAATCCTAGTGGACTAGGCGTTAAAATAACGTGTCTATTGAAGGCGAACATTTGATGGAGTAGGCTATAAACCGTCCCTAAAGGTAATGCTGTTTTCAAAAAATGGAAAGTAAATCTCGCGATGACTATCATTAAAATGAGAAAGGGAGGAATGTTAAACTACACAATTCTTCATTTTCTAATCTGCCTTCTTCCCCGAAGAGTCTGAGACACAGCAGTTCATGCAGCAGGCTCACATCCTGCAGAGGAGCAAGGCCACTCGGCAAGTCAAATGCACCAGAATCTCTTCTCCCTCGTGGGCAGCGATGAGATAGGATTTGCAAGGTGCAGACACCAAATGCTCCCTCTGACAGGCAGGATATGTTTCAATGTGTTTTACTTTAAGTCCTGTTTGCAATGTCACCCTCCTGGTTCTAAGTGACACCACTGCCATTTCAGAGTTATGAGTCAGATGAGGAATTGGAGGGCTAAGAAGTGGAGGATGATAAAACATACTGAAAAGTGGGCTTGGGAACAAGACAGACTCTTTGAACCCTGACCCTCCCACTTACTTGCTGTGCCCAATTCAGTTTCTTCAATTGTTACCTGGGAATAATGAAAATAGAGTAACTCCTTGCAGGGTGGATTTTAGCAAAGGATTAGCAAAGAAGACAGTATAGGATTGCATACTGGCTACAAGCACAGGCCCTGGATGGCTCGGCCACTTGTTACCTGTGTGAACTTGGGCTCAGCCCTGAACTAACCTCCTCTCAATCTCAGTTTCCTCATCTGTAAATTGGAAATGATAAGGGGATCCACTTCAGAGGGTTGCTGTGAGGATTAAATAAAATAATCCATAATAAACATTTTACACAAGTTTTAATGAGTATAAAGCACGTAGAACGATGCCTAGCACATAATATGATATTTCATAAACAGTAACTAACACAGTACAAGTTATAAATAGGATGATAGCATAAGTATATATATATATGTTCTGAAGAAAGGCTGGATACATTTCAGAAAACAGCACTTGATTTTGACACTCTCAGACAAAGAGTTCACACTGTAATAGATCTTGGGATGGGGCTTACGCCAACTACTATCAACAAAGGTCCCTCTATCAAATCTCTCAGTGCCCTCGTTCACGTTAGCTGGTGTCCATGGAACCACTGTGCACAAGTACACAACCGACATCTCCAAGGAGGGCAGCTCACAACAACAGTGGCATCTATCCTCCGTGGTGTCTTTTCCCTAAGGTTTTCTCTAATGAGGGTGTCAGAACTGCAAAAAGAATATACAGGAGACGGGGAGAGAGGCTCACACGGTTGTAAGAGGACCATACAATTCCGTACATATTTATTGAGCATCTACTATGAGCCAGGAACCATCCCTCTCACGTTGCAACTTCACGGTGACTCTATAAACATGATTTTGCTCTTCTAGAATAAACTTTCGTCTTACCTACAAGTTTACAGAGCTAACATTTGTCAACAGTCCTTTGAGAAACAAATTTAGCATGGTGGGCACCATTGCATTAGACCTGACTGGAGTTACAACTGACAACTGAATCGTTTCAGAGAGCTGGCATGGGGCCCTTGAGACTGACAGAGTGGTCATGGGAAGCTCGGTCTATATATGGCAAGAATCTGAGATTATATTCAGCCAGAAGTGCAAGCCTCTCAGCATGGCCTTCGACGTCCTCCAACCTGGCTCCTTCTTCATCTCTCTCTGCTCTGCACACGCTCTCTAAGCCACCATCACCCCATCCTGCATATAAAACCGGGTCTCCCTGCCTCTGCTCCTATTCTGTATGGAATGCCATTTACCCACTCAACTCCCAGGCTGGACTGCAATTGTCTGTATGCATGTCTATCCCTGGAGGGCGAGGAGGGACTTGCCATGTCTATGCCACCCCTGACCCAGGGTCCGCCAGTATCAGCCAGCAGGGAGCAGTGGGAAGGGCACAGAATGGGAGGCTGGTTTCAAGTGGAAACCTGTTTCAAATGCTAGCTCTGCCCCTTACCAGCTGTCGGACCTGGAATACGTTAACTTCTGTGTACTTCGATTTCCTCCTGCGTAAAATGGAGACAAAAGGGCATTTACTTTATTGGTTGTTGGGAGAATCAACTCCTTGGCTATATGTAAAGCACTTAGAAGAGCGCCTGGCACGGGGGAAGAGCTGTGGAAGGCTTCATCATAGCTGCTGTTCATTATCACTGTTACCGTCATTGTCATCAAGCGTGTGCAGAAAAGAGTAAAGTGGAGAAAGAAGGGAGATTGTGCCCTGCAGCTGAGCAAACGTCTGAACTCCCATGCTGGCTCAGCGCTGCCCTGCTGAACAGCCCGATGGTGGAGCCCCTCACCACTCACTCGCAAAAGGAGACACAGAGCTTTCACACTGGTTGGTGCTCGTAACCTTATTTCTTGCCTGGGCTGCTGCCCAACCCCTGCCAAAGCCAGCCAGCTAGGGACTCCCAAATCCTGCAGTGACAGCACAGCATGACATACAAGGGACACTGTAGCTCAGTTCCTTACAACCCAGCCCCCAGCAGACTTCCTGCTCCTAGAATATCAGTGCTGAGCGCTAGAGGTGACCTTTTCCAACAGCACCCCTGTAACAGATGGGGAAACTGAGGCCTGGGGAGGCTGTGCTTACATTTTGTTAGTACCCAGTTTACATAGATGTTTCTTGTCATGCAGCCAATTTTGTGGTAGGTACTAAGAATACCATGACCATGGTTTAAAGCTGGAAGGAGCTTCAAAGTTTACCCAGTCTGGCACTTTTCAAACTCCACATTCTATGGTGTCAAGATGAGATGTGAGCTCTGCTGCAAGTCAATTATTCATTCATTTACGGATCACCCGCCATCTGCTGGGCATCAGGGACACAAGTCAGACACCACTCCTGTCCTCGGGACCTCACAGACGAATAGGGAAGCGTGACTACGTAAATAATCACATGTCTAATAGTGAAGTCTTGTGAGTGAATTATGTTTTAAAATATACTAGAATGAGCATCTCCACGTACATGCCAACATGCTTTCTGAGCAGAACAGGCAGGATTGGGGCTGGAGGAGGCAGTTACAGGTAGCACCCCGTAAACTGCTCACCCCACCGGGTTCACCTGTGCAAGGGCCACACACAGACTCACGTTACCATTATGTGGCTACAGCAGTAAGGAGACTGGGAACCACCAACCCAACCCCATTTGACAGACAGGCAAACTGAGGCCTAAAGAATTTAACTCACTTGCCAAAGTAGCACAGCAGATAAACAGAAGACGCTTAAGATTCTGTACTGGCTCATGTAGGCTTCCAAAAAAATCCACATTCCACAGTGTAGCACACGATCTGACCCCCGCTCACCCCTCCTGCCCCCTCTCTCACCATTCTGCCCCCCACTCTATGACTCAGACCTACTGAACTACCTGCGAAGCCCCAAATGCACCTCTGCTTGGTCCATCCCACTCCCTCGGCCAGGGAGCCAAAGTCGACGACCCCTAAATAATGCCAACTCATTCTCAGCACTCAGAACTCAGCTCAGGGCTCTCTCCTCCAGTACCTGGCCCTGACATGGCCCACCTCTATCTCCTATACCATGTATGCATTTACACAGAGAGAGAAACGCTCATCCCATAAGGTGTTCATCCAATCAACACCTCTATGTGCCGAGCACCTGAGGATACGGCAGTAAATAAAATAAAGGCCCCTGCCCTCGTGGAGCTTACATTCTACTGAGGGAAACAGACAATAAACAATACAAAATATAATGTCACTAGAGTTCAGTGCTATGAAAAAAAAAAAAAAAAAGACGAGTGGAGGGATATTGGGGGAAGGCCTCTCCAAGGAAGTGGTATTTGATCAGAGATCTGAAGTAACAGAGTAAGCCATGCCAATAGCTGGGAAAAGAGCATTTCAAGAAGCAGTAGCAAAGGCCCTGTAACTACTGCAATGATTTCTTTACTTGTGTCTTACCTCCTACTGAACTTGGAGGTCCTTGAAGGCAAGGGTTACATCTTAAGCATCTTTGATTCGCAGGGCCCAGCATCCATAGTGGCCACTACGGACACCTACGGAATGAGTGAATGAAGTCGGCCCAGCACGTGTGATTGCTGATTTCTGAGTCCGTGTGGCTCCATCACTTGAGATCTGGCCAGTTTTGCGTCTCTCTCCTCCCCAGGGCTAAGCTAAGCACAGGCTTGGGTCAATCAGCCTTCTTTAATTCTGTGGCCTGGTCTCAGTTCCTGGATCCTCCCTTCATTAGGACTATAGTACTGATAAGCTCTCCAGCTTTATCTTGTTCTGGTCCACATATCTCTGGTCTGGACCTGGGACCCTGTCCCGAAACCCAGACACCTAGTACTGGGAGCCTCCCTCACTCTCTCCAGGTTTCATAAGCATCAAAGTCCTCCCCTGAACCCCAAGCCCCAAGGCTGGGGGGCCCTGACCCCTGGAATCAGACTTCGCAATGGCTAACACCTCCCTACTTGGAAGTCTGCCCTGCCTGATTCTTGACTGCCCTCCAAACCACACGACCCCTTCTGCTGCGATATCAACCCTCTGACCTCATCAATCCTTTCTGTGGCCATCTCTCTGCATGTTCCAACTTCATTAAACCATTCCTGAACTTCTACCATAGCTAAGACCCAGGGCTAAGGACCTGCGTCCTCGTGTTGCCTGCTACAGATCCTATGCCATCAGCAGACCATCTGGGTCCAAGCCTCCAGATTCGACTACCCCAAACCACAATCCTGACACTCCCAAAAGCACATTCAATAACCTTAGGTGCTGCAAATAAAGTCAAATGGCTTTATCCACTCTGCCAACTGCAACAGATATCTCTGGATGTCACTGGTGCTTCATCCCAGCCCCCAACGGGTCTAAAATGAGTTCAGGGACAAATAACCCACTCCTTCATTCACCCTTTCACCCACCACTTCCTGACACCTGCTATAAGCCAAGCCTTGAAACATAAAACACAGTGCCTACACTGACGACAACGATGCTAATGGTGATGTGATGGTGATAGTGATGGTGGAAGAGAGAGAGGAGTAGTGGTAAGGTTAGTTACCATTTGTTGCACACTTGGGCTCTACTACAATAAGCGGCGAGTCTTCTAATACTAAGAAAACTATGAGATAGGTTTTATTAGCCTCACTTTACAGAGAAGGAAATAGGCTGAAGAGGTGAAGCAACTTGCTCAAGGTCACAGAGCTAAGTGGCAGGGTGCTCAGACCCTAGTCTGCCTGCCTCCAAAGTACAAACGGTTCAACCGCCCCAAGGGTCACCCAGTAAATGCTAAACAAATATAACTTAAGGAAGAAGTGAAAGACAGAGAGGGGATCCAGGCCTCCGGGGACTCAAAAACTGGTGGAGGGGGCAGACATATAAACAAATATCTACCATGTGGGAAGGCCAGCGCTGATGGCTGGAGACCATGGAGCTGGAGCGGAGCTGCAGGGGAGCTAGAGGAGGGAGTGGCTAACTTGACCTGGAGGGGTCTAGAGCCGTCTTGAGGAAGTGACTTGGGGGCTAGACTTTGAAGGATGAGCAGTTTGCGGCTGACAAGCGTGGCGCACAGCAGGAGCTCGGCCCTCAGACCTGGCCTGGGCCGTCCGTCTCCTCTGAGGTCGTCCAGTCCACCCCCCTGTGCCCACGCGGCCGGGCCGGGCCTCACCTCCTTCCACTTGAGCTGGCGAATGCTGATCTTCAGGGCGTCCAGGGAGGTCCTGGCCTTGGAGCTGTCCACGGTGACAGGCCGCGGAGGGCAGTACTCCTCGGACCGGTCCGAGCTCCGCTTGCAGCTACGGCCCTTGCTCCTGGACTTCCCGTACGGGTAGAGGCCCTGCGCCGACATCGGCTTCGCCTGGTACATGGGCAGCGTGGGCGGCGGCCGCGGTGGGACGCGGGCGTCGCCCTCCTCGGCCGCGCGGGGCTGCGCCGGGGTCGGCTCTTTGGGCTGCTCCTCCCCCGCCTTGCGCTCCGGCTCCCCGGCTGAGCCCGGGTCCACGCGGACCTGTTCCTTCGCCGCATGCGCTTTGGCCGCGGCCACGGCCTCCGCCTCCCACCAGGCCGCCAGCTCTCTCTCGGGTCTGCCCCGCAGCATGGTGCTCAGGGCCGGTGCCAGCGCCAGTGCTGCCGCCGCCGCCGCCGCCGCTCCGCCGCCCCGGCCCGCGACCAAACTGCCGCCGCTGCCGCAGCTGCCACGCGCTCCGAGCCCGAGCCAGTTGCCATGATTTCTCAGGCTCCGGTTGACAAGGGCAGTCGCCGACTCGGGGCGGGGCCCGGGAAGGGACAATCGCCGACCCAGCCCCGGCGACCTCATAGGCGAGGGTGCTCACGTGTCCGTGACCGTCGCAGAGGAGGCGGCCATCTTGGAAGAGGGCGGAAGCGGCCTCTGTCCGCCCAGCCGGACAACCCGCCGGCGTTCTGAGCCCGCGGAGTTTGGAGGGGAGAGGCTGGAGGTGAGCTTGAGGGCAGAAAGCCGTTGGGCGCTTGCGGGGCTCGTGAGCCCAGGGGCTGGGCCGGAGAGACAACAATTTCAAACACGAAGCCCACTTTCCCCCACCCCGTACACACTCACTGGGATAACTCCCGGTCTGTTGGAGGAGGCACCGCCTCACCCGTTCTAGGCAGCTCCACCATCAGGAAGCACCTCAGTCTGATGATGGACGTGACAAGTCCAAACTCTCAAGGATTAGCTCCCCGTTTGAGGAAATCCCTTTCTGGTCCTGGGAGAGCCCCAGACTGAGAGGGGAGACACGTTTCCCCGTTCTCAGGGAGCTCCCAATGGCATAGAGAGGCCGTGGAGAAGCTTGCAGATTCGCGGTTGAGTTGACATTAACCAACCCTTTTCATATTAAAAATTATGGTAAGATACACGTAACATAAAATGTATCATTTTAACCATTTTTAGGAATAGCCTTCAATGGCGTTAATACATTCGCACTGTTGTGCAACCATCACCACCATTCGTCTCCTGAACTTTTTCATCTTCTCAAACTGAAACTGTACCCGTTAAACTCTTAACTCCCGTCCGCCCTCCCCCAGCCCGTGAACTACCCGTTCTCCTTTCTGTCTATATGAATTGGATTAATTACCTCATAGAAGTGGAATCATACAATATTTGTCCCTTTGTGTCTAGCTTATTCACTCAGCCTAATGCCTTCATGGTTCATCCATGTTGTAGCATTATCAGAATTTCATTCCTTTGTAGGGCACAATAACGTTCCATGGTGTGCATGGACCACATCGTATCAGTTCATCTGACAGTGGACATTTGGGTTGTTTCCACCTGTTGGCTATTGCGAATGATGCTGCTATGAACATGAGTACACAAATACCTATTTGAGTCCCTGCTCTCTATTCTTTTGGGTTGCCGTATATTTTTAAAGCCGACCCAAGGAGAGGGCTTCCCCTTCTCACCTTAGGGAACCATATTTGTTCTTTCGGGGAATGGGGTTGGGAGGATAGAGCACCCCACACTGAGGACAGTAGCTGTGACAGCCCACACTGGTGAACTTTGCCACACTCTGCAGATGAGATAATGATACAAGAGAGGAAAACGAGAGGAATCACAAGGCAGTATGCAGTTAAGTGTCAAATGAGGCAAAGAGTAAAAAGAAAAATTAGGAGTTCCACGAATGGAGGATTTACTGTAAATTATAAAGCTAGATAAAACTTCATATAAGAGATAGAATATAAACTGAGTCTTCAAGATGGAGTAAGAATCAGCTAGATAGAAAGTAGGTGGGGGAACTTCCCTGATGGCTCAGTGGTTAAGAATCTGCCTGCCAATGCAGGGGAAATGGGTTTGAGCCCTGGTCCGGGAAAATCCCTACATGCCGCGGAGCAACTAAGCCCGTGCGCCACAGCTACTGAGCCTGCTCTTTAGAGCCTGCGAGCCACAACTGCGGAGCCTGTGCTCCACAGCTACTGAAGCCCGTGCGCCTAGAGCCCGTGCTCCGCAACAAGAGAAGCCACCGCAATGAGAAGCCCACGCACCGCAACGAAGAATAGCCCCCACTCGCCACAACTAGAGAAAGCCTGCGTGCATCAACAAAAACCCGACGCAGCCAAAAATAAAATAAATAAATAAATTTATTAAAAAAAAAAAAGAAAGAAAGAAAGTAGGTGGGGTGGTCATTCCAGAGGCTGTGGGCACGGCAGCGTGTACAGTCATGCAGTTGACCCATGGGGCCTGAAAGGGGCTGAAATCCAACTTGTACTCTGCCTGCCTAGCCTCACCCATTGAGGCTTTGTCCACCAGAAAGGAGCACCTTTGCTGATTGGTTCAAAGGCTCCCAGGGCTGAAGGAAGCCCTGTACTGAGAGGGAGGTGAGGAAAAGGTACAGTACAAGTAAATTTGAGAAGGGGATAAATTATGATCAGCTTGAAATGTATAGAAATATCAAACCACTAAGTTGTGTACCAGGAACTAACATAGTGTTGTAATTCAATTATACTTCAAAAACAAACAAATTCATAGAAAAAGAGGACAGATTTCTGGTTACCAGAGGTGGGACGAGGGGAAAGGTAAAGGGTTTGGCGGAGGGGAAATTGGACGAAGGCAGTCAAAAGATAACAAACTTCCAGTTATAAGATAAATAAGTACTACGGATGTAACATTCAACGTGACGAATATAATTAACACCAATGTATGTCATATATGAAAGTTGTTAAGAGGGTAAATCCTGAGTTCTCATCACAAGAAAAAATTTTTTTTCTATTTCTTTAATTTTGTACCTATACAGGATGATGGATGTCCAGTAAACTTACTGTGATCAACACTTTGTGATGTATGTAAATCGGATCATTATGTTGTACACACCTTAAACTTATACACTGCTTATGTAAATTATATCAGTAAAACTGGAAGAAAAAACTAAAATTTATTAGTCCTGTAAAAAAGGGGGGATAATCTTTTCTAGCAGACTAGACTGGTGGAGACACAAGCCTTAGAGGAAGGGTGAACAGGAGGCGAGGCCCATTGGAGCTCCCTGTCAGGTCTTTGAATGCTGTGCTGACCTCTGACTTCTCAGGAAATTCTAAAATGTGCTGGTGGAAAATCCAACCCCACATGGGACTCCTCACAGGGGAGCTTAGTTACGGCTGTTGCGGAGCAAAGAGCAGGTGAGAATCAGGGACCAGGACCACCTCCCAAAATACACAAATGTATAAAGAAGTAGGCCTCACATTTTCCTTCACACACTCACCACAGCTTATAGTCAGAGTTTTACTTGTTTGTTTACTTATAACGGTCTGTCTCACCAGAGTCCAAGTGCCAAAAGTAAGGAGTGTCCTGTTCTAGTTGACCATATCCCAACACCCAGTCAGTGCCTGGTAGACAGTAGGCATTCAATAACCATTTCTTGAATGAATGAATTTGCTAATGAATGAATAAACAAACAAACAAATGAATAAATGAGCAAGCAAATGAATTAAAAATTAAACTCAGATATTCAATAATAAGAAAATACATATGCAAATTATAGCAAATGTCAACGACAGCTTTAGCCGCTTAGGATAAACAGTATCCTGGTGATGTAACATTAGCGAACTGGTGCAAGCATCGTAACCACAACGCTTGAAGACTGTACTGCATAAACAGGACCTGGAAGAAGATAGAGACAAGTGAGAACAGCTGTGGTGCTGGAGACATGCGATCTTGGTTGAAATTTTCCCTCTTGGTTTTGGCAAACTGTATCGACCTGGAGGCTCTTCCTACCTTTGGACCCAGAAATTCATCCCATTTCTAGAGGTTTCTGCTACGAATCAGAAAGGCAGACTAAGCTTTCCGTGGTAACCTAATATCAGTCAGAAACCTCTCCGTCCCAGCCACTGTACTAAGCATTTTGCACACGTTGTGTCATTTAAGCTTCTCAGCGGCCCTGGGATAAATCCCGTTATTCGCCACATTTTACAGATGGTGAAGGAAATCGCTGCTCAGAGAAGAGAAGTCACTTGCTGGAGTCACACAGTTTGTAAAGGCAAAGACAGGATTCAGACTCAGGGTGATCTGACACTAGCACCCAGCTCCCAACACCCACACTACCCCTCACACCAAGCCCTTTGTTCACAAAAATAAGCCACGTATGTTTAAACATAACTGAGTCCATATATACGTATATGTATTTATACCTAAATATATGTACACACTAATTCTCAGCATATGTGGATTACATGAAAATTACATGCAGAGAAAATCTCTGGGTTCAAATATGCCGGTATATTAATAGTGGTTACTCTGGGTGATGGAATTGAGGGAGACTATTTTTAAACTTTTCCGTATTTTCCCAATTTTCTACAATGACCATGCATTGTTTTGATAACTGGAAAAATGTAATTTTTAAATAAAAAATGTTTCTTGATTGTTGTTCTGTCACTTTTATAGCAAGCCCATTTCCGGGGAAAGGGACAGGAAGGGACAGGGGACAGGGGTGTGGGCAGCTTTTACTCCCGTTGGTAGGTTCTGCCCTGTTAGCATCAGAGGACGCCACCAGGTGGCGCGTGAGGTCCGGTTTTTGAAGAGGCTGAAGGAGGATGAGGGGCAGGGCAGGGGAGGTCCCCCGGCAACAAGCACCTGAATAGTACCCAGCAGCTCCCACCCCGCTCCACTTGCGACCACACACACTTCTGCACCTCGTAGGCTTTTGCCAAAGTTTCTCGCTCTGCCTGGTGCGTCCTCCCACTGGCCCTGTCTGCTAAGTGAGCTGTTTATTCTTAAGGCTCAGATCCAAAATCTCCTCTCCTTAGACAAGGTGTGATAGGGCTTCTGGGAGCACTGGAATCCCTGGAGTGATCATTCTTTTTTTTTTTTTTTTTTTTTTTTTTTTTAATGATTCTAAGGGTTTTTTTTTTTTTTTTTTTTTAAATTTTTATTTATTTTTGGCTGCGTTGGGTCTTTGTTGCTTCAGGTGGGTTTTCTCTAGTTGCAGCGAGTGGGGGCTACTCTTCATTGCGGTGGCGTCTCTTGTTGCGGAGCACGGGCTCCAGAGCGCAGGCTCAGTAGTTGTGGCGCACGGGCTTAGTTGCTCCGCGGCATGTGGGACCTTCCCGGACCAGGGCTCGAACCCGTGTCCCCTGCACTGGCAGGCAGACTCCTAACCGCTGTGCCACCAGGGAAGCCCCCTGGAGTGATCATTCTTAATGAGCGAGCAAAAGGCTTCATGTGCAGTTCTGGGTCGACTGTTTCTCAAATAGGTGGTATCTTTTTGAATGACAATAATAGCCATTCTTCACTGAGCACACCTGTATGTCAAGCCCTGTTGTGTATTCTAGCATTTTAATTCTCCCAAGCAACTCTCCAAGGAGAAAAGTACAATCTTCCCCACATGGCTGGGTTGGAGTTTGTGTTCTTCTTTGTGACCTCAGGCAAGTCTTATAACTCCTCTGGCCTCTAGTTTCCTCATCTAAAAAGTGGGGTGAAAATAGGGGATTTCCTGGTGGCGCAGTGGTTGAGAGTCCACCTGCCCATACAGGGGATGTGGGTTCGTGCCCCGGTCCGGGAAGATCCCACATGCCATGGTGCAGCTGGGCCTGTAAGCCATGGCCGCTGAGCCTGCGCGTCCGGAGCCTGTGCTCCGCAACGGGAGAGGCCACAACAGTGAGAGGCCCGCGTACCGCAAAAAAAAAAAAAAGTGGGGTGAAAATAGAACCTATCTCAGAGTGCAGTTGTAAAAACTAAGTTGAAATAGACTTCCTGCACGTAGTGGTCTATGAGTGTTGATGATCATTACGGTTCCCATTTTAGAGGTGAGGGAACTGAAGCTGAGACAAGAATCACATAGTGAGTAAGTGACAGAGCTGAAGTCCAAAGTTCAGCGCAACCAGCGCTAAGCCCGAGTTCTTTGCATTCCACCATTCTATCATGCTGTCATCTCCTGGTAGGTCCTAACCCACTGAGAGGCCCTGGCCTGGCCTTGTGCCCTCTGGGCTTCCATTTGCCCCATGCCAAGTGAGGAGGTTGGCCAGGATGCTCATAAAAATTATGACATTTTAATAAATTGGTGAAGAAGATGGTGTGGAAATGCTGAGTCTTGGTGTCCCGGCTCCATGCACCATGCATCTGTGCCATCAGCGTGAAACCTAGAGAATGGACTTCCTGCTTCCCTTGTTGGACTCTCATGCCGGCCCCCTGGAGACGAAGAGATTCTATCTGTAGGTAATAGAATAACGGCCAGGTTTGTGAAGCTCTAAGCAGGAAATAACATAACTGAAAACATGATGCCATCTTGCATTCTTCAAGTGCTCGGTGCAGGCAGAAAATAAACACCACATTTCAAATTACTTTTCCTTAAAGGTCAAGAGAAATTGAAAGCCATTGCACTCTTCTAACAACAGTCTTCTCTTTTGGAGAGCTGTCAGGGTTTTAAAATATTTTATAAAGCAATCATCTGTATGCAATCAAGATGCCTCACCCCAGTCAGGAAGTGGGGCCTGTTGAAGTGTATCAGTGGAGTTCTACTAGGAAAAAAAAAAAAAAAAAAAAAAACACTACCAAGAATTCCATCTTAACCCAACTTTGGAAAGCAACGTTTTAAAAAAGATGAAAGAAAAGAAAGAAAGAAAGTAAATAAGAAAGAATGGAGGGAGGGAGGGAAGGAGGGAAAGAAGGAAGGAAGGAAGGAAGGAAGGAAGGGAAGAAGGAAGGGAGTGATGGAGGGAGGGAAGAAGGAAGGAGTGTGGGAGAGAGGAAGGGGAAAAATAAATCCCTGATGTTCCCAAATAGCCTAATGTGAGAAGAAATCCTTCTCCTGGTTGGTTTAGGGGTGAATTAAGGGAGGGGATTTCCTTCTGTTTTTGGAGCCTTGCTCCTCCATTTCCCCCACCCCTCCATAACCAATTAACCACCAAGACCCATATTGACTTCCATGGAATTTATCAAATGGATGTTGAAAGAGCTTGAAAAATGTTTTGCCATTTTCCAAAAAGGCTGGTTATGAGGGCTAGACAAGTGATTGCAGCAGCCCTGTGGTCTCTTGTGTTGAACCTGAGTGTAGGTATCAGTCAGCATAGGCTATGTTATGCTGCAGTAACAAACATTCCCCAAATCTCAGTGACTTAACAGAAAAGTCTAATTCTCACTCACCACACATCCAGGGCAGCGGCTCTGGACATAGTAGTCACTCAAGTTCATAGTCTATCAGAAGCTCCATTTTACCATGTGCTTCTATGACCACCATGGGTGGGAAGAAAGGGGACATGGTGACTTACACACTGGCTTTTAAAGCTTCACTTGAAAGTGATGCATGAAGGTTCTGCTCGTACACATTGACAAGAGTAAGCATAACATCAGAGTCAGAGAAGACAGGCGGCCCTCCCATGTGATAAGGGAGGACAGCTGGAAATGTTTAGTGAACTGTCTCATGACAACCACCTCAGATAGGGACCAGGGTGATGAGCCCCAGGTCCCAGAACCACACTTTAAAGGACAGTGTGTGAAACTCAGGTAGCTCAGTGGCCTCCAGGGGCTTCAGGGTGAGGGCAGATAAAGTGCCCAGGTACGTGCTAGGCACTCATAAATAAAGAATAACCTGATGCCAAAAGGATGGATGATGATGGAAGAATAAACATGGATGTTGGAAGGGGTCTTAAAGGTCACTTAGCCTAAGTCCCTGAATCAGAAATGGGGAAAGAGAAAGTGAAATGAGGAAGGGGCAGATGGGGAGTGGGGAAGCAGGGGGAAGATTCTTCTCACCTGCCCTCTCCAAGCAGCAAAGCCCTCCATTGAGGGGAACCCCCTTCTGTCCTCCATCCTGGTAGTAAACAAAGAGTATCATTCCATTTTCTACTGGCTTTAGTGACAGGTGTCCCATGGGAGGGGGCTGTTCTCAAAGACCCAGGCTCCCAAGGGTAAGGTAGATGCTCCACATGGAGGTTGGGGCTGGGTGTCTCCCTGACGGCCTCACCTGCAGACCAAGCCTAGATGAATGGGACAGGCCCCAACTCTGGCCAAGCCTTAGATTCAAAGCAAGAGGATCAGAAGCCACTTCAAACTGTCTTCAACTAACTCAGCTTGCCTTGAACTGACAGGTAGAGAGCGTTCTCAGTTGTACTTAGGGCCATTTCTACAAAAGGAAGCATGACCGTGGTGGACAGTTACATGGATGACCCCAATGAAGCAGCCCAGGTAATGGACATATGACCTGCTCTGGCCAATGAAATGTTAGAAAGGGTGATGTGACCCCTAAGAGGGTCTTACACACTAGGACTGGTCACCCTGGAGTGGTCCCCGATGGAAGCCAGAGCCATGCCGTCAAGATGCCCTGTAGAGAGATGAGAGGCCACATGGAGAGGCCGCCAAGGATGAGAAGTCCCAGCGCCAGCTGCGCTCCCAGCTGAATGCAGCCACTGAGTGACCTCAGCTACACTGCACGGGCAGAAGAACTTCTTTGCAGAGCCCGGTCAACCCTCAGACCAGGAAAAACAATAAATTGCCATTATTTTAAGCAATTTTGCTTTAGGGTCATTTATCATGTATCAGCGAATAGCTGGAAGAGTGACCTTCTCGTGGTCAAGGTCAATGTACAGGATGCCTGCTCAGGTACCTGGACTTGGCTGCCTTTGTGCCTCAGGTTTAACTGACGCTGAGAAACTTCCTTCACTCCTTCCTTCCACACACAGATGAATAAAACAAGGTCCTGGGGATGCAGCCCGTGCGTTGAGGGGCCAGGCGCATCCATACGTAACAGCAGAGTTTGAAGTGCTGTACAAGGGAGGCATGCAAGGTGGTCAAGTTGAGCCTTTTCACCAGGATGAACTTTATTTATATTTTTAAACATTTTTATTGTAGTATAATTGCTTTACAAGGGTGTGTTAGTTTCTGCTTTATAACAAAGTGGATCAGTTTTACATATACATGTATCCCCATATCTCTTCCCTCTTGTGTCTCCCTCCCTCCCACCCTTCTAGCTGGTCACAAAGCACCGAGCTGATTTCCCTGTGCTATGCGACTGCTTCCCACTAGCTATCTATTTTACATTTGGTAGTGTATATATGTCCATATATACACTACCACTCTCTCACTTTGTCCCAGCTTACCCATCCCCTTCCCCGTGTCCTCAAGTCCATTCTCTAGTAGGTCTGCGTCTTTATTCCCATCTTGCCCCTAGGTTCCTCATGACCATTTTTTTTTTTTAGATTCCATATATATGTGTTAGCATACGGTATTTGTTTTTCTCTTTCTGACTTACTTCACTCTGTATGACAGACTCTAGGTCCATTCATCTCACTACAAATAACTCAATTTTGTTTCCTTTTATGGCTGAGTAATATTCCATTGTATATATGTGCCACATCTTCTTTATCCATTCATCTGTCGATGGACACTTAGGTTGCCTCCATGTCCTGGCTATTGTAAATAGAGCTGCAATGAACATTGTGGTACATGACTCTTTTTGACTTATGGTTTTCTCAGGGTATGTGTCCAGTAGTGGGATTGCTGGGTCCAGCTTTTGAAGCAGGTAGTTCAGATAGGGTGGAGTCTGGGATGACTTCCGGCCAGAGGGCTCGGCATGTGCAAAGATAAAAGCATGGAAAAGCCTGGCGCTGTCGGCTGCCTACGCACACCATGTGACGGCTGGAACATCTCCATTTACAGCACAGTGTGGGGAGAGGGCGCTGGGGAGGTGGACGTGGCCAGCCGTTCAGGGTCTTGTGAGCCAGGAGGCGGGAGTGAACACCATCCTGCACTCAGTGGCAGGTGGAGGACACTGAGGGTTTGGAACCAGAGCAGGATGGGGTTGGCTGACGTGGCCCACGTGTCACTTTGGCTGCTGAGTGGAGAATGGATTCGAGGGAGAGAGTCTGCGGGCAGCTGGCAAGACCCCACCTGTTCATTCATTCAGGGAATTTTCACTGAACACCTACTACATACCAGGCACTGTTCCGAGCGTTGGCATAGTTTGGAACTGTGGGAACAGAGAGAAGGGGGCGGACCTAGAGATGTCTGTAAGGAAACTGGGGAGGCGAGTGAGAAAGCAAATTGGGGTGATTCCCAGCCTGTCCCCAGGCTGCCCGACTCAGGGATGGAGGCGTCATTCACTAAAATGGGCCAGAAACAGAATCGGGCTTGGGGGACGACAGTGAGTCAGTTTGGGACAGGTTAAGTGTGGATTGTCAGGAGGGCCAGCCGAGAAGTCTCCCAGACTAAATTTCCACTTATGTCACGACAACGTTAGGCCTGCACGTCGGGGTTGCCAAGTATTGTCCCTGCCTTCAACTTTTCCTGGTCTGTGTTTCTTCCCCCAGTGGAGCCCTTTGGTGGTGGGTGTGAGAGAGGGGACCCCAGGGGCCGCGGGGGTGTGCGCTGGTGGGCTGGGAAAGCCCGTGGGAGACGGGACGGGAGGAGAGGGGAAAGCAGGTGTGGCTGAGGAGTCTGGAGGAGGTGGGGGGACTTCAACACTGGCTGCCGACCTCCAAAGGGACGCCGAGGGGCAGGGGGACAGACGCATCTTCTAGCCTCAGTTTTCTGCCTGTAAAATGGGACTGAGAAAATTGTTGAGGATTAACCCAGATAATCCAGGTAGCATTCTTACCAAAAGGCCAGGCCCAGGATAACCATTCACTGAGTGAGTAAACTATGTGCTTTTACTCACTTTTATTAGATTGTGAGACCCCAGAGTTAAGGCCCAAGAATAGAGACTTGCCGGAGCCCTCTTCAGCTCCAGGCCAAGGAGAATCTGAAAGAGCCAGGAGGGAGGGGAGGGGGGGCCAGGGCTGGGGGAAGGCTGAGGGCAGAGGGAAGAAGCCCCTCCCCACCAACTCCCACAGACAGGGGCGACCTGGGGCGCCTCCCAGTCAGCTCTGCACCACCCGCCCCCGTCTTGATGTCCACGGACACGGCGCACTGTGCCCCCCAAGCACCACCCCACGCGGCCCCCTGCGCCTGGCAAGCCTTCTCTCTTCCTCCTGTTGGGGAGGGGTTGGCTCGGGAGGGGCAGAGGGGAGAGGGGCTTGGCTGGAGGCTCGGACAAATCCTCTCGCCCACACCGGCCCCCAGAGATCACAGTTCAGGTCTCATGGGATGCCTCCAGCAGTGTCTGCCTGTGGGAATCCCATCAGTCCTTCAAGGCTGAGCTTCAAGTCTGCCACCTCCAGAAAGCCCACCCTGCCTGCACATCCTCTTTGTCTGCATCCACTAAGTCAGAAGGGTGCACCCTCATCTCCTCTTCTGCCCTGATCTCAGGCTTATTCCTGGCGGGGCAGCCTCCCCTGGAGAGGCTGTGAGCTCCTGAGAGCAGACCCGTGTCTGAGTCACAGCGACAGGTGACGTTTGTGAGCACCTCTCACATGCCAGGTGCTGCGCGAACTACGTGACTGACTTGCTCTACGTCACTGAATCTTCCCTCGAGCCCTGGGAGGTGGGCACTGAGACCATCCCCGTTTTGCCAATAGGAAAGCTAAGCTACTTACTTGACAAGTGTCTCAGAGCCAGTCACGGGAGCAGCTGGGACCTCCGTGCAGGCCCGTGTGACACGGCAGCAGGGACCTTACCCACCTCACCCTCCAAAAATAGAGTGGGCAGGGCCGGGGCAGCCGTTCCAGGCTCCACCTAGTGCCATCTCCCTGCAGCCTGCTCTGCCGACACCAGCTCTGCCCCACCTGCTATCCCGGGCTTCAGGCTCATTTTCAGAAGGACCCTGGCCAACACTGCCCCTCCCTTCCAAGATCAGGGCGTGAACTGGGCTTCCTCTGAGCTGAGGCCTTCGATGGCCAGGTCTGGGGGTCTCATCCAGGACCCATCACACCTGGATGGTGGTGGCCTCAGTGGCTGGCAAGGCTGCACCCCAGACCCACGTCCACGCCCAGCTGCCCCCGCCCTGGGGCTGCCCCTGCTTCCAGTCTTCAAGTGGCTTCTGAGCAAGGACTGTTGAGGACCCCGAGCTCACGTGGCCACCCCCGTGTCCGCAGGAGCACCTCAGGGTGACCACGCGCCCTGGGCCATCTGGCCCCACCCCCTGCCTCGAAGTCCTCACTTTGCTTCAGCCCCCGTGAAGGCCGCAGCCCCTCCCACGTGCTGTGCTGTGCCGGGCTCTTTCTCTCACCTCAAGGCCTTGACACACCTAGTTTCCTCCTCAGGCCAAATCCACTCGTCTCCAGGCCTCTTCACAGAAGTCCCCTCCTCGGGGCAGCCGCCCCTGAGCACCAGAGTGGCTCCCACCCTGGCGCTCTCGTCATCCTAGTCACACTTGACGTTGCATTTTTTTCCTCCCCCCTTTTTTTAAACTTACGCATTTTATTTATTTAGTTTTGGCTGCACTGGGTCTCCGCCGCTGCACACGGGGGTCGCTCTTCACCGAGGTGCGCAGGCCTCTCACCGCGGTGGCCTCTCCTGTCGCGCATCGTGGGCTCTAGGCGCACAGGCCCCAGCAGTCGCGGCGCGCGGGTTCAGCAGCTGCGGCTCACGGGCTCTAGAGCGCAGGCTTAGTAGCCGTGGCGGACGGGCCCAGCCGCTCGGTGGCATGTGAGATCCTCCCGGACCAGGGCTCGAACCCTTATCCCCTGCATTGGCAGGCGGACTCCCAACTGCATCACCAGGGCAGCCCTTGACCTTGCATTTTAATGTCAGCCTCTCCCCGAGTGTGTGAGCAAGCTCCTGGGAACAGGGCCCTGTGTCACACCCTCCGAGCCCAGCGCGGTGCCAGCGCACGGCAAACCCCACAGAGCTGAGGACAGGAAGTACGGATTTCCAGGACACCGGGGAGGGAGGTAGGGGTCAGTCTGAAATGACGGCCAGGAAAAGCTGCCCACAGGACTGGCATCTAAGCTCACACCCGGGTGGGCAAGGTGGGAAGGGTGTTCCTGGAGGAGGGAGCTGCCTGGGCAAAGGGCAGAGACCCTGTTCTCATCCCCAGCAGACAGATGGGGGGCCTGCAGCCGGCCTGGGTTGCACAACCTGCCCGGGCTCATGCCGTTAGCAGTGGAGCCTGAGTTCAAATTCAGTTGGGCTGATGCCACTGGCCACAGCTGCCACCACTCCTGCCACCTGGCCCGCCCCAAGCCCTCCTCTGGCTGGAGTCCACAGGAATAACTCAGCAGAAAGAGCCCCACCCAGAAAAACCCAACACCCCAGACTGAGCACCGGGCCACAGCTGCCACAGAAGCAGGGAGAAGGGAAGCCCCAGGCCTGGCAAGAGGATTGGGGCCCCCGGATTGGGGCCAAGTCTGCGCCACCACAGGCCTGGGCTACACCATCACAGCTGTTATCCCCAGAGCCTCAGTTCCTTCATCTGTTAAGTGGGAACAACCGTGCCTACCTTGAATAGTTCTTACCAAATGAGGAAATGTGAATAAAACACAAAGCGTCCTGCAAATGTGACTTAGTGGCATATTAATATTTGTATTATACTGACCGTTGGGGATACTCTTGGTTCCTGACTCCCACTTCATATGCTACTCGTACTGTCAGGGCCAGGTCAGATTTGGCAGGGAGGATGGAGTTCCTCTTGGCGGCAGCAGCCCTGGGCCACGGGCCACCCTGGGGCCCACGTAGGAGCAGGGCTCAGACTCCACCACCCGACCCGTCTTCCAACCCAAGGATGCTGGCCCATCACCGGCACTCAGCTTTCCAGGTGTCCGTCATTCTCGGCTTTTGTTTCCGTTCTTTCATTCAGTAAAGCTGTGCTGACTCCCTACTGCATGCTGGGCTTGAAGCCGGGGTCGCAAGCTGAGCAGAATCTCCGGGCCCCACCCCCCACCCCGTGCTCTGGAGCTCACAGGCTAGTGGGGGAGAGAGAACACAGGAGACAGAGGGGCTGCACTGTGATGCCCTGGGTCTGGGGGAGCTCTAGCTGCTCTACCAGCGTGTACAGGCCGCAGTCCAGCCTTTCTGCTGATCTCGTGTGGCCCTCGTCCACCCTTCTCTTTCTCCATCGGCAGCTATGACTTGGAGCTCCGTCTGGAGTTTGGAGCTGTGAAGGGGAGAGCTGCCAGTCTGGCTCTTGGGCCTATACCTCCAGCCTGACTCTACCAATCTTCCGGCCCCTCTGCATCCCCACCCCCACCCCACCAGCACTCAGGCTGCTCCTCCAAGACAGCCTCCAGGTGTTGGGCCTGCAAGAATCCCGTTAGAACAACCTCGGGGGAGCTGGGTTCCCTTCAGTCAACATTTACAGTCACAGGAGAGGTGAGTACTGAGAGCTGGTGAAAAGCAAACTTTGATTTTAGCCAATGGGAGGGCAGAATCACTACTATCCCCATTTTACAGATGAGAAGCCTGAGGTTCTAGTCACTCGTCCATTCATTCATTCATTCCATGATGAAGGCATGAATGCATCGTGCACCAGGTATGGGGATGCACTGGTGCCCACGCAGTTCAGGGCCACTGCCCTAGAGGAGCCCAGGGACACCGAATGAGTCACTCCTCGTGGGATGAGGAGGGTAGATGAGGGGAGGGTCAGAGGAGTCTGCACAAGGAAGCGACAGAGAAGCTGAGACCTGGAGGAGGAGGACTGGGAGGTATACAGGCAGCTCAGGGCTTCCCGGTGGCGCTGTGGTTGAGAGTCCGCCTGCCGACGCAGGGGACGCGGGTTTGTGCCCCGGTCCGGGAAGATCCCACATGCTGCGGAGTGGCTGGGCCCGTGAGCCATGGCCGCTGAGCCTGCGCGTCCGAAGCCTATGCTCCGCAACGGGAGAGGCCGCAACAGTGAGAGGCCCACGTACCGCAAAAAAAAAAAGGCAGGTCAGAGAAACAGCTCAAGTTAGTATTTGCCCCATTATGAGTCAGAGCCATGACTAGACCCCCTGGACTCCACTTCCAGTACTCTTCCCACACATCACGCTGCCGTACCGACTGCCCACATGGCCACGTCCTGCCTTGGGCACTGGGGAGAAGGACTGTGCCATGAATATTGCAGTGTGGGCTGCTATGGGAGCCCAGAGGAGGGAGTTTGTCTTGGAGGAGCGGGAAAGGCCTAGGAGGGCTTCCTAGAGGAGGTGACGTGTAAGCTGGATCTTAGAAGGTGGATAGGAGTTTGCCAGCCAGAGGAGGGCTGTCCATGCAGAAGTAGTAGAGTGTGCAAAGGCTCAGAGATGAAAACATAATGAGCATTATGAGGGCCTCACCTGGGAGGAGGTGAGTGAAGGAAGGGGGTATGTCAGGCAGGGGACATCTCTCAATCCCTGTGGCTTCATCGTGTCAAGGAAGAACCTTGACGAGACCTGAGAAAACCAGTCAGAAGGAGGCAAAGCTGGAATTGAGAAGGGGAGCGAGGCACCAGCGCCAGGGCTGCCGTGCGGGGAGGCGGCCAGCTGCCAGCAATCCAGGCGCTCCTCCATTTATTCCCCAGGCTCTCTCGGAAGCTGATTAGCAATTGTTCCTCCAGCTTCTTAAGAGGCCAGGGGACTGCGGGGAGGGAGGGAGGGGTGCCTGGGGAACTGCCAGGCTTCCACGGAAGGATCCAGATGAAATTTGGGAGGCAGAGGAGACCCCCTCTGAACCCATCTCTGCCCCCTCCATGCTCCCTTCCTTTTCCAACCAAACCTGGGAGAAGGGGGAGGAAGAAAATTTCTAAAAATACTGGGACAAACTGAAGCACATTCTGAGGCACAGGCGTTTTAAAACCACGGAGTTGGAGGATGAAGGGGGCAGTGAGAAAAAAAATCCTTGGATCATCACAGGCAGATCTGAATTTTTATCTCAGGGCATACTTCCTGTGTGACCTTGAGCCAGCAGCCTAACCTCTCTGAGCCTCAGGTTCCTGGTGAAGTGGTTCAGAGGGCTTGGGGAGGCGATGCTGGCACAGTGGCCAGCAAACAGTAGGTGCTCAGTAAATGCACAATGCAGGAGATTTGGGGAACTCAATGGCTATCTCCATCTTCAAATCTCAGCGGGGCCATCCTGGAGCATAGAGAGCCCTGATGGGGAAGAGATGTATAAAGAGGGAGGAGCTGGCTCAGCTCTACAGAGAGGAGAGGGCAGCCTCCACCACCCCCCAACACACTCACAGGCAAAGGCCCCGGCATGGTCTTGACCTGCGCATCCTGGGCGCGGTTCACATCTCAGCTGGGGTAGTGACGCAACAGCTGGCAGTTCTCCTCTGCCTCTCTCTGCTGGGGTTCCCTTTTCATCTCCCTGCCCCCTCTTTTGCTGTGTCCCCATGCCCCGCCCCATCCCACATTCCTCTGCATCCTTGTGTATGTCTCTCTCTGTCTCTGCATGTTTTGCAATGGTCCTATCTACTTATCTCTCTCTTGCTCTGTGTCTCTCTGTGTGTCTGTATCTGTCTTTTTTCTGCCTCAGACTCTGTTTCTCTCTCATTCTTCCTCTTTCATTTTTTGTCACCTGTTCCACCAAAACCAGAGACTGCCTGAGCTAAAGGATTGAAAAATCACTACTTTCTCCGAAATGTTCCACTCCCGTAGTCCTGGCCCTGGTGGCGTCTCTGGTGTTGGGTAGAGGGTGGGCACCCACCCCTACCCCTCCGCTGTGGAGGCCTGGCCTGGGGAAGAACAGAAGCCACGCCCTCCTGGATAAGACCGTTTCCTGCAGGGCTACCATGTGCCTGATACCCTGTGAACTCCTAGTAGTGGAGTTGGGTTATGAAGTCCTATGAACTTGAACTCAGTTCCCCTCTTCCCACCCTTGCCCTGGGTCCCCCGCCTCCTTTCAGATAAGCCCACACCTGCTCCCTGGAACCGAGGGCCTTCTGCAGCTCTGGCCTTCCCAGCTGCCTGTCCTCCGAAGGGCTCCCAACAATCCCCAGACAGGCTCTCCCCTCTCCTGACTCTTGCCTTGGCATTTTCTCTCTTCCAATTGGCTTTCCTGCTTCCGTGCCACTTCTTGTCCCTCAAAGCCCAGCTCCAGTGGCCTCTCCTCAGCAAAACATGGGTCATCCTTGGCTCTGTGCGCCACAAAGCCTGGCCATCCTTCTGCATGACCCTAGTCCCTCTGCCTTGTTTTTCTGGTCTGTCTCTCCAGGAGCTCCTCGTTTCTGGGGCTGCACAGAGAGGCTCAGTGCCAGGCAGATGGGCCCCACCAGATCCTGCAGGGGTCTGTCTGCAGCCCCCCACCCCCTGCCAGCCAGCCCAGGATGGAGGTTTCGTGCCAGTTCCCTGGGGCATCTAGCCCAGACTCCCTGAGGAGCGAAGTCATTCTTCTCCCTGGCAAGCTGCCCAGCCAGGGACTCCAGGGTTGCTATTCGGCCAGCAGCAATCCCAGCCTCTTCAGAGCCACCCCCAGAGACCCTACAGAGGCCTTGTACGGGTGGGTCTGTAGGCAAGATACCACTCTTGTTGTGCAAAGCATCACCCTTCAAATGATCACGTTGGAGGTGCAGGTTGGAGTGGCTGGGGTTTGCTGAGAGTGGGGTCCACCCATGCATCACGTGAGCCTTGCTTCCTGGTGCAAGGGGCAGGGGCTGTCGGGGGAAGGCTGGGGCTGGGAGGCCTCAAACCAGTCCTGCCTCTGCTCCTGACATTGGGCTGCGTGACCTTCTTCTTTTGGAGCCAATTTGTTGCTCAGGACTCACAGATGGGACACCCTGAGGGGCAGCAGAGCGCAGTAGTCATGGCTACCTTGCACCACCCCCTCCCCAGCCGGCTTGGGCTCAGACCCTGATTGTGTCACTTCTTAGTGGAGTTAGTCAAGGCTAAGGCTTCTCAACCTCAGCCCTCTTGACCTTCGTGGGGGGGCGGGTAATTCTGTGTTGCGGGGACGGCCCTCTGCCTTGTAGGGCATTTAGCAGCATCCCCTGTAGCACCCTCTGAGACGTGACAACCACAAATGTCTCTCAAATATTGACAAATGTCCCTCAAGGGTAAAAGGACCCCCCGGTTGAGAACCACTGCCCTAGACAAGTTCCTTAGTTTCTTTGTCCTCAGTTTCCCCATCGGAAAAATGGGAATTAATAGTGATCAGGAGAAAAGCTAACTTGCAGTAAGTGCTCGCTGAATAGGTTCCAAGTTACTATGTGTTTTAGGTTTTAATTAATTGAATCCTCACTGCAGCCTTAAGGGTGGGTGTTTATTCTCCCCATCTTACAGGGAAGGAAATAAAGACATTCAGAAGTTGAGTAACGCCCCCAAGGTCCTACAGCTAAGGAAGTGGCAGATTCAAGGGAAGTCTGCTTGGCTTAAAACCCTAGGTTTGAGGGAGGGGAATATATGTATACATATAGCTGATTCACTTCATTGTACAGCAGAAACTAACACTAAAATTGTAAAGCAATTATACTCCGATTAAAAAACACCAATAAGGGCTCCATGGTGGCACAGTGGTTAAGAATCTGCCTGCCAATGCAGGGGACACGGGTTCGAGCCCTGGTCCAGGAAGATCCCACATGCCACGGAGCAGCTAAGCCCGTGCGCCACAACTGCTGAGCCTTGCGCTCTGGAGCACGCAAGCCACAACTACTGAGCCTGCGTGCCATAACTACTAAGTCTGCGTGCCACAACTACCAAGGCCTCGCGCCTAGAGCCTGTGCTCCACAACAAGAGAAGCCACCACAATGAGAAGCCTGCACACCGCACCAAAGACCCAACACAGCCAAAAAATAAAAAATAAATAAAATAAATAAACAATTAAAAAAAAACCAATAAAACAAAAAACCCTAGGCTTGTAACCAGCAGGGCGATTTAAGGTTGAATGAGGCAATGCATGGAAAGTGCTTTGCACCGTGTCTGGAATTGTTCTAAGTGCTCAGTTAACACTATCATTGTCCCCTGATGAGCCTCTCCAACCCAAACGCTGGCCTGCAGTATCTCCACCTGATTATGAGGCAGCTAACAGTTACTGAGTCGCTACTCTATGCCAAGTTATCACACTTAATCCTGTGAGACAGAACATTCTCTCGCCAGGTTGCAGAGGGGAAATGGGGACTCAGAGAGGGGCAGGGGCCTGGCCTGGAGTCACGCTGCCGGGTGCAGGGTGGCCCGCCGTAGCGTGGCCCTTGGCTGGACCCAGGATGCCCGGGTGACAGGCTCTCCCTGCCTCGGCCAGAACTGCCGGGAGGAAGGAGGTGGGCAGGGTGGCACTGCTGTTGGGGAAGTAGCCAAAGGTGTGTGTCCACCCCTCCCTTTTGTGTTAAACCAAACTTTCCAGTCTGTACAGTATTGAAAAACAGCTGTGATTAGTTAGCAACATTTAGAAACATTAAAAGTGTTGAGATTTCACATTAACATCTATATTTACTGCTTTCCTCTGAAAATTTGTAAGAGATAGTTCACCTGTACAGGTGATAAGAGCAGGATCTGTGAAGTCAGACTATGTGGAATCCAATCTCAGCTCTGCCACTAACTTGCTGTGTGTCCTTGGCTGAATTACTTAACCTCTCTGTGCTGTGGTTTCTTCATCTTTATAATGGGGATAATAATAGTGCTTGCCTCAGGATTGTCATGAAGACTACATGAGAAAATGCTTACAAATCACTTCTTTAGAACGACCCTAGGAATTCCCTGGTTCCTAAGGACTTGCGCTTTCACTGCTGGGCCCAAGTTAGAGCCCTGGTGGGGGAACTAAGATCCCACAAGCCATGTGGTGCGGTAAAAAAAAAAAAAAAAAAAAAAAAGAAAAAGAACAGCAGGACTTCCCTGGCAGCGCAGTGGTTAAGAATCTGCCTGCCAGTGCAGTGGACACAGGTTCGAGCCCTGGTCCAGGAAGATCCCACATGCCGCAGAGCAACTAAGCCCGTGCGTCACAACTACTGAGCCTGCGCTCTAGAACCTGCGAGCCACTACTGAGCCCACATGCCACACGTACTGAAGCCCGTGCGCCTAGAGCCCGTGCTCCGTAGCAAAGAGAAGCCACCGCAATGAGAAGCCCATGCACCACAACAGAGTAGCCCCCGCTCGCCGCAACTAGAGAAAGCCCACGCGCAGCAATGAAGACCCAACGCAGCGAAAAATAAATAAATAAAAGAACAGCCATAGACACAAAAGAAGCATTCAAAATGTTAGCTGTTACTTTTTTTATCATTATTTGCTAATGTTAGTATCAGGCAATGCTGACCCCAAATTCTCCCTCACACACGGTAGCAAAAACAGTCACAGCTGAGTTATGCCACCCTTTAGATGGGGTATGGGCTCTTCCGTTATCCACAGCTCCCGGCACCACAAACCCCAGGCTGAGGCCCTTAAAAGGTCAACACTGTATAGGGGCCTGACTCCTGGTTGCCAAGAGACTTTGGGTGGTCACTCTGTCTGTCTGGGCCACAGTTTCCTCTTTTATAAACAGAAGCACAGAACCTTGAAAACTGAAAGAAGCCAGACACAGAAGGCCACACGTCATATGGTCCCCTTGGAGTGAAATGTCCTGAAAAGGCAAATCCATAGAAGACAGTTAGATGAGTGACTGCCAAGGGCTGGGGGAAGGGGAGTGACTGTTATGGATAGAGGGTTTCTCGTGGGGTGATGAAAATGTTCTGAAACTAGACAGTGGTGATGATTGCACAACTCTGTGGATACACTAAAAAGCACTGAACTGTGTACTTTAAAATGGTGCGTTTTATGGTAGGCGAATTCTATCTCAATTTTTAAAATTCCCAAATGGGAATGCCAGTACTCACCTGGCACGAGGTTTGATGGGATCAAATGAGAAATGGGCCGCAAAGCACCAGCCCCAAAGTGGGTTCCCAGAGAAGGAACATTCCAAGCACCCTGGCCACAGCTAGCTTGGCCCCCTTCTTGGAACTGGGGAAGCTTCTGGTCTTTCGCCTGGGTTTCTCCCCTCCTAGAACTCTCTGTGGCCAGGATCTGGCTGGACTCCTTGTACCTCTGGGGGCCAAGGCCAAGGCCAGGGCTGGCTCTGGTCAAGGACTATGTTTAGGACAGGGCTAGATGGCTTCCCTGCAGGTCACAGCTGCCCTAGTGTCCCGAGGAGGCCCCACTCCATGGTGAACTCAGGCACCCCCTAATGGCTCCTGCCCTCACTGCACTGGGGCTGGGGCTGTTCATTTCCTGCATGGGAGCCTGGGACCTCACAACCTTACCCCAGGGCATGGCCTGGCCCTTCTCACATCCCCCATCTCTCTGCAGAGGCCAGAGTTGCCGAGGGATGAGGGCTCGCCCTAATGCTGCATGACCCCATCCACAGGTCTGGAGGCCCCAGCTCAGCCTCAGCCCCTGGGTACCTGACCAGCTCAGGCCCAGCTCCCACCAGGCCTGGTGGCTGCCAGGTGTAGGTCATGCTTTGTACCTCCTCCGCCTCCTCCAGAATCTTCTACGTGTGCCATGACTCTCTGGACCTGAAGGCATTTGTCTACATCACCCAAGATGGCGTCCAAGACATCCTCCACCGCCATGTCTTCCAGCCCAAGAAAAAGGTGAAGCTCCCTCCCCCAGGCCTTTACAGACCTACCAATGTCCACACTTTCATGTTCACTGATCTAGGCCTGTGTGCGTGTCTGCACACGCACGCGTGTGGCCAAGCGATTTACACTTGCTTCCACCTGAGGGGCTGTGCTCATGCCTCCCCACCCCCACATCGGTACACATGGTCTGTTCTGTGTGTGCGGAGCCCACGGCACAGCAGTGAGGACCGGCACCCACCGCGCCTGGAGGACCAGGCAGTGACCCACCATGGATGGAACAGATGCCCAAAGACACAACTCCAGCACCACCATCACCAGCAAGGCCAGCGTTGCCCCCAGACTCCAGGGACCCCAGATCCTGGAGGGCCCAGATAAACTGCTGGCTTCAGCTCCCTCAAGGTACTCAAGGCTGCCCCCGCAGGTGTGCAGGGACAGGTGGGAGGCTGCGCACGGGCGGGTGATGTATCAGAATAGGGATAAGGAGGTACTTCTGGTCTGAATAGTCTCTAGCTCACACCCCTCTACCTGAGCCTACCCCAGCACCTGCCCCTCTCCTCTCTTTGGGGCTCCCGCCGTGGCCGCAGCCCCTCAGGTCTGGTTCCAGCAGCAGCAGATGCAGAAGGCTGAGGTTTGGGTGAGAGCGGCTAGTGGGCACATGAGCTGGGTGGGTGGGTGCCATCCCGCTGGCTCAGGCCTGACTGGCCTTGGCCCCTGAGATGCAGTTCCTTGAGGCTCAGCTAAGCACCAAGACAGTGGCCTGCAGGGAGGCCCACGCTCGTGGGTCTTTGCTATGCCGACCTTGCACACACTCTCGTGGCTCGGTCAATGCCCAACCGCCCCACTTCGCAGGGAAAGAAACTGAGACCCAGGGAGCCCAAGATCACCCCGCAGGATCTGGAAATGCTGTCCTTAGACGCAGAATGCTGGGCCAAGGCGTGACCTGTTCTCATGCTGCCCCCTCGTGGTCAGAGGAGGGAGTGCCGCCAGGCGTTCAGCCACTCAGCTACCCCCTGCAGTGGGTCCATAGATGTATTGGTCTACTTTTCTCCCTCCCAGGCCAGCTCCCCTCAACCCCTGCCCTGGGGTACCATCCACGTCCTACTTCTCAGTATGGAGGAGCTTCAAGGTGAAAGGGCCCTCGAGCTTCCCCATCCCAGGCTGGCTCCCTTGGGCAGGGACCCCTGGAGGGGCGACCAGCTCTTTGTTGCTGAGTGAGCGTTTGCACCTGTGCCCACGTGACGGCCCTGCTGCCATGTCCGGGGCACGTCCTCAGTCCTCACCCCCTTGCCTTCTCTGATCACACTCTCTTGAATTCTCTCTCCTTGGCCCTGATGAAGAGAGACTCTCCTGGTTTTTCCCCCACCTCCCAGACTGTTCCCTCTCAGATCTTGTGGGCCTCCTGCTCCCCTCTGTCCCTGATGTTTCCTGAGCCTCCGACCTCCCAGCTCTTGCCTGGACTTGGAGCTGGATCACTTAGCAGGCAGGCAGGTAGGCAGATGGCCTCAGGGTCCCGTCAGACCAGCAGTGCCATAAAAGGAAGACCAGGAGGAAAATGTCTGTTTCTATGAACCCATCCATCTGGTGATGATGACAATTTTATAATACATGTGTTATGTTGTACAATTTACCATCCTTCTTTTTGACTAACGAACGGAGGTAGGGTGAAGGCCCCGTCTGGGTGACCTCATCTATTTGTTACTTTAAACCAGCTGTCAATAACCTTCCAGTTCCTAGGATGTCACCAGACCTGGTTCCAACTGCCTCCTGGATACCTTCCCCAAATGTCACCTGGGCTCTCGGGCTCCCCAGATCCCAACCGTTCTCATCACCTCTCCCCTAACCCACCGCCCAGCACTGATAACCACCAAGGTGACTCCACCATCACGCTCACCTCCTCCGGCTCTCTCCCACCATGGCCAATCCCTCACCAAAACCCATTGATCCAGTCTCCTTAACAGCTCTGGAATCGCATCCTTCTCACCACCCCACTGCCGCCCCTGCCCTGGTCCAGGCCACCGCTGCACCTCCCAGCTGGCTCTCCCACCCCCAGCCTCTTCTCGTTAGCTGGCTCTCACATGCCCATCTGATCGTGTTGCTTCCTTGTCTGAGCCTGTCCCCAGATCCCTGATATCCCCCAAATAAAGTCCATGCTCCTAAGACTGGCCTTGAAGGTCCCCAAGAGGTGGCCTTGCCACCCCCTGTGACTTCACGTCCCACCACCCGTGATCTCACATTGCTGCTCCGGGTGCTGAGAAGTTCTCGAAGTTTAATGGCTACTGAATAACTGAATGGGAGGGTGTTCAGACTGGGTGAGGGTGGGGAAAGGCTGGACATGTCATCCCAAGCCGGTGATGACTTCCAAAGTTGTCCACTCTGCCACTAGGGCCACCATAAGGCCACCAATCTGCAGGTGGCTCCAGCTCAGCTTGTATACCTCCCACAATGGGGAACTCCCTCCCTCTTGCCACCACTGGACAGGCCCTACGTTAGCAAGTTCTGTTCCTGGATAGGGGTGGGGAACCAGAACTGAAAAAACCCTCATCCTCAGGGACACTTAAGTGCTTTTTCCTCCCTGGGAGTCCCAGTACCTTGGGTCTGGGTGCCACCGATTATGGCTCAGCTGTGGCTCTAGGAAGCCGATCTGGGCCTGACAGAGAGATTATCAGAATGGCCACCAGAGGGCGGTGCTACCCCATACACGGCCCCTGGGACCAGCCTACCTCCGTGTGTCAGATGGTGTGGGTTTTTCAGGGAGTGTGTGTGCGCGTGTGGGGGTGTGTGTGTGTGTGTGTGTTACTTTGTGTGTCTCTGAGAGGGTTTGTTTGTCCAGGCCAGTTTGTATGAGGTTGTCCATTTTTGCTCACATCTGGGTCCCCCAATTCCCACCCCAGAAAAGAGCGTGTTTGTCACTCCAGGGGCCCCAGGAAAGGACAGCAAGAAGCACAGCCTCACCCTCTGAAAAGCCCCCGCCACCATCACCACCATCAGGAGACTCACTGGCCACACCTGGGCCTCAGGCACTTGTCAACAAGGGCCATGACCCTCATCAGTGAGAAGGGTAAAGGTGCCTGTTGCTGGCTTGAGGCCCAGGGCTTTGAGACACAGCGGATCCTGGCCTGTGGGGCCCATGTGGGCCCAGAGCTCCCCAGGCCCTCCCTCCTAGCCTCACATCCACTCCTGCCCGCTAACACCCTACAAGGATGGTGACTACATGTCCATATTACAGAGGAGGTATGTTAGTTTGGTCAGCCCTGAACTGGGCACTAGGGTACCAGGAAGACTCAGCCCCAGTCCTCACAAGTCAGGCACCTGGAGAATAACATATGAGTACCCCTGCCCACTGCTATAACAGAGGGACATGCCTGGAAACGAGGGTACCCAGGGGAGGAAGCTGTCCCGTTGCCTAGGGTGGCGGGGAGAAGGAAGACTTCTTAGGACCATACTTGGGATGGGTCTTGGAGGACAAGACAGTGTGCCAGCAAGAGAACAGCATGTGCAAAGGCACTGAGGTGTGACAGCAGAGCCTGGCCAGGCTAGGTGCCTGGACTGCAGGTTGTGTGCAGGTGATACTCTGGGGGAAGTATGCAGCACAGAGACGAACCTTCCTCCCAAGCAGGCCGGTTTTGGAGACTGACCAAGCCAGCCCATCCTCAAAGCCAAGGCCGAGTGGGCTCCACTTCATACCTCCAGGGCCTCCACAGAGCAGACAGGTCCCCATAACTGCCCCCATTGTTCCCAAGGACCCAGGAACCCTGGGAATTTCTGCAGCTGAAGGGGAAGAGTGACAGGGCTGAAAAAAGTCCATGGGATTCGCGCACAAGGAGTTAGAGGCTTAGACAGAGTCCAAGAAAGTGTGTCGGGCGCACGGCGAGGGAAGAGAGAAGAGAGGCAGAGACTCAGGGGGAGAGAAATAGAGATGGGAAGAGAGAAGAGGAGAGGCTGAGAGACGGGGAGACAGAGGAAGGCAGGGAGAGGACAGAGAGAGGGGTGCAAGGAGGAGGGGGCAGGGCGAACTTTCTGGGCCTCCCTCCTCGTGCCTCCGGGGCGGGCGCGCGTGGCCGGCAATCAGGCCGGCAGGAGGCAGGTGGTCGGGGCAGACAATGGCGCGGAGGAGTGCAGAACCTGGGACTAAATTTGGCGCCGCCTTTGCAGGGCGCGGGGCCGCCCGTTCATCTCGATGCAAAGGAGACACGAAATGAATATGCAGCGCGGGCTGTAATTGGGCCGCCGCCGCCGCCGCCGCCGCCGCCGCCGCCCTATAATTTTCCAAACAGGATCTTGCAATCAGGGCCTTATTCATTAACGCATAAACAATTTTGTTTCTCGGCACTCGAGCCTGTCAATCACGCCGAGAGGGAACATCTTGGCCGGAGGCGCGGGCCCCCGCGCGCACTCCCACGCGCGCCCCCTCGAGCGGCGCCACGTGGCTTTGTGCCCGGAGGCCCTAGGGTGCTGGAGTTGGAGGGCACGGAGCCCACTGCGGAGTCCCCGGCCCGGCAGATTGGGGAGTGGGCGGCGAGGGAGAGCATGGGTATGGGGAGCCCACCGCGTCGGGTTCGAATCCTGTCCTCCCAGCCTCTGCTTGCTCCCCTGGGGAGGCGCTAACTGTACCCCGCACAACAAGATGGGGCGTCAGTTGAGAGAAAGGATGCCTAGTGCTTTGGATGCTGAGGCTGGAGGTGCTGGGGAGTGCCGAGGGAGGGGCTGCTGAGCTCCTTTTTTTAAAGAGGGGATCAGGGGCCCACAGAAGGCTCCTTATCGTCCCAGGCCCCACCCAGAGTGGGCTCCTGTGACACTGTGTCTCTGAGGGTTCAAAGCGCTTCTCCAAAGAGCTGGCCACCGCCCTGGGCTCACCCACAACGGGGCCTGCGTGCCTGTAGGAACTTGCACGCGCCTGGGTTTGCGAGCCCCAGGGCACGCGGGATTCTGCAAGTCAGCGTGTGACTGTACGGGCTTCGCGCCTGTGTGGTTGGGTCTGTGTGTGTGTGTATGAGCGTGTGTGTCCAGGTCCACCCGCAGATATACCTGCATGAGTCCGACGGGCTGTGATCGTGTACGTGGTTGCTTGGCTCCCTGTGAGACCGTGGAGCTGAGTGTGTCTGCCCAGCGATGGCTAAGTGACAGGGACTGAGTGTGGCTGTGTGGCTGAGGGGAGGCTGTGTGTGTAGAGCTGTGTGACACTTGTGTGTCTGTCTGTCTGTCTGTCTGTGGATGGGCCCTTTGGGGCCGGGTGACCTGGCAGAATAGTGTGTGGGGGTGGCCCAAGCACAGGGTGGGGTCTCTTTCTTTCAGGACAGATGACAACTTCTGTCTGTCCCCTCCTCCCTGGCCACCCCTCCATCAGCTCCACTTCCCCTGCACAGTGGGCCAGGGTGCCCAGACCGGGGAGAGGGCAGCTTCTGCCCTCCTGGCAGCCCCTGTGGAACTGGGGGTTCACCTGCCCAGCCCCCAATGCCTCCCTCAGGCAGTTCTGAGACTCAGCCTCTGCTGCTCCTTCCACCGGGAGAACCCCAAGGCCTCCAGAATTTCAGGTCCACAGCGCTAATCAGCTCAGCTTTACACAGGTAACGGCATGTCGGAGCTGGACAGACGCATTGCATTGATGGAGAAACACAGACCCGGGACAGGAAATGGAAAAGAGACAGCAGGCCGCAGAGATGTCCCACCCGCCACTCGACACTCCACCCCCACCCCCTCCTCTCCTGCACACAAAGAATCTGAGGATGTGCCGGCAGCCAACTGACAGGCCATCAGTCTGCGTAGACACCCTCTTCACAGCTCTAGACCCGGCACCCGGATACCACCCCACCCACTGGTCACCCCCGCGCCAGGCCAGGAAGGGAGGCGGCCGGGGAAGGGGCAGCGGGGAAGGCACGAAGTCAGGAAGCCCGGAGGAACAGTCTTCAACCTGCGGATCCGGCCGCACCCTCCCTGCAGCCTCCCTGCTCCCGTGTGTCTTGCTGCAGGGCTGACCCCAGTCCGCGGGGACCTGGGCTCTCCGTGAGGCAGCTGCCGTGAGCGGCTCCCGGGGACAGCCAATGGGCACCTCGGTGTGCTGGGCAGTGGCCAGAGGCAGTGGCTTTGAATGAGGAGGCCAAGGTTTAAAGTCCAGCCCTGCGGCTTCCTGGCTGGGAGACCTCGGGCAACGCGCCAAGCCTTCCTGTGCCTTGGTTTCCTCATCTCTGAAGAAGAGCTTTGTAACCTCCTCGGCGTCCACTTGGCTCTCGGTGCTCGGTAGATGATAGGGTGAAGGAGAGCTCAGAGGAAAAGACCCCTTGGACCAGATTCATCCCCGGAGCCCCCATGCCGGACTCATTTCAGAGCTTTCACTTGTGGAACCCCTGCCAGGCCCCCAGCTGCTGGAGGCGACCCAGTCAGGGTGTCTTAAGCAAAACTCAGACGAGTTGGTCTTTCTCGAAAAACTGTCCCTTTCAAAGCCCTGGTGACCATTATTTGGGACCATGTGTTTTCAGGGTCGTTGTGTGGTCTCATCCTGGAGGACAGGCTGCTTTGTTCATTTATGGAGGCAGAGCCCAAAGACACTTAAGGGTCAAAGTCTCTTCCCCAAGGTCACCAGCTGGTAAAGGAGGAGTCCAGCCTTGAACCCACTAAGAGCAATGCTTGTCCATCCCTGCTGCTGCCTGGGTACGAGATGGACCTGCAGGTTGGGGACATCCAGGCTGGCCCCAGCCCAGCCTCTGGAGCCAGCAGGTCAGTGGTGGTCACCAGTCACTATCACTTTGGCCAGGTTGCTGGACAAAGTATGACCCAGAAAGAAGACGGCCTGAATGCAGGTTCATCAGGAAATACTGGTTCCGAGGTCCAGGGCATCAGAGCTCAGGTGGTTGGGGGAGGGGATCAAGGAGGAGGGAGAGGAAGCACGTCTCCAGGGAGGTGTAGAGCCCAGAGGCCTGGGTTTCCTTGGGGAAGTCCCTCTGTAGACACCACCTACACCTCCACCTCCTCCCCTCTGGGGCTTGACTTGCATCTATGACTTGCATCCAGGTGACCCATGCAACACGGGCCCAGGGGAAAGGGCTCGGAGGGTTCCTAGCTTACTACTCCATGCCCGTCTCACTCATTCTAGCCCTGGCACCTAGCCCAGTGCCTCACATATAGTAAGTGCTCAATAAAATTCTGTCACGTGAGCCAGTGAGTGAGAAGGGCTGAACCCAAAGAAAGCAACAGAAAAAGGCTGGGAAGAGCTTCCCTGGTGGCGCAGTGGTTGAGAGTCTGCCTGCCGATGCGGGGGACACGGGTTCGTGCCCCGGTCCGGGAAGATCCCACACGCCGCGGAGCGGCTGGGCCCGTGAGCCATGGCCGCTGAGCCTGCGCGTCCGGAGCCTGTGCTCCGCAACGGGAGAGGCCACAACAGTGAGAGGCCCACGTACCACAAAAAAAGGAAAAAAGAAAAAGGCTGGGCATTGACCTCTGTGGTTCCCTCCTCCCCGCCCTAGCCCCAATCAGCTGGTGTCCCCTGAGGTGCCTCTACTGACTCAGCCCCACCCAGAACCTCACTTCCAGTGCGTGGGCTCCAGGACCTAGAGCTGTGCTGTCCAAGGCAGTAGCCACTGGCCACGTATGGCTACTGAGCTCTTGACACGTGGCTAGTCCAAACTGCGGTGCGCTGTCAGTGTGGAACACACACCGGTTTTCAAAGACTTTATACCGGAAAAGAACATCAAATATCTCATGAATATTTTTTATATTGAAAACTTGTTGAAATGATAATATTGTGGAAATATTGAAACAACTTCACCTTTTCCTTTGGGAACGTGTTGTTAGAACATTTAAAGTGACATACGTGGCCCACACGTGTGGCCTGTGTTGTATTTCTGTTGCGAAGCAGTGGTCTGGAAGAGGCTGCAGGTCCCAGCCCCAGAGGAGTCAGGGGCAGACCCCAGACGTTCAGTTACTGTGACCCTAAGTCTCCCAGGGCTCTTGGGCCAGTGCATAGCACGTGGGATCTACCTCAGTTTCCCCATCTGGTGCTCCCGTTTTTTGTGGCCCCAGCATCCTGCATCCCATGTGGAATCATGCCACGGTCTCATTCCTGAGCTAGAACAGCCCTTGCATGGGCCACACCCACCAACTCAGAAGGGGCCTCAGGTATACGGCTACCAACTGACCAACTCAACCTTAACCCAGCCAACCCTTTTAGCTTTTACATCTCTCTGAGTTCTTATACTTCTCTCCATCCCTCTGCCACTCCTCCTGTCCAGATCCCCATTCATTCATTCATTCATTCAGCCAGTATTTACTGAGCATCTATGTACCAGGCACTTTTCTTGGTGCTTGACATACATCAGTGAACAAAGCAGATAAACCCCTCGCTCTTGGGAGCTGACACCCTAGTGGGAAGACGGACAGTAAAGAACAGACATTGTAAATAAGTAAATGGTATGTGTTAGAAAGTATAAATGCTAATTTAAAGAAAATAGAGTCATGTGAGGAGGACCAGCCTCCACATTGCTCTCCCTGGCTTTATTCTTGCCCCTTGACTCATCCTCCATGGGCTGCTGGAGGGATCTCAGGCCCAACTGTGCTACTTTCTGGCTGCCAAGCCCTCTCTGGCTCCCCAGTACCTCCAGGTGAAGGTCCAAGCTCGCTAGCAGGCATGCAAAGCCCCACGTGACCTGGCCCTGCCAACCTCATCCTCCTCCAGCCGCTCACTGGCATGCTCTCTAGAGCCTCCCTGTCGTTCCCTCTGCCAAGAAATCCTTCCCAGATTTCTCTGTTCCTTTGCTCGTTCTCATCACTAGAGGCTCCACTCACTGCCAGGAAGGTTTGCAGTCAGCCACATGTGGATCTCGGCATCCTAGGCCCGTGCGTGTGCTACGGCTACACGCCCGCTGCTGCCATGGCTCACGTGCACGTGTGGATTCTATGTGAGCAGACGTGCCACCTGCCCATGTGTCCTCCCCCTCAGAGAGGCCCAGCCGGGGTCAGGGGCTTCCCAGGTATGTCTCGACTTCCCAGAGCCCCAGCGAGAACAGGCCCTGCAATTCAGGAAGTCGCCATGGCAACCGCCGGGCCCTCGTGCCATCTTCTGCAATCAGTGCTGGGACCTGGCCACCCGCTGGGCTTCCTGGAGATTTGTTCCCTATGATGGGAGGCTGGGGAGGGGGCTCCTAACCCGCCTTCCTCTCTTCTCCTGTCCTCCCCTCCCCCACCCCCAGGGTGGCAGGGCTGCCAGGATGGGACAGAGAGTATTTGAGAAAGGGCTCCCCTGAACTGGAAGCAGGGACTGGAATTCTGGTCTCAGATAAGCCACTGGTCCCTTCCTTTCTCTGCACCTCTGTCTCTTCATCTGTGAGATGCCTCCCTTACAGGGTCTCTGTGGGGTTTGGGACAATAATATAGCACATGTTAGGTGCTCAACTAATGCTGTTATCAAAATTAAAGGTCTAAAACAACCCCTCGCCTTTCAAGGTGCTTCCTATCTGTTGGTTCACAGCAGCCCCTGAGGAGGGTTTTTAATGTCTGTTTCACAGAAGAGGAGCCTGAGGTCAGAGTGGTGGAGAGGAGGGTCAAAGTCACCAGGGTCAGCTGCATGGGGCAGGTCAGGAATGCTGGGGATTCCCAGCAGAAAGGCTCTCTGGGAGGGATGGGGCCCGGGACCATCCTTTCTCTGGCAGCACAAACAGGTGACCCTGCCTTACCTCTACTTCCTGACAAGAGCCCGGCTCTCATCTCCTGGGCTGGTGCCGGGGAGTAAAGCGAGGCCTCTCCCATCCCAGAACCCTGCTCAGTGGACAGAACCCTGAGGCAGGAGGCCTGGGTTCCAGTGCTGACTGGCCCTGTGACCTCAGAAGAGAGGGAGTCTCCTGTCATCGCTGGGCCTCATTTAACAGGTGCTCTAGATTGTAAGATGAACTAGATGACCCCAAGGGCACGTCCCACTCATACAGCCTGTGGTTTCCATTCTATAGCAAGACGAGCTCAAGGGACCTTGCAACCCTGGGCAACACTGACCGGTGAGTTTGCCAAATGCCAGGCACAGACCTCCCTGACCAACCAAGGGGCCTGGCTTCACACACACTCCAGGGAAGTCAGGCAACAGAACAGCGTCTTTGTCCTCCCAGCTCCACCAGGGCCTCGAGTTTCTTAATTAGGAGGCTGCAGTGTCTGTTGCTCCATCTCACTCCAATTCCTGCCAGAGAAGTCACTGAAGTGAGGGAAAAGGCACCACGCGCTTGCCCCATGCCCCTTTTACGCCCATGACCCCGTTTTATCCCCACAACCACTCTGCAAAGTAGGTCGTACTGAGTGCATTTCACGGGTGAGGCGACAGAGGCTCAGAGAGGTGGAGTGACTTACTCAAGGTCACACAGCCAGGAAGTAGCAGAACTGGCATTTGAACCCAGGCCCATCTGATTACAGAGCCCAGTAGAAAGACCATCCTCGATGTCCACTCTACTCGGCTGCCTCGTCCCTCTCTCAGTGACAGCTCTGCTCCCTAGAACTCCTCTTCCTCCTCTTTCTGGGGCCCCTGGTGCTGCCCACAGCACCCCTTCCTCCTCATCCAGGCAGGAAAGATGCTTAGACTCAGAATTCCAGAGCATCAGGGATGAAAGAGCCCTTTGAGGTGAACCACACCCTACCTGACCAGTTCTGCCTCCATACGATGGGGAAACTGAGGCCCTGTGAGGCAGAGCCAGGCCTGGACCCAGAATTAAAGGCACAGACTCCTATCCCGCAGGGGGTGTGGTGGAAGATGTCCCGTCCAGCAGGACTCAGGGGCATTGGTGGAGCTCTGGGGATGCCGCCTAAGGCAGGCGGGTCTGCTGGTCGGGGCTTGAAGGGTTTGGATTTGGATTAGCAGAGAGCGGAGGGAGCCTGCCCGACACGAGGGTGGGGGCTGGGCGTCCTGGCTGAGCTGTGAGGGGTCAGGCAGCCTTGGCCGGGCTCCCACCTCCAGCCCCAGGGCCAGTGCATGAGGTGGAGCTGAAACATTCAAGCAGCTTCCTCTCCTTTGTTGGGAGTGATGTCGCCCATTTCCTGGATGTCCAAGAACCGGCTTCAAACAATAGCGCTGTCAGGAAGCCAGGAAGGGGCTGCTGCCCTGTGCCTGGTCCTGCCCCATCCCTCCCCACCTCCTGAGACCTGGCCAGGCCATCCTTTATGCTTATCTCTGGGAGTCTTATGCCTCACTCTGTCACCAGCCGGCTGTGTTTCTTGGGGCCCGTCACCTAACTTCTCTGGGCCTCAGCTCCCCATCTAAAACTTGGGGATCCGATGCTCACCCAGCAGAACTAGCACACAGATCAGACGAGGTAATAACGATGGTAGTAGGAGCTGCAGTAGCAGCGAATACACTGTACCGAGACAGTACTTCAGGAAGTGCTTGGTACTTGGTAGGCATTTGAAAATGTGACTGGCTCTGAATCCCAGACATGGTCGACTCACATTCTTCAAGCCTACTGAGTGCCAAGCATTTCCGTGTGCCTTATCTGGGTACCATGTGTGAAGACCTACAGTTCTGGAGTCAGACAAAATTGCGTTTAAATCCCAGTTCTGCCAATGATGGGCTGTGTGACCTGGGACAACATCGTGGCCTTTCTGAGCTCCAGTTTCTTCTCAAATAAAGGCAAATAGGAATAAACAAATAAAGTAAATAGCAATAACAAGAATCCCTATTTTGTGGCATCAAATGAGGAATAAATAGGCCAACAGATGTCAAGCATTGGGCACAGTGCCCGGCAGAGTAGACAGACACCCAGAAGATGTTAGCTCCTGTTCCTACTGTTGCCACCATGGGCCTCCGCATCTCGTCCTGCGTTTGCTCACGTTGCTGCCCCTGCCTACGAGCCCTTCCTCTCTGCCGTCCACACCTCCAGCTCTGCACAACTCTTTAGCATCCAGTTGCCACCCCACAGGTAGTCCAGGGCGGGGACATCAGAAGTCTAGGCTCCATCCTAACTTTGCCCTGAGCTCTTCCCTTCTGCAGGCCTCAGTTTCCCCATCTGTAAGGTAAAGGGAAATTGGTCTCTAAGATCCTCCCGATTCTGATGCTCTGGGAGGTGGCCCAGCATCCCAGCTCCATTCCCGGCACTGGACCTGACACTGAGTTGGAGCCCAGACCTGGCGTCCCCCGTTCACCAGTAGGCTGGACTCCTCCTTAGGAGATGAGAGCCACACAACTGGCTCAAGCTGTCTGCAGGCCTGGGAGCTGGGTGGGCGCTTCTGTCCAGGAACATGGCTTTTTCATTAGCGTCATCGTCTGCCCATTAGCCCAAAGCTGACTCACAGGGAACGCGGCGCAGGGGGCTGGTTTCAGTGGGCGCTGTGTTCCCTCAGCCCTCCTCCTCCAGCTCTTCTAGGAAACCTCAGCTCCACTGCCTGTCAAGCCTGCCCCACAGCCCACGGCCGGGTGCACCTGTCAACCTGAGAGGGTCACGTTCACTGCGCACCGACAGTCATCTTGTCACCCAACCAACAAAAGCACCCCAGAAGAGAAGCACTGTTGCCATCCGCAGTTCTCAGAGAAGTGACGTGTGTCTCTCCGTCCCACTAGGAGCAAACCATCTCGTTAGTCACCAGACTCTGGAGCAGCCTTTGGGATCCTGTTTGTCAAGTAAGCGTAGAGCAGTGTGGCCTTGGGCAAGTCACTTCCCTCTGCATTTTCTCTCCTGTCCCTAGTCAGACCTCCATTTCCCATCGTCCGATTCACCAACTCCAAGCTGACAGCTCAGAGTGGAGGAGAGCAAAGACTCCAGGTTCTGGAGCCAATCAGGCCCAGGTTGTAATTCTGCTTCTGTCAGAGATAAAATAGCAATCTTCCTGGGCCAATGGAGAGCCTCTTCATCTTTTTACTGGCTGCCAGGACTGCATTGTGTGGCTCTACTGCATCTCATTCAACCGCTCTGCTACTACTGATGTAGGCTGTTCCTCTCTCTCTGTCCATTTCTACAAGCAATGCCATAGTGAACATCCTTGTATACATCTTACAATACTTGAATCAACACTTCTGTAGTATGAATGTTTACAGGTGTGGAATAGTACACACACTTTATATTTTGATCCTCCAAGCATAATATATCAGTGTATCAGTTTATACTCCTACGGGATCAGTAGGACAGTACCCATCTCCCCACATCTGGGTCAATTCTTTTTTTTTTTAATTTTAATTTAATTTAATTTAATTTAATTTATTTATTTATGGCGGAGTTGGGTCTTTGTTGCTGGGTGTGGGCTTTCTCTAGTTGCGGTGAGCGGGGGCTACTCTTCGTTGTGGTGTGCCGGCTTCTCATTGCGGTGGCTTCTCTTGTTGCCGAGCACGGGCTCCAGGCGTGCGGGCTTCAGTAGTTGTGACTCACCGGCTCTAGAGCGCAGGCTCAGTAGTTGCGGCACACAGGCTTAGCTGCGCCACCAGGGAAGCCCTTGACGTCATCAACCTTTTACGTTTTTGCTAATAAAATGGCATCTCACTGTGGCTTTAATGTGCATTGTTCTGCCTACTAGGGAGGTTAGACATCTTTTCACAGTTGATTGGCCATTCTGATGTTTTCTTCTGCAAACTGCCTGTTCACGGATTTTGCAGAGGTTTCTATTAGGGTGTCTGTCTCCCAACCACTCTTTGACTCCGTGCTCCCTGTTTATCCCAGTCCTGCCCTTTTGGCGTCCGATGCTCAGGTCCCCTCTCGTACTCCAAGTGCTGCTGCCTATTTCCACAGGTGAGCTGTGCCCCCCGGCCCTCCACGCAGCCAGCCTCCGTGTCAGCCAGCCTGAACCCACGACCACAGAGGGCTTCAGACTGGGCTTGGCCCAATCAGAAGGCAGTTCAAGTAGAAGATGATCTCCAAAGGTTTCCTCCTTTAACTTTTAAGACCAAAGCCTTCTTTTTTTTTTAAAATAAATTTATTTATTTATGGTTGTGTTGGGTCTTCGTTGCTGCACGCGGCCTTTCTCTAGTTGCGGCGAGCGGGGGCTACTCTTCGTTGCGGTGCGCGGGCTTCTCATTGCAGTGGCTTCTCGTTGCGGAGCACGGGCTCCACACACTTGGGCTTCAGTAATTGTGGCTCGCACTCAGCTTCTTGGAACCCAGCAACATAAAGGTACTGCATATTCCACAGACAATAAAACACTCATAAAGCCTGTACATCAAACTACTGTCACATCACGTAATACCCTAGTTTCAGATGGCAAGTGAAAGAAACATTATCATCATTTTCTTTCTAGCTTCAACTCTTCCACCAGAGCAGCAGAATTGATTAAAACATGGCTTCCAGAAAGGGCATCCTGCTTAGTTTGCATTCAACCCTCAAATTAAAGGAATACCGGCATGCAATTATAATTCTTATTACCATAGCCTAATCTGACCTTTTATGGATCTTCCTCCCTTTAGTTCACAGATGGCACTTTTTACTGCCACTGTGACAGGGATTTCTGGGCTCTTTTTGAAAAATAAAAACAAAAAACCAGAGCATTCCCTTCTTTCTCCAGTGGCGCTAATCATTGTGGCAGAACCCTGAGCCTCTCTTGGAATACAGAATGCCCTCCTGTTTACTCTACATAGAGGGGTACACAGTTAAGGATTAACTAGGCTACTCCCTTTCGGAGAGGCCAATGGCTGTGCAACATTCATTCAGCAACCAGGCACTGACGATCTGCCAGGAGATCTGCCTGAAGGGGTAGCTGCGGTGTTAAACAAGATGGACTTCTCGCTCCCCAAAAGCACAGCAGCTGAAGTGCAGGAGATGCGCCCGAACACAGAGGGAGATGTGAGTCACTCTGGAGGGACCTGAGGGACGCTTCACCAAGGAGGCACGTTTGAGCTGTGTCTTGAGGGAAAGGTGCACCGAGGAGAGGTGGAGGAGAACTCTGGGGCAGAGCACACAGCAAGAGGAAAGGCGCAAGATGTCTGAGAAGGCGCGGATCCAGTGTGTGGCAGGGATGATGGTGGGAGATGAAGCTGGAGAGCTCTGAGTCAGACTCTGGAATGACCGGCTGTCACACTGAGGAGTGTGGACTTTCTGCAGCAGACTGTGGAGACACCGAGGACAGGGACTGTCCCCGGCATGTTAAAAGGTTGAGGTAGGAAGCTGCAACTGCATTGCGCTTGTACTCACAAAACCACACTCCGGGCAGACTGTTCCCGAAGCACACAGAGCCCTGTCCTGCCTCAGGGGTTTGCTCCTGTGGTTCCCTGAGGCTGGGACACGCTTCCATCAGCCCTTAACTGGCTGTTCCTTGAGGGGGAAGCTCAAATGCCACTTCCTCTGAGAGACCCTCCATGGCCTCTCTTTCTAAGTACATCCTCACCCTCCAGCTATTCGTTTTCACACTGACCCTTCACATTGTTTACCTGTTTATTGCCTCCCCCCTGGAATGGAAGCCCCATGACAGCAGAGCCCGTCTGTCCTGCTCATCATTCCTGCCTAGAATGGTAAGTAGCACGAAGCAAGACGTCAAATATTTCCCGAATGAATTAAAGAATTAATGAATGTATTTCCAGGGTTCTAGCTGCAACTATGCCCCTTCCCTCCCATTGAAGAAAGTATGGTTGAGCATAAGTGAGCAGGTGCGATATTACTTATTCCAAAATCTGTATGCCCATGCCACACCGCACACCAATGAAACCGGAAGATCTGGGGGTGGGATCTGGACATCAGTATTTAAAGGTCTCCAGGTGATTCCAATGTGCATCCAAGGATAAGATTCAATGACTCTGAAGAATAAGAGTGTGGCCTTGGAACCAGACAACCCGCATTTGTTTCTCAGATCTACCACCCAGATCTACTCCTCAGATAAAGTCTGGGGTCACCTCTCCCTAATCTCTTGACTCTGTTCTAATTTATTTTTTTTAAGCAAATACATTTATGAATTTTAGTATCTTAGTAAAATTACCTGTGACACGTTACAAATGCTCAAGACACAAAGAGATGTCACAACCCCAAACAGAGACTTCCTATGTGGTAGAAGCAACTGGTATATTTAAAGCCGAAGTGTGCCATGATCCATTTCAGAGCATAAGAGTACATCTTTGATTATACCAAAAAGCATTTCAGCTAGGACCTGATACCTACAAAGGTGGCAATTTAATCTCAAAGACTTACTCCTGGGCTTCCCTGGTGGCGCAGTGGTTGAGAGTCCACCTGCCGATGCAGGGGACACGGGTTCGTGCCCCGGTCCGGGAAGATCCCACATGCCGCAGAGCGGCTGGGCCCCTGAGCCACGGCCGCTGGGCCTGCGTGTCCGGAGCCTGTGCTCCGCAACGGGAGAGGCCACAACAGTGAGAGGCCCGCGTACCGCAAAAAAAAAAAAAAAAAGATTTACTCCTATCTCTACACAATTAATGTGCTGGTTTGTTGCTCTATAGCAAGGAGGGGGGTTGGAAGTTCTTCAGAAAGATAAACGTGGGTTATAGTTTAATCGTTTTCTGATGTCTTCCATGTATTGGGCACTAGAATACAGACATATAAATAAGACAGAAGGCCAGATCTTACAGTACTAAGACCAGGGGAAACAAGACAACACCCAGTACCATGACAGGCATTACTCAAATAGAGTACTGTGACAATTGCTAGCATTTGCCAACACTGTACAAAGCATTTCATGTGTAAACCTCATTAAATCCTCAGAGCCATCCCAGGCTGTAGGTACTATCATTGTTCCCCCCATTTTACAGATGGGGAAAAGAAAGTACAGAAAGGTTAAGTAACTTGCCTGGGGTCACACAGCTATGAAACAACAGAGCCTGGATTCAGATCCAGACAGCCCAACTCCAGAGTCCTGTGCTTAACCCTCATGCCATACTGTGTCATGGGAACAAAGGGGCAGGAAAGAGCACTTGTGGCTGTAGGAAGGGACGTTTCCTGGGGAAGACAGCATTAGTGTTTGCCTTGAGAGATGGGTCGACTTTCAAGAGGCAGAGATGGGGGCAGGATTGTTTCCCAGCAAGTGGATGGTGGAGGCATTAGTGAAGATTTGGAAGTTGGAAAACGCTCTTGAGGAATGGCATTTGGGCGACTGTAGGGTCTGTGACAAGGAGTAAGATAGTCGTATGGGAAATGGGCCAGGCTAAGGGCAGATTACAGAGTGTCAGGATGCCGGTAAGGGTCTGGCCTTGAGTTAATAGCCATTCAGGAGCCACTGAAGGTTTTCGAGTGTCAGAGGCACGGCAGCAAGTTGGGTCATGGTCTGGATGGCGAGATGGCGGTGGGAGACCAGTTAGGCAGTGGTGTTAATAATCCAAGCAAGGGGAACAAAACCAGGCTAGGACAGTGACAGTGAGATAAAAGAGGAAGTAACAGACATGAGAGGTTATAGAAGGAACTCAACAGGACCTGCTGTGGGCCTGGAACACGGAGAGCAGTGCGCGGGAGTCACGGGAGCATCTCATGTTTTGACACTGGAAGGATGGAGACACCATTCCCTCCGATAGGGAAGACAGGAACAGGCTTGGCAGAGGAAAGGGGGCAGATAAATTTCCTTTGGGAATGTGAGGAGTCAGCCTCATTATTCTTAAGCCAAACCAGCAGGAAGACTTTCTATTATTTGACGCCCTGCTCAGAGATTCTTCGCACTGACTGCTTTCAAATTGTGCTGTGACCTTTTTACCTACTGAAACTGTGAACCCGTCTGGGGTGAGAGATTTTAGGAATTCTGTCTTTACTTAAGACTCTTCAGTCCTAGAAGGCTATGATGTGGTGTGATTCCATCAAGAACGTAGGAAAGCCAAAGTGAATTTCTTCGTTCAAGGAATTCAAAGCAAGGAGGAGGCAAGGCAAGAACTTCTGTCCAACTTGGGCAGAAGTTAAAACATCCTAGAGTCGAGGGCTTCCCTGGTGGCGCAGTGGTTGAGAGTCCGCCTGCCAATGCAGGGGACACGGGTTCGTGCCCCGGTCCAGGAAGATCCCACATGCCGCAAAGCGGCTGGGCCCGTGAGCCATGGCCGCTGAGCCTGCACGTCCGGAGCCTGTGCTCCGCAACGGGAGAGGCCACAACAGTGAGAGGCCCACGTACCGCAAAAAAAAAACAACAAAAAAAAACATCCTAGAGTCGAATTTGAAGCCATTAACAGTTCAAGACTTGTTGCTCTGATTCTAAAGAAGTGAATTAACTTTCAGGGAGGGCCTGGTGCCAGACACTGCAGCCAGATAGATTAATCATAGCTCCTGCACTCAGATACTGTGGTTTATTCCCTCATTACCCAAAGTGTGGTCCACGGACCAGCAACATTAGCACCGAGAACTTACTAGAAATCTCAGATGTCACTCCAGACCTATCGAATTAGAATCTTCATGTAATAAGACCTCAGGTGATGTATATGCGTCGGAACAGAGGAAGACTAAGGGTTTTGGAATCAGGCGTATCTGGGTTTAAATCTCAGTCACTTACCTACGAGCACTTAACCTCTTGGACCTGCTTCAATCAATCAGGGGCCCTAGACCTTGGTTTCCACCTTAGAGCAACCTGGGGAGCTTTCAAAACCTCCATGGCCTGGCCATAGTGCAGACAAATTACATCAGAATCTCTCCGGGGTAGGATCCCAACATCAGTATGTCAGGGCCTCCCAGTGATTCCAACGTGCAGACAAGGCTGAGAACCACTGATGACTCTGAAGGACAAGGATGCGGCCATTGGAACCAGACGATTTTCATTTGTATCCCACATCCACCATTTCATATAGGAAGGAGGAATGGGGCTTCTTAACCTCTCCCTAGGCGTTAGCTCCTCCACCTGTGAAATGACATATCAGAAACTCTTTCAAAGGGCTCTGAGCACTGAAGGAGTTGACACATGTAAAGCACTGGGCACGAGGCACAGGGCTCAATGAATATTTGTTATTACTGATGCAAGTCCCAGCTTCCTTTGCAGAAAGAACCTAGGAAGGAACACACAGTCTGAGGTTATCACAAGAACAAACCTGCAGGCCTGCTTGTACTTTCCCCACCAGGGATGACTTCCAATGACTGGGCCCGCAAGGGGTTAACGGGTATTGCCTTAGTTGTTTTAAAAATTTAAGAATCTATTCTTTTTCTTCTGAACTTGGAGAATAAGGCAACAGTGGCTGGCAAGCTTTTGCAGACGAGTAAGGTTTACCCAAAATGCTCCCAAATAAGGGGTCAGAACTGGGTGGGGGGCAAGGCGCATCTTCCAATGCTTTGTGTTCTGTCCTAACACTTTGGGCAACAGACCAATGCCTCACTGCAATCTCCCCACTTCGAGTATCTAGGAGTTGGAAAGGTCTTTATATATAAAGACTCCATACCACTTTGCTTTCCAGGGCTCTGCAAATGGGAAAGCAAGGCCCAGGGAGCTGAGACTTACACAGGGTCACATGCAATATAAGGGCACGACCAGAAGGTGTAAAGCGACCCCCAGTCAGATGGAGAGGAAATAGCCTAGTAGTGAAAAAGGAACTGAATGAAAGGGAGAAGAAAGACATAACAGTGCTTTGAACCAAAGAGCTTTATAAATACTTGTGGCTTGAACCTGCCCAGGAGGTAGATAAGCATGTTCGCTTTAGCTTGTCCTCAAATTCAACCTCTCACAAGAGGTTAAGAAACACACCCAAGGCTGGAACTGACACTCAGACCTCCCGACTTCCTGGCTTTGGAGCTGAGAGCTCAGCCTCCAACTCCCTTGTCTATCAGGAAAAACATCTGGGTTATAATGCTTGAGGATGGGATATCAAGGGGAAGTGGTGGAAGTTTGGTTCTTTAAGAAACTTTGAGCGAGACTGCAGAAGACCAAGCCAGGAGCCCCGCCCATGGCCTGAGTCCCAAGGCGCAAGTGTTTCTGCACTTCTCCTATCCTAGATGCTTCCCTTGTATGACCCTCAGGGAACTCTATTTGTCAGAGATGTTGGATGGGAAGAAAGAAAGTTGAGACTTCAAAATGTGTGAACCCACACTGGCCCCGAGGCGCTGTCTCAGGTAACCAAGTCTTTCCTTTACACAGTCATTTGTCCGTGATCCCACACGGCTCCCCTGCCATACTGGCAAATGCCTACTTGAAGCAAAGAGAAAGGAACAGGCAGGACCACAAGCAGAAAAAGCAAGGGGAAGTCATCTTTAAAGGCCAAAAGGTTATATGAAACATAATAAAATACAACTGTTTCCTTTAAAATTTTTAATGGGCAGGAAATGGTATAGAATAACTGCCAAGTCACATAAATTAATGTTTTTGTTAATGTTTGTGATTCTGGAAAGAGCCCTCTATCGGTTGATGAAACTACAGGAGAGTTTTCATCACCGCTGCCTGGGTGCATGACTGGGTGTGGGCCACGGACCCATCTTCACATGGTCCAGAAAAAGAGGCGGCTGCCATGTCTGGCGGGCTTCAGATCTCCTTCCGTCTCAGGGCTGGGCTCTGGCCTTGCTCTTGAGTCATAGGGATTCTCTGGTAAAGGCCGATCTGTTTTCACTTTGGTGACCTGCAGCGGGTAAAAGAGGAGAAGCAGAGCTGAGGGGCAGGTGGAGAAGCTGTGAGCATGAACCCACCTCCTGGGGTCTCCTCTCCGCTCTGGCTGCCTCAGCCACTCCCCATCCATAAAGCCCTAGCAAATCACACTTACCCCGAATAAACAATGAAGAAGGCCTAGTTTGTGTCATTCCACATGGAAGAAGTTAGGGATACGGAAGAGAGCACGATTCACACTGTCCTCGGTGAAGGAGTCAGCCCGGAAAAGCACCCAGGCCTTCCTAAGCGGGTCACGGTGACCGAGAGACGAATGAGCGCTAGGACAGCAAGGCCTCCTCCACACGGCCACGCGTCCTCAGCCTGGCTCTGAGGGGGCAACGTTTACTTTCCTCTTGAAGGGTGAGCAGGAGCCAACCAGGAAGATTGGAGAGGAAAAGACCTTCCAGGGAGCCACCAGTGCACACGGAGACAGGGGCGCGGCCTTGGGGCAGCCGAAGCACGGGCCGCGTGCAGAGCGCAGGGAGAGGCAGCCCCTAACCAAGCACGTCCTGTTGTTAGACGTGACGCCAAGCGCGTTACTCCAGTTCACTCTCACACTCCTCGGAGGTCAACCTGCAGGTTCACTGGGACCCCCCAGCTAACGGTGGATGGACCTGAAATGAGATCTGCCTGCTCCAAAGCCCGTGCTCTCACAGAACGCTCGACACTGAGACACGGGAGCCAGGTGATGAACGGCACGCCAAGATGCTTGAATTTTAACCCAAGGGCAACAGGTGTCACTGGAGCAGGGAAGTAACTTACTCATGTCTGCAGGCCAGGCCGGAAGGAGCAGAAGCTAGACGGGGGCGCTGAGCCAATGGGCCAGGCGAGAGAGGGAGCCAACTGGGGTCCCGGGGAGAGAGGAGGACGGCGTTTTACACCCACTGAAACCCACAGAAGTCTCCCTCAGAAACCCAGCAGAAATTGTTCTCATTTTAAAGATGAGGAAACAGGCCCAGAGAGGCAGAAAGACAGAAGGCCATGGTTATCGGTAGTCTTGTTATCTGGTGGCCTCCTAAGCCACTCCACATACTGTGACCAGATCAATCTTCCCAGATGTACAAATTCAAACACCATCTATTGTGAACAGAGCTTTCATGGACACAATCACATAATTCTTATTATAACCACCCTCTGAGGCATAATTATCTCGAGTTCACGGAAGAGGAGCAGAGATGGCTGGCCTGTCTAAGATCAAGACACAGCAAATGTCAAGAGTTGGAGCTGGAACCCCAGTCTTCTGACTACAAGTCCAGAATAGTTTTTCATTTGCTTTTGAAACAGTTCTCTCATCTCTCTGCTATAATTAGAGATCACTAATGGTTCCTTACTGCTTGACAGAGTATTCCAAATGCCTCCAGCTGGCATCTGAAGCTCCTTTAAGGAATTCAAGATGTCTATGAAATAAACCTAGAAAAAATAAAAGGACCCCTTTAAAGGACAAACTACTGGGGAAAGGACAATAAAGCAACTTCCTCTTCTGCACCACACTCGAAATAGAAAAGGAGAAGCATGTGGTCAAACTCATTACCTGGTAAATGGCTGGGCACCTGATTTAACCTTCAATTTCCTATCTGTAAAGCGGAACGAGTAGTAGCTCCTAGGGTTATTAGAGTATACATGAAGCACCCGATGTATGGAACAGGTGCTCCATTAGTTATTTTCAATACTAATATTATTAGGACAATGGAATTATGGGTGAGAGAGAGTAACCCTGCCTAGGAGAGCCAGAAACTTCAAAGACAGACCTGACACCTGAGCTGAGACTGGACGAGTGAGTATGAATTCACTGGGGGCAAACAGGAGGGAAGGGCAAGCCAGTGGAACCAGAATGCACAAGTGAATGACGCTAAAATGGAGGCTTTGTCCAGCCAATTATGACCGTCCTTAGAAAGAGACCGAATACTGAACTTAAGTATAACTAAAGCTGATAATCCTCTTAAAGAAATACACTTTTGAAGAGAGTTCAGATAACAGTACGTTTTCCTTTTATAGGTTTTAAAAAATGTTATTACAAAGATTCAGGAATAAAAATGCTTTCTTAACAACATGATTTGTAAATTCTCCTTTCGTGAGACAGAAATGAGAAACGGTAGTTTTCTCGATTCTATGAAAAAGTTCCACCACTTTCCAACTTAGAATTATCAACTATTTAAAATAATCTGCTCATTTGGAATTAAAATATACACACTACTATATATATAAAATAAATAACCAACAAGGACCTACTGCATAGCACAAGGGATTCTACTCAGTATCTTGTAATAACCTGTAATGAAGTGAATGTAAAAAATATATATATGTGTATATATATACACATATATATATATCTCTGAAGCACTTTACTGTACACCTGAAAGTAACACAACATTGTAAATCAACTATATTTCAATAATTTTTTTTTTTTTTTTTGCGGTACGCGGGCCTCTCACTGTTGTGGCCTCTCCCTTTGCGGAGCACAGGCTCCGGACGCGCAGGCTCAGCGGCCATGGCTCACGGGCGCAGCCGCTCCGCGGCACGTGGAATCTTCCCAGACCGGGGCACGAACCCGCGTCCCCTGCATCGGCAGGCGGACTCTCAACCACTGCGCCACCAGGGAAGCCCAATAAAAATTATTTTTAAATAAAAATAAATAATTTGTTTGGTACAGCAAAGAAGATATCCGAAGTAAAGATATGCCAGATACACACACACAAAAATTGCTGAACCATTCCTCTACTTATGGCAAAAAGCTTAAGACCCAACTATCCACAGATGCCACACACAAAGGGGGGGAACGAACATTAACTGGGGACCTATGTGCCAGGTACTATGCTGGGGATTCACACAGGCTTCGTAGCTTAATCCTCACAGAAAAACAGGGATTAATACTGGTCCCATCTTATAAATGTGGTAGGATAGGAAATGTTAAGAAATTTGCTCAAGGACCCATAGCAATTAAGTCAGGAAACTAACATTCAAATCCACTCAGTCTCCATTCAAACCAGAGTTCTTCCCTCCATGCCTTGCTACCTATGCTTCCCAGAGGGAATGGAGGGTGACAATGCTTAAGAAGCCAGGGATGGGTCAGATCACAAAGGGCTGTGGCATGTCAGGACATGGAGGGGATGCTTTGTTTTGCAAGCAAATAGGAGTGCCCTTGAAAAGCTGTTTGTTTTTTTAAAGGAAAGTGATATTTGACTTATTTTCCACACAGATCATGCCTGTAGTGATCCATCCTCCCCTCCCAGAAATTCATGTAGCCCAGTTAAGAACTCCTGTCCAGGAAGTGGGGGACAGTGAGAGGATTCAAAACAATATTCCAGGAGATGCTACAGGAATTGAGGACTGGATAAAGGAGGAAGGAGTGCAAAGTGAAGAAAAAAGACATTCAGGTTTCTCCCTCTGAGGGTTCAACAGATGGTGGTGTCACAACTGAGACAGGAAATATGGGAGAAAGAAAAGAAAAACAAGCTTTTTTTTTTCTTTTTTTCTTTTTTTTTTTTTTTCGAAAAACAAGCTTTTTAAACTATAGGCATTACTTTTTTTAAATCTCAGGTATGTTCCTGAAAAATCTGGCATAACCTCAAACCTATTTCCCCACAATAAACTCAATGTTTTCAGCTGACGGTGCCCCTAACATTTTGATTATCCTTGTCTACTTCCTTCTGTTCTTCAGTTAACTAATTAATCAAAAACAAATCTGCACATGCTGGGCGAGCTACTTAAAGGAACACTTCTATTAAATAAACTCCCTCCGGACTGTGTATAACCACTCCCTAATGAAGCTGACTGGTCAGTCTGGATTTCTCACATCAGATCTGTACTCACAGAAGACCCGTTCCGGACCACCCCCTGCCTTTCCCCACCCTTAGCGAGTGAGAGAGAGAGAGAGAGAGAAAGAAAGAAAGAGGGAGAGAGCAGCAGGAAACTGTGTTACCTTTGACAGCTCCCCCAGGTCGGGTCGCACCCAGCCCAGTTTGTCCAACACACACTCGTCAAACTTTGCCTGCTGTTTGCGACACCGACGAAATAACTGCAAGCCGGCGTAATCGATGCAGGTCCAGTATTCTGTAAAAGGCTCCGAACAGTGCCGCTTTATCTGCCTGGAAAAGAGGCCTTGATTAGGGGCAGCTCTTTGCAAAACGATGAAAAACAAAAAAGTGGGGAAAAATTTGGTGCAGACCTCATACACACAGCCTTGCTTTTTGAAAGGTACGGGAGTACTCTTACCTCACTTACAAGACCACATGGAGAGCCTCGGGTTGAGAAACAATACATAAAAAAAGATTTCTGAGGAATAAGACCTAACTTCTTTGTGTAGCAAAAACAAATGAATAGAAATGTCAAAAGACTGTGGTCTAAGGGGTATATATTTCACTTAGAACTCCTCACTTGGGACCTATTTATTCTTCTTAGATCCAATCTAAAGATTACCCACTTCGCAAATTTAGAAGAGAAGGAGGCACACTCAGAGATGGGCATGCTGACAGAAGTCAGAGGTGACAGACATTGACAGAGGAGGAGACAGACTATAAAAAGCAAATTCAAAACTAACAAGGATCTTCTGATCCCGGGGTCAATCCGTGTAGAGGCGACCTGCCCTACACGCCTCCAAAGCTCAAAAGCCTTCATTCTATTCGTGTGCTGAACGAAAGCAGAGATTAATCCTTGTCATTAAGAAGAACGTTAAATTATATTTGCTCTCTGTTAAGAAGCAACATAGCATATAATTCATTTTGTGGTAACCAGAAATGGCTGAAGAAAAACTAACTTTTGTGTATAAAAGGGATGAGCCTCCATTATTTTGCGAAATTCCCCTTCTCTCACCATTCAACTTTGCTAGTAATCAAATAAATGCAAAGTCAAACGAGAACAAAATACTGTTATTTTATGTAAAAGCCATATTTGAGGCAGTGGAAGAAGCGTGGAGCACCTCCTTCCCCCGGTGGAATAATAATGAAGTATTTGCTTGTCACACTCCAAGAATCTAGCTACACTCAACACAGGAATCGTATTTAACACGTCTCGGGAAGAACCTCGGAGGTGGCCGAAGGAAATACATGAAGAAAAATTGCCTTTCCATTCCTGCTCAGTTCCCCTCCTGGGAGGCAACCAAGGGGCACCGGTTTCTTATACCTTTGCAGGTATTTTTTTTTGCGGTACGCGAGCCTCTCACTGTTGTGGCCTCTCCCGTTGCGGAGCACAGGCCCCGGACGCGCAGGCTCAGCGGCCGTGGCTCACAGGCCCAGCCACTCCGCGGCGTGTGGGATCTTCCCGGACCAGGGCAGGAACCCGCGTCCCCTGCATTGGCAGGCGGACTCTCAACCACTGCGCCACCAGGGAAGCCCCCTTTGCAGGTATTTTGAGTATAGCCTTGGGGGTGGTGGGATGTGTTAAGAGGAAGGAAGAAGGAATGTCAAAGCCTCGGGAGCTTTACTGGGTTACCTGTAGCCTCAACGACCTGCATTTCTACGGTACACAAAACTGCACCCCCCCTAGCCTCAACTTAAGAATCGCAATGGTGGTGAGCAACCGTGTCCAGTTGGAGTTTTGGACTCCTCCAGTATGCTGCAGCGGAAGAAAGGCTGCAAACCATCACTCTGGTACTTAGGTCTGTGTTCTGGGCTCTGTTACCCTGGTACCCACACTAATAGACAATTACCTACTAGAGCTTACAGCAAGCTAGTTCAGCACCTCAGGAGCTTGTGAAATCCAAACATTTCCCACTTAAACATGCTCCCTCTGAGTCAAAGGAAGAATACTTTGCCAAAGTTCTCTTAGAAAATAAAAAAATTTTAAAGGAACACACATTCCACCTTATTAGCAATCAAATCAATGCAAATTCGAGCAAGAGTAAAACACCATTTTGTACCTATCAAATATTTAAATAATATGCAATGCTGGAGAGGGATACCAGGATACAGGCTGAGGACAACATAAACTGACCCAACTTCCAACTGTAATTCAAGAGCCATAAATCATGTTCAAAGCCTTTTAAAGAATAATCTCACTGCTCGGAAATTTATGCCAAGGAATTAATTATAAAATGAAAATGATCTCTACACAAATGTAATCACTGCAGATTTATCCAAAACAATCAATAATGATGTTTAATAACAAAATTATGGCTGGTTTATCTACGGATGGAATATTACACAGCCATGAAAAATGATGATCATGAAGACAGAGCAACTTGAAAGAATGTTTCCAATAGTTTCAAGTGAAAAAATGAATTTTCAAATGTACACACACCATGACTTTAAGCACAAAAATATCTCTGCATGTGGACAAAGACAGCAGAAGCAAGAAAGAAGGAAAGCAGCTATTGTGTGAAGCAATTTTTTTTCCCTCTAGCGTCATTGTAAGGGACATCTGTGGGTTTTGCCTAGCCAGCAGTCATTCTCTATTCTTCTGGAACATCCTTCAAATTTTCCTTTGGGGAACAACCCCTCCCTATCGCTCGGCAATGCGATTTAGATGAATCTAAGTCTACTCCCCACTTTAGGCCTGACCACTCACAGCATTTTATCTCCTGAAACACAACTGATTCAAAGATATGCACATGAAGTTGACCAGCCAGGCCAATGAGACTCAGTCCAGGGACCACTGCTCATGCTACTGGGTGGCACTCTTTGTCTGGGTCTGCTAAGCAAGGAGCACAGCAGCTTGGACTGGCTGGTGGCCATTGCTGCTAAAGCAAGGAGAGGGTCTCTTTGAAAATGAATTTGACAGAGAAAGCAGGACTAAGAAACTGGGGGTGGGAGATAAGAGGTGAAGCCAAAAGATACCAAGTAGGTGTGAAATTATTTAAGCCCTTGAATCCAGTCCTGCCAGTCTTATTTCTGGACTTTACAGTGACATGAGCCAATTCCCTCTGAGTTGAGTTTCTGTCCTTTTTAATAGAGTTCTGACTAATATGGTTAAAACATTTTTCCACAATTATAATTTGGATTTTTTTTACTTATATCAAGTACAGTGGCCTACCTCAACACTTGACTCTGAACACCTTTCCTTTCCATCATAACTGTGTGTTCTGTAGTAATGATAATGATAACAATCTAGTAAATGCCTATAAGCAAGCCCTGTGCTAAGCTGTTTTTATGTGCCTTTTCAAATTTCTCACAACAATCTTATGATAGGTATTACTCTACAATTTGGAAGTTGGGCTTCATGGAGATTAAAGAACTTGCCACTATTTACAACAGCCAAGACATGGAAGTGACCTAAATGTCCAATGACAGACGAAGGAATAAAGAAGATGGGGTCTATACACACACACACACACACACACACACACACACACACACACACACACACACACACACAATGGAATAGTACTCAGCCATAAAAAAGAATAAACTAATGCCATTTGCAGCTACATGGGTGGACCTAGAGATTATCATACTGATTAAGTCAGAAAGAGAAAGACAAATACCATATGATATCACTTATATGTAGAATCTAAAATATGACACAAATGAGCTTATCTACAAAATAGAAACAGACTCACAGATATAGAGAAGCAACTTGTAGTTGCCAAGCGGGATGGGGGAGGGAAAGATTGGGAGTTTGGGATTAGCAGATGCAAACTATTATATATAGAATGTATAAACAACAAGGTCCTACTGTATAGCACAGGGAACTATATTTAATATCATGTGATAAACCATAATGGAAAAGAATATGAAAAAGAATATATATAACTGAATCACTTTGCTGTACAGCAGAAATTAACACATTGCAATTTTATTTATTTATTTATTTTTATTTATTTAGGCCACATGGCACGTGGGATTTTAGCTTCCCGACCAGGGATGGAACTCATGCCCCCTGCATTGGAAGCATGGAGTCTTAACCCCTGGACCGCCAGGGAAGTCCCAACACAACACGGTATATCAACTATACTTTAAAAAAAAAAAAAAAGTGCCAAGTAATAAAGAACAAAAAGAACTCTCATTTATTGTGTGCTCTACTTTGGTCTATGTGACTGCAAAGCCTTGCATTCCCTACTAAAATTAGTAAACTTATCCTTCCTTTTAATTAGCTGGATGTTCACAGAGATACATATACCTTGATGTTGCAACCAGTGGGCACTGACGTGAAAAGATCTTACCTAAAGAAGTCCAGGGCACACTGGTTGACAAGCTTGCTTTCCTCTAAACACCGCCTCGGGTCCTTCTCTTCCCACCGGCAGAGCATGAACTCCTTGTTGGGCTTATCGCACTGAGCTCCGTAGTGATGGGCCGCAGCTTTCAGCACAGAAGAACTGACTTTCACCTGGGGAGAGGAACAGAGGAGAAGGACCAGATTTGTACCAGGACACCACTTCCTTAACCTCACCTCATGCTGGTCAAGATACAGGGAACAGGAAGGTAGCCCCGTTCTGACTTTGCCAAGAACACTAAAGACAGGGGACTCTGTAATAATCCCTTATGATCTATGGTGCTTCAGAGATCACAGAGCTCTTTCACATGTATGATTTTCCACACCTTCGTAATAATCTCATCAGGCTGATATTACCATCCCCATCCCCATTTTAGACATAAGGAAATGGCAGCCCGAATGGAATCCTTAGATCTTTATGAGAGAGAAAGTGGAGCTCTGAAGGAAGATGGAGGCTTCTGGGATGTACGGGGAGGAACCGACCCTGAGGAGCACTGCTAAGTCTCCTCTCCAGGAATAAAAGTAACAGTGGGAGGATATATAAGATTCCCGGAAGATGACAGACTCACAGAAGATTAGAGACTGGAAGGGATCAGTAACGGCATCTAGTTCAGCAAGTTATTATTAATAATAAAGTACTGAATCTGTGAACTTTTTAAAATTATAGAGTATATCCAAGGCGGTCATCCCTACGACGGTGTCAGTCTCACTCACTTGCACCCCAGCACATTTTCTTGAGAAGCACAGCGTAGCTACAGCCAGCTCACGGTACAGTCCAGAGCCTGTGTAGCAGCTGCTACAGCAGGGGTCCTGCTAGCCTCTTTCTGTACCACCTCTTCCTGCGCCGATACCACAATGTTTGAATTACTGTTCATTGTCTGGGAAGACCATCCTCCTCACTATTCATCCTTTTCAAAACCGTTCTGGCTGTTCTTACAGATGAACACCCTTCCTCCAATAATTCCCATTGGAGTTGTACTAAGTCTAGTTATACAACAAATTAGAAAGGAAAGGGCACTGTTACACTATTGGGTCTCTGCTCACATTTTATCTCAGAGTCTTTCCCTAATCACCTTAGATAAGCTAGCGCCAGTGGTCACTCTATCTGTGACCACTGGAACGTTAGCTCCAAGAGGGTAGGCATTTTGGGTTTTTTTGTTTGTTTGCTTGCTTGTTTGTTTTTTCGGTACGCGGGCCTCTCACTGTTGTGGCCTCTCCCGTTGCGGAGCACAGGCTCCGGACGCGCAGGCTCAGCAGCCATGGCTCAGGGGCCCAGCCGCTCCGCGGCACGTGGGATCTTCCCGGACCGGGGCACGAACCTGTGTCCCCTGCATCGGCAGGCGGACTCTCAACCACTGCGCCACCAGGGAAGCCCTGGCATTTTGTTTTTAACAGAGGTCGACTACTGTAAAGATCTCCGTTCTCCCTAAGTTAAACGAATTAAGGTGGTGTTTACTATGGTCCACCAAGCACCCAAAACAGCGCCCCAGCACAAGTAGCCGTCTAGCACTCACTCTGTGCCAGCAGCAGGGGAGGTAGCAGTTACAAGAGTTAAGAATACGTGAATGATGCCGTCTCACCCAGAACACAGTATGTCTCTCCATTTATTTAGCTCATTCTCACTTTCTTTGGTCAAAATTACAGTTTCCTTCATACAGGAAACTTGCATATTTCTTGTTTATTCCTCAGTGTTCTCACATTTTGGATACTATCTAAATGGGACATTTTCCCCTTAGATTTTCAAGTTGGTTACTGCTTGTTTTTACACTGTATCTTCTCTGTAACCATAGTCTACTGAACTCTTGTCAGTTCTAATAGGAAACTCAAGAGGATTAAGAGAAAAGCTTCCATTTACAAATAAAAACTGCCTCCCTTCCTCTCTGATACTTACATCTTTCTGTCCTTCTTCCTCTCTTTCCCTGTCTTAATGCTCTGACCAAAACTTCCAGGATGAGACAGACAAACAGCAATGGCAGTAGGCGCCCTTGCCTTGTTCTAAACTTTAAAGTAGTTTGGTATGATACTGGCTGTTGGTGTCTGGGATATACTTGTTGGACGTTCCTCATTAGGGAAGTTTCTTTCTAACCATAAATGGCTTTGTTGCACTGTTGTTTCCTCCACCAGGAAAGACTGAAATTTTCAGGTTTCTTTTTCATTAATCTATAAATGTACTGTAGAGCATGAACAGATTTTCTAAAACTGACCCATTGTACCTAGAATAAAATCTAGTTTGTCCTAGTGCATTATGCCTTAAGATACTCCTGGATTTGATCTGCAAATATGTATTAAGAACTTTTACATGAGAATAATTTTATAATTATCATTTTTATAATAATAAAAATTTTATAATTTCATTTTTCAGGAATTTCACACAGCTTAGGTTAAATTATTAATATTTTTAATAAGATAAAAGGCAAGGAAAGATGAAGAGATAATTCATCTACACACTATAGGAAGAGAAGAATAAAGTTATAACTTTGACTACTAATATTACAACTGTTCTAATTATCAAAGTAAAGGTAAATTTAGGATGTAAGTGAAATTTGCCATGACAATTCTAATACGCTCATTTAAAAATCTGTAAAATTTTGTATTCGAGTTTTTATAATAGTTTACTTAGGTTAATTGAGTGGTACACGTTTGCTTGCTATATTACCTGTAAAGAGCTGGGAGACTAAAAAATCAAGACGCAAACTTTTTTTAAAGCTTAATATATTTAAAAAATTAAGTTAGCTGCATTTATTTCCTTGTCAAATGTCTTAAAACATCTTTAAATGGCTGATTTAATGTCTTAAAACATCTTTAAATGGCTGATTTAATTACTCCGATGCCTTCACAGCTATCACGCCCCCAAAAGCCTATGGCTTTCTTTGCTTTACTTCCCCACAAGTGTAGAGGTCTTATCCCAGTCTAGGTTATGTCCATGTTGTTGCGCACATAAAACACGCCCTGTCACAGGGAAACCAAGGCTGAGAACCACTCACTGAATTTATTTCCTTAGGAAAAGGAGCAATGTGCTCGAGATGGCACAGCAAGTCAGTGGCAAGCGCAGGACTAGCACCAGAAAGTGTGACCTCCAATCAGGCCTCTCCCCATTGCATCACTGAGGAGGCAAAGAACTTCAGATGTCACCACCACCCCTCACCTGCTTCTTCACTAATACTGACAAGTTCCAACAGAAGCCACAGCTTTTCACAGCTGCTTACTGTGAATACCCTCTCAGATTCATTCAGCTCCCTTTGTCTCAAAGAACACAGAATTTCAATGCCCCTCCTCATCTGTCCTCATAACAGCCTCACTGCACAGCAGGTTTAGATGGTCTGCAGGTGCGGAAACAGAGGCAGAAGAAGTCCCACAATCTACGAGCAGTCTTCTAGTCCTGTTCTCTCTTCCTTAAACCAGATCTGCACCTTTTTTTTTGTAGTTCTTAATTTATACTAGGTTTTGTATTTTGCTTAATTTATGTAAAATGGAGGATGACAGTACTTAGTTGATAGAACTGTTGTCAGGGTTAACACACATTAAAAATATGAAGAACAGTGCCTAGCACATAGAAGCACATCATAAATATTGGCCATTATTTTTACTCAAAATCGTTAATGTGTACAAGGATTTTCCTGCCCAAAGCTTCTGACTATTTTTCCATAGGCATGTGTCATATAAGGTCAATGAGGTCCAAAATAGGTTGAACTTGCTTCTCAAACCCACTCCTTCTGGCTTCCCCAGTTCTGTCAAGTTGCAAATCTGACACCGAATCCTCAACCTTTGCTGCCTCTGATACCTAAGTCATTGCAGAGTCGGATCAATTCTAGATAAATGCATTCTTTCCTCTCTGTAAGCACAGTCACCAATCATGCTGGGGTCAATAATATCTTCCTCAGTTATTGGTTTCCTGCTTTTCTTATTCCTCTCTTCCAACCATTCTTCACAGAGCTGCTGTCCTAAAAGACAATTCTTATTTTACTCTGTTATTAAAACAAATTAGCAACAAAACCCTTGAAGGATTCAGGCTTAACAGCAGAATAAGGCCTAAGTTTCTACTTAAGTATTCAAACCCTTCAGATCCCAACTATCCTTCTGGCCTTCTCACCCACCAGACTTTAAAAAGGTACTGGCTGTCCTCTAGGACACTGAACTCACTTTCCTGGAACCCATTTTTGGCCTCACCTGCTTACCTTTGCTCAGATCCTGCTTTGTTTAGAAAGTTCTTCTCTCCATCTCTGCCTGTAAATGCCATTCTTCAAATGACATTTAGCCAAGTCTTACATTATACCCAAGAAGTGCTTTCTCTGTTCCCTTCATAGCCTCAGAGAACTACACAGCTGGAATCACTTCATCTTACAAATAAAATAACTGTGTCTGCAAATGGGAAAAGTGACTCATCGAGGTAACCGAATAGTTAGGCCTAGAATTTAGATACAACTTCAAATCCTACCCTCTTTTCTTAAACCATGTCTGCCCCTCTTCTGTAGCATTTAATCATACTTGGTTTTGTATTTTAGCTATTTATGTAATTATCTGTTCCTCAGTTCAACTGTGTGAACTCTAAAGGCAAATTTATTCCAGAAATAGAACACGTGCAAGAAGCAGAACCTCAGATGACTGCTGAACCAAATTAAAGTGCCAGTGAAAAATACAGCAGCTCTAAGTCTTAACCCAGCTTCACAGTCGGGCAAGAAACAGACTGTTGGCAGTACCCACACGTCCCCACCCCCAACCTTTGGTACATGTCACTTTATTATAATAATTAAAATAATATAATAATAGTTGCCATTCTCACAGGCATATAAGATGAAGTGAAATAATGCAGGTAAAACACTTAACACAGGGCCTGGGATATAATTTTTGGCATGTAATTTTTCATCTTCCCCTCCCTCTCCTCCAGTGTAGCCTCATTATCCAGTCCTGTCCTGGCACTTTTTTTGCCTTAAAATCTTCCACCTCTCCCCACCACCTCACTTACAGGATGAAGTCCAAACTGCTCAGTCTGGCCTTGTGAAAGTTGCTTCCAGCCCTGCCTCAGCCCAAGGTACCTCTCCTGGCTCAGCAACTGTTGCTTTCCACCAACAAGAGTCATGTCAAAAAGCAAAACACAAAAGGTTCTGCTAAGCCTTCTCGCTCTTTTGAGCTTTTGCCCATAATATGGTAGTTTAAAAGCATGGGTTTTAAAATCAGACCTGGGTTCACATTCCAGCTTTACCATGTGACCTTGGGCAAATCACTTCTCTCAGGACCTGTTTCCTTACCTGTAACATGGAGAGATCGATTATACCCTTCCTTACAGTGTTGTTGGAAGGACCCTATGAATTAATGTCTGTAATTAGCAACCTGCCTGACATCTAGAAAAGGCCTGATCATGTCTGCTGTGATGAGTATTATCAGTCTTCCCTTCTCATAGCACTAACTACACTGTACTGTAATTGCCTCTTTATGTTTCTGTCTCCCTATTAGATTATAAACTCTATGAGGACAGGGACTCTCTCTCTCCTTTTCCAGTGTATGGGTAATTATTCAAATGAGAGCTGTTGAATAAATGAATGCTTTAAATGTCCTATTACCAAACACTTTCCCAGGTTGTTAGCAAATTCACTCTCCAATATCATCTCCTTTTTCTGCGGCTTCCTAGCTCCACTCCAACGCACTCTGCACCGACGATGCTACTTTAAGGTGACTCTCTCTCTCCCTCGACTGGAGCACCCGGGGTTGTACACTCACTTCGCAAGGAGGTTTGAGTATTAAGTGACATGAAGTAAGTAAAGTGACCCTGGTTGGTGCTTAATAAAAAGTACTATTATTCACGTAAAGGAGACGCAGGTTGCTGCGGGGAAGGGGAGGAGAGTTCTCGAGCTACTTAGGGATGGGTCTCCCCGGGCTGACCAGGAGGCCTCCGAGGGTCAACCTGTGTAAGTGTTGGGGGCATGGGGTGGGGATGGAGGATCCGGGGCCCAGGGTCCGCGGAGTGCAAGCAGGGCTGGGCCCAGGCCCGGGAAGCTGTAGCCCTGTGCCCCGCTTGCCTATCCTCCGGACGAGCCTCACCTCCTGCACTTTCAGGTCCTCCAGAGTGGGCAGCTCCACTATCCCGGGCATGACGGCGGTAGCCCCGACCCCAAGGAGGTGCCCGCTGCCGCGTCGCCCACGTCTCCTTGAACTCCCCTTCCGACTGTCGTGGGCCACGTAGCGTCCGCGCATGCGCAGCGGCGGCACGCAGGCGCACTGCTCCGCCCACCGGCGAGCCAGAGAGCATGCGTAGAGCCAGGAAGTTCCGCGGACCCTGGGGGTGGGGCTTCGCCTCGGTTCCGCCTATCCCTTCTGGTTGTCATAGTGAGGCGGGATACACCGAGGCTCTGGTCTCCTAACGGCTGGAAGCTAGAGGCAGGTGCCATGGAGTACACGGGGAGCCAATATATTGGGGAATTTGTAGATGGGAGGTAAGGACCTCGTTTGATTCACTATGTCTTGAACATCCGTGACTGGGAAAAGCCGGCGGTCTTTTTGCCTCTGCAAAGGACTTTGTACCAGACACGTTCACAAACTTTATGCCTTTTAAACTTCAGGACAACCCTTTCAGATAGGAACGTTTATTCCCATTTTACAGTTCAGGAAAATGAGATCCAGGGAAGTGAAGTAACTTGCTCAAGGACGCATATCTAATAAACAGCAGAGCTGAGATACATCCATTCCATGTATACCCGTATATATGTGTGTTTGCTAAATGCCAGTCTTAGATATAGGGATAAGAATATTAAAAATGTCAAGGTTCTTGCTCTTGTGAAGCGTATCGTCTAGTTGGTATACTGCCAACAAACAGATAAATGAGAAGATAATTTCAGATAGTGGCTTTGCTTGAATATTTCCTTCCTCATAGCAACCCTATGAGATAGATATAATCATCCCCATTATACGTATGGGAGAAGTGAGGCACAAGGTAATTATATAATGTGCTCAAAGTCACCTAGTTGGCATTTGACAGAGCAGAGATGAAAACCAGATCTGACTTCAGAGCCCATGTGCTTTCTACTATAGACCCCTGCTGAGCCCCTGTAGAGGATGCATCTAGTTGGAGCAGTCCTGGAAGACTTCATGGAGGAGACAATATTTGAAATGGGCCCTGAAGGTTGAGTAGGATCTAGGTGGATGGAGATGCAAGGTGAAGAATGCTTACAGGCAAAGGGAACAGCATGAGCAATAGCTCAGAGGGCTTATAAGGGAAAGAGCAGGCAGTTCAGTTTGGGTGGAGTGTAGAATGTGCCTGGAGGAGAGTGGGAGCCCAAGCTAGACAGGGGGGCTGTGCTCTTACGTAGAGGGATTTGAATACCATGCACAATTCTGTGGGTGGGAAGAGCCACTGTTAGACCCTTGGTAGTGCTGGGCATTAGGAAATCTAATTTATTTCACCTCTGTATCCCTCCTCATAGTACATCTGTCTGGCACACACTCAGTTAATGTTAGCCACATGAATGAATAAGAGAATGAATGAATGAATAATATTTGAGATATGGTCATCATATCCTTGTTAAGGATTGATGTCTTCATTATAAAGTAGCTCTCTTTGTTCTTTCTAATTTACTTTGAATTTAAAATGAAGGCATTTCAGGACTTCCCTGGTGGTCCAGTGGTTAAGATTCCGCACTCCCATGCAGGGGGCGTAGGTTCGATCCCTGGTGGGGCAACTAAGATCCCACTTGCTACGTGGTACGGCCAAAAAAATACATATATAAAATGAAGGCTTTTCACCTTGAATGCATAAAAGAAAAAACGGAAGGGAAGGAGAGGCAGAGGAGGAAGGGAAGGATGGAAAGAGGGACGGAAGGAAGCAGAGTGGAGGTGGGGAGATCAGGTCAGAGCCCATTGCCACTGTCTCGGTAAGAGGCACCAGGTCTCTGGGCCAAGGCAGAGGCAGTGGGGCTGCAGGAAAGAGAAAAACGTAGAAGTTGGGTGATTTCATTGCCAGGAGTTGGCAACTGATCGGCTCCTGGTCCCACTCAGAGACTGCTTCCAATCCCAGCCCAGAGCCCACCTCCAGGCTTTGAACCTGGAAGATTCGGCTGCTTGAGGGAGGAGGGGATGAGTTCTATTTGGGGTGGGCTGGAGATGTCTGTAGGTGGTCTGAATAATAGTGTCCAAGTTGCAGTAAAAAAAAAATAATAAGAGGGGAGATGCCAAATCTCAGAGAAGGGTTTAGATGGAGACTATGTTTAGAAATGACAGATGTGGTCTCAAGCAAAGAGGTGGAAGAAAGAAGAGGAGGGACTTCCCTGGTGGCCCAGTGGTAAAGAATCGCCTTACAACGCAGGGGACGTGGGTTCAATTCCTGGTCAGGGAACTAAGATCCCACATGCCGCGGGGCAACTAAGCCCGCATGCCACAACTACTGAGCTGCACGCCTCAACTAGAGAGCCTGCGCGGTACAAACTACAGAGCCCACGCACTCTGGAACCGGGTGCCACAACTACAGAGCCCATGCGCCCTGGAACCCGCACACCGCAACTAGAGAGAAGCCCGCACGCTAGTAACGAAAGGTCTCGCATGCCTCAACGAAGATCCCACGTGCCACAACTAAGACCCAATGCAGCCCCAAAAAATTTAAAGAAATAAAAAAGAAGAAGAGGAGTTCTCTTTCCTTCTGTGTCTTGCAGCAAAGTAAAAGCAAAATAGTTTTTAAGCTCTTCTATACGTCAGGCATTCTATTATAGTTTCATAGCCATTAACACCACAACTTTGCAGAGGTGTCATCATTATCCCTATTTTACAGATGAGAAACTCAGGCTTAGAAAGGTGGAGGTCACACAAGGTCACACAGGCATGGAGAGGTGGAGCCAGGTCTGGACTCCAGGCCTTGCCCGGCTCAGAAGCTGTGCCTTAACCACAGCGCTCTCCTGCTTGGGGCCTCTGTCACAGCGGCAACTTCTGTCATCCTCTCAGGAAGTCCACTGGCCCTTCTGTTTCCTTCGTTCCTCACTTAGTAGATGTTCACGAGCACCTATTTAAAAAAACATGATTCTAGGAGCTGAGGATACCAAGGTCTTCCTCTCAAGAAACTTTGATTAAATAGGGGAGATGAGGTATACAATTACGATGCAAGGCAGAAAGTGCAAGGCGTCCAGTGGAGGTACAAAAAAACCAAAAAGAAGTTCAGAGTTAGGAGAGGTAAATTCCAGCTAGTGGGGAAGAATGGAGAAGGAATGAAGGAATGAATGAAAGCATATTTCTTAAGCACTCACTGTATGTCAGGCTCTTTACTAGGAAAACTGTTACCAGAATCTGGGTTAATCTTGGGCATTAATCTCAGCCATTTCACACGTGAGGTAAGTGGTCCAGCTGGTTCCCTGCCCCGTGCTCAGGTGGGGGCCTGTCTTCTACATGGCACTGACCACGCATTATGTAATTGCTAAACTGTGTCCCCCACTGAACTGTGAGCTCCCCGAGGACAAGGACTGCATCTACCTTGGTCACTGTTTTGTCTGTAGTATTGTATCCAACAGACTAGACTCAGCAAGCCACCTGGAATATAGCAGGTGTGTTCTGTAGATATTTCTTGGAAAAAAGGAAGGAACAAAGGAAGGAGGGAAAACAGAGAGATTTAGGAAAGTCTCCAAGATGATACATCTAGAGCATGGTGAAGTAGGATTCAAATTCCCGTTTCCTATCTAAATTTCACACTTTTCCCAGTTTCCTACTTACGGCGCAATGGGCAGGGGTAGGCTGGTTGTGGGGGACGGGGAAGACCCAGCATCAGCTACCAGGAAACCTGGCCCCCATCTCTGCTTCACAGTGCTTACCGTGTGGCTTTGGACGCATTGTTCCCCTCTCTGGGCCTCCCAAGGGGGGCTTCCAGGGGCAGTGTAAACTCCAGGACAGTCCCTACCTGAGAGAGAGGGAGAACAAATAGACCAAACCCTGTATCCCCTTCGACACACAGCCCCTCTTACTTTTGAGCTTTGCAGGAAACAAACATTTTGTTTCTGAACAGAATATTGCTGGGAGAATAACGTCCGAGGACCCTGAGGTTCCTGCTGGCTCTGCTGCACCCGCCAGCTCTGATCCTCCAGCTGCCATGAGGGCTCAGTGACTTCCCTTTGTCCTTACAGGATGGAGGGTGAAGCCGAATACATCCTCCCTACCGAAACAAAATATGTTGGGGAAATGAAGGACGGCATGTTTCATGGCCAAGGAACCTTGTACTTCCCCAGTGGGAGCCGATACGATGCCATTTGGGAGAAAGGATTGGTTGTAAAGGTAATCAGCTGGGGAGGGAGTCTGCAGAGGGGAAAGCCTCAGACAGGAAAAGCCCCCCTGACACGCACCCTGCCCTCCCCCTCTGCTGCCCTTTTCTTCCTCCTCTTGATCTTCAGGGCTCTGGAATCCTCTCCCTCTGGATCCAGAAGGGCTCCTGGACAGGCCATGATGAATTTGAATCCTATTATTGCCACCAACTGTGTGACCTTGGGCCCATGACCTCCCCTTTCTGAGACTCATGTTTCTTGTCTATAAACTGGAACAATGGTTGTATTAGTATCGTATTGCTGCTGTAACAAATTACTATAAACTCAGTGCCTTCAAACAACAGAAACTTATTATCTTATGGTTCTGGACAGCAGAAGTCTACAATAGGTCAGCAGTGCTGCATTCCTTCTGGAGGCTCTGTGGGAGGATCCACTTCCTTGCCTTTTCCAGCTTCTAGAAGTTGCCTTCATTCCTTGGCTCATGGCCATGCATCCCTCTGACCTTCACTTCCATCATCACATCTCCTCCCTCTGCTTTTATCATCACCTCGTCTTCTCTCACTCTGACCCTCTTGCCTCCCTCTTATAAGGACCCCTGTGATTACACTGGGCCCACCTAGATAATCCAGGATAATCTCCCCACTTCAAGATCCTTGACTTAATCACATCTGCAGAGTCCCTTTTGCCATGTAAAGTTACACATTCATAGGTTCAATGATTAGACGTGGACATCTTTGGGGGACCATGATTCCACCGGCCATGAGAGTACTAGGCATCTCCTAGGATGGTTATGAGAATAAATGAGGCAATATATGTGAGCACTCTGCTCAGTACCTGGCACACAGTAGGCACTCAATAAATGTTAATTCCACCATTACTATCATGATAAATCATCTAAGTCAGTTCTTAGCCTGGGATTTGTGGGCTACAAGTAGAATTCAGGGAGTCAATGAAATCTCCCAATTTATATACAAAAGCTTCTGTGTACATGTGACTATAATTTCTCCAGAGAAAGGATCTGTAACTTTCGTGGGATTATGGGTGTGTACAGGGGCTGGCTCATGACCTAAAAAAAGGTTAAGAAACACTCCTCGCTTTACAGCTTGGAGAATCTAAGCCCCAGGAAGGGGATGTGACTTACCCAAGGTCACCCAGTGAATTAATAGTATTGGAATTTCCACCCATGTTTCCTGATGCCCAGGCCAATGCGATGTCTACATCCTGAGGCTTCCTTTAGCACTAAGGCAGCAAAAGCTGAATGTACATGTTTGGACAAAGAGCCATGACTGAGGGCTCTGAACTTTCAAGCCGTGATAATAATAAAAGAATAATAGTAACGTTTATCGACTGTTTACTATATGCCAGCCCTATGTCAAATGCTTTTCATGTACTATCTCACCGACTTTCATTGAATCAACCCTGTTAAATATACAGCATTGCATATTTTGAGTTGCATATTTTGGGTGCCAGGACTTCATAACCACTCCTCCTGATCACCACAGCCGTGATAGCTGTGATACTTATCACTTCTTTTCCACGGCAATGAAAAAGCCACCCCTTCCCTTGACTTTCGTCCTTCTTGGCAAGTGGGCTGTGAGTTCCTCAGACCTGTGTGTGTGCTCCTTACCTTCCAGGGCACGTACACCTTCTCAGACGGGCTGCAGTATGACGCTGAGAACTGGCATTACTGTGACAGCTATGATCGGAGGTTTTACACTGAGATCTGCTATGGCTTGAAGCCTGCAGGTACCCAGGCACCCTTCTTTCCCTTCACACATGGAGAGGAAAGTGAAAAACAGTTCTAAATAACTGGGCTGTGGCACCACTGAAGTAACCCACCCAAAGGGGAGGAGTACAGAGCAGGGTCACAGAATGCAGAAGCGCCAGGTTCTAGAATCAGAGAGGCCAGTCCTCAAATCTCAGCTCGCCTGTACCAGCCGGGGACCAAGGGCGGTGCCTCCACCTTTCTGTGCCTCAGTTTTTCCCCTGCAAAATGGGACAATAGCATCATTTACCCCACGTGTCTCATAAATAAGATCACTCGTGTAAAGTGTTCACAGCAGTGTCTTGCACGCACAGTAGGTGCCCAGTACACCTCAGTTGCTGTCATTCATCAGATCAGCTGTGGCACCAACACGGGCCAGCACCAGTGGAGCGTGTGCTCTGTGTATCGGGTGCCGGGTGAGGCCCTCTATAATCCCTGTCTAGTAGAATCTCCAGATGGCCCTGCCATGTCTGCCTTCCTAGTCCCATGTCACAGAGGAGGAAGCTGAGTCCACGTAGTCCAAACATGTTTCCAGTGGCAGAGCTCCCATGGGAGCCCATGTCTTCCTCTCTGAGGTCCCCTGCATCACGCTATGTCCCTGCAAAAATCGAGTTCCATCACAGAGGGCGACATTGGGGCTAGAGTCTGGATTCTGACAGCTTAAGGGGCTCATCCTGTGTTCCTGAGACTCGTGTGAGGTCAGCTGAACCTCCAGAGGCTAGATTTCGGCGCAACCCAGACGACATATCCAAATATGGGAAAACTGTAAAAAACTGTAAAAAAAAAAAAACAAAAAACCCAACGTGAGATAATGGTGTAGTTGACAGAGCAGAGAGCTGGGAGGTCAGGGTTGGAGTCCTAGCATTCCCGCTCAGTAGCTGGATGAGCCTGGGCAGCTCAGCCTCCCTGAGGACAGAAACCTCCAGAAGGCGCTCAGGGTCAGAGTCAGTCAGTGCAAACCCTGGCTTTGTGACCTGGATCAGAGAGCTGACCAGGTGAGACTCCTTCTCTCCCTTTGCTTTCCTGACACCTCACTCTCCCACTTTCTTTCTATCCCGTCTCCTTTGCAGCTTCTCCTCCCCTTGATTATTAATTTTGGGGTTCCCCACGGCTCTCTGGCTTAGACCCTCTTCTGTCATCATTCTGTGCCTTCTCCCTACAAGTTGATTCACTTTTAAGCCTTCATTTAATTGAAATCAAATTGAAATCAAAATCCCTGAGTCTCAGATTCCTGCATCCAGCTTCCCCAACACCTACGTTTGGTTGTCCCTCAATTTGCACTGAGTTCATTACCTTCCTCACCAGCCCCCTCTCCCCCAAGGATTGCTCCCCCAGAGACTGTCACTCGCCCCCACCCACAGCCGAGATAAGCCTAATCCTGCCTCCTCCTACCCCCGTGTGCAATCCATCACCTAGTCCTACGGATTCTGCCTCTAAAGTATATCCATTTGTTCATTAAACAAATATTTACCAAGCACCGCCATGTGCCAAGTTGAATTTCTTCATCCTCTCTGCCGCTGCCCTATTCCAGACCTCCATCCTCCGCCCTTCTTTACCTGATCTCCTAAGATCCACGCTTGACCCCCTCTGGACCATTCTCCACTCTGTGGTCACGTTCATCTTTGAAAACCGTGAATCTGATTGCCACCAGCCCTCCAGTGCCGCCCCACTACCCTGAAGATAAGGTTCCACACTCTTAGAATGACCAGCGCGCTCTGGCTCTTGCGAGGTCCCCAGCCTCATCCCTCGCTCCCTACCCTTCTCGGATGTTCTCTCTGCTCCTCCAAGAGACCATGCTCTTGCCTTTCCCTCTGCCTGGAATGCTCTAACCCTCTCACTTCACCCAAATAACTCCTTCCCACCCTTCAGGTCTTAGCTTAATGCCCCTTTCCTGGGACCCTTCCCTGAATTCCCAGACTAGGCAAGTGCTCCCCATGAGAAATCACAGAGCAGCCACGATCCACTCCCCCAGCTCTGTCATGAGTGTCTCTCATGAGGAGCTGACTGTGAGCTCCTTGAGAGCAAAGGCTATGTGTGTCCCCAGTGCTTAGCACGTTGCCTGGCACGTAGGAGGTGCTCGATAAAGAGTTATTATCAAACAGGGACAATGATGTTGACGTCACAGTAGGAGGTGTTGGGTGCACTCTGGGTAGTTACAGCAATGCTGTTCACAGACGTTCCCTGAGCACCTGCTCTGTGGCAGACATTGGCTGGGCCCTGGGGGACCGAGAGCTTCGAGGACACAGTCTCTGCCTTCAAATAGCTGCCAGTCTGGATGCCACTGGAGAACCTTGTGAATGGCTCCCCCTGGCTTAGCGATGACTTTGTCATGAGCTCTTCACCCCAGCTGAGGCCTGTAGGCAAAGAGCTCCCGGCCTCAGGCCCTCAGCTCTCACACAGCTGCGTGAGGCAGCGCACAGCCTTCCTGCGGCCACGCCTTCTCCTCCAGCGGCTCCTGGCTCAGCGGCTTTATCCTAAGTACGCACTTCCTTCCCAAGTCCCTCGGCACTCTGCTCACCTCTCCAAAAGCCCCCTCTCAGCCTCGGCAGCAGGCATTGTTAGGGCCGGGGGGAGGGCATCCATGAGATGGGCTTTGGCAGGAGGCTTCGGGGAGAGAACTGGCTGTAAAGCGCTTGGCGTGGAGTGTGCCCTCAGTAACCATCAGCCAATAGTGTACCTGCTTATCATCGTCAGCCAACCTCAGAGCACCGCTGTGTGCGGGACCCTGAGCTGTGAGCGTGTGCTGCACTCGGCAGGCATCCAGCCCTCAGTCCAGAGGACAGGGAATTACAGACCCACTAGTAGAAGGAAACCAAGAAGTTACTTATTCCAACCTTATCTCCTTTCCTCAGGCCTCAGCGTCCAAGAGAGACAACACACAGGGGTTATGACCTTAAAGGTACACCGACTCCTGGTGGTTCCAATGTCCCCGGTTCTGGGAGGCGGTGCCCAGGCCCTCTCCTCCCCTGATATCAGCAGCTTAACGTATAGGCTACAGAGCTCAGTATCTAACCTTGGGCAAGTTATTTGACCTCTCTGAGCCTCAGTTTTCTGTAAAATGGGACCACAGGGTTGCTATGAGGAGTAAGCGAAATAGTAGGAGTCAAGCACTTAGCACAATGCCTGGCAGCTATTTTGGTAGTTTGGGTCAGGGTTCTTCATCACCTGATCCTTGCCCACGTGACCCGTTTCTTTCCTGCTGTTTTCCTTACACACACCCTGTTCCACAAGGCTTCCTGAGCAAGGAATGAAGGCTCATATCTTGTGGCCTTTGCTCACACCTTGAATGCCATTCCTCTCCCAGACATGCCTTTCTAGCTATGTGGCCGACTCTGACACATCCTCAGGGTCTCTCTGATTCCAGAACCTGTGCCCTTTTCGTGGTGTGCCTAGAAATAGAGGATGGGGTCAAGGGAAGAAGATAGGGGGCTGTCCACGTCTAATCATTGAACCTATGAATGTGTTAACTTTACATGGCAAAAGGGACTTTGCAGATGTGATTAAGTCAAGGACCTTGAAGTGGGGAAATTATCCTGGATTATCTAGGTGGGCCCAGTGTAATCACAGGGGTCCTTATAAGAGGGAGGCAAGAGGGTCAGAGTGAGAGAAGACGAGGTGATGATAAAAGCAGAGGGAGAGGAGATGTGATGATGGAAGTGAAGGTCAGAGGGATGCATGGCCACGAGCCAAGGAATGCAAGCAACTTAGTTTCCCAGAACCTACTCATGGAGCCATTTTCAGGAAGTTCCTCTGGGGCCCTGTTTGTGGTGCTTTTGCTGTGTACCCTGATAGGGAGTGTGTGGTCTAGAAATGGGGCCGGATTGTCACATGAGCAACCAGCCAAAAGTGGACTTTAGGTTGGGACTGGGTTTGGCCTTGGTGCTCAGTTAATGATCCATGATATCCTTTCAAGGTATCTCTCAACTCACCAACGTGGACCCGCCTAGAAAAATCCCTCCAGGCTGTTACGACTGCGGAGACGGCTTCTATAACCCGACCACGAGGATCGTCAAGGACTATAAGAATCACTTTCTGAGAAATGCAGGTATGTGGCACGTGTTCTCTCTTCTCTCATCACACGTACGTTTGGTCTATGGCCATACCACCCTGAACGTGCCCAGTCTCGTCCGATCGCATGTAGGTTTGTGCACACATGTGCGCACACATGCATGCATTTAGCGAGAAAGAAGCTTTTGCCAATCATTGATTGTCCGAAAACTGACAGAAATTGATTGTCTGAATGTTTCACTCTTTGGAATTCTCATGGCTGACGAGTCTATACGTAGTCACAGAGTAGGGCAGAGGGCATTAATGGTCTAACTGTGACAGCACGTAAGTGTAGCACAGAAAGGATTCGAGTACTTATCTTTGCATGCTTCCCTGCAGCTAGTAAGTGCCTGCTGTATGCTAGACGCTCTGCTTGGTCTGGGCACCAAAGCTAGCCACAAACCCCTCCCTCGTGGAGCTTATGTTTGGCAAATAGCAGACAAGTACTATGAACAGTTAATTGCATCATGGAATAAGCAAAATGAAAGGGAAAAACATGGCCCTAAATGGTGGTGGGGGGTAGTGGAGATGGGAATGGGGTCCCAGAGAGGTGGGAGTGATGCTGTGGGAGCACAAAGAAGTGCTATCTAATCCAGAACTGGAAATTCCGAGAAGGATTCAAGAAGGAAATAGCTAACCTGAGACCCCAAAAATGATGCGGAGTTGACCCTGAGGTGTGGGGACAGGTTTTTCAGCCAGAGGAACCAGCACAGGTAAAGGCCTGGAAAGTGAGTGATGCCATGTGGTCCAGGATGACTGCTGGCCCCTCAGCCTGGGGAGTACCTTGGAGGATCCAGAACCTCAGTTTGGTGAGTGAACACAAGCTGATCAGACTGAGAAGGACTGACTGACAGTGAACAAACTTGCAAGAGGTCAATGTACAAATAAGAACAAGAACATTTTCCTTTAACACCGTGATTCCTAACCCTTCTCTTTTCTAGAGTCATAGTCCCACTAGGAGTAACCAAAACTATGGACCCTCTTCGTAGGAAAATGCCCACATATGCACACACACAAATATATATGTGTACACACACACACACACACACACACACACACACACACACACATATGCATTTTGCATATAGTCTTAAGGGGTTGATGGTTCCCCTAAAGACCCAGGTCAAGAAACCCTACTGTGTAATGAGAGAGAAACTGCCAGGTAGACCAGAAGGCCTGGGTTGGCTGCTGAGGGTCTCCACTCCCTGTAGGGAAATTTACTCAGTAATTCCATGATGATCAGAAAGTTGCCTTGTGGTGCTGGAATAAGCGCAAAGGGAATCGTCAGCTGACGTCGTGGCTGAATCCTGGAGCTGAGATACCCCTCGCCCACTGGGTGCTGCTGGGGGAACATGGCAAATGCTTGTATTCCAAGACCCTGGCACTTTTCTCTGACTTCTCATCCTCCATTAACAGAGTGTACTATATAGAACACTAATTCTGCTGGATATAAATAGGCTCCCATGAAGTTTCTTGATCAAATCAACTAAGGAGATACTGAGTTAAGTCCTACTAAACAGTTTTACTTCCTGAAGGGCTTCTCAGGACCTTTTAGATGCTGGTATACTTTGTAGTTTTCCTTCCCGGCACTTATTTCAACTGTAATTGCTTACTGTCTGCCTCTCCCACTAAATGGTAAGGTCCCTGAGAGCAGGGACTCTGTCTGTCTTGTCTCCACTTGTACCTGTCCAGTGTCCAGTCAGAAAAACAAAGAATTTAATATCAGGAAATTGGTTAAGTAAGTATTGGAGAGCTGAAAAATCAAAAGGAAGACATTGAGGTGACAGAGAAAGTAACTGCAGGAAGCAGCTACCACCTCAAAACTGGGGCGGGGGGGAAGCAAGAGATTGGGTTATTAGAATGTAGATTGATAGAGGCCCCCCCCCCAACCAGGAGCTGCATCCCAGACTTGTGAGGAGGGGGCACTGCCCAGGAGGGCCTCTGGAGAGAGAGCACAGTGACGCTGATTCTAGGGGTGTGGGGAAAGCTGGAAACTGGAAGTGAAAGGCCGCTGCTGAGACACCGACCAGAACAGCAAGCAAAACAGGAAGGAGCGTGTCCCCTCCCCCTCTGTCTGCCTTGAAGCACCTGACTGGGGGCCAGCTGGCAAAGGAGAAGTGTCCTCCACGCGGTCCCAGTCCCAGCATCGCCAAGTAGAGTGCAGAAAGGTAGCTCTGGAGTTGAGAGTCAGTAGCTTCATAACTGGCCCCATCAACTGCTTTCTGTTGCTCAGCGTCCAAACACACTCTTCTCTGCTGCAAAGATAACGCATTTATGCTCTTTTGTATTACAAGTTGCAACTATCCTTCCTACTAATACGAAGATGCTCTCACCACCTCCTCGGAGAGGGGAGACCTTAAACCCAGTAGACGTTGCGTCCATCTTTGAGTGATGTTATCCCTTGACAGTCCTGCCTAATCTACAACCTACACGCCACTGCCAAGAATCTTCCTATAAAATATTAAGAGGAAAAGAGGAAAGGAGAGAAAAAAAATTAGTTAATAAAAGCAAATATGTAAATAGATAAATGATATAGATACCGTTATACATAAACATACAAGCAAGGAAGAAAAGCTGTATCGTCGATACAGTCCTCTTCCTATAACTGGTCATGAGGCTGTAGTTAATACTTACAAATTCCTTTTTCTATTATAAATTCCATGTTCCATTTGCTTTCTGCCCACATTTCAGTTGGTCTGGTTTTTTAACAGGTAGGGCGACCCACACCTTCATTCTTGAGGGGTCTGAATCCTTACTGGTCCTGCCTTTTTTGGTTGTTTCGTTGGTTGGTTTAGTTTTGCATTCATTTTTACTATTGGCAGTGGAAGTACTAAGAAGTGCCCTAGAGAACCCCCTTGGGTTCCATACAGTGTCTCCTTTCCCCAGTAACAGCAACCCAATTTCCACCTGGCAATCGAGATCCCTCACTCCAGCCAGAAATGTATTCCCCTACTTTGCCTGTTGTTTCAGTGGCATAAGGTGCAAAAATGGCTAGGTGGCTGCTTCCACTTCCAGTTCAGCTGAACCATTGTTGTATCACTTGGTGGGACCATTTCTCCTCGAGAACTAAGGCCTCTGAACCAGTAAAGTTCAAAGTTACAGGAGAAAGGAAGCAAAATTTTTTCTTAAAAACAGGCACACTGCTATAGCTCCAGCACCAAGCACAGACCCAGGCACATATTAGGCGCTCATTAACTGTATATGAAAAAGATAAATTAAGGAGTGAGTGTGTACTGTGAATCTCTACCAGAGAGATATATTTCCATCATTTCCTAAAATGATTTGACCATAAAATTAGTTGGGAGATGGGGCAGCAGGGAGAATTTTTACGGCACTACTGTTCTGGGGAATTCTGGGTTAGCATAATCTTTCTTCAGTTGTTGTACAATACAACTGATGCATTTTCAGTTTTCTAGATTTGAATTGTATTCAAATCTTGCCTCACTGAGAGGACATGCTGGTCCTGTGCAGGTTCACAGACTAGTGGAGAAGACAGATACAGAAAAATATAATCACAATATCATGTGATGTGGGCCCTGGTGGGGGGAAGCCCTCGAGGATGGTGGGGGGGGATGGGGAGGGGGAATTGATCACCTGTCCGGGGTGGAGGGTGTCAGTCAGGAAAAAGTTCCCAGAAATAATATAGGTCTTTTTTTTGGCTGCGCCACATGGCATGTGGGATCTTAGTTCCCCGACTAGGGATCAAACCCGTGCCCCCTGCAGTGGAAGTGCAGAGTCCTAACCACTGGACCACCAGGGAATTCCCCAAGTGATGGGTCTTAAAGGATGAGTAGGGGATTCGTAAACAGGATCGTTGGGTAAGGGCATTCCAGGCACAGGGAACAGCATGGGCAAAGACACAGAGGCATGAATACGCATGGTGTGACTGGGGAATCAGAAATTGTGGTTCCCAGAATCCTGTGGGCAAAAGCCATGCTTGATGATAAACTTTAAAATGTATCATGGGGATGCACAGAGGATTTTAGGGCAGTGAAAATACTATGGATGATACTATGGTGATGGATCTGTCCAAACCCACAGAATATACAACACGAAGAGTGAACCCTAATGTCAACTAAGGACTTTGGGTGATTATGACGTGTCCATGTAGGTTCATTAGTGGTAACAAATGTACCATCTGGTGGGAGATGTTCGTAATGGGGGAGACCGTGCATGTGTGGGGCAGGGAATATATGGGTAATCTCTGTACCTGCCTCTCAATTTTATTGTGAACCTAAAACTGCTCTAAAAAATTAAGTCTTTTAAAAAACTGCATCGGGGAAGGGAAGGCCATTCTTAGAAGGGCAGACACTGATTATTGTTTGGGTGACAAATATTTATTGACCAGTTGCTATGGGTCGGGCTCTGTGTTAGGCATGAAGGTGACAGCGGCATCCTAGAGGCTCTCAGGCGGCAAGAGAAAGTGACAGTGAAATGGATCGTGACAGTTCAGAGTTGCTGCAAGAGAACCTGGTGCAGATCCCAAAGCCTGGAGGCCAGCAGGCCAGGGAGGTTTCCTGGGAAAAGCAAGATCTAATGTGAAACCTAAATCAGAGCAGGCAAGTGCATCAGGGTTGGGAAGAGTGTTAAAGGCAGAGGGAACAGGATGTGCAAAGGATTAGAGATGGGGGAGAGCACTGCACATCTAAGAGGCTACAGGTCGCTCAGGAGCGTGAGACACCAATACGTCAGGGGAAAAAGCAGGAGAGGAGGCCCAAGAGGGCCGGAGGAAAGATCACAGGTGTCTTTTCACCTGAGGGCCATGGGGGAGTAAGGGAGGGTTTTAGGCAAGTGGAATAGTAACAGATTTGTCCATTAGAAAGGTTTCTCTTGTTACATTAGAAAAGGGGCCAAAGGATAGGACATGGGAGATCCTTCCAGCAAGATGGCAAGAGAGGGGCATCTGAAGGGCCATGGGCCCCAGGTTCCAGGCTGCCTGCTGGCTGACCCTGGGCCAGTGCCTTCCCTCTCTGGGCCCCTTTCTCTTCATCTGCAAAATGAGATGGTTGAACTGGATGATTTCTAGGCCACTTCTAACCTTAAGAGTCTATGATGGAGGAGGAAGGCTATTTTGGTCCTGATACTATAGGACAGATCAAGTTCGGAGTGTCCTGAAAACCACTAAAAAGGGGTCTCTGTTAGTAGCCACCTCGTCATTACCCTTGACTCATCTCACCCTGCGGGGACTGATGTGGCCTTCTGTCCATCTTCTGTTTTCCCCTGGGGCTCTTTCTCCCCTGCATCCCAATCTGCCCCGTAAACGGTGCTTCCTGTCGGCGTCCTGGAGGCTCAGGACGGCTGGCCGCGTGGGCCCGAGGCGGGTGACTGAGGCCATCCCAGAGTAAACACAGTGGCCTAAGCCACTGCTATTATGAGGCACGTGCCACCTGGGTGGGTCAGAGCCTGGAATGCTGCTTTATAGGAGGTCACAGGCTGGGGCACCAGCAGAAGGGTCGCCTTTCGCTCAGAACTGCCTCGGCCCCTCACCCACCTTGGGCTGGCTTCTTTTCCCCCTGGGCAGAGAGAAAGCCCTGGACGGCTAAGCTACAAATTGCTAGGCTGTGAGCACGCTTGACAGATCCAGGTTTGCTAGACTTGGGTTTCCAAGTGTGCCTTTCTTAACTGGAAAGGACAGTACGTACTGCCGGATCACTGCAAGAGTTGAAATCCATCCGTCTGCTCATCCAGAAGCCTTTGAGTGCCTGCAGTGCGCTAGGCTTTGGGGAGCAGGGCAGGCAAGAATTCTCTCAAACTGTGGCTCTCAAACCGTTGGACCTTGGCTCGTATCAGGAATGATGGACATCATGACCCAGAACACACACAGACTCACACTCACGCATGTATTCTTACATGAGATGTGCTATGATAGTTTCTATCCAGTTTATGGTTTTTTGTTTTGGTTTTTTTTCTGCCTTACGGTGCAGCATGTGGGATCTTAGTTCCCTAACCAGGGATCGAACCCGCACCCCCTGCATTGGAACCGCGGAGTCTCAACCAGTGGACACCCAGAGAAGTCCATATTTTCTATTCCGTTTTTTAAAATGATGGTTGCTATGCACTAAATTGATTTCACAACCTTCTTAAGGGTCAGGACCATTGTTCTAGGCAGCCTTCCCTGACCAACCCCTCCCTCCCCGCCCCCCGGCCTCCCTCCATCCCGTCTGTGTGAGATGTCCCTCCTCTGTGCTCCCACAAGCCTCACAGCACTTAGCCCATGACAGTAGAAGAATCTCTATTTGCCTGTCTTCCCCACTAGACTAAGAGCTTCTTGAGGGCGGGGACCGTGTGTCTGTGTCTGATTCAGCCCTGGGTGTTCTGCACCTCACACGGGTCCCACAGGTTGGAGGTGATTCAACGTTTGTGAAAGAAAAGCAGGCAGGCGGGCAGAGGACCTCCCTCAGATTCTTCAACAAATTACACAAAATTCAGTCCCCGGCACATAATAGACAACTTATTTTCAATAATAAATATAAGCCATTATATTTCTCTGCACCTCCAAGTTTGTAAAGCTTAAGCATTAGAGATCTCAAACCAGTGGCTCTCAAGCCAGAGTTTTTGTTTGGCTGGCCGCATGTTTGAAATGGCATGGGTTTGGGCACCAACAGGGGGCAAGCACTGCCCAGGTTCCCACCACTCCCTGCTGTCTGACCCCCACTAGCACCTGTCATTGTTTGTCCCGGGGTGGGGGGGATCACGCCATGCCGCACCTTGCAGGATCTTAGTTCCCCAACCAGAGATTGAACCCCGGCCCACGCAGTGAAAGCATCGAGTCCTAACCACTGAACAGCCAGGGAATTCCCAGCGTCTGTCATTTCTTTAAGGTACCCCGCTTAAAACCTTTGAGCTTATGACCCCTGCATCTCCTGGGAACTCTACATGCATCCTGTGAGCTGGGAATGGGTGTGTCCTGAGATTAGGAATCCAGGTCAGGGAGTGATGAATGACAGACTGGTGATGGTGAAGCTGGAATTCTAACCCACTCCCATCTTCCTGCAAGTCCTGTGATCTTTCCACTCCACTCTGATGCTGCCTCTGTTGGGACCATAAAACCATAAAAGACAGCAACTCAGTGTGGGCAATATTGCAATTAATACAGCAGACACAAAACAAAACAGAGACTGAGTTAGGAGCTCCCTCCCTCTGGTGTGGTGGAGAAATGCCCAGGACATCCATCCGGCTGTCCTCTGGTCCCCGATCCACCACTGGCCAGCTAGGTGGCCATGGGTAGCTTACTTCTTGTCTCCTCATCTGTAAAATGAGCATTATGGTAGTCCTTAATCTGGAGGAATTGTGGTTAGAAAAGATGGAGTTAAGTAAGCAAAGTACATGGCACAGCACCCAGCTCAAGGCACGTGTCCGGTGATGGGTAGCTGAGGCTGTTATCACTGTACTGATTACTGACTCAGGCTGGGGGAGAGAGAGGAGAGTAAGCCCCGGGGTTTGTTAAGATTTCTCTAGGTGTTTGAGAGAGGAGAAGGCTCTGAGGGGACACGTGATTGGACGTGCTAGGTCTCTCTGCCTCCTCAGGGTTTTGCCGGGGAAATGAAATCCTGCTGAAACTCCGGGGTCTGGAGACTCTTGATTACGGGGTTCAGAGTGCCAGTCTACCTTTCACCCCCCTGTCTCTTCCCACCCCATGGTCCAGCCCAAGCAGACTAGCTGCCCTCCATTGATCAACATGGCTCTATTCTCACATCGTATGTTTCCCCCGCTGAGAATGCCCTTCCCCCTCTCTCCCCCCCATCACAGTCCTCATCTTTCCATGCTCAGCACACAACAGAAGGCCATGGTTCATCTGCAAGCCCGGAAGAATGGCATGCAGCTTCACCTGCCCATCCATAGCTCAGGGTCACTAAGCTGGGGAGGCTCCTTACCAGGCCCTCGCTAAGTGCCTTACCTGCTGATCTCTGCTCTTCCCAGCATCCCAAGTGGGGAATTTTCAGGAGCCAGAGTTTGCAATAGAAGATCTGGTCTCAAATAGGTTAATAACTTGCTCCCAGTCACACAGCTGGCAAGAGAGTCGAGTGGAACCCAACTCTGTCCAAACCCTCTTCTTTTCCTCCTTCTTGCCAGCTTTGTGTCCTAGCTTATTCTTTCTTTTTTAATATATTTTTAAATTAATTTATTTGTTTTTGGCTACGACTCTGCGTTGCAGTGCGCGGGCTTCTCATCGCGGTGGCTCCTGTTGTTGCAGAGCACGGGCTCTAGGTGCGCAGGCTTCAGTAGCTGTGGCACATGGGCTCAGTAGTTGTGGCTCATGGGCTCTAGAGTGCAGGCTCAGTAGTTGTGGCACACAGGCTCAGTAGTTGTGGCACACGGGCTCAGTACTTGTGGCTCGCAGGCTCTAGAGCTCAGGCTCAGTAGCTGTGGCGCACGGGCTTAGTTGCTCCGAGGCATGTGAGATCTTCCCGGACCGGGGATGAAACCCGTGTCCCCTGCATCAGCAGGCAGATTCTTAACCACTGCACCACCAGGGAAGTCCCTGTCCTAGCTTATTCTTTACTCGGCATCTCCGCTCCCAAACAGGGCTGTGTCTCACTCACAGGTGCTCCTGCACCAAGCACAGTTCCTGGTACCAGCGGGGGAGCTCCGTGATGCTCTAAATGGATGAAAATGTCCATTTGAGAGTCTTGAGACAGGAACACCACAGTCCCCAAGTGAGATGCTACCTTTTTTATAAAGGGTCCTTTACAGACTGTGGGCCAGTAGGGAAGCATTGGAAGACATTTGGGATAGTTACCTTTAACATAGTGGGAAACTGGGAGATTAACTCTAACCCTTAGCCCTCCTACTCTCCCCTTTCGTTCCTCTCAGGAGGGATGCGCCTGAGCCGTGCTGGCAGTGTGTACATCTCTTGGAGTAGCTGTTGCTTGCCTCAACGTTACTATCAGGAATCATTTGCAAAATAACTGCACCACTAAGCCTTCCTCCCTCCCCGCAATTAATGACACCCCATGCGCGTGTCTCAGATGAAAGGCACATTATTAATATTCAAAGGAAAAAACGCTCGTAACCATTTTAACATATACAACTAACAATGAACTAAATTTGCTTTGTGGGAGACAGAGAGTGAACATCCCAAATTAGTTTATGTAAAAGCTGAAATTTCTCCCCGAAAGGTCTCAGTACCATCCTCAAAGAATATCCTGATCATCAGAAATGCTGTCAAGATTCCCGCCAACATTATCCCCTTTGTTGTCTGAAATGTCGAATCAAGCACATCTGGCAAATGTCCTAGAGCTCACAAATCTTTCAAACAGCATATAATTCCCAACGGTTAGAGAGAGAACGCCACCGCTTAATCGTGCTCCTCTTCAAAATAGCACCAACTTTCCTTCAATCAGAAACAATGGCTTGGGCTTCTTAAAAATATCGCATACCAGTGATTATTTGCAGAGAGGGCCCCTTTGCGTTTGAACCTGTAGGTTTCAGACAGAATTTAAAATCAAGATCGCGAGCCTCGTTTGAATGTATGCTCGGGTAAATGGACGATGGGAAGAAGCAGGGGTGTGAATCGGGGTCCAAAGAGTGACCTGGCCTGGGTGATTTGGAGGTGACAGCTGGCTCCACCAGGAGAGGATGAAGACGATAGGGGGGTGGGGTGACAGGTGACACTGACTGGGCCTTGACCCCGCACCAGGCACTCAACTACAGGGGAGGGGTGTATTCGCATGATCCCTGTTTGACAAATGAGGAAACTGAGGCTCGGTGAAGTTAAAGAATTTCCCCAGAAAATTTGGCAGGAACTGGGATTCACACTTGGGCTCATCTGCCTCCAGAGATTTGCCTCTTTCCGCTTTGCCCCGCCAACTCCAAGACTGTCTGTCCACAGAGGCCTGGGCGTGGAGCTCCCAGACATTGGTGTTTATCTGCTCCCCACCCAACTTTACAAAGCTGCATAGTGAACAGCTAGAAGTGAAAGGCCACTTGGCCTTCTAAAGTTTTTCTGGTATTATTTAAACAGTTGAAAACTAGAAGCATCCCAAATGTCCAGCAGGAGGGAACTCATTAAATAATATATGATATAGCCTCGGGAACTCCCTGGCGGTCCAGTGGTTAGGACTCAGTGCTTTCACTGCCGTGGGCCCGGGTTCGATCCCTGGTCGGGGAACTAAGGTCCTGCAAGCTGCGGGGTGAGGCCAAGTGAAAGATAATATATGATATAGGCTTACAATAAAATACAATGCAGCCATTAAAATGGCAGTGAAGGAATGGACCTATTGATATACAAAGGTAGCCATAGTTTATTTCAGGTGAAAAAGCAGGGTAATAATAATAACCACCATTTACTGAGCGCTTTCTATGTTCCAGGCACTGGTTTGACCATTTTACATAATTTATTTTCTTTTATCTAGGAAATAGTTGTCTTTATTATTTCCATTTTACAGATGATGAAACTGAGGTGGGGTGAAATGCTTTGCCCAAAGTTACCCGGGTGATAGGTGGCAGGGCTGGAATTTGAATCCAGGTCTAGCTGACTCAGAGGTAAAGATGACATTTGAGCTGGTTCTGAAAGAGAAGCTGGAGTTTATTAGTGAAAGAAAGGAAGAACCAAGGGCCTTCCTTGTGGCCCAGAGACATAAAAATATCCAAGGAGTGTAAGATGGCAGTAGTGGTTCTTTTTCCCTAGATAGTTCTCTGCCGACTTTATTGCTCAAAAACTGGCCAAGGAACACGAGTCTTTCAATGCCACCAACAAACCAAGACTCTTCTCATCTTGAAGCCTCTGCCTCCACCTGACAGGTGAGAAAGCTGAGACCCAGAGAGGGAGGATGATGTGCCGGACCCCACACAGCCTGTCTGTGTTAGGGCCGGGGCCGGACCCACCTTCCCACCGCCAGCCAGGGCTCCTTCGGCAAACCCAGGCTGCCCCCTACCCTGCTTCCCCCATGGTTTCTGCAAAATGGCCGAGCGAGTCTCCTGCCCCGCCCCCTCCCGCTGTCATCTCTCCTCAAGACAAAAGGCAATTTACCCAAATGTTATAATCACCTGGAGGCTGGCACACAGCAGCACCATAATGAAGGCTTTGTGGAGGGATAATATCACACTTGTAACTGCCAAAGAAAATGCCCACACGGACCACAGATCCCGGCATCTGCTTTAAGCAAAAGGGGTATGAAGGGAATCAGTATCAAATGCCTTTACCGTGCCAGGGACTTACCACGTCCCAGCCCTTTGAGGAATGCATCATTATCCCTATTTAGCAGATGGGGAAACTGAGCCTCAGAGAGTAAGTAACTTACTGACAGGAGCAGTTACTAAAGGGAGGAATCGGGACTTGAACCCAGGCATCTCTGACACCAGAGGCCACACTGTGAACTGATATGAACTTCTCTGAGAGTCTGGCAAAGCTGTGGACCTTCTTCTCCCCAGAGACATACCCTAGAAGCCCACCCTCCTCCCCTACAGAGGGTGGGATTGGCCTGTCAAGGCCCTTTTGCTCTAGGAATGACAGCCTGCCCTGCCTTGTGCCCCTCCCTGACCTGCGGGAACCGCCGCCTGCCTGACTCTTTTTCCCAGTTCCAATTCCAAAGGCCCTGGAAATTCCCCTTCCAGCCATCGTGCCCACAGGACTCTGACAGCAATACATCCCCCACCCCCCACAGCAGCCTCCTGGAAGCATCCAAAGGATACAGCTTCCCCTTCCGTGGCTGGAGTCCACCCGAGCCAGCACTGCCGTGGTTTGTTTCGTCTCCTTTAATAGAAGTGGATGTGAGGCCAGAGCCCAGGGGGCAGGAGCCTCATCTCGCTTCCTCAGCCCACACGCTGGAACCCAGGGCAGTTGGCTGAGAGCCCTGCTCAACCTCAGGTCTAGGAGACGCAGGCAGGGTTACAGGCCGGCCCCAGGGGCTGCCAGATCTGCCCTCAGACCCTGGCTCTGCCATTGGCCGGCTGTGTGATCTCAAGCTAGTCTCTTAACTTCTCTGAGCTTCAGTTTCCTCATCTGACAAGTTGGGGTAGAACTACGACCTTCCTTCCAGGATCGTGGTGAGTGTTACTGAGATGATGCAGGGGATGCGGCAAGAGCAGTGCCAGCCCACAAGGAGCTTAAGGCCTGTCAGAGATAACAGCTGGGATTATTTTATATCCCGGGGACTAGTGCTGGTTGAGGTGCAGGGGCCTCCATAACTCCATGCCCCAAAGGGAGGAGCCAGAGTGACCTTGGCAAGCTGCCCTCTGGCCTCCTCCCACCTGCTCTTAATGCCAATTTCAAAACTGGGCTGGAGGCCTGCAGTCCCCTGATCTCTCTAGCCCGCCTTTGGCACTGTTCTGGATGTGTTCCCATCATCCTCAGCATTTCTTATTCATCTGGAGCCTCAGACCCTCTAGGATCCCCCCAGACGCGGGCCCTCACTGATCCCCTGCGGATACCAGGGTCTCACCTGGGGGCCACCTCAGTGCCTGCCACCTCCCCAAACCAGTGCAGGTCGGGGGTGGGGAGAGATGCATAAACAGTCACAGGACCCGGGATGGGCACTCTCTGGACGGAAGCCTAGAGCCTAAGTGTTCAAAAGGCTGCAGAGAACCTCCTGCCCCTCAAAATATAGGTCGGAAAGTAACATAACAGAAACCGTAAAAAAAGTACATGGAAGGAAATCCAACATAAGTCTATATTCTCCATGATGTTTATATTAATGTTTAATGTGGAATATCAGATTTGAGATTCTTTTTTTTTAAATAAATTTATTTTATTTATTTGTGACTGGGTTGGGTCTTCGTTGCTGCACACGGGCTTTCTCTAGTTCCAGTGAGCAGGGGCTACTCTTCATTGCAGTGCGTGGGCTTCTCATTGCGGTGGCTTCTCTTGTTGCGGAGCATGGGCTCTAGGCACGTGGGCTCAGTAGTCGTGGCTCGTGGGCTCCAGAGTACAGGCTCAGTAGTTGTGGCACATGGGCTTAGTTGCTCTGTGGCACGTGGGATCTTCCCAGACCAGGGATCGAACCTGTGTCCCCTGCATTGGCAGGCGGATTCTTAACCACTGCTCCACCAGGGAAGTCCCAGATATGAGATTCTTTCTCCAAAAAACCGGGAGTGCCCTGCTTTGCTGGTGCCAGGAGCCAGAAGCACAGTGTGCTGGGGGAGCACAGAGAAAACGGTAAGTGTGTCCCAAGTCAAGTTGATGTTCTGGAAAAGGTGGTGTTTGGCTAGGCTTTAAAGTTTGAGAGGTGGATTTTGCTGCCTGGAAAGGGAGGGAAAACATGAGCAGAGGCACAGAGACGCAGGGGCCTGGGTACTCAAGATGGAGCACCTGAGACCCGCTACTGTGTTGGGAGACAGAGGAGTAGTCAAGGAAGGCCTCCCTTAGGCAGTGATGGACAGAGTAGGCTTTGATGGGTGTGTAGGAGTGTGTCTGAGCTGGGCATTCAAAGCAGAGGGACCCAGTGTGGGCTGGAGAGAGGCTTGAATGCCAGGTTAGGGAGCTTAGCTTCAATCCTTCAGACAGTAAAGACGTGGTAGTTGCAGAAAGATTTTTCAGGGAAGTCTGTAGTGGCTGAGGGCTGCAGCTCTGGAGATAGACTTGGGTATGAGCCTGTACCCCCTTATTAGCTGAGTGAGCTGGGACATATAACTCCATCTCTCTGAGCCTCAGAGCCCTCCCCTGTGAAACGGGATAATAACACTGACTTTGGGGCTTCCCTGGTGGTCCAGTGGTTGGGAGTCCGTCTGCCAGTGCAGGGGACACGGGTCTGAGCCCTGGTCCGGGAGGACCCCACGTGCCGCGGAGCAACTGAGCCCAAGCGCCACAACTGCTGAGCCTGCGCTCTAGAGTCCGTGTGCCATGACTGCTGAAGCCTGCGCGCCTAGAGCCCGTGCTCCTCAACAAGAGAGGCCACCGCAACAGGAGGCCCCCACTCAACACGACTAAGGAAGGCCCACGTGTAGCAGCGGAGACCCAACCCAGCCAAAAATTAATTATTAATTAATTTTTTAAAAAAATCTTTAAAAAATAATAACACTGACTTTGCAAGATTGCTGTGAGGATTAAGTGAGTTCTAGTCTGAGATCTGTAGGTCCTTAACATCCTAACATCCCTCCTGGCCATCCTCACTGTCCCAGCCTTAATTCTGCCCCCAGCATCTGCCACCTGGAGGACAGGCCCAAGTGCCAGGCCTGTCCCTGTCAGTCCATTGTCCACACGCAGCTGGAGAGCAGGGGCAGAAGGGAGCAGAGGGTCAGAGCAAGGGCCGACCAAGTGACCTTGGCCTCAGCACTTGTCTTCCCAGCGCTGCCTGTGTACAGCGGCGAGGCATCACAGACATCTTTAGTGAACACAAATGCAATTATGAGTGCTTGAAAAATAAAAGTGGGAATCAGGGAAACAAGAAGAATAGCAATATAGATGGTGTTGGTGACTTTGCACCCTCCCCTACTTAGCACACACCTGCTCTGGAGTGAGTGTGGGAGATGTGAATCAGTTGGTCTGCGTCCCTGTGCACCTCCTGTTGTGTGAGCACCTTGCCACACACAGGCTGATGCTAGTATTTAAGGATGTGTATTTTTTTTTTTACCAGTAGGGCCCATAAACACAGGCCAGCTATGCATCTGGACCTCAACAGCAGGAATAACTCTCTGTCCCAATAGTGTCAGAATCCCAATAGTACGACACTTAGTGAGACGTCCTTCTCCAGTCTGGGGCTTTCCTAAGAGATTCCCAAGGGTCATTATGACCGTGGGCACTTTTCCCTTTACCCACCAACTGGAGCATCTGCAATGCCACCTGAGACACGAACTGTGCACATAACAAAGGTGGTATGAGAATTGCATGAGATCGGGCATGGAAAGTACATGCATGTGCCCGGCACATGGACCTGATCCCAGCTCACCATGTTCGTTGCCCAGACTCACCCTCCCCCGGTCACAGCCCGATCCAGCCCTAGGTCTGACCTCGAAGGTCTCAACCCAATGGTTTCAACATATTAAAACAGAATGTAGCCACGCTCCCATATTAAATGTAATTTTTTGCTGTTAAAACTTCGAAAGGATTTTTCAGACTTTGCTTGGTAGATGGTATGACTGCAAGACTTTAACAATTGGCTGTGATTTCTTGAGAGCCATGTACACACTGGAGAATTCTTGACAAATGAGGAAACCAAGACTACGAATTGATTTCAAGTGTAATAACATTGTTTTGATTTCTAAATTTAATAATTAATTCAGGCTTTATGCATTAATTATAACATTTATTAATTTCAGTGTTGGAGTTTCCCTTTCTGTGTTTCAGAGTCAGTCATTTTTTTCCCATGTCTCTTACAGTTGAATAGGCCTTGACAAGCTTGTGGGTGCTGGGCCCTGCCCCTCTAGTTCCCCATGGGTGAAGCAGCCTGGCCTCACCACACCGACCCCTACCCCCTGGAGACCTCCACCCACCCAGCCCAGAAGATGCTCCTTTACAAGGAAAGCAAGAGCAGCCCCGGGCCTCCCTTCCTGCCCGATGGTGGGCTCTGCCTGGGCAGCCACCTGTCAGTCAATATTGGCGACGCTGTGGCCTTGGCCTCTGGCCACACCTCTGCCAGCAAAGTTCAATGCCTCTTTGCAGGAGTTGGGACAGGGATGGCCCGGCATTGGTTGCCGCTCTCACCCCTGCATTTGCACAGAGGGTGTGGCCGGGCTTTGGGGACTGCACCTGCCCACAGCCTGGGGTGCCAGGTTTGCCACGCACCTCTCACCCCAGCCACAGTTCACACAGGAGCCGTCTGAGAGCGCGCTGGCCTTGACCCCAGGAAGAGAGGGCAGCCCTCACGGCAGAGCTCCTGCCCTGGAGCCTGGCATGGCCTGGCGTTCTGGGTGCGCGCCGGGCTGTCACTACAAGCTGCACGCCTCCTCCCTTGACACCTGATCACACACACACAGACTCAGACGCTCACACACTGCCTGCCACTCACCCGGCCACACACCGCGTGTCACACGCAGGCTGAGGGTCCCCATACGGGCGCACTCTCTCTTCACCCTGCACCTCAGACAGAGCCACTTACACACTCACGGCACACCAATGCACGCTTGCACACATTCACGATCACACTTGGGTAGATTCCCACACTTCGACGGAAACACGACCACTTGTGCCCGTGCACACACAGCCTCATCAAGTGTGACCTTCACACCAGCACTCTGTGCCCTTCCCCTCCCCGCTGGTGGAATGAGGTGGGGAGACGGTTCGCACCCCAAGCCTTGGTTTCCTCGTCCTGACTGGGGCCAATGCCTTTTACTCACTGAGAAGAGGACGGACGTGCCCCTCTTCCCACAGAGCCCTGTGCTTCCCGGGTGTTCGGCCAGTGTGACCCTCATCCCCTCTCCCGAGGCTGGACACCTTGACTCACCTGGTCTCCTCCCTTTCCCGGTCCACACCCGAGGCTCCCGCACACCAGGTGGGCGCTGCAGGTGTGCTTGCCCAAAGGCATGCCATGAGCTAGCGACATCTGGCATGCGGGTGCCTGATGACCTGAATCAGCCCGTTTGCCCCCTCTGTGCTCGCCTGCCCCAAGCTGCCCCTCGCTCTGAACAAAAGCACTAGTTGAGCTGCGGCTCTTGATCCTTGTGTAAAGACCTCCGCCTCCCCAGCGCCTCCCTCCGCGCCCGCAGGGAACCAGAAGTTCCAGGGCTGCTGAGTTCCTTAAGAACACCCCCTTGAAGGTACCCAGTTTGTGAATTAAAGGCCCATCGAAATGATGATCCGAGCTCACACTTCCTGGGTACCCACCTAGGGCCGTTCAGCCCCGCCAGTCCCCAGTCTGCCCTCTGCCGGAGGTCTGGTTAAACCCACTGGACAGACAAGGAGCCAGCTCAGAGAGGGGCAGTGACTTGTCCAAGATCACCCAGCAAGATGGAGGCAGGGCTCACAAAGGACCCTGAACTCCCTCCAGCCTATGCTGTGCAGTCGCAGGGGCCCTGAAGACAGCTTGCAAAGACAGCTTCCGGCTTTTTTTGGTTTGGGGCATTTCCTGCGCCCCAGGCACTGCGCTAAGCACTTTTCGGGAATGACCTCAGTTGATCCTCCCAGGAAACCTTCCAGGCAGGCACCTCCGCAGATGAGGAGATGACACCCAGAGAGGCGCGAGGCCATCTGCCCAAGGTCTCTGAGCTAGTGGTGGCCGAGCTCCAAAGCTCGCGCCCTTAACAACTGCGCCACACCGCCTCCCTGCCAGCCGTCAGGGGAGCCAACGTTGTGTTGCATGTGCCGTCCGACTTTAAGGACTCTTCTTCCCCCAGCACTGCACCGACCTGCAGGCTGCACGAATGACACTCTGGGTGACCTGGGCCCCGCTTGGTGGCCTGTGCGGGCCTGCCCCTCCCACCCTCACCGTGGGGCCCCAGGCCAGCCAGGGCTTTGAGCTTCTGGAGTGTGGCTCGCGCCCAGGTGTGAGCCCAGACAACCCATCCTCCCCATGTGGTGGGGCTGCTCGGTCCTTGGCCTCGAGACAGGAAAGGAAACAGCGGCTGGTGGCCTTGGCGCCGCCCTTGGCCTTGGCCCCGCCCTTGGCATGTCTGCTTTGCCCTCTCAGCCCCGTTGGCTGAGGGTGGGGAAGAAATTCTTCCCCCTTTTTCTAAATCCCACAGAGCAAACTTATTACTTTTATGTCCCCAAAGTTACATTTCTTTATTCATTTATCCATATTAAATAAGTGTATTTAATATACTTATTAAATACTTTTTAAGTGCTGGGTCTGTGCCGGGCTCTGGAGAGTGAATTGATCACGGCTCCCCTTGGCTGGTAGGGGTGACCATGACCACGACCGCAGCCTGGGTCAGGGAAGGTGACATCCAGGCAGGGCCCATGGGGGCAGAGGACGGCCGGGGGACACGCATTCATCAGGTGCCTGAAGCTGGGGCTGTGATAGGCCTGAAAGGAAACCATGATCATGCAGGCAGCCCTGACCACACCATCTTTAACGCGCTGTGTATTTCCACTTCTTTGACAGAAATCCTAGAAAAACTCATCTATGTTACATTGGGTTGTTTGTGTTGAAAGAATGAATGTGTCAAACGTACACGTTTAAAATATATTGCAGTTGTTATACTCATGTTTAGGTCTTACTTCACTTTTATATTCACTAAGGTCCAGAAATGGGAAGTGCCCTGGGCCTCTCTTGAGCTCTGAGAGGCCCTGCACCTGAACCAGGTCCTGAAAGGAAGGGTGTCCTCCGCTCCCTGGAGCAGCTTGTACAAAGGCACAGGGGCACTAAACACATGCCTGTGGGCGACTGTGTTACGTCAGGGTAGCTGCATTTCACAGCTGGGGAGGGAGGCAGGCTGGAAAGTTCTTAAGGTCCAGGCGAAGGAGTGGGGAGCCTTCACAGGGAAAGCTTCTCAGTTGGGTGGCCTGTGGTCAGATTCGGGGTCTCTCTTACTGCAAGTTCCTTTTCTTCTCTGTAAGAAGCCCAGCTCTCCTAGTGATTGGTGAGATTCATTGGGGGCAGCAGGGGAGGGGATGCAGGGAGCAGCGAGGTCACTTCCAAAGCTTGAGAACCAGAATAAAGAAATCTCTGTGCCCCAAGAGCAGACAGATTAAGCCACAGAGTGCCCGGGTCAACCCTCTGGGTCTCAGTCCCCTCCGTCCCCCAGCACCAGGCACAGGGCTGGCCACAGGATTGAGCTTGTTGACTTAGTCGTTCATTCATTCATTCAACAGATGTGGGCTAAGCACCCCTGTGTGCCAGACACTGGTCTGATGATGCCACAGTGAAGAAGCAGACAAGGCCCTGGTTTCACTGGAACTTGTAGTGTGGATGGGGAGACAGACAACATGTAAATAAACAAGAAAATTGCAGCAAGAGGCATACGCCCTGAAGGAGATAAAATGAACACCGGATATCAGGGATCACTGAGAAGTGACATTTGAGATGAGACATGAACGCCAAGAAATAGGTGTCAGGAATGTCTGTTGATAGCAATCGAAGACAAATCAGAAGGCAACAGACTTATTCCAGACTTCAACTGGCAAAGCAGTCGTTGGTTGCCTACGGCACGCTGGGTCCAGTGGTCAACAGGCAGACATAGTCTCTGCATTAAGTTTACAGCCCAGTGGGAGAGAAAACTATATAAGGAAATCTGCAAGTAAGTGTAGGCTCATAAATTTTTTTATTGAATGAAAGATTCTTTAAGTTCTATAGTGCTTTTACAATTTTCAAGTTTCATACATATGATTTCATATAATCCCATAATAACCCCTTCCCCCCCCCCCCCGTATGGCCCCCTCCTCCCTTCCCTCTCCCCACTGGTAACTACTAGTTTGTTCTCCATATTTGTGTAGAATCATAAATTGTGAAGTACAGGGCCCAGAACAGAGGAAGGGGCGTGAAGGACTTTATTTTGGATGGTTGGGTATGTGAAAAGGTTTCCACTCCTCTTGGAGAACATGACAACCTCACCTTTTACAGAGCACACTGGATTTTCAGGCATTTGTTTAAAATAAACATTTTATTTTAGTACAATTTCAGATATACAGAATTATTGAACAGATAGTACAGAGAGTTCCCACTATACCCCACATCCAGTGTCCCTATTATTAACATCTTATATTGTACCATGCATCTGTCACAATTAATGAACTAATATCGATACATTTTTATTAACTAAATAAAAATAACTAAAGCCCATACTTCATTCAGATTTCCTCCATCTTTCCTTAATGTCTCTTCTCTGTTCCAGGGTCCCACCCATGACACCACATTACATTTAGTTGTCTCTTCACCTTAGGATCCTCTTGGCTGTGAGAGTTTCTCAGACTTTCCTTGTTTTCGATGACACTTTTGAGGAGTACTGGTCAAGTGTTTTGTAAAATGTCCTTTGATTGGAATTTGTCTGATGGTTTTCACATGATTCGACTGGGGTTGTGGGTTTGGGGGAGGAAGACCACAGAGGTAAGTGCCATTTTCATCATATCAAGGCTATACACTATCCACACGGCTTATCACTGCTGATGTTGACCTTGATCACTTGGATGAGGTGTGTTTGTCAGGTTTCTTCATTGAAAAGTTGCTCTTCTTTTGGTTCTTTACCCCCTTCCTATACCGTCCTTTTTACGAGGAAATCACTATGCAGCCCACATCTAAGGAATAGGGAGTTATGCCCCATCTCCTTGACGGCGGACTATCCACATAAATTGTTTGGAATTCTTCTGCGCAGGAGATCTGTCTATTCTCCAATTTTTATGCATTTTTACCAATATTTTTTTACTTTTTAGAAATTCAAGAACCCTATTGGTGTTTCTAGGAACCTAGAAACATTTTACTTTATTTACTAAAATGCATGAAATTACCAAGGCAATAAATTAGAGGGTAGGAAAAAAGCCGATGATTATTTTTATTTTCTATTGTGGATACACATTAATGAAAGATTTGGGAAATACCAAAAACAGAAGAACCTCTCTAGCCCCACTGCTCAGAGCTGACCATGATTCACGTTCAATTTATTATTTTTCTTCTGTGCACAATTTTTACACAGATTATACTGTCTATGTAATTTTGTTTCTTACCTCCTTCCATCTTTTTTTTTTTTGCTTATTATAATATCAGAAACATTCCTCCTATGTTGCTATACAGACTTCCTAACCATATTTTTTCAGTGGCTGCTAAATTCTCGTGTGGCACATGGTGTCTCCCACCCGCCCCCCAAACTCAGCGGTATGCCTGGCACATAGTCAGTGTTTAGAAATTATCTGTTAGATGAATGGATATACAACAAAGTAATCATCCTCTTGTTTTTAGAAGCATAGGTTATTTCAGTTTTCTTGATTCTAAATAGTACCGAGACAAATAGATTATTCCCATAACATCCCAGGGTGGAATTACTGGGCCAGTGGGGGCCAAAACTTTTCAGGATAAATGCACCAAACCAGAAATCTCCCTCCCCTTCCTCTGAACCACCGGCAATTGTGCCGAGGGTAATAATTTACAATTGATTAAAGAGTTTGCGGGGTGTTTTTATCCCCATCTTTCTTTCCCCTCCTCTCCCCCTCTCGTCCTGCCGAAAAAGGGGGAAAATTATCCTGGAAGGTGAAGATGTTCTCAGACAATCATATTAACATATTCCAACAATCGCAATTTGCAAAATAGTAATCACAACTGCCGGGATCTGGGAGGCATTAATCAAAGCTGCAGGTTTAATTCCATTTTAAATATTGATGAAATGTGCTTGGGCAGCCTCACCCTGGCGTGGCAGGGACAGGGGAGCCGCCTCGCGGCACAGCGGAGGTGGAGGGGAGGGTTGGGGAGCAGCTGCTGGGAGGGGAGGCATCTGTCATTCAAATTGGTGACTGAGCGGCCAGGTAGAGAGTGAAAGGGGTAGTGAAGAGGGCTGTTAAGTCCATTGCTGTCAATTTGTAACCATCAGGGAGGGGCCTGAGGACTGGTTCAGCACAATAAACCCAGTTGGTCTGGTTTCAGGGTTACCACTGAAGAGGTTGCAGCTGCACCGATTCGAATAGCCCGGAGACTTCGGAACTATAATTATCAACCAGGCCGCTCTCGGTGTGGCAAAAGTGCGCTTCACCAGCACTTAACTCCTTGTGTGCCGCCGCTCTCCCCGCCCACCACCCCCACCACCCCCCGGGGTTGACAGCCAGGTGCGGATTCCCCCGCAGCCTCCCCGGGGAAACTGAGGCCCACCGGCTGCTGAGGGCAGTCCTCAAAGGCCAGAGCGTGCAGGCAGAGAGCCTTTCTCCTGAGGTCACAGACAAAGAACTAATGGGGGGCGGGGGGGGGACGGAAGAGGCCGGCTCTGTGGGGCAGCCTCACCTTCTGGCACCGTTGGGCCTACCCTGGGGTGAAAAGTCAGGCTTTGGGGTCTGATGAGCCTTGGGTTAAATTCTGCTGGCCGTGGACACGAGGTAAGGCTCGTCCTCTGTAAAGTGGAGGTAATCTTTCGTACCCTACTGGGCTCTCACAAAAAACTCAGATCGACGTTTGTAAATTACAGAGCACACAGTAGGCTGACAATAAGCCTTGTTTCCCTGGGCCGGGGAGTGGTGCTGTCACAGGAGAGGAAAGGGCTCCTGGCAGGCGGCTCTGGTTCGGAGGGTAGGATATCTCAGGCCCTCTGCGTTTCAGCTCTCAAGGAGTGTCTTTTATGTCTAGCTTCTGCCATTTGGCACCCAAGGAGGACGAGTAATTCCATACTCCCACCTCTCGGGAGGGAGGCACTGAGCTAGGCAGGGGGTGAGGGTAGGAGTCAAGAGACTCTGGTGCTGCGCCCTGAGGACAGCTGCTCGAGGGCAGGGGTTTGGGCCAGGGCTCTTTATCCCCAGGAAGAGGGAAGGCAGGAACGAGGGAAGGACCGCAGGCAGGCATTGCGGCTCTGGGGAAAAAAACATGGGCTTCGCTGGGAGTCCTGGGGAATGAAGTATGTGCACGGCTCCGTAACCCTCCTCCTGGAATATAATCCCAGAGAAATTCTCCCACATATCCACGAAGGGATGGACCCAAGAACGTTTGTCCCAGCGTCATTCCCGGTCACCGGAGGTGGAGGCAACCTGCGTGCCCACCCCTGGGAGGATGGGTAGTACAACATGACGGAAGCCCACCATGGACTATTAGGCAGCAGTCAGGAGCAAAGAACTAGATGTCCGCAACAAGAATAGATCTTGAAAATGTAGTGTTGAGTGAAAAAAGTGAGGCACAATGAAATTCACAGCACAATGCCATCTACGTAAATTGAAACCCCATTCACACACAAAACAACAGTACATATTTTACAGAGCTACGTGCATTTTTAGGGGTATATATCCCGCCATTGGAGTGGGTCTCTGTCGTGGTGGGGGGAGGGGCTGGGTGTGGCTCTGGAGGATAAAGGGGAAAAATGAAAATAGAGTCAGCCCGCAGAGGGGCCTGGCACAGAGAGTGTGCTGTGGACTAAGGGATGTGTCCCACTCAACTCTCTCTCTCTGAGGTTTAAAAACAGCACAGGCCTTGTACTCAGACAGCCCCGGGCCTCAAGTTCTGGGCTCTCCCACGTACCAACACTGTGGCTGTGGACTAGCGACTCATCCTCTGAGCCTGTTAGTCCGTCCACAGAAAGGTGGGCTTGCTGCCATCGGGTGGTCATGAGGATTAAGTTAAGGGAGATAAATGCATGTGGGCCTACAGGACCCCCAGATCCTCCTCTCCTCTCCCCACCGAAAGGACCTGGGCAAACAGAGGGTGTCAGCCCCCTGGGAAACCACAGGTTCTCTGAAGCGTCCAGAATGGAAAACCCAGAAAAGAAACGAAGGCCTCGACCGGCTGTCCCGGGGGTGACGTTGGTGGATGTCACACTGGGCACGGGCCCAGCTCAGAGCGGCCCATCCATGTTGTGCCTGGCTCCGTCAGCAAGGTCCACCTCCAACATACACCCCAGCCCCAAGACCCCGCCTGGGGGCTCCCGGCGCAGGGCACGACCGCCTCTCCCTCCTCCTCTCTTGCAGATGATGATGAGCACGAGTGGATCATCCGGACGTGTCGGAAGGGCTGGGACGAGACCATGGGTCCTAAGCCCAAGCCGTGAGCACTAAGCCCTCTCGGTCACAAGCTTCCTTCTGTGCCCCTGGCATTGGCTGGCCCAGGGAGCAGGCTGTAGTTTTAGAATCTGACTTTTGACTCGGGAATAAATGCTTTCTGCCATCAGTGGCCCTAAGTGTACTTTCCTTAGACTATTTCTTGGAGTGGGACCCTCACTCCACCTGCATCACAATCACCTGGGCAAAATTGTGAACGAGCTCTTCCTGGGCCCCACCCTAGTACCTGCTAATCAGAATCGCTGAGACTGGGGTCTAGCAGTTTGCATTCTCAGGTATTTCTTACGCATATGGAAGTTTGAGAGCCATCACCTTATAATGATAGACAAATGTAATTGAATGAGCAACTCATGCGTGCGGGCAGTGTGGTTATGTTATCTCAGCTCCACATAACAGCCTTGTAAGAAAGGGCTTAGCATTATCTTTTAGAGATGGGAAATCTGAGGTTCAGAGAAACTGAGTGACCTGCCCTAGGTCACACAGCATTTGAATCCAAGTCTTCCTGAAGATGAAGCCCAGCTGTTTTTTGTTTGTTTGTTTGTTTGTTTACTACAAGCTGCCTGCCTTACCAGTCTTGATTTCACAGGGCAGTAGGATAGGATGACTGCCCAGGCTCACAGCTGCTATCTTCCTGTAAGCCCAGAAATGATTACCCAGGACTGCCTCTTCCTCTCGGAAGCTTCCCTATCTGAGCTTCCTACCCTAAGCACGGAATCGGTGGGGTGCCACAGAAAGAATGCAGCTTTGGCATCATACACACCTGGGTGTGAATCCCAGCTCCATCACAGGGTATCATACAACCTTGGGCAAGTCACTTCACTTCTCTGAGCTTCGGTCTCCCCATTTGTAAAATATATAATGATGCTTAAACCCATAGGGTAGCTATGTGGATTGAATGAAATAATACAATAAAGGAGCTGGCTGTTAGCAGGTATTCAATACGCGCTTGCTTTAAAAACTAATTCGTTAGCTGTGCATACAGAGTAATTATTCTTCAGAATCACCCCCAGGGATCTCATGTGTCAGCTGAAAACCAGCAGAGGAAGTGGTAACATGTTCCAGGGCTGTACTTGGGCCACAAGCAAACTGGATCACCTGGATCTTTGCGTAGCTTTCCCTCCTTAGAGGCTGCGAACCCTGCAGCCCCCTGCGCCTTGTCCCCTGGCTCACCAAGGGCTGCTCAGGAGAGGGAGTCGGGCCTGGGAGGGCTTTGCCAAGGTCGCAAGGGCAGGAAGCTAGCCTTTGATCTAGGGCCCCATGAGCGGCCTGCTGGGGCAGAGCCAGGAGTCAAGGGAGACCTGGGCCCCCGCTCAGCTGCGCCGCAGAGGGATGGGGGATCACCTTTCCCCGCCAAGGCAACAGTCACTCACCTCAGTAGAATGACAGGACTGATGTCCACTGGGGGTTTCCAAACTGTGTTTTGAAAATAAATAAAGTATATTCATGTAAAGGAACACACACACACAAACTTCCTTTTCAAAGATACACATATATCTAAATCTCTAAATATCTAAATGATAAATGGATTGGAAGAGTGGAGGGGGAGGGGCAAGGATGGGGGTCAAGGATGGAGAATGCAACAACTAACGGGGGCGGGGGGCCCTGCAGGGGCGATGGCCACGTACACCCTGAGCTGAGGCTTCGGAGTGACTCTGTGGGGGGCCACGGGGTGGGGCTGGGGCGCTGGGGAAGCCTCTGCGCCAGGCAGAGCCATTCCACTCCCTTCCTGGTGGGCTCTGGTTTGCACAAAAGGTTCTGCTGCTATAAGAACATCTGGCGGCCGGCAAAAGGATGCGCTCTCTCACTCCCCAGATTACAGGGGTGGCTCTGGAACCCGATGAGGCCAGTATGAGACCCAGACTCGTGCGGAAGCTGGAGCCCTGTGGCCCTGTCTCCCATTGCATATTCCCTTTCACTTCGCAGTATCAGATTCTCCCCCATCTCCCACTCAGGTCCTCTGTGCCTCCCTCCCTGGTCCCCCAGCATCTCCTCCATTGAACTTATTTCCGTGAACTTCTCATCCAAGGGTACAGCTCAAATGCCCCCCTCCGTCTGGACAGCACGTCGGAGGGATCCGTCTGTCTCCAGCATTTGCTGGGCTGAGAGCCCCCCTTGGACCCTTTTGAGGCTGCAGGGCTGGCATGGGGCCCAGCAGAGCGTGGTCAGGAGTGGGACGGAGGACAGCAGCCAGCCTGATTTCCTACACAGCTCAGACTAGAGAAGAAACCCACCACCATGCCTTTACAACGCTCAGTTTCCTAGCTGGGAAACAGAACCAGTCTTCCGGGAAGGGGTTTCACTGTCTAGCAGCCCAGATATTCTGGGGGCCAGGCCTGAGCCTGAGCCCTTAACCAGAGAGCAGGAAAGAAATGGAATTCCATCGTGCTCCGGATGTCAGTGCCAGCACTTCTACTTGCATTAACTTTATTTATTACACAAATAAGACATTTACAAAGCACAACATGAAAGGTATGTAACAAAACAGACATTGGTTTTACAAAAAAGTGCTTACAATTTTTTTCCGTGTGTGTGTTTTCCTCCTTTTGTTTTGTATTTAAATAAATAGTCTTGATGGCCTGTACGTTCCCAGGCTGTTCTAACAGGCTAGTGGAGACGTGTCTGAACCACAGCATGCTACGACCGTGTGATCCACGCAAGGAACAGACCCTGGGGGGAGGCTCAAGGCAGAGCGGGTACTGGGTGACCCTGGGCATGGCTCGGCTGGCCACGCACCACGTCAAAGGAAAGATTAGAGCTCCCCAGTCACCAGGAACTGGGCCCAAGCTGCTCCGGTTAACATCAGCTCCAAGGGTAGGGCCAGGCACACTCTATTCACCGGGTGAGTTCTGAACCAAGCTGCACTGATCACATTCTGAGGGGTGTCTTTCCTTTGCCCTGAGTCAGCTGGAACTGTCTTTGAAAGGGAAAAGAAGCAAGTTCCCTTCTTGGGCTGCACCCGGGCCCAGCCCTCCTCCAGGTCCCAGAGTAAGAAGAGCATATCGTTTTTCACGTTAAGTGCCAACTTCAAGCATGTGGATTCCGAACCCTTATCCAGACTCGGCGAGATAGAGAGTGCTGTGATCGATTAGCGATGTCTGCCATGGGTGAAACCAGGGCAGCAGACACCTAGGTACCATGAACTTGCTTTCCCTGTCCTAGAGTCTCCTTCCGAAAGCAACGTATCAGGTTAATCAAAGCAGGAAGGAGGACTTGGGCTGAAACATGCTTACTAGCAGCCTCTAGTGGGAAATGCATCAGGACACCCAAGTCATTCTAAAATTACAGGATTAGCCTGGGACAAACGGGGTCCCCTGAAAACATAAATCATGGTCTTGTGTAGCCCAAGCCCTTTTGTTTGGGGTGGAAGAGCTGCAGCGGGACAGGGTGGATGTGAGCACAGCTGTGTCTGGCCTGCGTTCTATGGAGTGAGTGGGACTGGCTCTGGGCAGGGTTGGTGGGGAAGCCCAGAAGTGCCAGCTAGAATCCTGGGGTGCTACCACCTAGGCAGCAGGCACCCTCTTTCTACTGAGCCAGGGCCTGCCCCGCCTGGTAGCACCCCAGAAGTACACTCACCTAGGCAGCAGGCACTCTCTTTCTACTCAAAGGTGGGTCCAGAGTGAAAGCTCTGCCCTTTCCCTGGGCTCTGTTCCCCAGCTCCCCCATGAGAGGTCCCCCCAAAGAAGACGTGGCCCAAGCACCCCCATCAGGAGTCAAGTATCCAACAACGGTCCCCAATTCTAACTTGTCCAAGCGTTCAGAAATGTCACCACACAGATCAAACACCACCTCCGCTATGTCTCCTGCACATATGCTGGATAACTAGGTGAAAGCAGGGTCCCCGACACACACCCCGAGTTTCCTCTGTCCTCTCCTTAAAATGGCTAGTACTTCTCCCAGTCCAGTGTGCCGCATCCTTCTCCTGGGCCTCCAAACCCATGGGGGTCCTTGCCCCGCCCCCTCCCGCCGGCCCCCGCTTTTCCCCTGGGCAGGCCTCCTTCTGTGCCCTGTTGGGCCTCTCAGGGTTGGTCAGTGTCTCTTCTCTCTCTGAATTAACTTGACATAACCAGACAGATGGAAATGATAAAATTAGAACATAGCTTTCCTCTGGGGACATCCCACAAACACTGTAGAGTTTTCCAAACAAAAGCAACAGAGTGGATAACATTGGGGGTTGTCCGCTATTCAGAATTCAGAGATGGTTCCAAGGAAGTAGTAAATAAAGGCCAATATGGGAGGAAAGAAAACCTGTAAATTGGAAGGCTGTTGGCATCGTGCGATTCAATTCGGCCTTTTGCTACTGTAATCAGCTTAAGTTGAAGACGACCCCTGTCTAAATGGGAAACACAGGCTGTTGTTTTCACCCTGGCTCCAAATTTCAGGGAGCTCTGCCTTCAGGGAGGAGGGCTCCGCGGTGCTCCTGGCGGGTTCTGGTTCTCGGCAGGAGAGGGGAAGGCCAGGCCCAGGGGCCCAGCTCGTGGTGGGCAGGATGGCGGATGAGGGGTGGAGGCAGAGCGGGTGGATCCCTGGCAGCGGCTCGGACTCCGGATTTCAGCGGCTGAGGGGCAGCTGCCGGGCGCCCATGCTCAGATGCGGAAGTGCCGGCAGCGTTAGTACTGAAAAAGGATGACCTGCAAGAGGAGGGCGTGGGAGGGGGCTGAGCCAGGGCCTGCCCCACCTGGTAGCGCCCCAGAAGTCCTCGAAGGCATGGAGAAGGAGGCGGGCCCAGGGCCCACATCTAGGCTCAAATCCTGGCGCAGACACTTACTTGCTGCGGGGCCCTGGGTAACTCACTCCCCCTCTCTGAGCCTGTTTCCTCATCTATAAAATGGGGATGACAACACCTCTCTCTCAGAATGGGGAGGAGCTGGTGAAATCCAAGAGCAGCAGCAAGTGTCTCCTGGGCACTGTACCCGGCACTGGGCACAGTGCACACCTGCATGATTTCACAGAAGCCTCACCTCAGCCCCACGAGGGTGTCCCACCACCATCTCCTCTTTACAGGGGAGGCCGCTGAGGCCGGGGAGGTGAAACTCAGTGAGCCCGCAATCACACAGCCAGGAAGAGGTGGACCCAGCACTGCAACCCAGGCCTAGGTTCTTGAACAAGCTCTCTTCATTAGACCCACAGTCTCTTCCTCTCCAGGCCACCCTGACAGTTACCAGCGGTGCCTACCAAGCACCAGGCAACAGGCCAAGCCCTTCATGCAGCCAAGCACCTCGACAGGCAGGTGGCTCAGACACGCCAGGTGCCTGACACACAGTGGGTGTGTTCCCAGGTCTCAAAGAGAAAAGGTGGCTGAGCTGGGGTCCGGTCTGCCTGACTCCAGAGCCCACATCACACGGCCTCGCCCACTCACCCCACCTTGGGCCGTGCTCCCCTCTGGTCTCTGGGATGTCTGCCTGACTTTGGACTCTTCCGAACAGAAGCTCTCTCAAGAGGGGTGACTCTGAAAGACGCTTCCCCTCCATAAGCCTCAGTCTCTCCATCTGATCGATAACGGCCGGGCCCTGATTTCTAAGAGCCTTCCAAGCTCTGAACTGTGGGATCTGGGCCCATGACCGGGAATAAATGTGGTCCTGGGGCTTCCCTGGTGGCGCAGTGGTTGAGAGTCTGCCTGCCGATGCAGGGGACTTGGGTTCATGCCCCGGTCTGGGAGGATCCCACGTGCCACGGAGCGGCTGGGCCCGTGAACCATGGCCGCTGAGCCTGCGCGTCCGGAGCCTGTGCTCCGCAACGGGAGAGGCCACAACAGTGAAAGGCCCGCGTACCAAAAAAAAAAAAAAAAAATGTGGTCCTGGAAGCTCACAGGCAGGTGTGGCCAAATGATGATGTGGTGGAGGCGGAGGGTGCTACCCCAGATGCTCAGAGCACTGTTCTCCCGGCCAGGCCAGTGCTGGTCTTGATGAGTGGGTTCAGGGGGCTGCCCTAGGGGGCCCTGAGTCTCCTCCTCACTAGGCTGGCTCAGGCCCGGAGGGACTTGGGAGAAAGCCCATGCAGTTCTGCACTGACTGGTCATACACACAGCCCGCCAGGCTGGCAAGATGTGGACAGAAAAGGTCCCTGGCCGCTGGCAGGAAGGTCTGGCAGTGAGAGGGCGGAAGGTCATGGAGGAGGCGGAGACATTTTTCTGCAGAGCCGCTGGACATGAAGTTGGGGATATGGCCCAGCAAGAGAAAAACTCTGGCTCAGCAGCCAAACCCAGGGGCCAGAAAACTTCCACGGCCAAAGCTGCCAGACCCCAGACCGGCTCATCCTTCAGGCTGAACCAGACATAACCACAGGCTTAGCTGAGAAACCAGGAGACGAGGGCTCACCTCCAAGAGCTGAGCCCAGCCCTAATCTGTTGCAAGGCTCCCCTCTCCCCTCCAGATAATGCCCAGGCCCCTTGCTTGAAGGTGCAAGGCCTTCATTATGTGACCCCCTGTCAGCTCCCACCCCACCCAAGGCCTCAGCCGCACTAAACCCCCCACCATCCCTCAAATCCAGGTCCCTCCAAGCCTCCTTGCCTCGGCACGGGCTCCTCGTGTCCCCCGCTTCTTCCTGAGAGCTGGCCACTCCCTCTTCTGAATCCTCGAAGGCCATGTGCATCCCTCACCGCAACTGCCCTGTCAAGCTGGGATGTGGCTGCCTGCCTCCTGCTCTAAGCCACCCACCCACTCCCTGAGGACAGGGACCACGCCAGCTCGCCTCTGCAGTCCCGGTGCCAGGTCTGACAGGACAAACTCTCCCACAGGACGGGGGCAGCTCCGAGGCAGGCAGTCCTAGGATGGAGGCCAGCTTGTACCCACGCTCACTGTGTGACCCTGGGCAAGCTGCTGCTCTGACTGAGACCCAGTTTCTGCAGTTATGAAACGGCATCAACCACAGTCCTCCTCCTAGGGCGACAGTGAAGGGCGAGGTCAGAGAGCGCTGTGTAAACTGTAAAGCGTAGCGCAGAAGGAGGTCACTACTGAACCAGGTGGACTTCAGAGTCTGACAGACTTGCTGCAGCCCCGGACAAACGGTGTCACCTCTCTGAGCCTCTGTTTCCTCATCTTTACCATGACGATGCCCTCCTCATATCCACAGGGTGATTGGGTGGCATCAGACAACACGTGTAAAGTGCTTCAACCAAAAGCAGCCCTTCCTGTATGACTATCTCGGAGGGGACGTTCCTGGGGCGTGCTCACCCGCCACTGGGGTCTGCGGGATGTGGGGCTGAATATGTACTACCATTTACTTATAAACCTACTGGTCCTACTGGGCTGTCCGTACCTCCGCACCATCTACTTTCCCCACGGTACCCAGCACAGAGCCCAGCACAGAGCCTAGCACACAGCAGGTGTTTAATTAGGAGGCAGAGTAAGAGGGGCTGTCCTGGAGGAGTAGTCCCACGCCTGTCTGCCTGCCAAAATCACTGGGGTTGGGTATTACACCCGCAGATCCCGGGGTCCCGTCCCAGAACTCCCCACCAGCTCTCTAGGGGCGAGGCTGGGAAATCTGCATCTCTACAAGCTGCCCCAATGATGCTGAGGCACATGAAGACTGCACTCAGCTCGAAGGCCTGGCCCTGTCTCCCTGGCCCAGCACACCCAATGACTCCCGGGGCTCCCTGCCTCTCCGAGGACCACTATAGTGATGCGGTCCACACGCCTTCACCTGGCAGCCCAAGGCCTCCGCTTCTCACTCTTTTTCCTCCCAAGCCTGTGTGCCAGCAGCAATGAATTGCTCTGGGTTGCCTGAGAGCTCACGCCTTCCCGGCTGAACTCTGAGGTTCAGACGTGCCTGCGTCCAGGAAGCCTTCCAGTGTCTCTCCCGAGCTGCGCCCCACCCCCCAGCTCCCTTGGTCTCTGCGTCGCAGTTTGATCACCCTTTGTTGCAACTGTTGGCCTCCTCGAGGGCAGGGACTATATGCCTTCCTCATCTCTGTGCTCCTGGCAACTAACTCGGGGCTTGCGGGCACAGTCAGTACATAGTGAATGTCGGCTGAATGAGTGAACGAATCAAGGCACAAGTTCTCATTCAGGCTCTGTGACCTTGAGCCACCTGGGCCTCAATTTCCCCGTCTCTAAAATGAGAGGGTGTCTGAGAGCAGTGGCTTTCAAGGCTCGCTGGGAAGTGTCTGGGAGCTGAGCCGGAGGTGAGGGCCCTACTCACTCCGCAGTTTCACCCAGAGCAGCTCCACCCCCTTTCATCTGCATCTTGTGTTATGGAAAAGAGTAAACAAACGGGTTCCCGGGCTTAAAACAAAGCTTTCAAGCCACTGGACTGGGCGATGTCCAAGCACCGTTCTGGGTGTCCAGTCCTAATGCTTGAGACAACCAGAGATCGGGTTCCACAAAGGAGGCCTTACCAGTTGACCACGGTCACTGGCTGGCCTGCTGTCCCCGGGCCCCACCAGCTCGGGATATTCACTGCCAACAGACAGGAATACAAAGGAGGAAGTAGGAGAAACCCGTGAGATGGTGGGAGGCGGGGTGGTGTGTGATATATAAGCCCTCCTCGGGACCGCCAAGTTTGAGCAAAGTAACTAAATCCACAAATCTGAAAAAGAGAAGGCCAGCCACGGGCGGGCGCGCTGTGAGGAGGCTGGCCATGCGCGCTGAACACACTGGCGCCTGCTTGAGGGAGTACTACCTCGGGGGCACAGTGGGGGCCTGAGTGTCTGGGCAGAGGGTCTGCCACAAAGTGGCATGGTGCCTGCTCGGCGATGAGAATCCTGCCAGGAAGCCATTCCTGGCAAGGTGGCTCTGACCCACCCAACCCAACCCAGCTCCGTTTACCTTCTCACCCCGGTTGGAGAGTGGCCCATCCATATCGGCTTTGAGGTGGACGGGGGGCGCGGTGTAAGGCAGCCGGCAGTGCACCTGCCCACACTGTACCTGACCTGTGGACGAGAGGATGCCTTGGAGCCCATCCCCCAGCCTCCATGCAGGATCCCACCAGCCCCAGGCTCAGTAGGCTGGAGCCCTGGGGCCAGTTTCACCTCTGCCACTTACCAGCTGGGTGGTCCTGGGCAAAATTTCAATAGGGTACCATTTTTCTACGTGAAATTCTTTATGAGCTATAAAGTGTTACACGATAACTGTCTAGCTCACTGATAAATAAACTCATAAATGAGTATGGACAGGCACCCCTATGTTCATAGCAGCACTATTCACAATAGCCAACACATGGAAACTACCTAAATGTCCATCGACAGATGAATGGGTAAAGAAGATGTGGTACATATATACAATGGAATATTACTCGGCCATAAAAAAGAACGAAATAATGCCATTTGCAGCAACATGGATGCAACTAGAGATTATCATACTAAGTAAAGTAAGTCAGAAAGAGAAAGACAAATACCATATGATATCACTTATATGTGGAATCTAAACTATCACACAAATGAACTTTTGTGCAACAGAAACACATTCATAGACATTGAGAACGGACTTGTGGTTGCCAAGGCGGGCTGGGTGGGAGAGAGGTGGAGTGGGAATTTGGGGTTAGCAGATGCTAACTATTATATATAGAATGGATAAACAGCAAGGTCCTACTGTATAGCACAGGAAATTGTATTCAACATTCTCTGACAAATCATAATGGAAAACAATATAAAAAAAAGAACGTGTGTATGTATATATACATATATACACATATATATGTAACTGAATCACTTTGCTGTACAGCAGAAATTAACACAACATTGTAAATCAACATTGAAATTAAAAAAGTAAAAAAAGAAAAAGAAACGAATATGTACAGAACACCTCCTACATGCAAGGCTGTACCCCATCCATTAGAATCCTCCCTTGGTGCACTGTACCTTCTTATCTCCCAAGAATCACCAAGGCTTTACCCCCACACCCTAGAGGACTCTGCACTCATATGTCACCTTCTTTATGATGCTCTCCCTGACCATCCATTTACAATTGCAACCCAACACCAACCCTACCCTCTCTGTCATCCTTCTCAGCTTTATTTTTCCTCTTTAGCACTTACCATCATCTGACTTACTGTATATTTTTTATTTTTTATTTGATATTATCTGTCTTTGCCAGCTATAATGCAAGCTCCAATGTAAGGAGGAATTTTTGTCTGTTTTCTAGATTCTAGATCTTTGTGGATTTCCAGGATCTAGAATGAAGTATGGCATCTAATTTGTTGAATGGGTCTCTGTACAACATCTAAAATGGCGGTGGCGGGGGTGGGGGGAGTCCATCCTTATGTCTGACCCAAATCTCTCATGCTTCAGCCTCTTTACCACTACAGTGGAGAAGTCTATGGCCTTGCTCTTCTCTGCACTTCACCCTCTTTGGTCAGAGGGGAAAGAGCTTTGTACAGAGACTTACAATTGATATGTAACTTAGGACAAGTCACTGTTCCTTTCTGAGCCCCAGTTCCCTCGTCTGTAGAATAAGGTGGTTGTATAAGATGGGGAATTCTTAACCTGGGGGGTTTTAGGGGTCCACAAACAGCCTGAGATTACATGGGAAACTGCGTGTGTGCATATTTCTGGAATCTGATTCCAAAGTTTTTTTTATCATATTCCAAGTTCGAAGTCTCTGGGAAGCTCAGGAACCTGTGAATTTAGTGCACGGCGAAGAAGAGTGCTAGGGTGACCTTCAGTCACGCAGCAAGAGACAGCAGGTCCAAACACCCTTGATGCCCCCTGCCCTGAGCTGGGTTCGCCTTAAGGGGAAAAGGAAAGGGTACCTCAGCCCCTTCTCTAGGTGTCCAAGACAGTTCTAGACTTGGCCGACAAACTGTGTGGGCAGAGGCCCGGCACAGCTCCCGAGGCCATGGCCCCACTCCCCACAGGGCCACCTAGATCCATTACCAACTCCACAGCAAGTGCCGGCTGGTGGCCCAGACTCCTGGTACCTAGAGAGCCCCTGGTCCTTGGCTCCTTTAACAGATGAACTAGATCATCAATGGGCTCTCTGCAGCCTGAACATGTCATTGTTTCAAAAAGAAAGGGGGAAAAAAGTCCCTCCTACTAAGCAGATGGTTCAGAAATGGAACAGAACAAAGAGACACTGTTTCCAACTGAAAGCCTGGCACGGTGAGCAGGGCTCTACACTCTCAGCTCCACCAACCAGAGCCACTGCCACCTCCACAAGGGCAGCTAGTACTCATCCAGCACTTACTAAATGCCGAGGACGTTAAGTCAAGGATCTCATTTGATGCTCGCAACACTGCTTTGAGATACGTATTCTTTCCGTTTTTTAAAAGGGCTTGGATTCTTACTGTCCTCATTTTTTACAGATGAGGAAACTGGAATTCAAGGATGCTAAGAAGCTTACCCAATGTCACACAGCTAGTAAGTGACAGGGACGGGATCCGAAGCCCCACAGTCAGATGCTAAAGCCCACATTCAATCATTAAGGAACCTGGCTCCCACTAACTTACTGTTGGCCCTTGGTTTCCTCATCTGTACAATGGGATGGTGATGTTTAGAAACATGTGGTAGGACAGTGCCTGGCACATGGCAGGGACTCAGGACACAGCTGTGCTCTCCCTGACCTCCCTTCTCTTTCCCTTGGAGCCAGAGACGGAGGGTTTGAGTTTGTGGGTATGTTGTCATCACTGCTATATTTCTGGTCATGCCCAGCTTTGAGGAAACAATCAATAGAAACAACCTCAAAGGGAAAGAAAATCTGTGATAAGCACCTGCTCAACAGCAGATGCACTGAATGTCCATCCCCCAGAAATGCACAAGCCTACTCTCTCTCTTTCCCCCAGGTTCCTGCTCGAAGGTCACTCCACCACAACCTGCCACCCCCTCTCCACCACAGTGCTCAGTCCCCACTGACATGCCTGCCCTCCATCCTTTATTCGTTTATTCTCTCTCCCCCCTCTCCTGTCCTGCAGCGTGAGCCTTGGGAGCACACAGGCTTTGGTCTGTTGTGTTTTCAGTTGTATCCCAGAAGGCACAGAAGGCACTCAAAAAATATTAACTGAACACATGAGTGGATCCTCATAACCCTGTGAAGTAGGCATTATTAATGTCCCAGTTTACAGATGAGGAAACTGAGGTTCAAAGAGGTCAGGTGATTTGCCCACGGCCTCACAACCCTGGGTACTCCTGCCACCCTGGCTTTCTTCTGCAACCCCAAACGCACCCATGCCACGCTTTCTGCCTACATTCGGTTCCTCTGCTGCCTGCACCCCTATTTCCCCACTCCTTGTGTCTCACGAATTCCTACCTATCCTTCTGGTCTCAGCCCACTGACAGGCAACATCTCCAGACACTCCCAGCCAGCATCTTGACTACAGGAATCACCACAATTAACACCACACGCTCATCTATCTCGTATTGTTCCATGTCTCTCCCACCAGAACCCAGGCTCCCCAGGACAGGACTTTAGCCATCTTGTTCTCTCCCTAGTCCCCGGGGCCTGGCACCGAGTGGATGTTTGGAAAGTACCAATATTTTTTGAACGGCTTAATAGCTTGCCTCTACTAAGGGTCGAGTCCCTCTAAGGCAGAGCCGGGGCACTTAACTCCTCTCCACAACCACTAGGTCCGAGGGACTGCGGAACCCTCGTCTGCACGCACGAGTCTCCCCATGCCTCCGCCGCCCACGAGCGCTCATCTACACCCCCCTCTCCCACAGGCCGGGCGACCAGGCTGTGGCGGTCACTTACTCTCAATGTAGCCGTGCAGGGTGACCATGCGAGCCCGCTCGGGGCTGCTGAACGGGGAGTAGTGGATGTCGTCGGACAGGGCGGAGGGGAGGCGGGACGGCGGCGCCCCGGAGGGCGGCACGGGATGCTGTGGTGTGTGCTTTTTATGACGCGCCCGGCAGTTTTGAAACCACACCTGGAACGACAGCCTCAGCAGCCTCAGCCTCGCGGAAAAGAGTCGGACGCGCCGCCGGGGGACCCCAGGAGGGACTGCCTCGTCGCCAACTGAGGAAGGGCGGCCACGTGCGCCCCGAACCCGCGGCTCCGCAGCCCAGCTACGCGCTCGAGGGCCCACCCCCAAGGTCCCTAGGCCCCGCCCCAGACCCGAAGGCCCCGCCCACCCCCGGCCCCACCTGGATGACCCTTCGGCTGAGGCCCGTCATGTCCGCAAGCTTCTGCAGCGTCTGCGCGTCGGGGTTGTTGTCCTGCGCGAACTGCGCCTGCATAACCTGCCAGGCGCCGCGGGGCGGTGAGGCACGAGCCCGCCGAGGTCGCCAAGGCCCCGGCCCAATCAGAGGCTCCGGCCCGGAGGCCACGCCCCAGACAGCTACAGCCCCTCCCCGCCACCCGCGGGTCGGGCAGAGGGGCGGAGTCAGGAGGCCCGTTCAGCCCCGCCCACTCCGAGGCCCGGCCCACACCCGGCCACTCGCGGCCCGCCAAGGTACCTGCAACTGCTCGGCGGTGAAGGACGTCCGCGCGCGCTTGGCCGGCTTGGGCTGACTGTCCTGTTCCGAGGGCACTGCCCCCTCCAGCGTGAGGCCGTTCCCTGAGGGCGACAGAAGTGGCTGACCACGCGTCCCCATCTCTTCTAGTGGCAGCCTGGAAAGGACGGGGGTGGGGGGAGCTGGTCCCTGGAAGTGTCGGGAGCGGAGTGGGCTGGGAGGGGGGATCCCAGGGTCCTAGTCCCTGAGCTCAGTCTTTGGGGAAGGGGCTTCCACTTCTGAGCGTCTGCTCAGTACCAGACGCTTCTCTTTCGGTGTGCCCTTTATGTCTCACAGCCCTGAGCACGGGCGACATTATCCTCGTGTTACAGCGCAGGAAACTGAGGTTCAGAGAGAAGAAAATCCCAGCTCTGGACCTTTCGACTGGTATTCTGACAGCTGGCTGACTCTAGCGCCCCAAATTGGGCTCCCTCCTTGATAAACTGGGGAAACCAAGGGCTGGCGGAGATGGGAAGCAGGCAGGTTACAGAACTGTGATCCTAATTTTGTAAAAACGGATGGGAGCAAAAAAGGTTGGAAGGATATACACCAAAGTGTTAGCAGGAGGGAGTGCAATTATGAAGACTCTACTTTCAATGTTTCTGCAACTTTTGAAGTTTTTTCAACATCACGTGTCTCATCACCTTATTTCTCTAAGGTTTAACTTTGTTAACTGGAGTATACGTTAGTTATTCTCTTTCCATTTACATTACTTTTATAATCACACTAGATGTATTCCCATTTTAGTTTTTAGAACCTCATTTTTTGCAATGCAAAGGTAATAACATGCTCCTTGCCAAAACCTCAGAAAATTCAGATAAGCACAAAGAAGAAAATAAAAACCTCCAGGAATTCCACCACTGTTCATAATTTTTTTAATTAGGAAAAACACTAAACAAACACTCCAACATACAGACATAGAACGAAATCTGGGAAGATAGACACTAGAATATGAGGGGTGGTGGCATTCGAAGTGGTCTTTATTTTCTTCTTTTTGCTTAACCATCTTTTCTTAATTTTCTATAATGGGCATGTGTGTGTTTAAGATTAAAAAGTAAACCAGTAGCCAAAACTGAGGGCTGGTCAGTAAAGGAGTCCTGAGACCATAAGCCTTCAGGTTCCCTGCGTGGTAGGAGTCTGGAGTCAGGCCTGACTGTGAGAGCTGGAGTGTAATTGGCAAGGTTGTGACTAGGGGTAGTCCCGGTTGGTCCAGGTATGGAAGGAGCCTGGAGTCACTCCTGAGCCATGGTGTGGGGGAACCTCTAACTCCTGGACTTCCATCCCAGCTCCACAACTGACTTGCCCAGTTACTTGCAGGTAACTTCAGAGCACCCCAGCTTCATTTGCTCCCCACCTAGACCCACTCAGCCCTGATCCTGGCTGGAGAAAGTGATGGATCTGCTGTGGCCATGGCCAAGAACACTCTGGGGATGTCTAGACTAGTTCCTCCTCAGAGGCACTGGGGACGGGGCAGACACTTTATGACTCAGCCCCCATGATCCCAGGAAGACCTGGACCCTGTCTCTGAGCCTGTCTTGGGAAATCACAGTATCAGAGCCAGAAGAGATTTAGGGATCTTTCTAGTCCAATATCCATCTTGAAACTAGGGAGACTGAGGCCCAGAGAGAAAAGGAAACTTTGTATGTCAGCACAACACGCCAGAAGCAAACCTGAAGCTTGGGTCTCCGGACTCAAAGGCCTCTCTCCTTACAGTCCAGGATGAAAACCCCACCCCCAGATCTCTGGCCTGTAGCTGCTGCGGTGGGAGTTGGGAGAAGAGGGTCACTTCATCTCTCGCAGACGGGCCCAAGCCTTGTTCCAGGAAACTGGAGGGGATGAGCCTCCAGGCCAACCAGAGCTGTCCAAAGGTGGAGTAGGCTCCCCCACTATGAGAATCATCTCTAGGGTTCACTGAGCGCCTCTCGGCTTCACAGCACATCGGCTCATCTAGCTTTGAGGTATCCTACCATCAGCCCCATTTTACAGATTAGGAAACATAATTTGCAAGGACCGGCTGTGACTTCCAACTTTCAAACAAATGGTGGAGCCAGAAGCGGCCAGATCCGTGTGCAGCCCCACCCCCATGCTGCCTGCAGGTGATAAAGGGGGCAACTGGCTCTAGCGAAGTGTGGGCAGTCCCTGGGGTGCTGGGGGGGTGGTGGTCAGAGAAGGCTGGGGAGCCGAGGGGCGGCCAGTTTCGGGGCGGGGCGGGGCGGGTTGGGTACCGTTCTCGGCGGCCCTCTTGAGATTCTCAATCATGGTGTCGTAGTGGATGCGGCAGAGCACCTTCTCCTCGACCAGGCCAAACTCCTCGCCCGTGGACAGCTGGCGCTTGCACGAGAAGCAAGCGAAGCAGGCCAGGTGGTAGGCATTGCCGCGTGCCCGCCGGACCCAGTCGCTGGCGTAGATCTGTCGGCCGCACCTTGCGCACTTGGTCCCAAATCGGCTGAAGGACACGGGGTGGGGGTGGGGGGCAAAGGGGAGGGGGTGGCGAGGCTCAGACAGGCCATCCAAATCCTAGTGGCCCGGCCGTGCCCAGGTTCCTGAGGGCCTTCACGCGTGCATTTCCCTTTGGCTGGATTCACCACCCCCTGCAGCCAAGTCCCACCTAGAAGGCAAGCTGGTAGGTGGTTTTTATTTTCTTCCTGGTGCTTTTCTGAGTTTTCCAAATTTTCCTCAATGATCACTTAACATTTGTATATAGTATTAACTTGCTCATTAAAATATAAGTGTTAGGGAAAATTTAATAGTAGTAATAATATAGGCAGATTTATGAGCACTTAACCACTTGCCCAGCAAGATTCTAAGTGTTTTATGCTGATCGTCCCAAGTAATCTTCATTTTGCAGATGAGGAAAATGGGGACCAGAGAGGTAAAGTAACTTGCACAAGGTCACACAGCTTGCAAGGAGAGAACTCCTAGCCAGTATGACTCCAGAGATGAATAAACGGTAACCCAGCTGTAGAGAAGCTCAGAGTTTCTTGGAAGCATAGACAGATATGCCCTTACTAGCTTTGTGACCCTGGGCACATTGTTTAACCTCTCTGAGTTCTCATTTTCCTTGCCCTAAGCTGAACTAGGTGACAACAGCAGCTACGGCTATTTGTTTAGTGCTTTGTAGTCTATTAAGTAACCAGCTAGTCCCAGACTCTGGAGTCCTGTGTCATTCTAACAAGACAAAAAAGCCCAGATCAAATGCCCCACTCTCCCTTAAGCCTTCCTTGATCCTGCTTCTTCCCCTTCTCCCTCCCCTTTTGTGTGGTGTGGCTATTTGGGTGTGGCTGCCTCCACCACCAGACTGGGAGCCCCTCCAGGAAGCAGCAGTCTGATTTGCCCTGTCCCAGAAGTCAGCCCAAGGCCTGTCCCCAGAGCACCAGGGAAAATTTGTTCTTGAAGTGAATGACTCACTCTGTGACCCTGTCCGGACCCTCTGAGCCTCAGTTTCCTCTGGTGCACACTGTTTCAGGGAATGGTGCTTTCACCCATCCAGCCTCTCAAGCTTAGAAACCTAAATCGTACACTCCTCCCTCTCCTCAATCCCCCATCCAACCAATCATCAGGCGCTGTTGGTTCCCTTTCCTAAGTATCTCTGGGACCCGTCTCCTCCTCGCCACTGCCACCACTGCCCTCCTAAACCAGGCTCCCACCATGCGCCCCTCGCTGCCAGTCTCCACACCCATCCTCCACGTAGTGGCTACAAGGAAGTTTCCAGCATGCACACTTTACCCTGTCCGCTGCCCTGCTTAAAATCCTCTGGTGGCTCCACTCTACCCTCAGGATCTGGTCCAAGATCCTTGGGAGTTTACAAAGCTCAACAGACCACATCCTCTCTGGCTCCTCTCCTCCCTAACCTTCCTCAAGATCCCTCACCCTACACTCAAGCATGAGCCCCAGTCAGCTACAGTGGAAGGTTGGTTCCAGGTCTTATGGCCCCCTCTGAAGCACTTTCCCACCCCAGGCCTTTGCACAGGCTGTTCCCTCTTCCCACCCTCCCCCCCACACCCCCAGTCCCACAGCTCCCAGCACCACCTTCTCAGCAATGATCACACCGGTTTGTAAATGTCAGGTTTCTTGGCTCTCCCTTCCACCCCTGGCATTCCTGGGAAAGGAGCTAGAAGATCTGCCTCTGTGTCCCCAGAGGCACATTTCCACCCAAAAGAGCACTCGGAAATGCCTTTGAGTGCGTGGAGGAACCAGCCCAGCAAATGCGCCCTGGTTACAGCCTCGCCTGCCTTGGCAGATGCAAGCAGCTGCCGGTTGAATAAACGGTCTCGGGTTGACCTGAGTGCAGCAGAGCGGAGGCCTCTGCCAGCCCCGGCTCTAGACGTACCCCCAGTGCCATGCCGCTCTGTCAGACAAGGAGCCCTAGGGGACCCTGTCGGCGGGCGGCGCGGTTCGCTCAGGCAGCGCTGCGCACCTTTGCGGGTTCGGTCAATTGCCTCCCAGACAGAAGTGGTTCCCGACCCCGGAAATTCGGCTTCCCCGGCACAGCCCGCCGTCTCCGTTCGCAATCTCTCAGTAAAAAGGAGAGGAAGCCGCTTTGCCCACAGGAGCCTCCTCCCGCCGAGGGGCCGACCCCAAATTCCGAGGTCCGGCTCAGGATTGGGAGAACTTCCGGGCCTCTGAAGGGAGGAAGAAGGGCCAGCCGGGTGCAGAACCCTCGCTGCGCTCCAGCGTCCTGGGGCGCAACTCTTTCTTTGCATCCCCCTCGCCGCAACCACGTGAAATGGGGACTCTGGCACCCAATTTGCACACGTGGAATCGGAGGTTCAGGGTGGACAAGTGACTTCGCCAAGACCACACGGACTGTGGGGCAGGGGTTGAGGTCCCCTCCGAAGTGCAAAAAGAACCCCTAGAACCTGCGAAAGCAGCCGGACGGGAGATACGTAGAGTTGAATCCCGGTGTATGAACAGGAAAGGGGCCTGGTCTGACCAAGTCGCAATCCCCACTCCGGGCCTTGGGACCTGGAAACTCCCGCGCGCAAGGCATAGGAACCCTCAGGCTCCGGTAAGCTGGGAGTGCGTTCCCAGGGAGTTGAAAGGGCCGGGAGGCGAAGGTCCGGGCCCTCAGAGGCCGGCAGGAGCCGTTGCGTCTCCAGCCTGTCGTGTTCCGGGATCAGTGCGCTGAGCCAGAGTGTATGTAACATCTCGGATCCTGGCGCTTGGCTCTGCGGGATGCCTCGTTCTCGGCCAAGACGCATCCAAGACTCCCCTCGCATCCCTGATCTTCCCGCTCCACGAGCCCCGACGCCCGGGAGCGTTCTGCGCCTACGTTGGCGGCTCACAGTGCCCTCATCCCCTCGCTCTGAGGCGGGAGCCGCTAGCGACCTGTCAGCAACTTTCTCACCCTCCGCGTGTCACCCTAAATGCCAGGAGCTGTCCCCAGCTCTAGGAGCTCCCTGCGCTCGCCGTGTCTCCGCCCAGTCAACGAAATCATCCTCCCGCTGGATCCTTGGATGGAGTTGGGGGGTCGTTTTGCAGTTTTCGGGCCGCTCCTGAAGCGTGTCCCCCACCCGGGGAAGGGGTCAGTGACACAAACAAGGGGCACGAGGAGGCTTACAGATCCAGGCTCTGACAAACCGACAGACTCCTTCCCAGGCGGGCTGCGAGGCCCGAGCCGCCGGATTCCGGAAGCAGCGAAATTGGCGGCGGAGACAACGAAACTTCAAGAAAGGGGTGTTCGGGAGCTGCGAAGGGAGCGCCAAAGCGATTAGGGGGCGCGGCCATCGCCCGCCACCCCCAGCCTTGTGCGCGCCCCTCCCTGGGCCCCCGCGCGCGCCACGGGGCAAAGGCTCAAAGCACAGAGGCGCTCTGAGGATGGAGAGATGTTGGACGGAGGCTGCGCATCCTGGTAACTGCTGAAAGGAGCGGAGTGGGCCACGCGCACCGCCTTGCCCTCTCTCCCCGGAGCAGGGAACGGAGACATCTGGGTGCTAGTGGCTCCGCAGAGGGAGGTGTGCGCCATTGACCAAGTCAGGCTCGCTCCCCCGGCCTACCTCTCCTGGATACCGAGTAAGAGCTCGGAAGTCATTGGTTGGGTGAATGAGCCTCAACGAAAGAGCCCATCGGAATTTCACTGCGACCCCTGCCCATTACTAAACTACCCCTTTTCTGCATGAGGAAACCGAAGCTCAGAGTGGGAAGGGCGATGTTAATTAAGAAGCTAGTGCGCCTAGGCGGTGCCACTCAAACCAGGCTTCCCTTGTTTTGCGTTCAGGATGCTCGCTTGAGGGCCTTAGAGCGAGTCTATGAAGCAAACTGGGGGGATCAGAGGTGGAGTCCTTCCTATTCCTTCTGCTCCTCCCCTTCCCGGCAAACCATTCGGAGAAGCAGCCAGAAACAACAGAACCAGCAACTACGAGGTTAAAACGGCCCACTCCTCGGAGGTCCCAGCGCAAGGCCCCTCCCCGAACGCCTCTCTCAGCTCCCCCAGCATCTGTCCCCCAACAGCTGGCGGCCGCTGGGCTGCTCTCTGCCGCGGTGGGGGGCGGCTTCCCAGCTCTGAACCTCCCGGGGTACCCTAGCTCCGGGGGAGGGGGTGGGGTTCTCCCGCTGGAGTCCGAGGTCTGAGCTTGGGTTCGGGGCAGAAGGAGGGAAAGAAGGCTGCGGGCTTGCCCTAAGTGTCTCGCGCCAAGCTGGGGACAGCAGTAGGTAGGGCCCCTCCCAGGCCCAGCCCGGGGCACTCTCTGAACCGAACCCCACCCGCATAAACACAAGGAGAAGCAGTTAACCCGTTACTCCCCACTCCCGTGGTCAGGAGGCAAGAGGGCTAGAGACCCTGGTGGCAAAGTTGCTCCAGTCACTGGGACTCTGAGGTCACTTCACTCCAGCCCTAGTACTCCCAGGGCCCACCCATGGAGAGTCACACAGCACAGCAGGTGCTCCCTGTGGGAGCCCTAGGGCCACAGGGGGTGGGGTGGGGTGGGGGAGGTGGCCTTTGCCATTGCATGGGCCCCACCTTGCACAGGGGGGCTGGTGACATGTCTCGGCTATAGAAGAAGAGTACTGAGTATCTAGACACAGGGATGGTGAGTCAGGCAGCCCCGGGGCTTATCCCAGTTCTGCCGCTTATTAGCTGTGTGACCTCACCACTCAGGGCCTCAGTTTCCCCTCCTATAATGTAGGGATTATGACAGTAGCCTACTCACAGGGGGAATCTGAGGAGTCAATGACATAAAACAATGAGATGTAAAGGGTTAACACAGTTCCTGGCTTAGAGAAGAGCTCCGTAAGGTCTCCTGACAGCGTCCTCGTCCCTGTCTGGTCCCTTCTTCCACTCTCTCGCTGGTGGGACCCGGGGCACAGCACTTTCCACTCTCTCAGGGCATCATCTCCCCCACTCTACAATAGGCAAGACGCTTCAGGAGGCCAGGAGCTTGAAGGGCACTGCAGACCAGTCCGTGCCTGCATTTGGGGGGCAGCGGCCACAGGTTGGTGGGCAGGAGGCAGCTGTCTGGGGTTTTGCTTGCTGAGGGCAGTGGAGACATGAATGCCCCAGAAAGGAACGCTATTTTCCCCCCAGGACTTTTTTTTTTCTTTCACTTCTTGGAAGAAAATAAAAAACAGTCTTAAACCAAAAAAAGTGAAGAAATTAAAAGCAATACACATTTTCTTGGTGGTAGTTTTTTTTTTTTTTTTCTGCTAGGACTCAGGCGGTTAGGGGAGGTGGGAATCTGGTTGAAGCCACAAAGGCTGGTGAGGTCTCTCTTTGGATGGCAAATGGAGAAACAGAGGCAGAGAGGTCCAGCGACCTCACTGAGGACACACAGCCAGTGGAAAACCAATCCCTTCCAACAATGCAAAGCCAGGAGCAGCATTGGACCCCTGGACCACCTCCCCACCCAGGCTCTGCAGCCTCCTGCCCCGATGAGCTTGGAGTGCCTTCCTAACTTCTAGCTTCCTGAGTCCCCAATGCTGCCAGCTCTGCCAAAGGAGATGGAAGAGGGGTCTACAGGCCAGTGTCAAGGAGGGGCAAGATAGGGGATAGAACTGAGAGGAAACTTTTCCCTGGGGAATAAGACCAGAGCCAGAGGACCTCGGAAGCTACCAGTGCCCCCTCCAGGGGGTCTTGGCCACTTCCTCCCTCCCTGCATCCTGTCCAGAGATCTTGGCCTCTCTTTGGGGTGAGCGCTCCAGTCCACTTCCCATCAGACTCTCGACCTTGGGCTTCAGGAAACAGAGGGCTAGAGGATCTGAGCGCTCAGCCCTTCCCTGAGCCCCAGCTCTAGAGAGGGGCTCTGTCTCCCATGCTCCCATTCCCGCTCTCTCCAGGAGGGGCTCCTTCACAGCAGCCGCCCAGAGCCTGGGCTGCCACGCTGCCGGGCACTCAGTAGTCCTTGCCTGGAACTCCGCCTGCTTTTTTCTCTCCCTTTCTGTGGGTTTTATTATTTTTGTTACAGGTGGGGCTGCCAGGGATGAGTTATGCCTGGAGGGAGACCTGGCTGGGGGAGAAATGATCAGAAGAGCCACAATTCTTCTCTCATCCCAAGGAATGTGAGCTTTTATTCTCTCCATTTTCTTAACCAAAAATCTGTTTTAGTTTTGCTTTGGGGGCTCTTGTCACTGCTGGAAAAGGATTAGCGTTCAGAACCTGTAGCCCAGAAATGGCCCATCCCCATCCTTGCTCCCCAGACTGCCTGAGGAAATGCCATTAGGGGATTATGTCTGGAATCCTGTCACCAATGGTGACAGTGGTGACATCCATAGCACCTACACTTTAGGGAGCCTCTACTGAGCCTTCCTCCCTTCACTGGCCTCCTTGGCAGCTCAGAGAGATAACCCTGGTAGGAGGACACTGAGGACAGAAAGATGCAGGGATTTGCCCAAGGTCACACAGTGATCAGGGCTGGCCTGATCTCTGTGGAGGCTGGTCTCTGTGGAGCCTGGTCTCTGTGTCTCCACAACAGCTGGACATCCCATTCCCCACCCCACCGCAGTGGGAAGGGGGACTCCACAGCCAGTGAGGTGCTGAACGGTGAGATCAGGATCTGAGTTTTGACTAAGCCTTGAAGGTCTAGGAAAGCATGTCAACCACGGGGGCTCGGTCCAGCCTGGGCATGAGCTGGGGCTGGAGCTGCAGCAAGGACATGTGGCTCACAGGGTGGCAGGTCTGTCCCCACCAGGAGCGCAAGGAGAGGGGGCCAGGCCTGCCTTACTCTACGGGAAGAGGTCTGCTGGGTTTCCCAGGCCTCAGCCGTGTCCCTGGATAGCTGATGAACCCAAGGAGCCCTGAAAGAGTAGCTGGCTTGTTTTTCTTTTCTTTTTTTTTTTTACCAACTGGAGTCAGGCCTAGAGCAGGGCACTGGCTACACAGGGACCCTAACCTCCCTCTCCTGCCCTGGCCAGCTAAGTGTCAGATGGGACAGTGGAGGGGAGACATCACACTCTGATTACACACCACACAATGATAAGCCCGCTCTCACATACACACACACACACACACACACACGCACGCGCGCACACACACGGTCCCGGCATTCACACAGCCACACACTCTCTACACTCACACATAAACTAAAAGACAAATGCTTGTTGTAAAGGAACACCTACGCTGTCCGCATACCCCTCACCCTGCTCAGTGACACATTCCCCCAGCACCACTGCACAGATCCAGACAAGACAGACACACAAGCATCCTTGAGTCCCATGAGTCCCAGGCCACCTGGCAGAGCCACCCCTCCCCATGCACACTTCCAGCTGCACTGCCGCTCACAGCCATGCACCAGGAAGAGTCCGTTTTTTCGAACCAGGCTTCCTAAGGTTTCCTTAGAGTACCCCAGCCCCCAATGCTGCTAGCTTCTTCCTAGATTCAAGGTCCTCTCTTTCCAAGTTCCCGGAGACTCAATGCCGGGGAAGGGGGCGGCACTGCCTTCTACTGCATCCCCTGACTCAGGGGATCTTTCTGGGGCTGGGGTCTTCCCAGGAAGACTGAAGCCATGACCTCTTCCGAGGCAAGGATGGGAAGGATGTCGGCGGACTGGGGAAGGGGGTGGTGGTGGTTATAGGGGAGTAGCTTTCTCCACTTCCTGAGAAAGGCCCTTGGGAACAGGCGTGCGGCCAGGAACCAATCTCACTCTGCTCTCTTTGGACTCTGTAGGCCCGCTGGACGGGCTTCAGGCCTGCTTCACGCTTCCCGCCGGGATCGAGCCGGCAGCCGCTGCTCCTCTGACCTCGCAGTGACCTCGACCCCGTGACCGGGTCAGGCCCGAGCTGCGCGGTGAGAAGCCAGGCACAAGCGACGGAGAAGTGGCGGGAGGACTAGCCGGGCTGCTGTTGAGAGCTGAGCGGCGGGGACGCGGCACTGCGGCACAGAGAGCGCAGCCCAGGGTGATCCTACTCGGGGCCCTGGCTACGGCGCCCGACTCCCCCTTCCTGTCCCGGCGGCCCAAAGTCAGAGCCTAGACCCCAGAGAGGCTGAAGCCGGGGCCCGAAACGACGACGGAGCTGGGACTGGAACAGGCACCTGGGATGCAGGCAGAACCCAGACTCGAAACACTATACTCGAGCGATGCCGGGGTCTGAGTTGAGGCGGAGCCGGAGACCGAGGTCGGGAGTTAGATCGATGAGCTTGAATATGGGTTCGGATCCGAGACCGATGCGAGGCTAGTGCTTGGGGCCGGACCAGACTCGAATCCAGCCTCGAACCCGGCCGGGGTAAAAGCCGAGACCAGAGCCAGGGCAAGAGTCTGGAGCCCAGCTCAGGGTCCTGCCCGGGAGAGACGCCGGCTTGGCTGGAGTAGGAGTAGGGTTGGAACCCAGAGCCGGAGCGCACCGGAGATGCAGCCAGGTCGGCTGGGATACGAGCGGATCGGGGCAAGACGGGGACATCAGAGCTCGACCAACGCGCTGGAAGTCGGAACTTGAGCCTGAGACTCGGGCGGGATCCGAGACCGAGCCAGAGACGCGACCAAACCCGAGTGGGCCACAGCAACCGGAGGCGATCAGCGGCCCGAACCTGTGCTGGCACCCGCGCTCGGCCTGGAGCTCCTGGTTCATGGCGCTGAGAGCCGGTGGGCTGGGCCCTCGCGGCGCGCCAGAGCATTCGGGACACGGGGGCTCCGGAGCCAGAGACAGCGCGTCGCAAAGGCGGCCTCCGCGCGCCGGTGGCCTGCCTGCGGCGACATTGCTGGCCCAGCGGGCCGCAGCCTACCTGAAGTAGTCCATCTTGCAGAAGATTTCCTTGTTCTTGATGTAGCAGCTGTTCTGCTGCCTCAGCGACGTGCGACACACGGAGCACTCGAGGCACCGCACGTGCCAGATGAGGTTGTTGACCTGGGGAGGGGGTGGAGATGGGGGGCGGCTCAGCGCGGGCCTCTTTTCACGCCCGGCCCCAGCCTCCCCGGCCCCATTTGCAGACAGATATGCCAGAGCTCTGAAGGTACATGGGACTTCCCCACTTTTCCTCTGTAACACAGACTCAGGGAGGTAGAAATCAACTCTGCCCATTTTTCAGACAGGAACCCGGGAACGCAGAGAGATGCTACGATTTGCCCGAAGCCACGCAGTCAGGCAGGGATGAGCCAGGTTTCGAATTTAGTGGACCTGGCGCCGGCATCGTTGCCCTGCAGTCCTCTGGGTTGCAACCCACACCCCGCCAACACACGCAACACTCCACCCCTGTCTCACCTTGAGCAGATATCGGTCCAGGATCTCGAGGCCACAGCTGGAGCAGATGTTCTTGCCGGCAGACGGCACGGAGGAGGCAGCAGAGGGCGGTGAGCAGACAGATGGCGTGCTGGGCGTACAGGGAGAGGCCCGACCCTCGTCCTTGTCCAGAGGGCCTGCCAGGGCCTCAGCGTCCGACTGAGCCTGCAGTGGGGAAAGAGGGAGAGCCGCGCTCTGAGCTGAGGGCTAAGCCAGGTGCCCAGCGTTGCTGCTGCCTCAGAGACAAATCTGGGGCCTCAGCGAACCAACTAACAACGAAATGCCCCCGAAACGACAAGCCACGGGCTACAGGACAGGAATGGAAGGGCCTACTGGAGAGGACAGGACGGCTCCAACTTTTAGCACGCGCTTCCTAGGTGCCAGGAGCGGTCAAAGCTCACATTCCCGGCCAGAAAACCGAGGCTCAGAGAGGGGCGGCGCCCTCCGGCAGTCCCCCAGCGCACGGGCAGCTGTTCGGGGCCGGAAAGCCGGGTCAGCTCCCCAGGGCCCGGCCGCCGGGAGACCGGGGACCGAAAGCAGGGCCGAACGAACTCACCATGGCGGGCGGCGCGGTCCCTTCAAGGCAGCGGGTGGTCGCTTTGCAGCCGGACCCTGGCTGGGCCATCACCTGGGGGAGGGGGGAGGGAACGCAGGCGGCGGCGGCTGTAGAACTGGCTCCGCGCAGCCTGAGCCCAGCGCCTCCCCGCGCCTGTTATATAAACCGGCGCGGAACAATGAGTCCTAACTTTGTAGTGGGCATTTAAAGCCCTTCCCCACAAAAGCGGTGTCTCTCTAATGAAGCAATTTGAATTTGGATTGGATTTTTTCCCTCTCTCTCCCCCTCTCCCTGCACTTAACCCGTGGCTCTTGAAGTAATCGCTTAGTTCCCTTGCAATACAAGCCTCTGAGGGGGAAAAAAAACACGCGCACACATACAAACTACCTGCAATTAGAAATTGTCGTGAATGCCCAAGATAAGAGGTAGCCAGAGTGTCAATTCCAACTGTCAATCAGTGAGATCCATCAGGCCGCCCAAAGAATTGCAAATTTGATTTTTTAATGGTAGTAATTAAAAATCGAATTTTTTTCTCCCTCCACCCTCCCCCTTTCTCGCTCCCTTCTCCTCCTCTCGACACAAAATGCAAAAAGGAGAAAAGAGAGAAAGAAAGAAAAGAAAGAGATGGGGGGTGGGCGCTTGAGGAAAATAAAACCGGGAGCGTTGGGAGCAGCAGCCCGTCCACCCCGCGCGCGCGCGGCGAAATCGGTGCGGCGATACCGACTCGGATTCAGGCGCCTTTCGCGGGCCAGTCGGAGGGAAACCCAGAGCAAACAGGGCTAGATCGGGGCCGAAACGGGACCAAAAAGAGAAAACGGAGACGTCCAAGAAGGGGAAAAAGCACCCTCCAGCCCCTCGGAGCGCCCGGGACCGGCCCCGCGCCGAGATTCTCAGCCTTGCGCCCGCACAACCCCCGGCGCATTGGCGCTATCAGCGCCTATTCAGACGGACAATACCCGCCTCGCCTCCTCTTGATTCGCCTGTGTCTTTGCTAAATCGCTTTTTGAGAAATTCCTTCAACATTTGCATAATGTGTTCCCGCTTTCCGCGACCCCCCCTCGCGCTCCTGCATGCTCACACACTCACATACACACACTCCCAAGCGCACCCCAGCACCCCTCCGCTCTGCGGCCGCCCGCCACCCGGCCCGGCCCGGCTGGGTCTCGGCCCCTGTCCCACCCCGGCCCGGACAACTCACCCACTCGCTCTCTCGCTCGCTCACCTGGTCGGTGGCGGGGCCGCCCTCGGCCGGCAGCCGGCAGCCCTCGGGCAGCGCCGGGGCGGCGTTCTCATGCTTCCAGTACATGGGCCGGGGAGCGGCGGGCTCAGCGGACGCGCAGCGCGGAGAGCCGCGCCAAGGGGGGCCACGGCCGCAGCGGGAGCAAAGGCTGAAGCAGGAGCTGGAGGAGAGCGGAGGCGCCGGCCCCACCGCCCCGGGCCCGGTCCCAGCCGCAGCCCCCGGCCCCGCCCCCGCCCCGAGCCCAGTCCGGTGCGCAGCCCTGGCCTCCCTGGCTGCCTCCGCCGCGGTCTCGGAAGAAGGTCCCGACAAACTTTGGAGAGGCCCCCGCCCCCTCCTTCTTCTCCTCCTCTCCCTCCTCCTCTCCCTCCTCCTCTCCCTCCTCCTCGTCCTCTTCCCCCTCCAGCTGCGGCGGCGGCTGCCCTGACGCTGGAGCCCCGCTCGGTTCAAGATGAGTCATGCGTGACCAATCCCCTCCCTGCCAAGGGAGAGCGAGACACAGCGAGGCAGCGACCCAGAGCCACACACACAGACATATAGACATACAGAAACTCAGAGCTGCTGATGGAGAGACTCAGAGACACGCTGACATACAAAGGCACACACGCACCCAGCTCTCATCACCGCCCCTCCCTCCAGGGGCACCCACAGACCTCAGGCACAGCCCCACTTACTGGTACAAGAGGGATCCATGGTCACACCTTGGGCTGAGCTGGGTTTCATATAAAGTCACACATTATACTCCGTTGATGCAATCCATGCCTCCTACGTTTGTGTACATCTGATGCAAATGATGACCTGTTCGCATCATTTACAGGAGCACAAGACATCTACACATACTCACACACCTGCGCAGCTGTCTCTGCTCCATAACAACTAAAGAGCACACCAGTTCCTCAGGGCTTGGGCTACATCCCATCCTCAATGGGATTGGGCTGGGTTGGGGGGGTTGCTCCCCTGAATTCTCCAGGGAAGGATTGCCTGGGACACCCCCTTCTTTGCAGAATTTGCTGAGCTATCCAGTCTAATGTCATCTCACCTTCTCTAGGGTTCTAGTGATAGTGAGAGAGGTGGGGAAAGCAAGGAGGCCCAGGCATTTATATAGGAGACACAGCTCCCAAAGACTCAGACACAAAAGCCTCAAACTCAAAGACAAGGCCTTACACACACTAACATACTACATACACGCACAAGTGGACACTCACAGCCTCAACGCCCTTCCCACACAAACTGAGCTTAGGGAGACATGTAAATATACATCGTCTTCTGAAAACAAACATGCACACTTAGATCTGGCCCTACAGACACTACACACCCCATCTCCACCAAGTCGCACATACCATCACCTCCCTAACTGCCCTCATTTACAAATGTAAACGCCCACACAACTATTCTTACATGTGTACACACATCCATAGTTAAGAGAGCACAGACTCCCATGGAGCTCCAAACCCATGGAAAACCCCGTGTCCTCGACTCAGACACCCTCAGATATACACACATATCCCTACAGATGGCAAGGTAACCATTTATAGTCAGAAACAGCCTACACACCTCTGCAAACAGAGGATTCCCAGTAGTCACGGCTTCAATCATACACACACACAGGCACATCCTAACAGACACAGGCAGACAAGCATATCTTCCCTCCAGTGTAATACTAAAGACTCACACCTGTATCCTCGAAAGAGACAAATATCTGTTTTTTTACAGACACCAAGGTACACAAAAATGGCCCCAGCCTCAGCCAATGGCATTTCCCACCCACTGCATTTCCAGCCATTTTATTGCTCTCAGATACAGACATTCAGAGTGAAAAGTTTCTCTTCGGACCCTAATCTTTTTTTTAATATATAAATTTATTTATTTTATTTATTTATTTTTGACTGCATTGGGTCTTCATTGCTGCGCACCAGCTTTCTCTAGTTGTGGCGAGCGGGAGCTACTCATTGTGGTGGCTTCTCTTGTTATGGAGCATGGGCTCTAGGCACGCCTGAGGCATGGTAGTTGTGGCATGAGGGCTCAATAGTTGTGTCTTGCGGGCTCTAGAGCACAGGCTCAGTAGTCGTGGCGCACAGGCTTAGCTGCTCCGGGGCATGTGGGATCTTCCCAGGCCAGGGATCGAACCTGTGTCCCCTGCATTGGCAGGTGGATTCTTAACCACTGTGCCGCCAGGGAAGTCCCTGGACCCTAATCTTTTCTGCTAAGAGCACAATTGCAATGTGAAAGCTGGTGCATATGCAAACACATACGCACACATACACACGCACCCTCATACATCCACGTGACCACAGATGATCAACATCCTCTTCCTCAAATATCTTTTTTGAATAATAAACCCAGCAGCCACTCCTTGGAACTTTACTCCAGGACAGGCTTAACATTTTTTTTTTTTTTTTTTGCGGTACGCAAGCATGTGGGATCTTCTTGGACCGGGGCACGAACCCGTGTCCCCTGCATCGGCAGGCGGACTCTCAATCACTGCGCCACCAGGGAAGCCCAGGCTTAACATTTTACAATCATGACTTTATTTTATTTTTCACAATAACCCTATGAGGTAGTGTCTCTTCTTGTACCCATTTCACTGATGAAGAAACTGAGGTTCAGAGAGATCATGTGATACATCCAAAATGGTGCCACATGGCTAATAATTGTCAGGTCCAAGAACTCAAAACCAGAGTTCATCTGACATCAGTTTATGCTCTTGATTTCTAGGCTACATACATGACCATGTCCACTCTATGTATACACACAGACACACATGTGCCCCCCCACACACAGACAGATTTTCCATATTATCTGTCAAAAGACCTGGATATGACTCCTGGCCTCATCATTTACAGGCTAAGCTTGCTTTGTCATCTTCAAAATGGAAATAATGGTCAGGCGACTTTATCTCCTTGTTCTCCTCCCCTCTGGGTAGCTGGGGGAAGCGAGAGGTCATTGAACATTATATGAAGCTGCACATATGTCAGATGTGTGAGTGCAGAAAGACTCCAGGAAAGAAGAGGCCATGAGGATGGTACTGGCTTTGCAGGCAAGAGGTGCGGAGGAGGCTTGAGCTAAAACGAAAGGGCAGATGAAATATGGGTACATTCATGGGAGAGAAGAAAGTATTCCGGGTAGAGAGATGACGGCCAAGATTCAGAGGCTGGACAAACAAGCTGTCGTTGTCCTATGAGAAAGAACGTGAAGGATTTGCTCCCTAAGTGGTGGTGGTGGTAATGATAATAATAATAATAAAACTATGTTTATGAGCACTTATGTGCCAAGCACTGTTTTACATGCATTATCCTCTTGACCCCTTGCAATAACTCTGCATGGAGGTTATATTATTATACTTATTTCATAGTTGAGGAAACAAGCTTACAGAAGCCTCATTTCAAGCTCTAGCACTCAGACTCCAGAACCCAAACTCTTACCTACTATGCAATTCTGCTCCTGAATTCTTATATGGCACTCAGAAAATCAAAACTAGAATAACAGGCATTAAACTCAGTAGGGAAGCACAAATACCCTGGAGTCGGACTGCCATGGCGCCAGTCTTGACATTGCCCCTTACTACCTGGAGGACCCTGGACAAATTATTCAGCCACTCTTCAGTCTCAGTTTTCTCATCTGTAAAGTGGGAATGATAGCAGAGTGCACTTCTTATGCTTGTGAAAATTAAGCAAATGATTCATGTAGAAGGGCTCAGAACCATGCCTAGCACACAGAAAGCAACCAATAAATATTAGCCATTGTTACTATGGACTGGCTGCCTTTTCCAGTTGTTATTCTAGTAGGTGCCACATCAAAGAAAATTTTTATGGAGGAAGGCAGGGCATAAGTCAACCAAAGAATCAAATATTCTCCTGAAGAGCTGCAGAACCATTATTCCAACCCAGGGCTTGCCTGACTTCAAAGAGGACAGAAGTGAAATTGATCTGAAAGCGAAATCTCTTCCAGCAACTCCTGACTCCAGCAGGAAAGAGAGTCCGGATAGGAGTGACCTTGGCAAAAATCACGATTAGCAAATTCAGTACATTCTATCAGAATCTTGGGGTTCTTCCTATGGGAGACTGTGGGCAGGTCACTTAGCTTCTCTGAGCCTCAGTTTCCTTACTTGCAAAAAGGGAATAACGGTACTTACCTCTCAGGATTGTGGTGACAGTTAGCCGTATATTAAAAACTAATATTTTAAAAGTGTTGCCTCTACTTCTGGCACAGTATAAGCACCTTCCGTGTATAACGCCATCAGTAGTCCACATATATAATGCCATCAGCATCCTGCATGTACAACGTCCTAAGCGCCCTGCATGTATAACGTCTTCTAGTTCTCACCTCAGTCTTTCTCCTGGTCATTAAATAGGATGCGGTCATCCCATCCCCTGGGTGAGTTTTGCAATCCTCCTCCACCTGAGTCACAGTCCAGATTTGGGTTTAAAAAGAGGCTTCACTAGTAACTGGTGAATTCTGTGGGAGTACCCCCAGCAGCGGTTCCGCCCCACCGGGGAGTAATTCTAGGAAGGTATGTGAGCTGGGGGAGGCTGGAGACCCAACTTCACATTTATTTACTGTGACAGCTAAATTGGTGAGCACGGGGGGGCCATCAGATGAAAGGCATTTCAGAGTAAATACTAAATACAATATTTAAAACATACAGGTTGTGACAAATGGGAGGAGGTGACAGGAGAAGACACGGGCAGCGCTCCCCTCCCTGGCTCAGGACCCAGTCCTCACCGTCACCTTCCCGAGCACTTCCTGTTTGAGTAGAGGAAAGAGCACAGGATGCGGTACAGACCACATGACCCTAGGCAGCAATTGACCTCTCCTGGCCTCGGCGTCCTCATCGGTAAAATGTGTGTGTGTTATTTGAATCAGATGATGGTGGAAGTGACGGAGAGACACTAGTCTTGGAGTCAGATAGACCTGAGGTCAAATCCCAGCCCAGTCACTTCCTGGCTGGGTGAACTTGGACTAGTCACTTATCAGCTTCCTAAACTATGGGGATAATAACCTCAGAGGGTACATGAGATAATCAGTGTGCAAGGGCTTTTAGACTTCAAAGTATATTGCAAATGTGAGCAGCTGTGATCACAAAGTCGTTCAGTCCTCTTTCAGTTCTGACGTCCACTGTGTAAATTCAAGTCAGCAGACATTTATGAAAGCACTGACTCTGTGCCAGCCTCCAGACGAAGCACAGGGAACAGTAAACCATGAGGAGCCCCATCTACAGGGCGAGAAGAGAGCCAGCATTTGCAGTGTAGCAGGACAGGTGCTACACAGTGGGGAGCACAGGTGCTAGAGAAGCAAGGAGGAGGGGCATTGAAACTGGCTCATGGGGTAGGGATTAGAAAAGTCGTCCTAGAGGGGGTGACCTTTCAGTGCAGTCCTAAGGGATGAGTAAGTCTGAGGCAGGCTAGGGCTGGGAGGGGTTGGATCAGGATGGAGGGTGGGTGCCCAGTCAGTGGTTTGCTGGGGCAATGTTGGGAGATGAGCTTGGGGAGGTGGCTAGGAGCCAGATCGCGGAGGGCTGAGCGCTGAGCGCTGAGCGGAGGAACTGGGATTCCTCTTGAAAGCTATGGGTCTACGAGTCAACAGTTCTACAGGAAGCAGCATCCTGTCCCTGCAGACGGAGCATGGTGCAGTGGTTAGGGAATCTGGGTTTGGAGCCGGGTCACCTGAGTCAACACCTGAGTCTATTACACACTCGTTGCAGGACCTAAGGTGGGTGACAAACTCCATGAGCCTGAGTTTCCTCAACCACAAAATAGGCCTTAACAGAGAACTGATTTACAAGTGCTGTGATGATTCCAAGAGAGCAAGATGAATCTCTGAGTTGAGAGGTTGGCACTGGCCTGGCATCCAGTAAGCACTCAGTCACCGAGTGCCATAGTCATTGTAAGAAGAGGGTGTAATGGGGCACAGGAGGCTCTAGCTAACTGGGGTGTCCTCAAGGGGCTAGATGTCCCCTCCTCAGAGAATTCTGCCCTGGCCACACTGTTTGAAATGAATCTCTTATTAGTCTTTTTCCAGCAGAGGGTAGATGAGGCTCAAGAGTAGGCTAGCCTGGGATAAGTCTTGTATAGCATGCTAAGGCATTTCAACTTCAAAATATAACTGTGAAGGGCCATGGTCAAACTGTGGCCTTGGAAAGATGACATTAAGCAGTGGCTTGAGGATAGATTTGAAGGGGATAGCCCTGCCCTGAGTCCTGAAGATACTGCAATAATCTAAGGGAGAGGTGATAAGGCAGCTTCAGGGACAAGGATGGAAAAAGGGCATATAATGAAAAGTTAATTATTATATGTCACTTTATTATGTTATATATGATCATATATTATATACATTTATAACTATACATATAACAATAACACATCCAGTTTCATACTCTTTATATATTTAAGCTATATATATTACATAGGATCATGTATACAATATTGATGTAATACATGATTCTATATAACATCATATATAATTTTAATATATAAAGTTGACTATTTAGGAGACTGGATTTGGGGAGTGAGGGAAAGGAAAATGTCAAAGAAAACTCACAGGTTTCTAATTTTTAATTAATTAATTATTATTATTATTTTGCTGTACGTGGGCCTCTCACTGTTGTGGCCTCTCCCATTGCAGAGCACAGGCTCCAGATGCGCAGGCCCAGTGGCCATGGCTCACGGGCCCAGCCGTGCCACGGCATGTGGGATCTTCCCGGACCGGGGCAAGAACCCGTGTCCCTTGCATCGGCAGGCGGACTCTCAACCACTGCACCACCAGGGAAGCCCTTAATTAATTTTTAATAAACATTATGTCGTTCCCAAACACAAGGAACACAGGAGTAATTGGGGAGCAGCAAGGGGGAGTAACGAGCTCGGTTTTGGTTCGGGTACCAGGGGAATATTCAGGTGGAGGTGCCCAGGAGTGAACTGGACAGATAGGTCTGTAGCTCAGAAGAGAGAAAGGAACTTCAGAGACATCAGTGCAGGGATGGCAGTTGAAGTCAAAAGAGTTGAAAATTTCCAGCATCCAGGATTAACTCCACATACAGAAGAGAGTTGACTGGTGTACTTTCCGAGTTCACGGGGAAGCAGCTTGTCCTCAAGGCTCATCTATTTTCAGTGAGAATCATTTTTTAAATTATAAATAAATCTCTATATAGATAGAGTGATGAGTCCTAAAGCAGAACCAGGCACTTAAGAAGCAGAAAGGCAGTGAACTGCCTTGGTGCGGGGTGTGTGAGGATGGGTAGGGAGGTGTCTGATAGACAAACGGAGTCGAGGTGCACGAAAGAGACTTTGCAGGTAGAAGGAACATCTTGTACAAGGACAACGGGGAACTGGGAAGTTGCATGGTGTTGGGGTGTACAAGCAGTTTTGTCTGGTTAGGGGAGAATGTACATTGGGGCACACTGCAGAAGGCCTCATACTCCTGGCTTATCCTGTGGGTACAGGTATTCAGAAGTGTCTTCACTCTCTTATGATTAGCTCTCGTGATCACTTCATTGGGCTTTGTTCTCCCTCTGCCACTCTTCTTAAACCTTTTGCCTGGCTAGTGTTTAAAACACCCTCCAGCGCTCAGCTCACCTGCTGCTTCCCCTGGGAAGTCATCTCTGCCCTCACCTCCCTTTCCGGCTTGGTTAAGTGCCCACCTTCCGCGCTCCTGCAGCTCCCAAATCTTCCCTTTATCAAGGCACACGCTAGCACACAGGGACCATGCCTCCTCATCTTTACACCTTCCACGCCTGCCATGTGTAGATGTTTCCTTTTGCTGAGGTCGCTGGCCAGAATTTTTTAATGGAGAGAGGCCTGTTTTCAGCGAAGGTAAAGTTAATTTTGTTTTTTAAGGTTAAATTTTCGATTCTATTTCTACCTTAGAAAGGTCACAGGGCATATCAAAAATAAAATGCCTTTCTGTATAATCAGAAATCCTAGCCAAGTAAGACCGAAAGCAGAGGGTGGAAGATGCAGCCCCATGTCCTGGGAGAAATTCTGAGAGGTCTGTTTTTTTTTAACTTGGGATTCAAGTCTCTCTCCAGAGACCATTAAGGAGAGCCTGCCTGAGAATGAAACCAACCCAGAGGAAAACACAATCAAGAGATAGACAGATTCCTGACCATATCATTCGAACACCTGGTCTTTTTAGTTCCCTGAGCCAATAAGTTTCCTACCAGAAGGTAGCTGGGGTAGGGTTTTTGTCACTTGAACTGAGTCCTGACTAACCTGCTTGCACAGCTGGGGCTACAACACCAAAGCTCTTTGCGTCTTCTTTCCTCCTGTACAGCGAGGGAATTTAGCCTGCACTTGTATAGTTTTTTTCAGTAGTGATGCTACTAGACTTGGACAGCCAGTTAGGGGGCCAGAGATAAGGAACTGACACCATTCTCTCGCCTCTGTGCTGCTTTTATTCTCTGCTTTTAACACCGGAACTGTTGACACTGCAAAGGTTTAGAAAGACATTTCCACAAATGGAATATACTTTAGAGCAGCGGTTGGCAAATATTTTCCATGAAGGGCCAGATGGTAAATATTTCAGGCTCTGCGAGCCATACAGTCTTTGTTGCACTAAACTCTGTAACTGTAGTGGGAAAATAGCCATGGACAATATGTAAATGAATGGACATGGCTATGTTCCAATACAACTTGTGGATACTGAAATTCAAAATTCATCTAATTTTCATATGTCACAGAATAGTATGCTTGACTTTTTCCTCAACCATTTAAAAACGTAAAACCCACTCTTAGCTCTGTGGGCTCTATGAAGAGGGCACAGGCCAGTTTGCCGATGCAACGAACACCGGACTAGGATTCGACCTAACGTTCTTCCGTTAACTACATGATCCTGGCCAAGTCACTTTGTCTCTCTGGGTTTGTGTTTTTTCCATCTGGACGGTGAGGGGGCTACCTGGGATGGCCTTTCAAGGTCCTTCAGTTCTCAAGTACCACGATTCTGATTTTTCATCAACAAATATTTATTAAGCCTCTATGCATACCTAGCATTGTTTTCAATGTTGGGGACACAGCAGTGAATAGAACCCTGCTTCCATAGAACTTACATTCTAACGGAAAAAAAAAAAAAAGAGAAAATGAGTTTGTATATGATGTTGGGTAGTATAAGGGCTATTTAGAAAATAAAGAAGGAGAAAAGGATTAGGAAGTGACAGGGCTGTGATTTTAGAAAGGGAGGTCAAGTAGCCTCTTGGACATTGACCTTTGAATGGAGACTTGAACAAATGAGGGAGTGTGGGCTCTGTGAGCAGCCAATGCCAAGGCCTCGTGGTAGGAGCTCCCTGTATCCAAAGAATAGCAAGGCCAGTGTGGCTGGAGCACAGTGAACAAAAGGGATAAATAGGCTGTAGGGTCAGGCAGGTTGTCAGCGACAGGTCATTTAGGGCCTATGGATTTAGGTCTTTGGATTTTATTCTAGGTGTGATGGAAAGCCCTTGAGAAGGGAACGACACACTCAGATTTAGAAAGGATAGCTTTGGCTACTGTGGAGGCAGGGAGATAATTAGGAAGGTACTGCAACAGCCCGGGCAAGAGATGACAATGGTTTGAACAAAAACGGTAGCGCTGAAACGTGGTGAAAGTGCTTGGATTCAAGATTTTTTGTTTGTTTTTTCAAGATGTATTTTGAAAGCAGACTTGGCAGGATTTGTTGGAGGACTGGGTAGGAGGAGCAGCAGAGAAAAAGAGAAATCAGGGATAAATATGATGGAGTCAAATCATATTTTAGGAACATAATGATTACATAAAGGAAATATTTAACATTAACTTGTAAGGTAAGAATTAATCCTATTATTTTATATGGTAGTACTAAAAAAACACAGATGTACTTGGTGATTTAAAAACTAACTGTACATACCTTAATAGACAAGGGACAGCTCTAGAATATATGGTTTTAAAAACTTTGGCTGTTGATTTTTGATATGCTTTGAAAAATCTTTCCTCATGTGATTCTTTTCCCTAATACTGAGATGCCAATTATAGAAAATCAACTGGGTAGGGTTACAGTTTGCATTTGATAAAATAGGAGCTGAGATTAAGATGATATTTCCCTCAGTTCTTCACTCCTGTATAAATCAAAATTGTGACTTAACTTTAGCAAAACAGTAAACCGATAAATAATTTTAAAGTACAGGTAACTTCATAGCAGTTGACCAGTTAACATTTATATTTTACAAGCGTTTCATCAAACTGCTTTCAGCGTATTTATGACACAATTTATTCTTTTGAAACCCCTACTTTGAAAGAGGGCCTAAGCACATTGTCATACCTCAGGGGACTTCCGTTAACAACTTCTTTTCAGAGAGATTTATAGTGAGAACAGCTAGTCTCTTTACTCATCTCTAACAGAAGTAGACAGGCAGAAAAGGTGGACAGAACTGCCTCTGAGGTCTGAGAAGGCACTTAGAAACAGCACCCGGCCTGGACACACCGGCTCACGTCCTGAGGGGAAACAAGCCTCTCCGACAGCTGTGGTCTTCACTGCAGGAGAGGGATGAGAGAGGACACAACCGCAGACACTGTCTTGCATTTATTCATACAGAGGAATAAGAATCGGTACAAATAACAAACATTGCTTTAAATACAAATAAATAGCTCTGGTTTCTAAAGGAAACAACTCTAGATAATTCAAAGTTAAGTATTTTCTAAGTTCCTATTAAAAATAGAAGACTATTTTGCATTAATTAAGTCCTACTCCACCATAACTCTCTGAGGACTTAAGGATAAAATGGTGAATTCTATGCTCTCAGAAGTCACCAGAAAAATGGGAGATAATGTTCCTTCCTCCCTGACCTATCCCCCAAAAGGAAAGAGAGTTACTTGCATCTTAGACTGAGCTCATAAATGCAGGAAGTATTTAACATTTAAAGATATCTGAAAAGCTTTACCTTGGGAAAGGTGATAAGAATTTCTCTGAACCGGTTCTGTGAATTCTGAAACCTCACTATGCTGAAGTTTTGGTTCAAGTGTCTTAAATTCATTTATGCTCGTAGGAAGACTTAAGTTCCTATAATGAAAGCTTCCTCTTGCTAGGAAAATTGACGGTAAACAGTCTGTACTCACTATGAGTGGCACATTGGGTAACAAAATGATTTACCTGGTAAAGAAGCAATGGTGCTGCCCAATGAAACAGTCTGTCAACCTTGCACCAAAATGACCAACCAACACTGCTGACAGAAACACACTCCCAAATCTGTTGATTTCTTTTTCTTTCTCTACTGTTATATTTAAAATGTTCACAGAGGCAAAAAATATCTGGGGAGAAGTAGGTTCTAAAAATGAAGAATCGTTTTAAAGTCATGCAGTCTTTCAAGCCTTTAAAAACCACATAAAACATGAGGTCATTACAATCTCGGTGCCAGAGCAGTGCCTGCTCCATTGACTTTCTGTGTCCACTGCATGTCCCCACCTCACCCCACATAAGAGAATTTGATTTCTTCTACTCAGACCTCTACACAATTATTAATAAATAACATGTTTGTTAGAGATCAATATAGCAATGTTTAAGTTTTCAAAGAAATTTTGCTTTTCTATTTAGATTGACCATGATACAATTCTAAATAGAACATCCTCATGCTATTAAAAACAATCTCATGCAATAAATGCAATTTTAAAAGTCCCATATTAATAATGACATTTGGTATTATAGAGGCAGGATTATTTAGATTCTTAAAAAATGATCCCAGTAGAAAAACTGGATTTCCAAACAGAACTTCCGTTGTGGTATAAAATGCTAAATTTCATTCCACAGTTTTGTCAATGCAAACAATTTTTTAAGATATACACCATGTTTTCCTAGTTGGGATTTTGAAACAATAAGCATAATTCTTAAACATATTACCACAACATTTGCTCTAAGAAACAGCTCTTTTTGCCAAGAACCTTTTCTTTTAGTCCAGTTGGAGGGATTTCCATAGAGAATTCTGGAACAGCAGTTCTGAACATGATTCAAAAATCTCTCTCTTCCCTCCCTGTCTCTTACTTCTTCTTTATGTTGTAAAGACACTTGAGTACAGAAAAATGTTTTGTTTGTTTCTTTTAAGATGGATATTAATAACTTAAGTTTCCTGATTTAAATAGTAACATTTTTTATGTTTGCCTTTCTCTCTGGCACACTATATACTGTTTCTGGAGTTACAAATCCAAACAAACCAGCCAACTAGAGCATCCCAGTGTTCAAATCACAGTTCTGGATACAATCCTATTTATTCTGGATGATGCTCAATTCCACACATACTTCGGGGAAGAAACATCCATAAGAACATCCAAAGACATTATGTTACCAAATTCTAACATGTGACTGTGCTCTGTCGGATAGTACCATTCACAGCTACAAGCACAAAGGCAGAGGATTTCAGGTGTGGACACCAATTTGCTTTTGCTGTTACGGTAATTCATAACCATCATCTTCGAGATTTCCAAGCTGTTCTAGAATAAGGAGTAGTCCTTTTTTTATCTGGTGGCTTGAAGTAGGAATAAACAGGTGCTGCTGGATACTCTGCATCAGGGTTTTCTGCCATCATTTTCAGCTTTGCTTCAATGGCTTTTATCTTTGCAGTGACACTGGAAAAAGGACAGCAGAGGATCAGAGTGGGTACGTTCAGAGAATACCTGTGTCTTTCATCTTCTTTGTGCCTCTTAAGCATATCAGAGTAGCAACAAGATACTCAAACACAAACATGCAAGCATTTCATAGAAAACACATATAAAAACAATTAATGTTCTCATTTTAGGAAAGAGATCAAGTCTGGTCCATCTATTAAGTTTTTTCTGTAAGACACTGTTAGAAGTACTTTGCATATTGCTACATTTAAACCTCAGACACCAACATGATCAGCACCTTAGTGTCTGTAGACAGTAGGCACTCAAAAATAATCTGTGTAGGAATTCAAAGCAGAGTCTGGAAGAGATGTGTACACTCATGTTCATGGTAGCATTGTTTGTTTCATGGTAGCATTATTCACAATAAACTGTGGAAGCAACCCAAGTGTCCATCGAAGTATGAATGGATAAGCAAAATATGGTATATACATATGCTACAATGTGGATGACCTGGAGGACGTTACGCTAAGTTAAACAAACGTTAAAAAGTTAAATACTGCTTGATTCCATTTACATGAGGTACTTAAATGAGTAGCCAAAATCACAGAGACACAAAGCGGAATGGTGGTTGCCAGGCGCTTGGGGGAGGTGGGAATGGGGAGTTAATGTTTAATGGGTGTAGAGCTTCAGTTTTACAAGAGGAAAAGAATTATGGAGACAGATGGTGGTGCTGGCTGTAAATTATGAATGTATTTAATACCGTTGAACTGTACACTTAAAAATGGTTAAGATGGTAAATGCTACATTACGCGTGTTTTACCACAATTAGAAAAAATGAAAATGATTCACGTACGTTATATTCTTCACTTTACAGATAAAGAAAACAAGGCATAGAAAGGTGAACTTAGCTAGTGTTATACCGCTAGTGAGTGGCAGAGTTGAGATTTGAATACAATTGGACTCCAGAGCTATACTATGAGCTATATTATACTGTACCACCTTCTGAATCACTAAATAATAATGGGAAAAAAATCCTGGAACTCCTACAAAGTCCCTGTTTACTGACAAATGTGTGTTTACGCTATCATTTAGAGTGCTTACAATGAGCCAGGCAGTGGTCCAGCATTTTACTTATATTGTTTCTAATCCTTGCAACAATATTGCAAGGGTTTTGATCCACATTTTACAGATAAACAAATGCACAGAGGTAGGGATTCACCCAAGGTTCACACAGCTAAGAAATTGTGGAGCCAGGATTCAAGCCCAGTTTATCATCAAAGTCCTTGTTTTTTCCTCTCCATTAGGTTGGGAGCTGAGTAGCCATGTATTAGAGAGAAGGGGTGAGGAGACACTGCAGAAGTTGTGAGGAATTCCCTTCTGATCAAGGTCACTGCTATCCCTGGACCAGAATGCAAAGCACTTAGGCAGAGTATTTTTTGGCCCACGACTCCCTTTATTTTCCATTCTGATGCTGTCAATGGTCTACAGTCCGGGACAGAAACTTGGGAGGGAATGTGCACATGGCCTTTTAGAGATCCTCAAAAGGCATACATCTGCACATACTCATGATTTTACACCGGCAACGTAAAATTAAAAAACTAAGTTGCAATAAAAAAGAACCCTGGGCTTCCCTGGTGGCGCAGTGGTTGAGAGTCCGCCTGCCGATGCAGGGGACACGGTCTGGGAAGATCCCACGGGAAGATCCCACATGCCGCAGAGCGGCTAGGCCCGTGAGCCATGGCCGCTGAGCCTGCGCGTCCGGAGCCTGTGCTCCGCAACGGGAGGGGCCACAACAGTGAGAGGCCCGCATACCGCCAAAAACAAGAACCCTGAGGTCTCACTGAGATGCATTCCAGCACCTTTTTCCATTAATGGAAAATTAACAGCCAGCCATTCATTCTGTATGAGTCACAGAGAAAACAACCTTCTCTAATTAGGCAAAGATGTTAATCGAAAGATGTAAACTGAGGTTCTGTGGATTAAAAAATAAATGGAAAAAAAAAAAATGGAAAACACCAGGCTAGATTATCTAGTAAAAAGAGCAAACAGTGAAAATAAGAAACTAAAGACATGTTCACTGTACCATGGAGATCACCAAGCATAAATGCAGTCGTCCCTTCCTAACAGGAGTTAGATTTATGAAAACCTCCATGAAACCAATCTGTGATCAAGGAGGTTTAATCTCGTGGGGAAAACAGGATAGCCGAAATAAGTTCCCAGTGAATCTACAGAAGTCATTGGTTACGGGGAAAAAAAAAAAAAAAATGGGAGTATAAAATAAAGCAGCACAAAATTAAGAAATATCAATGATATTAGACAAATTAGTAACTATAAAATTAATTTTAATTTACCAATTTTATCGCTCCTGAAAACATTTCAGGATCACCTTCCCCTGCAGTTTAATGAGATGCTTGTACATCTGTTTTGTTTGGTGCAAATATAAAGGAAAGGTTTTTTTTTTCCTGTCTTGCCCTCTGTCCAAATAGGCATCACTTTCCTGACTTCATGACATTGTTAATTTCCTTTTTTTTTTTCTTTTTTTTTTTTTTTGCGGTACGCGGGCCTCTCACTGTTGTGGCCTCTCCCGTTGCGGAGCACAGGCTCCGGATGCGCAGGCTCAGCGGCCATGGCTCACGGGCCCAGCCGCTCCGCGGCATGTGGGATCTTCCCGGACCGGGGCACGAGCTCGTGTCCCCTGCCTCGGCAGGTGGACTCTCAACCACTGCGCCACCAGGGAAGCCCTTTTTTTCATTTTTATTGGAGTATAATTGATTTACAATATTGTGTTACTTTCAGGTGTACAGCAAAGTGAATCTGTTATACAAATATATATATATATCTCTCCACTCTTTTTTCGATTCTTTCCCCATATAGACATGTTGATTTCTGATCCTTATGGAACACTGATGATCTTTCACATATCTTCTTCCCCGCCCCTGGAACAGGCTTTAGAACAGTAGTCCTGCATTTACAGCCTGGAGTTTCTTTAAAGCAGTAATTAAAAGACGGAATGTTTAAGTCCAGTAAACCTGTCTTTGAATCTGGACTCTGCTATTTGCTACCTGCGTGATCTTGGCCAAGATATTTTACCTCTCTAAACTTCAGTTTCCTCATTTGTAAAATGAGTACAACTGTACTTTTACCAGAATTTTTATAATTCAATGACATACGGCATGTAAAGTGTTTAGCACAGAGCCTGCTTCATAGTGAGCTCAATAAATCCTGGCTTTTGTTATTGTTAACATTTCTCCCTAGGCTACGATGCAAAGTAAACCCCTCTACCTCTGCTCACCCATCTACTTAACTTCCGCTTTCTCTACTCAACCCTCAATTCCTTCTGTTTTGAATTAACTCCAAGGAAGGAAATGATAATTTGTACTTACTAGAACCAAAACTGTTATATTTGCTGAAATGGTAGATAAAATTAAAGTGCTACAAACCCGAATTCTGTATAAAGGGACTCAGAGCTGGGGAGGAATTCGTGTATGATGACAAATGCTGAAGATAATCAAGGCCTTATTAAAATGCCTGTTTTTATGGCAAGGACTGAATCTGCTTTACCTTTGTATCCCCAGTGCCAAGTATAATGGCAGGTACATGGTTAGCACACCCAGCCTCTTTTGAGTGTATGAATTCTGTAAATGGCTGGTACACACTCTTAGGGGTATGGGAGGAGGTGAAATGTATACATTCTGGAGACTAACTGAACACACTTCTCAGCGTGTCAAAAGTTAGTAGATTCTACTCTAAGTTAAGAGTCCGAAGGTTTACTAGAACCGGAATGAAAGTTAGAATGAAGAGATGGCTCAAGCTCTTGCATACCTGCTTGCGTCTTCCTATAGTACACCTTCTTACCTTAGGTTAGACTGAGTGGGCTCAGTGCTTGAGGATGGCTCAAGACTAATCGGAAGGACCTTATCATTCTTGTTATGATCGTATCTCTGCAAGTAAGAAAAAGGCAAATTACCTCACCTGGGCAGAAACCAGCCCTCTACTGCAGTGCATGTGTTCAGAAATCCTAATCCCATCAGTGTATTGTTAGATTATTTTTCGACAATCTTAAGACTGCTTTATGTTTAGAATTAATGTAGACGTCCAGACAGTTTTGGCCTAAAAGTTATAAACTGAGAAATTTAGAAGAGGCTTCCCATCTAGCCATCAGTCCTCCTTATTTGGTAGGGAAAGAATTTCAGCCTTTAAATTCACAGATGGTACAGACACACAGCAGGATTGCCCTCTCACATTCTTATTCTGTCATACATCACCTCTTACAATATTTATTTTGCTTTATTCCAAGCACTTTAAAATTTTGCTAGATTTTTGCAAAGTACCAATCATAACATTCAACCCTTAACAGATCTAAGTGGAGAAGAAAAGTAGTAACAGCTTTCAGCCACTGATATAGAAAACATTCTCCAGGAAGAGTAGCTTATTTGATGTCAGATAATTATATACTTCTTTTAAAAGGTAAATACAATATTAAAGAGCAATCAGGAGCCTCTGGTCGAAAAGATGTGTAGGACAAGAGAACTGCAGGGCACAGAGATTCTCAAATGAAAGACAGAACGAAGGATGATTTATTTCTCTTGCGTGTCTTTTCAATGAGATGCAGAATGAGAAAATGACAGCCAGTCTGGCAAATGAGACTTGATTTTCTTTTGAGTAAAAAAGCATTTGGTAATTGTCTTTGCTGCTTCTATTTTTAAGGCAATGGGCCCTAGAAATTGAGAAGGCTCTGTGGTTACCTGGAATACTCATAAAGATCCAAAGTGTCTGAGCTCTGTTTTTCAGCTTGGACACTGAACTCAAATGTTCTATTTCTGTGACTCTTTACTGGGAAGCTTGTTGGATACAGTCTCTGATCAAAACTCATGCTCATGTAGCTGAAGACTGAGGCTCCAAATCTAGTTGTCACAAATCTTTTTGCAGACAGGTCTGTAAAGACCACACTGCGGGAGGAATAGAATCAACTTTGGGGATTGCTGCAGTGCACATACTTCACCTGTGCTGGCTGTAACAGAAGACTGTTCTTTTTTTTTTTTTTTTTTAAGTGGTTGTAGCTTTTCCAGTGCATTTTCCCAAGAGAACAACTAGGAGATGAACACGGCAGTTCACCACTGCTTGGGCCTTGGAGTCAATACAGACACTGCAAAGTCCCACAAATAACTCTTAAAATCTCTGGAGTAAGGAAATGTCAGTGCTTTAAGCACTCTTACAAACTACCCATTTCGCAAGCATTTAGAATAAACAATTCAAACTCTCCAAAGAACTGAGAGGCTGGGAAGAGTCTAACAACGCCTAAAGCAACTAATTTTAAAAATAAATACATTTTTTCCTCCAAAGAACAACCCCCACCAAAAAAATGATAGAGGTCTGAGTATACATATCAGTCACATGGAAGAATCAATCAAAAACAGAATCTGTGGGTATGCGGAGAGAAACGACGAAGGAACTTAATCCCTCCTGAGATGTTTCTCAAAAGAAAAATCTGGCAACACACATGGTAAATACAAGTAGGAGACCAGAGTATGGCTGTTCCAGATGTGCAGAGGCTTGGATGCAAATGGGCAAGTGGACAACTGTCTTTCGGAAGATTCATTTAGGATGAGCTGATGCTGTCTTTCTAGCCTGTTAGACTTACCTTCACTTGCGCGTGTGCCCAGCGCACCACCAGCTTCTTAGACAGAGCCAGCTTGCCATTGAGACACTGGATGGCTTGTTCTGCTTCCTGTTCAGGAAAGGGATGAATGTTAGTCAAAGATTCAAATGCCTCGCTAGCTGTGATGGCTGAATTTCTAACTGTTTTGTTAAACAAGTGGCAAAGGGTTTACAAGGAAAAAAAAAGGCAGAATAGTAAAAAGGGTGTGAGTTTTTGTAATCTCAGTCAAACAAAAATTCAAATCTCGGCTCTGCCACTTACTGGCAGCGTAACATTTAGCAGGTCAGTTAATCTCTCTGGATATTATCTTTTTCACCTGTAAAATATGGACGTTGCTTGTTCCTCAGTGGTCGTGAGGAGTCAAAGAGCGCATGTAGAGCATGGAGCATATGGTAAGCACTCAACCAACGTCAGCTTATTAGGTGACCATTGTGTGGCCTATTGGGTGATATCTTTCTACATACTTCTGTTAGTTAGAGTAGCACCTACTATGTCAAGAAATTGTACTCCGCCAGGGACTCTGAAACTATATCCTGGACTAGGGCTTATACTCCCTGAATCCAAAGTGAGAAACAGTAATGGCTTCAAAGGATATGGGAGTGAAGGAAACCAGGCCGGAAAAAGCAGGAGTGAGTCAAAGAGACTACGAGCAAGGTATCTCTGTGGGCCAATCTCTGCACCTGGTTTTCAGAGCCAGAACTTCCCTGACCCTGTCCCCATCAGATATAGGAGCAACGAGGTTGAAAGGAATTCCTGAGGCTGGGTAATAGGCACTCTAGGACATTCCCAGGAAGCCTGGCTGTACTTTTCCATCCTGCCAAGCCTTCTCTGCTCCATTTGTATCCATGAGGCATTCGGCCAAGCGTGACCCACGTTTACTGGGAGTGAAGAAGCCCTTAAGGAACAGGAAGAGGAACAAGGAGAGTCCGAAGCTCAGCGTAGGACATTCCAGTCTGGTTTTCCCAGTGACTCTCTTATTCCTCTGGATCCTGCCGGTATGACATTCAACAAATATCTGAGTACCTACTACGTGTCAAGTATTCATCACTGGCATCCTTGCCTCACTATGGCACGCAAAGTTAGAAGGACAGATGAGACATTTTATTCTTAAGTTTCACTTAGTGAATTAGAATTTACATGACACTCTCCATTAATTCTGTAGCATCAACAGTCATAAGATGCCAGCAGGTGATAAATGTTTGAAAAAAGAATTTCCCATCTCTGTAACTTGTTTCAAAATTCATGTATCCAACAATATTATTAAATGCCAAATGTGTTTTCATATAAACGCTCACCTATTCTCTCAACTTCCTAAAAGGTAAGGAGGGTGTGTGTTTTTAATCCCCATTTTTAGATGAAAACTGAGGTCAAAATAAGTTAAAGAGACTTGCCTAAAGTTAATAAATGGAAGAGTCAAAAATAACAGGCTTTGTGACTTCGAGTTTAGTGTTTTTAAACCAGCATCTGGGGCTTCCCTGGTGGTGCAGTGGTTGAGAGTCCGCCTGCCAATGCAGGGGACACGGGTTCGTGCCCCGGTCCGGGAAGATCCCACAAGCCGCGGAGCGGCTGAGCCCGTAAGCCATGGCCACTGAGCCTGCGCGTCCGGAGCCTGTGCTCCGCAACAGGAGAGGCAACAGCAGTGCGAGGCCCACGTACCGCAAAAAAAAAAAAAAAAAAAACCAAAAACCCAGCATCTGTCCTCAACATGACCATTGATTTTAGTTGTCTATAAAAATCCTCAACGTGCTCTATCATTAGGAAAGAACAAAGTATTTTAAACTGCTAACTATATAGAGCACATTTTCAGTTCCCTCAAAACAAACCTTGAACAATTAGAACAATAATGAATCACTTACTGCCTATCACATTTGCAAAAATTAGGGGAAATTAAAAAAAAAAATTCCCAGCACTGGTAAGGACAAATGACACTCTCAGACAGTTTCAGAACATACTGACACATCACTTCTTGAAGGCAATTTGGCAGTCATATTACGAAAAAAAATTGTGGCCTTTGTTGACACCACTCCATTTCCATGAATATAATAAATATGTACATAGAGCTAAAGAGATGTTCACTGCACTGCTGACACGTGTGGAGATTAGTTAAGTAAATTATCATATGTTCACAGAATAAAACATTATGCAGTCATCAAAGATGACACTGGTTAGTTTTTAAACTGAGGTCTAAATAATAAAATTATAGATATAGATCAATGAATTTTTCCATATATCTACAGCTACACCAGTGAAACCACAATATGATACAGAATGTTATCTTTTTTTCACTGTTGTGGTCTCTCCCGTTGCGGAGCACAGGCTCCGGACGCGCAGGCTCAGCGGCCATGGCTCACGGCACGAGCCCGTGTCCCCTGCATCGGCAGGCGGACTCTCAACCACTGCGCCACCAGGGAAGCCCCAGAATGTTATCTTGATGTGTATCAGATGACAGAAAAAATTTTAATTTTCTTTCAGTGGTAAATAGGATATATGATTCTGTTTGTGTGTTATAAGCTGCACATTTTTTTTTAAAAATTGTGTACATGTGTTTGTGTGCGTGTGTATGTGTGTATGAATGTGAAGAAAGAAGAAGGGACTACAAAGATATACAACTAAATATTAAAAAACTGATTATTTCTGGGTTTTAGGCTAATAGATGAGATTACTTATCTATATTTTCATCTGTAAGAAACAGGTATCACTTTTACAGTAAGAAAAACATGCAAGTACAACTATTATTAATAAAACAATAACTAGGCAATGTTCTCACACATGACTAATAAAGTTATAGAGCTATAATCAGTGTCTCCATATTTAATAACATTCAAATTCAATTCCTTTATCAATGCATGTCCCCTCCAAGGACTAAATTTTAATACGGATACATGGATACATCATGGTTGAAGGTGGAGGTTCTCTTTCACTGTATATATTCAAATTTGTCCGCATTTATTCTGAGACATTGAGAAGAAGGATACATTTTTAAGAAATAAAAATAAAAGAGAGTTTGTGGGTGGCTCACCACAGAGAGGGAGGGCTTCTGCACCACGGGGCAAAACTACTGAAAGAAAAGGAGGTTTTGTTGGCCAGCCACTAAAGGAACAAACAAAAGAGAACAGGGAGGGGCATGTCCATGTGCTTAATGTGGGCATCCCAAAGCATCTGGTCAGAAAAGTAGGTCAGCTGCCTGAGACTGCCAGCCTGGGGAGGGTAGACCTTGAAAGCTGTTCACTAACTCAGTTGTTTACCGAGGATCTCCTTTAGGACTCAGAGCACAGCACACAGAGATGAATCAGACATGGCTCCTGCCCACAAGGAACTGCTATTCTAGTAGTCAAGAGGGATGCACAGATAATTATGAGAGTATAAGTACTGGGAAAGGGGGAGAAGTTCAATTACCTGCTTAGTTTCAAAGTTAACGAAACAGTACCCTCGAGGCTGTCCCTCCAAAGCACCTGACTTGTGGAAGAGAAAGTCGAACTGCTTCACCGTGCCAAACTTCTGCAGGAGCTTGAGGAGGTGGTATCTATGGAGAAAGAACAGCCCCTGAGACACTCTGGGAATTTGGTCAGCCTGTGAGATAAAAGCAGGAGATAATTTACCCCAGGGATAAAATCTCACATCACTGCCCCCTGCCTTCCTCCAAACTGCCGTGTTAGTTTATTTGGCAAACAGAGTTGTTTGCCTCTATTTGGAATGGGGACTAGAATTGTCATGGCTATGCGTCTGTCCAACACAAAAATACCAAACAAAAAAGCCACACCTAACAAACAGCTGTCTGGCCCACAAGCACCATTTGTTTTTCTTTTGGAGAATAGCTCAAAAATTGTGTCAATTTATTTATTTTCAATTTCTTGGCAATGAAATAGTATTTGTGAATAACTACAACTCCATCAGAAACACACACTCACACTCCAAATGAAAAGGCCAACCCTACCTCAAAAATAAACAAAGTAACACATATACATTCACACAAACAACAAAACAATCCTGGAAGACTTCCCCGTTAGCTTTCATAGTTAATCATTAGCCCCAAATTGCACTTAAGACAAATTCTGCCAAAAGCCAAACCACAGCTAGTGGCACTTCCTAAGTGCTTGAGAGTTTCCATCCCTGACGTGACCGAATGACAGGACAATGTGGAACCACAACGTGATGGAGGCTGGTCTCACACAGGCAGGGGAACCTGGCCGGTCCTATAAATCATCCCACTGCAGGTAACTACCCAACCTCAGTTGCTTCAATACGATTTATGCTCTGGAGTGTGGCTGAATAAAGAATCTAGCTGGCCAAGGAAGGCATTTACTAGTGGCAGGAGGTTTACCCCAAGCTCTTTCTTGCCACTCTGCCCCTCACCCTGTTCTTGGATTCCTTTCTCTAAAACTTACTTGGTTTCTATAGAGCTTTTAAGTTATTCAAACAGATGTGGCCTTAACAGGTTGCTGTGGCCAATCTCAATTCCGACTTCCTGTCATCTGATGTAAGGGTGAGACAAACCAACAGCTCTCCCGTTTCCTTTTCCTTTGGCCTTCCTCCTGGCATCCTCCACGCTATTCAAATGGAGTCAAGGCTTTCTCTAAACAATGCTGTCCCTGTGATACTAAAAAGGTATCAGCCCACATGCTAAATCTGTTATTACTGGGAATTCTACCCCACAGGGAGTCAGTAAAGCTGTCTTTACAGCCACATTCATATTCACATTGTTTTCTAGGAGAAAACTCATCAAGATTTTATTCTTGAGTAAGAATCTCCTTTGGGAGGCAGAAAGGTATGAAATGGATCAGAAGCTACACTAAATTTGAGACTAATGCACATCAACAAGCAAGCCCATTATCCTGGATCAGGTCCTGACACAGTGGAGCAAGGAAGACATAACACAGGTCTTTTACTGGGGCAGGGGGCAAGGATCCCAAGGCATACAGTGGATATTAATCTGGTCTTTAGATCTGTTTTGAAAAAGAAAACAACCATAACCCTCTAGTTTCCAAACTCTCAATTCCTATCACGACACCTCAACTGCTGGTGAGAAAGAATGAGGTGATTCTTCAGGGGAAAGGAAGACACCTAAAGTGCAAATTTCTGGTTTTACTTGGTTTTCTGAATATGCTTACAGCAAGGGTGGGTCTCTCAAGTGCACAGATGGGCTAGAAGAATCTCTCTCAGGGTCTTTAATTCACAGATGCATCTTCCACTTACTATACCCATTCAAACCTCAACACTGCACCAGTTGCCATAAATGGTGGGTCAAATCTGTTTTTAAAAAAACAACCTAAGGGCTACTGTGGGCCGGTCATCTTTTCATTAACTCCATTCTGCTTAATAGCAGGAAGGTAAGGCGATCGGCATTTCCTAGGAAATGAATTTTAATTTACTCAGGGAAAAAAAAAAAAAACTCCAACAGATTATTCTTTGAAAAGCTAACAAACGCGTTCTGCCCGAGAAGTGCGACCTTAAGATTCCAGGAACATCTGCTTAGGTCCGTGTCTTTCAACTTCTCCAGGATTTCTTTCCTTGTTTGATAATTTCTTAAAATTATCGGAACACCGAAACAAAAGGAATGAAATGTTTACTATTTTGCTTCCTGGAGATGGAGACTGCAAGCTCTGATAGTGAAAGAAGCCTGAAGAGTCTTGCTTTCACATCTGCAAGCACTTTCATCTGCTGCTGAAGGACGGGCGCGCTCGCTGCTCATCAGAGCCTTGCTTCACTTAATGAAACGGGGGCCCTGCAGCCTTCGGGAGCCGGAGACAGTACACCAGTCCCATACATATTTCTGCAACATAATTAGTGTTTTCTGTAATGGGTCTTTAAAATGGCCTTCCTGCCTAATGGCACACAGGGAATTAGTCTATATGAATTAGATTAGGTTAAGATAGACACCTACAAATGTGTCAAGAATTGTAGTTATTAGGCACTTGACTATCCAAATGAATACAACTAAGTCTCTGTTTTCAAAGACCTGACGTTCTGGTTCGAGGAGAGAGAGATGTAATCAAACAATTTTAAAAGTGTGAAGCTTGCACGCAGAGGTATGTACGTGAGCACACAGATGAAGAGGACCAGCTGTGCAGGGAAGGCGGTTAGTGAATACCCTGTGTAAAGATATAAAGGTGAAAAAGACTGATCCATCGGCAGACAGTGGGGGCTCTTAGACAGTAAGTGAAGAGGCTAAAAGGCAGGCAGGGGACAGTTTGGGAAAGATGTGTGCAGGAGGGAATTTTTTTTTTTTTTTCAGGAGGGAATTTTAATGTGATGCTGTAGATACTGGGAAGCCAATGAAATGACATTGAAGATTCTTTTTAATGCACAATTTGTTTTAGAGAAAATTTTTTTCATAAATTTACAGAAATTATTATGTGGTGGGTCTTTATGTTCTATGCCTTATATGTTTTTAAATGGTCTTACTTTGTTTCAAATTTAAATAAGCAAATAGTAAAGGCTGTTTTACGCAAACCAAAGCATGAGAAGCAGCACAGGTCATGGAGGAAAAACAAGGAATGGGCTGAGAGAGAAGCGGGCGTGTCTTCAGGTGGAAACACTGTTCTTACATGCTCATGCGTTTATAATCCCTTGAGTTTAGCTCTGAAAGTCTACATCCGAAGGACATTTCCACCCAGGTGGCTCTCCATTGCTTTTAAGTTTACTTAATAACGCCAGGCCTGACCTCCTCCTCTCCACAAACTATGCCTCTTTCCAGCTATTCTGCTGGCTGGTGTGGACATGATTCTTTTCCATTTCTCAGGCAAGAAACATCAGGGTCATCTTTAGCTCTCCGCTCCTCTTCAGTCACCTTCATCTCGCAGACTCCACCCCATGGTCTCCAAGTTCACTGCCTCTATCTAGGTGATATTAATGGCAGGTCCGCAGCTAATCTTCATCTTCAGTCTTTGCCCCTCCTATTCATCCTAAATACTGATGTCTGATTTTCCTACTAAAACATCACTTTCATGATGCTGGTCTCCCACCAAACACTCACGAGTCTCTTTATGTGAAATTCAAACTTGTCTGAATAAATTTTATAGATCCTGTCTTCATCTGATAGCATTCTCTCTCTCCAACTACTATTTTCATTATCGTTTAGTATTCAACCTCCCTTTTAGTCAAAAAGGTCTTCCCGATATTCGACTCATCCATAACAATACTTCTTTTTTTCTTTTTTTTGCGGTACGCAGGGCTCTCACCGCTGAGGCCTCTCCCGTTGCGGGGCACAGGCTCCGGACACGCAGGCCCAGCGGCCATGGCCCACGGGCCCAGCCACTCCGCGGCATGTGGGATCTTCCCGGACCGGGGCACGAACCCGTGTCCCCTGCATCGGCAGGCGGACTCTCAACCACTGCGCCACCAGGGAAGCCCAACAATACTTCTTATTCCTACTTATGTTCCTTTATTTATGATTCACCCTCCATCCAGAATGTTCTTTCTTTTAGAGTTTCTACTGGCTTTGTTCTCTCTCATACTTCTCCTTATGCATAACGCAGTGGCTATTAATTTGGCTTTCTACACAGCACATTTAATATTTAAAAAAGAAAGCAGTGTTAACCCTCTCAGAAGAAACCATGGTATGGAAAATAGATGTCTAAAGACATTAATTTGTTCAGCTTCTCTACTGAAGGCACTAGTAATAATATTTAAAGTTGTTGTTTTTACTCTTACAGTTAGAATGGGTCCCATAACATTTAAAGGAAGTCCTTACAATGAAAAATTTAGAATAGAATACTTTAGGTTATGACTGTCCAGTTACACGGATTGTTAGAATATTTGTGCAAAGAGCCCTATATTAGGTGCCAGGAACTTAGTCCTCTCATTAACTACTGAAGTGAACTGAGTCAACTCCCTTTACCTTTCTTTACTTATAAAGTAGGGAAATGTTGTCTGTTCTACCTGCCTCACAAGACTGTTGCAAGCTTAAATAAGAGGAACTAATGAAATATTAGAGCTAGAAGACATTTCCATAGCATTTAGTTGAACAGTCTCACTTTATAGGTAAGAATTATGAGGTACAATATAGTTGAGAGGAATCCAAATATAGTGGAAAGAACATAGGCTTGGAATCTGCTACCTCCATAAATAAGAGTATATCATCATTCCCTTAAATCCAGATCTCTAAGATCTATTTAGTTATACAGATATTCCTGGCATGTAACATGGTCCTAAAATGGTCAGTATTGCAACTACAAAGTGAACAGAGTATCAGGGTGCTAGACAGTCGGTCAGCAATGCGTATTCTGTTGAGAAGAGGCTGATGGACATCCTACTATAACTTGAACACAACTCAGATTGGTAACAGGCACACACACATAAGATGAATAGAATTATTATAAAATAAACTTTGAAAAACTGAGTGGAAAAGGTTTTTTTCTTTAAAAAACTTCTGTCAAGAGTCATTAGAACTTTAGAGATTTGGATTCAAATAATATTTTCTGAGATTGGACTACAAGCTGGGTACCACATGTACACACAAGTTTCATCATGCAGCCCTTCAATGTTTGGGAATGACTGCATTTTAATAATTAGTCTAGGTCCATCGTTACCTACATCTTGAAAGGAACAGGATCTAGAAGTTTATGTACTTCAAAAACTTGGAAGAAAATCACATATTTCTACAAGATGAGACCTACCCTACTATAATGTTAGGTTTCTTTGCTGTAATTAAGTAAATTAAATGAAGTGACACTATGCATTTCATGCTAACCATAAGCTACAGCTGGTAGTTATGTCATTAAGAAGCAATTTAATAAATCAGTTTGTTTATGGAGAAAATATTTTAAGATAAGGAATCCATAGATGAAATACAGTAGAAATGATCTCTGGTAATACAGAGGTGGTAAGTCACAGGTGGAGCCAGCAAGGCCCTGATCTGTAGTCTAGTACTGGATGTCCACCTTTGTCCTGGTATGAGAAGAGCAGAGATACCAGTGGGAGAGTTTTTGATTCAATGTTCCTGCTAATGCTCTAAAGAAAACATCCACATACTCCCACTTATGACATAAACTGAGGTGGCAGATGCCCATTTGAACCTTCCTGTCAAGCAGCAGGATACAATTATAACAAGAATATCACTACAGGGAACCCCAGCTAAAACAATGAACATTGTTTCCACACTCCAGATTTCCATTCAGACAAGAAGAGGTGGGAATGGAAACCACTCCTGGAAGCATCCTCTCACAGCCTGGGTTATAGATGATGGAAACAGCTTCTCTGTTTAATTCCCTCATTAACTGAGAGCTTGGGCAGGTCCACACATTCATCCTCAAAGCCGTAAGTCATAAAGAGAGCCAAAATAAATGCACAGTCTATATTTAAGGGCCCTCGTGATCAAGGTAACATAATTAGGGGGCAACACACCTTAAATACCATCCTAATTTCTAGAGGGACCCAACGGTGTCTACACTTAGCCAATTTGAGCTTGAGCAGGTTTAAGGAACTGAACATTCTGTCATGATCCTGATATGTTAGTTTACATCTCTTTCCTCTCTCATAATCCCAACCCTGTTATACACCTCCTTTAAGCAGATTCCTTTGTTTCCTCTCTCCTTGCTTTTAACACTATTCCACAGGGAGTAACTTCTAGGACTGAGGCTGTAACCCATGCTTGCTTCAAGCGTTGACCCCAAATGGCTCAATCCACCCACGCTTGGCTATCCTGCCACCAACCACCACCTGCCCCTACCGAACGACTGGGGGAAGGAAAAACCTCTCAATTCTCTCTGTTAAGAAATTTCACTCCACTATAATATCCACAAAGGAAAGAGTGGGGAGTCAAGACAATTCAATTAGCTTTGTCACCATGGACAAGGCACTTCTATCTCTTGGGCTTCAGTTTCCTCTGCTGTAGGATAAAACAGCTGGAATATATCAGAGTCTTTCAAGGGTGCTCCACGAGTCCTATAAGTGATTGCCAAAGAAAGGGTGACTGCAGCCCAAAGGCACTGGGTACACCTTGTCCTTCCTTTAATCAGAGCAACTCTGAGCTTTTATTTTATATCTAGGTTCTGTACTTTAATAAGACAAGGCTCCTCAGATTTAGAAACTTTGAAAGTTGCCTAGCATGGCACTTGGCACAGAGTAGGCACTCAAATCATTTAATGAATGAATGAAAACCAAAGTGACTGGGGTATCTCTAAGATTCCTTCTGACTTTCCTTGGTTCCATGACTGCTTAACATGAATTAGAGTCAAGTGGTACCTCTCTGCCTTTTTGTGAAAATACTGATACTTCTTCTGTTTGTTCCTTCATTTTGGGGAACGAAAGTATGCCCATGGCTGGTTTTAGGAAATAATTTCCTAGTCACTGGGTACAAGGATTTGAAATAGTTGAAAATTAGGAGAACATCTTAGGCAAGCAGGAAAAACAAGTAATATATGGTTTAAAGGGTATCCAAGTCTGTGTCTATGCAGTAGAAGAGTCCAAATGTAAGAAAAATGACAAGATGACATGCTAAAACAACATATTCCCTTCAAAGATAATTAAAACATAAATAAAAGGGCCAAAATATAGCCTATGTCCCTTGAAAATTCTTCTGAACATCCTCACCACAAGCATCCCAATTTTGTAGGTAATGAATTAAAATATATTAGACTCACTCTGTGATTTTGGGGTCCAGGTTGCCAATCCATAACCGGTGCCCTTCCTGTAGGGAACCCTCTGAAAGGATGGATGCATTCTCCAGGGGAAGAGTTTTGGTTTCTGCTTCCATCAATCTCTACGAAATACTAAAGGAACTGTGAATATTCAGACAGGAAAGGAGCAACATGTTGTGAACATGAGACTTCAAATTCAATTCAACAAACATTTATTCAAGGAGGGCATGCCCTGGGCAGTCCTTCAAAGGCTTCAGTTATTCCACAAATGGGGCCCCAGCACCAGTTCCCTTGGGACAGCTCCTCCGGCAGCCAGAGAGCAAAAGCTTCCATTTAAGGTGAAAGGGGTGTGGTTCTGTGTGTAGAAAATAGTTTTTCTCTTCTGAAGCCAGAGGCTGACTGGGCAGGAGGCCAAAGTCTCTACTACTACATGATACTCCAGTTCAACAACCGTCACCCAAAATAAGCCTTGGAAACCACCAGAAAGTGAGTCTTAATGACACTTAAGGGTATGGGTGGGGAAGAACAATAGTAAGTAATCAATTAGCTATTATCATGTCTAATATTTTGGGAGACACTGGGAAGAAGAGACTAACTTGCTCCGTAGTTATTCCAGTTCCATTATTTACTAGTTCTGTAACGGTGGGCAAGTTACTTAACCACTCTGTGTCTCAGTTTCCTCATTTGTAAAATAGGGGTGATAAAGAGCTATGCAGATTCACTGAGTTAATACACCAAAAACATTAAGAACAATAAATGCATGGCACCTAAGAAGCATTCAATTAATTTTAGCTTAAACTATTACCGACTTGGTTCCTGAAACGTCTCATATCACAGCCACAAAAGGAGGATGAGGGTTACGATGGAGACAGTAATGTAAAGACCAAAAACCTTGCGGTCAGAAGGCCTGGTTTCAAATTTTGGCATTTCCATTGGAAGTCACTTCACTCTTAGCTTCAGTCTCCTCACCTCTACATAATAAACCTTGCCCTGCTTATAACTTAGAGTTGCTGAGAAGACCAAAAATGACACAACAGATGTAAAATAAAGCTTTAATGTATGATGTGGTAGAGGAAGAAAAATAAAAGGGCTGGGAAGATGGCAGGCTGTGACAGACTTTAGAACTCCCTGCTAGAGAAAACATGTCCTGTAAAACCAGAAGTGCCTCCGAGATCAGTGTTGCAGGAACTGCATCTTAATAACAACAGCTGATATACTGAACACTGCCATTACCTCTTATTCAACTCAGCACAGCTTATACAGGCTAGCACATAGCAGCCCCTAAGGTAATTGTTTGTTAAATGTGTTTATCTACCTCCACACGTGAGGGTATTTTTCTTCCTCTCTCATTCACATGTTCAATCTGTTCCATAATGTGAGACAAGCAACTAATAACTGCTAAGCCCTGGGCTATGTGCTGAAAATAGAGAGATGAACAAGCCATAGCTCTTGCTCTTACTTCCTGGGAGAAAGGTAAAACAGGCATAACTAGAATCCCAGGTGTGGAAACTGGAGAGGCGAAATATTTTGTCCTTTCCTGTCCTTTCCTTCTACTTACAGATCATTCATTCAAAAAATTTTTATAGAGCCTCTATTTTCCAGGCAGTGTCTAGGTACTGGGGACAGAGCAGTGAACAAGCAAGGTCTCTGCCCTATGCATGCTTATATTTGGAAGAGGGGCAGGACAAGACAAAAGGAAAATAAATGATCAAGATGTAATTTGTGATAAGTGCCGCAAACACAGTTAAGCAAGGGGATTTGACAAAGTCTAGGGATGGGCTACTTTAGAATTAGTGGAAAGGGAAGACCTATAGGAGATGACATTTGAGATGAGACTTGAATGATAAAACCTTCTGATACTAATACCAACAGGAAATAGTATCACACAAGGGAACCATTTTTAGTGGGAAGAGTGCAGGATATGGGGCCAAAAGAGAGGCACTCAAATCCTGGCTTTTGCACCCAGTTATTTTGTGACTTTAGAAAGTCATGATTGCCCCTTAAGTGTCCCCTCCTCAGAAAAGCTTTCCCTAATAGAGCAGAGCATCTTGTTAGTCTCTATGACAGCTACCTTTTTCTTTCCACATAATACCAGCTCAATGTATCACATACTATTTTATCTTCTGTTTCCCTCACTCGAATGTAAGTTACTGGACGGCAGGGCCTTACCGATTTTGATGATTCTATTCCCGGCACTTAGTACACTGCCTAGCTCCTGGCTGGTACTCAGTATTTACTGAATGAATGAATGAAACAAGCCACTTCCCCACTCGGAGCCTCAGTTTCTTCCTCCTTCCTATAAAGGGCATAATTATCCCTATCTCAAGGGTTGTTATGATGCTTAAATATGACAATACACGTGACAGCTCGGCGCAGCACTTTTTGAGGAACGGTAAAGTGTGGTTAAGTGATCAAGATGCCATATGACAATCAGAATCCTTTGGGTTCGCAATGGCGACAACCTCTTATATTCACAGAATTCACAAAACGCTCCCGCCCACCCGCCCTCCCCCGCTGAGCTACAACGACCCTGGAAGCCACGAACAGTCATTTGGGGAAACTGAGGAGCAGAGAAGCAGGCACTTGTTCCTAAAAGCTAACGGTAACGGTGGGGTCAAGCCTGGAATCCGGGCTTCCCGATCCCTGGCCGCGAATTCCCAGATGCGATGGGTCATTACTCGGATTGTTATTTCCGGGCCAGCAGCGGGACAATCCGGGGCGGGGCCTGAGAAGCCGTCTCTCTAGGGCAGCCTCCTCGGGGAGCCCCTCGCGGGGCCGGCGCTAAGATGCAGAGGCGCGTCGCGGCCGGACTCACCTCGTCACCTCGGCGTAGTCCCCTCGGCTCATGCCCCCAAAGCAAAGCCCCGACTCCACGGTCAGACAACCCTCTAGACGCGTCCACCTCAGCGCCGCCAGCTGCCAGGCCACCCGTGACGCACTACGCCTGCGCCGCCGCCCCGTGACGTCACGACGCCCGCGCCGCCGCCGTCGCTGTGGTCGTGCGAGTCTTCCTAGTAGACTGGGCGCTAGCTGGTGAGTGGCCTCGGCACGGCCTTGAGGCGCGCGTGGGGCCCGGGTGCCAGAGATCTCTACTCAAGGATCTCTGGGGGACTGAACACCCGGACGCGTCCATTCGAATCCGGCTTGACCTTTACGGCTGGGGGCGGGACCTGCTGATCTGAGCGAGTCTGGGGGCGGGGCTCATCTCATCAGCTAGGAACTTCCAGGGTGGGAGGCGGGGCTTACTAAATAGGGACAGCTACTTAGTAGCTTGCCACCTGGCTGGAGCATTTAATTTTCATAACAATCTTTTGGGGGTAGGTTTTTTTTTAATAGAATTAAGTCCAGACCCTTTATTTCTTTATTTATTTTGGCCGCGTGGCATGTGGGATCTTAGTTCCCCAACCAAGTATCGAACCCACGCCCCTTACTCCCAGGGCAGTAGGTATTTTTAATCCCCCATGCTGGAGAAAGGGAAGCTCAGAGAAATAACTTCATCGGGTCACGTGGCTAGTGAGTGATGGCGCCCAAATTCCAAAGCCTCAACTTTTAACCATTACTCTGTGCGGCCCAGTGGCAAAACAGTTGTCATTTGAATAGCCCTTCTATATTTGCAGAGTGCTTCTGCAGCTCTTATCTTATTCGATCGTCCTGATAACCCTGATAAATATTATTGTCATCTACAGATGAAATTGAGGCCCAGAGATTTTGACCTATCGAAGGTCACATACCTAGGAAGTGCTGGAACCAGCACTCTTTCCCAGGTCTTCTCTAAGTCTGACGCCTTTTTCCTGTCATCCCACTCTCTCGCATTCTCAGAATCTTGGAGAGCTTTATAATTAGAAAGAATGAAAACCTAGTCTGACCCTTCGTTTTATAGTTGAGGAAAGAAAACCTAGGTAGAAGAAATGACTTGATACAAGTCTCAGGTCATCAGCAGAGCTTACACAAGTGCTTTTTGAATACAAGGTAGTTATGAATCTAAAAAGGATGGCTGGCAGGGAGTGATGAGATAGGAATATTGGAATCCAGCCCTCCTAGCTCTTAGGCAAAAGCTCTTTCTCCACTTGTTAAAGTGTCTCATCCTTCCTTTGCCTGTGCCAGGGACATGATCCTGCATAGAGTCAGATACTGTAAATGCCTTCACATGGCACTGAATTTAGAGAACATGCCCTATTATCTCTAAGTGAAAAATCTGGCAAACCAAGAGATAATGGAAGCAGTGGGAAGTAGAGCCTAGGACCTACTGTCTGAGGCTTAGATTTCAGTTCTGGTGCTGGCATTGTGACCTTGAGGAAGGACTTAATCTTTATAGACAGTGTCTCCTATGTTCAGAACTGTGGTAGGGACTGGGGATGCAGCCGTGAACAAGACAACCATAGATTAGTCCTTGTACTGCTTATAGTCTTGTGGAGGGAATTAGACAATAATCAAAGAACTACACAAATACTAACTGGTATTGTTAAAGTAGGTGCTATGAAAAAGCACAGGGTGCTATGAAAGTGGGCTATAGGACGTTTGACCTATTGGGCTAGAGGAGATAGCCAAGGAAGGCATCCTCTGAGGAAGTGATGCTTAAGCTGAAATCTGAAAGAAAAGTGTGAGGTAGTCCATTAAAGAGGTGAGGGAAGATCATTCCAAGTAGATTCAACAGTATTTTTGAAGACCCTGGAGCAGGAAGAATATTCACGGAAATGAAAGATCAATTTGCTTATTTGTAAAATGTGGGTGATTATCACAACCCTGGTTACTGTGAGAACCAGGTAACCATGAAAGTATTTTATATACAACAAGGGCCTGCGTGTGTGCACACCCACATTTATAAAAGTCTACATATCATAAGCTAATATACAGCTGGATTGGTAGGGGTTGCTGGGACAGTGGATAAACCAGGATTTTGTGTTCCTCATCTATTTCTTTACAAAATTAAAGTGCACCTTCTGTGAAAAAACAGGAAAATTCAAATTTTGAGAACCTCGACTTTGGATAAAGAATATGTGCTTCAAGTAGTTTTAAAAAATGTTTCAACAGTTGGAAAAATAATGCCAGTAATTATACTGCCTTATGTACACAATCTAGGATAGTGTTTAAGAGCACAGACTCTGGAACAAAAGTGCCTGAAATAAAATCTTGGGCAAATTATTTATCTTGTGCCTCTGTTTCTTTATCCGTAAGATGAGTATAATAATAAGTACGTATCTCCTAGGTTATCTTGAAGCTCAAATGAGTTAATATATGCAATATATCATTTAGAATTGTTTCTGGCACATAGTTATAACTATATGATTATAAGCTATTGTTTCATTATTGTTGTACCTTTTTAAAGGCTCATTAATATCACCATGAGAAAGATGCAGTGGAAACTGTAGCTCAGAGAGGCTGATGATCTCCCTAAGGTCACACAGCTAGTAAATGGGCAAACTGAGATTCCAGTTCAAGACCGCATCCAAAGATCAGATATTTCCTGCTGCATTCTTTTTTTCTGAGTGTAGGTTCATTTTGTTGTATAATACTTGGGCTCCCATAATGGTTCCTTTCCTAGACCTTACTTCTCTGCTGAACTGAGTGTTAATATGCATGTTCTTAAGGTAAAGGGTCCAAGGGATTGCCTTTATTGACCTTCCACTTTGAAGTTTCCTGACTTCTGTGCAATTAAAATCTACGCCTTAAGCATTTCAGCAGTGTGGTTTATTTATAGAGTCGTCTTCCGGTTCACGTGTACTGGGTCTGCTTTGGGGTGAGTTTTCTGTCAAAGGTTGTTTATTTCTAACCCATTTTGATTTCCTGTTGCTTTGTGGATTGGTATTATGACCTGCAACAGGAACACCAGGAAACCTGTCTTAGTGAAACAGCTAGATTGAGACCCTGTAGATTAAAAAAAAACAACTATATTATACAGCCATATTTGGATATAAGTGTGGGTTAGGCATTAGCTGTATTAGGCAAAAACTTACATATAGAAACCTCACTTAGAGGCACGTTTCTGTGAACAGTTTTGCTGCTACAGGGCAGAACTATTAGCTCCATGCCCTTGGTCAGTGACAGTCTCTTTGAGCCTCAGCTTCTACATCTATAAAAAGGAGATTATTATACTCTCTTTGTGGCATTTTTGAGAGGATTAAATGAATAATATGGGTAAAGCAGGAAGCCCAGGCCTGACCTCCATTAATAGTAGGTATTAATAATGTGAAAGGGGAAAAACTTTTTATTTTTTTATCTAACTCTGTCTTTACTGACGTCCACACACTGTTCACTGACATCTAGCATCTCTAGCTATTAAAAATTCCATCGGGAGAAGTTATTTGCCTTTGTGCAACTCATTTGCTTTTCTTTAAAAAAATAGTGATAGTGATAGCCAGCTTTTATTAAACAGGTACTATATTCCCGGCACGCTACTAGGTTTTTAATATGTATTCACTATCTCATTTTACTTTAAGAACAGGATTATTTTTTTCATTTTGCAAATGGGGAACGTGATGCCCAGTAAGTGGAATGAATTGCCCAAAGTTGAAATTTATATCTAGATGTGACTGACTCTAGGCTTCCTTGTACTTTAGTAATGACATGTACGATTTCTTCGTTGTGTCTGACCCTGGCATGGAAGTCTTTGAAAGGAAAGGTGACAGCTGTCAATAGGTACCCTTTTGGGAAACTCCTGTCTGCTAGAGACTGTGCCAAGTGTTTTACTTACATTAACCTATTTATTCTTCCCAAATCTAGGAAATAACTATAATTATCTCCATTTTACAGTTGAGGAAATCAAGGTGCGGAGAGGCTCAGGGGCATTTAGTCAGTGGTAGAGATGGGATTGGATTCCAAGTCTTATGGCTGCAAAACCCATGCTCTTATTCAGTCTGTTATACTGCATCAAAATTTTAGGATGAGAGTTTTAATTTTTTTAATGAGGTATGGGGCTGTTTTTCAAAGACGGTAGCTTCCAGGTATTTGCTGCTAATCGTGCTTAATTTTTAGCTGAGTAATAATAGCCAGATTCCTGGCAGAAGCTATTAATGCTACATTTGCCAGTAAGCTAGAGCTGTGTTCTATCCCAGAGCTAGCTGTAGGCTCTAGCATCTCTTCCATGGTCACAGCCCTCAGAAGTATAATGTGTAACTTGTGTTAACACCAAGGAGGGTGGCATTTCCCAGAGCTTTAGTTCTATAACATGGAAGACCTCAAACCTCAGCCATGCTTCAGACTCACAGTAAAGTGCATTCTAATTGGTAATCGGTGCATAAGGAACCAAAGAAAATTTTAATTAAATGCTGTTGTGTGAATTTTCCAGTCATTTTATGCCTGTTGAAATGATTTTATTTAGTTTAAAGTCTTCTTCCAGTGCTCTGCCCTTCCTCTTTATAGTATAACTTTATCAAGATTTTGTGCCTTTTCTCCTATAAGGGTTTAATTACCATCATTAAGGATTTAGTCTGCTCTACATTTACTTAACTCTGTTCCCTGTGTGCTAAGGGGCATTTGCTGTAGTGGAAAGAGCATGGCGATTTGGAGTCCTACAGACTGTGAGCAAGTTACTTAAGTCTCCATGAGCCTCAGTTTCTTCGTAGTATAAAATGGGGCTAATCATATTAAGTTGTACAGATGTTGGGAGGAGGATTAGAGATAATGTATTTAAGTTCCTTAGCACATACTCAAAACTGATTGACAGACTCTGCTGAGAGGATTTGCTTGCTAACTGGTACAGATTATTTTCTGAAGTTGTAATAGGGTCTGTTCTACTTTGATCTCCTTTTTGTCTTGTTCTTTTTAGTGGGTGTTCACAAGAATTGTCTTCAGTCATGGCCTTGGGTTTAAGGTGCTCCCGCTTGGTCCACCCTGCCTTTTGCAACTTCCTTGCAGCCTTGACCAGACCTGTTTCAGAAGTTACGCTGAAGACAGTGAGTGGAAGACAGAATGACCACGGGCAATACCTGGCCTATCCAGCTGTACCAATCCGTCATTTCGCTACCAAGAAAGCTAAAGGTAGAGGCATGACCTCCTCACCCCTGTCTTATATTTAGCCCTTGAATTATCATAGCTGGAAGGGATCTCAGAGATGTTCTGAATTTCTCCCCATGCCTCATGAGGAAACGGTATCTCAGGTGGTTCAGTTGATTAGCTTAAAAGGTCACAGTGACAGAGTTGGTATTAGAACCTGTTTTGTCATTGCCATGCCGCCTCTTTTGTTATTATGGCTCAGAAAATGCCTAATTTCTTTTAGATTTAGAATTAGAGGTATAAGTGCCAAGCAAATCAGAATACTTGTGGCAGGGATCAACCTGCCTTCTCCTTATAGGAAGACCTGCGTTGGAAATAATATTAAAAGCAGAAGGTTGTTGGGTGAGGAGATATTAGAGCCGTGGATTTAGATGGATGATCTTAATGGCTTGTGTCATCCAAGAATGAGACCTTGATACAACTCAGGTCTCAGCTTAAATGTCGCTTCCTCAGGGAAGCCTTCCCTGACCTCTTAGGCTGGGTCAGGTCCCTTGTTACATGCATTTGTGCACACTGTTACTTTACCTTTGATGTACTTAAGCACAGCACTCATTAATTAGTTAATTATTGTTTGTTATGTCTTCCATACTGGACCCTGTGAGGTCTATGTCTTTCTTGTTTAGCAACTAACAGAGCCTGACACATAGTATGTATCAAAAAATTTTGTTGAAGGAATGAATGAGTGACAGAAAATTGTCAAGCAGACCTGCTATTTGCAGTGGTGGCTCAGGGGTTCCACTCCTAAGGATGGTGCTTGAAATACCCTACTGAATATTTTTCCCACTGCTTTTCTTTTATGGTTTCATGCAGACCTTTTCCTTTTCTGTTAATAGGAAAATCAACAAGTTGCCAAAAGAGCTTTAATGCATAGAAGCCTTATATTCAGTTAATAACTTTGATCTATAGGTTGCATTATATTTTTTTAAATTCACATACATTTAATAATTTAATTTGATCCTTATAATTATCCATTGAAGGAATTGTAATTATCCAGTGAAGAAATTCTTCTAATTACCTAGTGAAGCACAGATCTCACCATTTTGCAAATGAGGAAACTGAGGTCCATATGTAAGACATTTGCCCATGATCATATCGAGTTAGTGGCAGAACTGGAATCCAGGTCTCCTGATGTCCACAGCATTGCAGTATTCTAGTGCACTAGATGTTAGCTGCAGCGTGTAAGCAGCATCTTTTCATATTTCATTGGCTGTTCAGTTTTTGTCTTCTTTGATTGCCTCCTAAAAAGTTGGTTGACTTTTTCCTTTAGATTTATTGGATTCTTTCTATATTAGGAATGCTAATCCTTTGTTGATTGTATATGTTGCAAGTATCTACTTTGCCTTTTTACTTTATGATGTCTTTCATTGAACATAAGTTTCAATGTAGTCATATTTTTCAGTTCTTTCTTTTATCATTTGTGCTTTTTCTGTCTTATTTAACAAACCCTCAGCTATCTGAAAGTCATAAAGCTATTCTTCTGTATTTTCTTCTAAATCTTTTAAAGGTTTTTACTTTCCACATTTGGGTTTTTAATCCATATGGAATTTATTTCTGAATATGATGTGAGGTAGGGAATCTAATTTTATTTCTTTTTAAAATGGATAATAAGTGTGTCAACCTCACTTATTGAGTAGCCCTTCTTTACTCCCAGATTTGTAATGCTTCCACTGTCATATGTCAGGTTTCTTTATAGGTATGATTTATATCTGAGTTCTTGATGTGTTGAACTACTCATCTCTCCCTGCACTAAATTCCTTAATGCCTGAATCACAAGTCTTGAATCTAGTGGTACAAATCTTTCCCCTTAGAACACGCTAGCTTTTTCTTTTTCTTCTTCTTGGCCTTTTGCTCTTCTCTATGAAACTTGTATTGTCAGGTTTTCTCCATAAACATCTTGCACAGTTCTTTAATCAGGTTTATTTCTAGGCTATCATCATTTTTGTCACTTTTGTATATGATGTTTTTTAAAGTAAATTTTTGAGTGATGTACACAGAAAAGTGCATACATACATTGTAAGTGTATGGCTCAGTGAATTTTCACAAAGTGAACACAACCATGTAACCATCACCCAGATTAAGATATAGAACGTCACTTGTACTCTGGAAGCTTCCCTCATGTCCTTTTAAGTTGTCACCCTTCAAAAGACAGCCCTTGACTGTCTTGACTTTACCACCACAGATTTGTTTTGCCCTTTTTGAACTCAAGATGTATTCTTTCATGCCTGGCTTCTTTTGACAGCAATCTACATGTGAGATTTGTCCATGTTGTTGCCTGTAGTGGTTGTTGGTACATTTTTATTTCTTTATAGTACCCCAGTGAATGCATATACCACGATTTATGTGTGTTTTCTATAGTTGATGGATATTTGAATTGCTTCCAGTTTTGAGCTAAAATAAATAATGCTGCTATGAACATGCATTTTGATGCCCATATGTATGCCTTTCTGTTGTCAGGTTACACTTCTTCCCAGAGTGTTTTAGCTTTCTATTTGCTAAATACCCACTGTATGCTCGTGAACACTTGGTATGGTCAGCCTTTTTAATTTTAGCCATTCTGATGGGTGTGCATTTATATCTCATTATGGTTTTAATTTATATTTCATTGATGAATAATGATGGTGAGCACCTTTTATTTGCTTATTGGTTATTTGGATATCCTCTTTCCAGTCTTTTGCCCATTTAAAAAAATTGACTTGTAAGAATTTTAATGTATTCTAAAGATAAGACTTCTGCATATATATATATGTATTGCTGATAATAATTGCCTTTTCACAGTGTTTTTTTAATGAACAGAAGTTCTTAATTTTAATGTAGACCAATTTATCAATCTTTTTCGAGTAGTGCTCTTTTTTTCCTTTTTAAGAAAATTTCCCCTACCTTAAGGTCATAAATATATTCTGTGTTATTTTATACAAGATTCATTGTTTTAAGTTTATATCTTTTTAAAACTTGTGTGTTCTATTTGGTTGCTGGTGAATAGGAATACTTTTTTTTTTTTTTCTTTTTTGGCCACACCATGCAGCTTTCAGGGTCTCAGTTCCCTGACCAGGGATTGAACCCAGGCCACAGCAGTGAAAGCCCAGAATCCTAACCACTAGGCCACCAGGGAACTCCCCAATTTTCTCTTTGTTCTTGAGTTAGTTTTAGTAAATTATATGTTTATAGGAAGTTCTTGGCATAAAGTTGTCCATAATAGTCTCTTAAGATTATTAAAATCTCTACTGTTTTGGTGACTGTGTCCCCTTTTTCTTTCTTAGTATTATTTATTTGTGTCTACTTCCCTTTTTTAAAAAAATTAATTTATTTATTTATTTTTGGCTGACTTGTGTCTTCGTTGCTGCATGCGGGCTTTCTCTAGTTGCATCAAGTAGGGGCTACTCTTCCTTGTGGTGCGTGGGCTTCTCATTGCTGTGGCTTCACTTGTCGCGGAGCATGAGCTCTAGGTGTGCGGGCTTCAGTAGTTGTGGCCCGTGGGCTCAGTAGTTGTGGCTTGCGGGCTCTAGAGCACAGGCTCAGTAGTTGTGGCGCATAGGCTTAGTTGCTCTGCAGCATGTGGGATCTTCCCAGACCAGGGATCGAACCCATGTCCCCTGCATTGGCAGGCAGATTCTTAACCACTGCGCCACCAGGGAAGTCCCTACTTCCCTTTTTTAATCAATTATTTTTGACAGAAGTTTGTCAATTTTATACACCTTTTTAGAAAAAGAGCTTTTAATTTTTTTGATCTCTCTTTTTTAAAACTTTATTGACTTCTATATCGTTTACTTTCTCCCATGTTCTTGTTCTTTTTATATCCTTTGAGCTAGACAGTTAGTTCATTAATTTTCGACTTCTTTTCTTGTAAGCATTTAAGACTGTAAATTTATAAATACAACTTTAGGTACTTCCTACAAGTTTTTGTTGTGTAGTATTTTTATTATTGTCATTTTAAATATTTTAAAATTCCACTGTGCATTTTTCTTCAGTCCATAAGTAATTTTGAAGCTCAGAATTGTTATATCTTTCTGGTGAATTTTTTCTGTTTTTATGAAGTACTTCTCATTGTTTCTAATAATGCATTTTGTTGTAAAATCAATTTTGTCTTAATATAACCACACCAGCTTTCTTTTGATTAATATTTGCTAGGGTTATAATTTTCTCATGCCCATACATTAAACTTTCTGTGAGCTTATATTTTTGTAAAATCTCTTGTATATATTATATACGACTAGATTTTAAAAAAATCTTACTGAGAGTCTCTAACTTTTAACTGGTTCTTTGGTCTGGGTACTTGTATTTCTATTATTTTGTACTACCTCTTTATTGAGGTTTTCTTTGTTTCTTCTTTTCTCCTTTCTATTGAATTAATCAAGTTTCTTTATTCTTTTTTCATCTCTGTTGATTTGGAAGGTATACATTCTATTTCTTATTGTTTTGGTGGTTACTTTTAATTTCTTTTCTATGTTTTTATAAAAATAAAGCACCTAGGGCTTCCCTGGTGGCGCAGTGGTTGAGAGTCCGCCTGCCGATGCAGGGGACACGGATTCGTGCCCCGGTCCGGGAAGATCCCACATGCCGCGGAGTGGCTGGGCCAGTGAGCCATGGCCGCTGAGCCTGCGCGTCTGGAGCCTGTGCTCCGCAACGGGAGAGGCCCCAACAGTGAGAGGCCCACGTACCGCAAACAAATAAATAAATAAAAAATAAAGCACCTATGGAAAAGTGCAGCTATCGTAAGAAAATAATAATAAGATTGAAAAAAATAATAATAATAATAATAATAAGCTTGATAATTTTCACTTATATAATTTTTACTTATGTAATCAGCACCCAAACCAAAAACCAGAGCATTCCCAGCATGTCAAAAGTGCCCTTTTGCTCCCTTTTAGTAACTTACCACCTTCTACCCCTTGCAGGTAACTATTATTCTAACTACTAATGATGTAGTTTTATCTCTTATACTGTTTAGTATATGTTATTGTATCTGGATTTTGCACTGTACAGTCTGGATTCTTGTGTCTAGCCACTTCGCTTAACATCATGTTTGTGAGATTCATTTAAATTCTTCTTTGTAGTTGTAGATCTTTTCTTCTTATGGTTGTATAGTATTTCATTCATAAAGAATATTTATCCATTCTAATATTGATGGGCATAGCTTAAAATTTTTAACATGCATACTTGGTTTAACACTAAAGTTGAAGATATTATTTCCATTGTTCCTAGCTTCTGTTGTTGCTCTTGGAAATTATTTCTAGCTTCTATTGTCGCTATTATTCTAAATTTTGATCCTTTATGGATAATTTGTCTTTTCTCTGGCTGTTTTCACAATCTCTTTGTCCTTGGTTTTCTGCATTCACAAAATGTCTAGGTGTGAATTTACCTAGAATTTTATTATCCTGTTTGGAACTTGTGTTTCTAAATCTGAAGATTCACCTCTTTCATCAGTTCTGACAATTCTAAGCCATTAGCCCGTTAACTTAAGACCAGTGAGATTTCAAGCAAGATGGTGATACAAGCAAATAAATGTTCAAAAAAAAAATCACTCTGCTGCTAACTGGTTGGTTACTTTGGGCAAAACATTTAAATGGCTTGTGCCTCAAATTTCTCATCTGTAAAATGGGGACAATAATAATCTCTGTTCTTCCTAAGTCAGAGAGCTGCTTTGAATATCTAAAAGAAGAATGTACTTGAAATTGCATTGCAAATTGTAATATGGTATATAAATAGCTCAGGATCTAGCTCACTGTAGATGTTCAATAAAATTTGTTGTAAATGATCTCAATCAATATTTGTTGAATTCTTAATAAATAAACTAGTGTAGGATAATATTATTTAAATATTTTTATTCTTTTTCTCCTTCCCACACCCTCCTTAAAGAAATGCAAGACTATTTGTAATACTCACAGGAGTGATCTATGTATGCATATACACATTATAGATGCATATGAAAAATCGCTATGATGGTTTAGATATAAATTAGAATTTTATTCAGTTCTCAGTATTGTTGCTTTCTAAAATAAAAGCCATTGTCACTACTACCGGCGGTGTTTAATGTTGCTAAGCTACTGTTGTTTTTTTGTCTGTACCAGCCATCAGATACTTTGCATATCCTTGTCTTAGGATTCATTTTTAAATGAATTAATATATTTTATGTATCTCCAATTACATTTTATGAAGACAATTCAATGGAAAGTTCATGGGTTTAAAATTAGGCACATCTGGGACCAAACCTTGTCTTTACTATTTCATGACCTTGTGACATTAGGCAAAGTCACTCTACCTTTCTCATCTTCTGTTTATTTTTCTGAAAAATAAGGAATTCATTCACTTATGGAGTGTCTGCCACGTGGATAGTGCTCTTTTAGGTATTTGAATTACTTAATTTGTGTCCTTGCAGCAACCTGGCAGTATAGATATTATTCCTGTTTCATAGGAAAGGAACCTGATATCAGAGAAGTAGAGTAACTTGCTCAAGGTCGTATGCATTATAGCGCATATTTTCACCTGGGTGTCTCATTATAAAACCTGTGCCTTCACTAATATCTGAGAAAGTACTTTGTGTGATGCTGGGTCCCAGGTTGACAGTAAGTGTAGGCTCTTTTTTAGGGCCTACACTTAGTGACAATGTTCTGTAATTTTCTAGCACTTGGCTTTTTTCCCTGCACATAGTAGGTACTTCTTAACTCATTGTTTATTGTCTCTGTTTATGCTGCTGTTTTTTTTTATTCATTGAATGTTGACTTTCTAGCCAAAGGGAAAGGACAGTCCCAAACCAGAATGAATCTTAACACTGCCTTGGTTGAGGATATAATCAGCTTGGAAGAGGTGGATGAAGAAATGAAGTCGGTGATAGAAGCGCTCAAGGATAATTTCAATAAGACTGTCAATATAAGGACCTCACCAGGTTAGTGACTGAACCTGTGTTTTGGAGAGGGGCATAGTGGCAAAAACATTGCTTTGGCAGAGCTGGGTTTTAGTCCTAGCTTTATCACTTACTAATTGGTGACCATGGGCAGTTACTTCTCTGGTTTTCAGTTTCCTTGTCTAATTCCTACCTTCTAGCTTTGGGATGGGTAAATAAATGAGGTAACATGTGCAATCGTTCTAGCACAGTGCCCAGCACATATTAACACTACATTTATCCATTTAGCAAATACTTGCCTGCTATGAACTAGGCATTGTGCTGGTACAAAGTGAACAAAATAGGTATGATCTTTGCTCTCATGGAATAATACTCTCAAAAAATGGAAATTTTATTATTGCTGTACTCTCTACACTTGTAGGTATTTAGTTTCACAGTAACTGACATCTTTGGTCTGATTTTTCCAATTTGTCCTATTTGGCCGTTCTTATCGCTTACTGGGCACCAACTGGCTGCAGACCTGCCCACCTGAGGCATTTGTGTACCCCTGAGCTTGACCAGGAAGATTCCGTTTGGGTTAATAACTTCCTGAAAGTGGCTTTCCTAAGTGGGAAATGTCAGAACTGTCTAGGAGAACTGTTTGCAGATGTGATGGAAGAAGTGAGTTGTCAGCTAATGGTGCAGGCAGGCAGGAAAAATCCAATTGCTGTTAAATTGGCCTTTTGGAAATTGTCATCATCCAAGAGTCAAGCCCGGGACCCCCTCGGAAAGTATCTGTGGGAGCTTGCACTGCTCCCACTCACATCTTGCTTGGGGTAGTTCACAAGGAAACTAGAAAGTATTTCATGAACTTGTTCTTAAGAAAACCAAGTGAAAAGTATACGGCTTCATTTATAAACACCAGCAGAATCATACAGAGTTCAGAGACGAGATCCAGTGTGAAACCAGAAGACCATTCCGTCATTTGTCAGCCCTGGACTGGGGCATTTCTGCCTTTGCTGACAGTAGAGCGTGCCATTCAATCTCTCCCAACTGTTTATTTTAAACTTGCTTATTATTTTAGGTATGAAGCTGATAAAGTGCTTTGTCTCCCCTGTGCTTTCTGGCCTGTTAACATTCTGCAGCCGAAACCAGAGAGCAGTTTGAGAGGAGCTCAGGGAGAAATGTGATACTTAAAATTAGCCAGCAAGCTCCACTCTTGTTGAACTTAAAAAGATGATGGGCCTGGAAAGAGGTTGGGAGTGTAATTTGTTAAATGTTAACCTCTGCGAAAATGAGGGGCAGGAATGAGGCTGAGGGAGATTCTCGCTGGGGACAGATTGAGGGAAAAGGATTTGATGCATTATGTCGATACGGATTTAGGGAATGGGAACCACCACAACTGTGCACTGAAAAGCCCATGTTGGGACTTCTGTGGCAAAGGATCTTATGGCAAATCAGGATGGCTGAATTAAGATCCGTTTTCAGAAGGCCTCCCATTGGTATTTCCTCTTTGCTTCTTTCTCTTCAGGGTTATGTCTGTGCAATGTTCTGTGTAGAAATTTGGGCCATGAAGAGACTTGGGTGAAACAGGCTAAAGACTTAGCCAGTCTTTTATTTTATTTTATTTTTTTGCCAGATTCTTCCATACCATCTTTCATTACTATCTGAACCAGCAGGCACTTTTCCTCTTACACGTCCATCTACCAGCAGTTTCTGTCTCCAAGATAGTTGATTGCTTTTAATAGTTGTCTAGGGCTTCCCTGGTGGTGCAGTGGTTGAGAGTCCATCTGTCGATGCAGGGGACACGGGTTCGTGCCCCGGTCCAGGATGATCCCACATGCCGCAGAGCGGCTGGGCCCGTGAGCCATGGCTGCTGAGCCTGCGCGTCCGGAGCCTGTGCTCCGCAACGGGAGAGGCCACAACAATGAGAGGCCCACGTACCACCAAAAAAACCCCAAAAAGTTGTCTAAAATACAGGTCTATTTCTTTGTTCATTCTTGTCCTCTCATTCATCCATCCATCCATCCATCCATCCGTACATTCATTTATTCATCAAAGCATTATTGAGCACTTATTCTGTGCTGATTAATAGGTGCTGTAGATACAGAGAGAAAAGACATTGTCCCCACCTTCCAAGAGCCTAGGTCCTAATGTGAAGGGATAGACAAGTAAACCAACATGTGTAAAACCATGTAGCAAAGCAGAGTGGTGAAGACCATGGCTTTGGAGTTGATCAGACCTGGGTTTGAATTCAGCTCCATTGTTAACAGCTCTTGTGACCCTGGACAAGTTATACTCTGTGCCTCAGTTTCCACATCTGTAAAATGGTGGCGCTGTCTCATAGGGTTATTGTGATAATGAAAGCAAATAAATTACACAAAGCATTTAGCACTACGTCTTGCCATGGGAAGTGTTCAGTAAATATTGGTTGCCATTATTGTTGAAGTGTGCATAAGATCCTCGGGAGCTCATAAAGGGTTTGTAATCCAGCCTAGGAGGTCAGACAGGATTTCTGAGATTAGATACAATCATAGCTGAGTGTTAAAGAGTGAGCAGGAGTTAGCTGAGCGGAGAAGGGCGTCCCTAGTAGAAGGATCCTGAGGCAGGAGAGGACAGGCTGTATCAGAGAAATTGTAAGTAGGTTAGTTTGGTTAAAATATAGGAGAAAGTTGAAAAGTAATAATAATAGCATCTATTGGGCACTTACATATGCCAGGACACAATTATAAGTGCTTTCCATAAACTCTTTCATTTAACCCTCATAACAACTCTGTGAGAGAAGTATGATTTTAATGCCCCATTTAGAAATCAGGAAACAGACGCCCAAAAGGTTGAAGGGACCTTCCTAAGGTCACACAGTCAGGAAGTGGCAGGGTTGGTATTTGAACCCAGGTCACTGGTTTTCAGAATCATGGGCTTTTCCAGATTGAAGCCAGTGGTGTCAACAGCCTTCTATCTTGTGATGGTGAATTGAGTACTGTGCTTCAAATCAGATCTTTGGGCCACGGTATGGTACTGCATTATTCTAACAACAATTTGCTGGGACAACTCCCAATTTGTTTAAAATATTGACCTCCAGCCCCCGACCCTTTACTCTTTGTGTATCAGAATGAGCCATCTGTGAGTGGTTCTTAAAGTGAATGGTAATGTTTCCTTTTAGTTTTCATTTGCATAGGAAATCAGGGAGTTTGAATAACACCCCTTTTCCATCTGTAACTATATACTTGCCTTCTTGACAAGAAAATTTTGCCCAGGGTTTTCCATAATTCAGATAGAGACAAAGATCAGATCCAGGATAACAGTGAAGTGGTAATAGTTGGTGGGGATTTTTTTGTTTGTTTTATGTTTTTTGTTTGTTTTTCTTCCTAAAGGGAATCTAAGTGCCAAAATCAAGGTGGTATCAGGGAGCAGTTCCAAACCTGGCTGCATGTCAGAATCATGTGGTGATCTTTAAAAAAACTACAAGCTCCCCCAAAATCACAGGCTCCCAAGCCCCTGCAGAATCAGGCTGTCTGGGGGTGGGGCCGAGGAATCTACGTGAGAAAGCTCCCTGGGGATTCTGACGCACAACCAAATTTGAATTCCACTGATAAGGGAAAGAGCCTTGATTAGAATTGGAAGTAAGCACACCTGGGTTGGAGCTTGGCTCTTCCTCCTTTTCCTTTCGTTAGCTCTGTGATTTGGCGCATTTAACCTCCCCAAGTCTCTTTGGTGTCAAGCGGAGACAGTGATAGTGTTTGGTGCCTATGGTGGACTTGCTTGTTTATATTTAGTTTTAATCCTCACTTTAATCCTGTAAAGTATTTTTTAATTGAGTCGGAAACCGAGGTACCGAGAACATGACTAACTTGCCTGAGGTTTCATGTTAGTAAATGGCAGTGTTGCTGGAGGGGTGACCAGCTCTTTCCAGTCTCAGCTCTCAAAGTCATGTGTCACAGGAAACCGCTCAGGGCCAGGCAGACCAGGACTGTTGGCTCCCCTGGTGCCGGTAAGCAGTTGCAACCTAGTTTTGTCAACATTTCAAAGCTCTTTCCATCACATGGCACCACTGCTCCTGTGGAAGCCCCTTGAACCATCTTGCCACATTAGTAAGGGATCCCTAAACATTAGTTGAATCTGAATTGATAGAGACTTAGATGTGGGGCTACTAAAGTCCTTCTGAATTCGAAGACCCTTTATTTCATTTTTCTTTTAGGATCCCTTGATCATATCACTGTGGTAACTGCTGATGGGAAACTTGCTCTAAACCAGATTGGCCAGATCTCCATGAAGTCGCCACAGCTGATTTTGGTGAATATGGCCAGCTTCCCAGAGGTAAGGTGGCCTTGCTAAAGGGGTCCCTCTCCGTCTTCTCTTTTGGAATGCAGGAGGCTGAGTCGAGTCAGGAGAACGTGTTCCCTCTAGTTTGGGATGAACCAAGAGAGAAGGCATGGGAATTTTAGGATAAGAAAAGCTCTCTTCCTGTTTGTAAATTCCTTTTCTGTTTAACTCAAACACTATAGAGGCCAGGCAAGTAATTTGAATACTGACACGGGCCCCATCTAAGACAAACGGTAGTGGCAGTACAGTGATGGAAGGGCCGGGGTAAACTAGCTCCCGTGCCCTGTCTGAAGGGAGCAGCCTTTGCCCAGCTATTGCTGATCCTTCCTGGGCAGAAATGCAGGCCTGGTAATTAGATGTTACCAGGCGTTAAGGTGTTTGTTTACAAAAGAAGCCAGTAACCCTGATTTTTATGTAAGATCTTTGTTAAATGTTGATAACTAATTCCCTTTTTTGTGTGCTTTGTTTTAAGACTATGACAAAACATAATGGGCCACGTTTGCTCTGTGGGCCACCAGTCTGTGACTTTTGCATTAGTATTTGGAGCAGACCTTCCAGGAATTCACATTCCTTTCAAACTGGACTGACCACTGCAGAATGTTGCACAGAGCACAGTGCTTCCAAGGCTGGAAGGTGGGTTGCATTAGATCATTGCAACCTGGAGGCGATGATTTTAAGTCTGGTTGAGGAAGGTAAATGGGTTTTTCCTTATTGGTCCAGTAAGAATTGGCCTGGGTTGGGAATCCTTGAGGACCTGGAATCTGGTCCCACCTGTCCCGCCAGCTGGCTGTTTGACCTTGTGTAGGTTGTGTCACTTTCTGGGTCTCCCATTTCCTCACCTGTTAATGTGAGGTAAAGGAATCTGAAGTCTCTCCCTATTCCGATGGTCTGTTTCAGTAGTTCTAGCCCAAAGACAGAGACCAAAGTTGAAACTGCTGGATTTGATAAACTGGGTTAGAGATGTGAGTAAGGGAAAGCCCTTGCTATGAGCAGGCTATTTCAAATCGGAGGGCTCTTGTAGCTGATGTGCTAGGCACATTTGTGAGGGGTATTACTCACTCCTCCACCAATCTATTCTCTATACTGCAGCCTGAGCGAACTTGTAAAGATGTCTATTGGATTATGTCATTCCCAGGCACCGAGTTTATCAGTGGCTTCAAGTAATCTTTAAATAAAAGATGACTGTGGCCTAGAAGGCTTTGCATGAAATGGCCCCTGCCTGTCTCTGCAGATTCTCCAGTCTTATGCCACTGTCACCCTTGCACACGGCTCTAGCCACACTAGCCTTTCAACTCCTCAAACCCTTTGCGTCCTCAGGGCCTTTGCACATGCTCTTTCCTTTGCTCGGAACACTCTTGTCTGGCTAATTGCTACTCATGTTTTGGATCAGAGCTTACATATTACTTTCTCAGGGAAGTCTTCCCTAATCTACCCAATCCCAATTATTCCTCCACATTTACCACTTTTATACAGCCCAGTTCTTTTTCTTCATTGTACTTGTCATTATCAATAGTTATACAGTTTTTTACATCTTAATTTTCCAGCTCACTTTCACTAGATTGTAAGCTTGGAACGTAGGAATCATATCTAACTTGCTCTGACTTATGCAAGTGCCTTACACTGTGCCAGACACATGGATGCACTCAGTAAGTTTTCCTCAAATGGATGAATACTTGTCATTAGGTTGATGGAAGGGAGACACTCATTCCTGGTGTTACCGAGGAACAGAGTAATGGACAAAAAGGGAACTGTCAGCTCTTTCCCTTTCTGGCCCCTCTGAACCACTGAGGCCTCTCTGCCTTGTTCGTCTAATCCCACAGGCACTGCGGGCCAATTTAGGGAATAGCCTCCTAATTACACAGTTTGAAGACCTCATCAGGCAGATTGCTTTTCAGAGCCAGCCACTTCTGTTATTAAATAGCAAATGGCATTCACAGAAGAAGCACCTGATTGGCCACCAGAGCATCTTATGAGGCAGGAGGAGGTATTAACAGCTTAATTTTTTCTTAGGAAGTTGGAGTATATCTTCATTTTTCAAGCAAAGCATCTTTGCCATTTCTCCAAGTTGAAATTCTGTGGGTTTTGAAAAAAAAAAACATTTACAGTCATCTCACTAGAGAGGTTCTTTACAAGGACAGAGTGAGGAAGTGTGAGTTACATTGTCTTTTGAATTCCTTTATCTCATCTGGTGTATATATTAAACAAATAACTCTAACTAAACATTTCCTTCCTCCAGTTTAGAAGCTGTCCGTGCAGTACCCAGGTTTATAGCTTCAAAATGCTGAGCTAATCCTCACTGTGTTTATATAATTCCTTTCTGTTTCATATGCGGTTGGCTTTCTTTTCAAACCTGAGCATTTCTGTGTCATGCCCTAGAGACATGATGCAGATTTACATGCAGAATCTTTTCAGATACATCAAGGACAGAAAACTGCGTTGCATTTGTTAAGCATGTGTCCTGCTTGATAAATGATGCAGTTGCTGCCTTCCATAAACTTGCCTGCAGCTAGAGTTAATGATTGGGAAAAAAGAAGGGAGTAAAAAAACCACAGCATGATTTGAACAAGGCAAATGAAAAAAAAAATTTCTGCACGCTCCATTATTGCTCTTGTGGCAGTAAGAAAGCAAATGTGTGGTGAGCGTCTACGGTGTGACCAGGCACTGCTTTCTCATGTTTTGCTTCATGTGATCAACACGGATACTCTTTATTTCATTATTATTATTATTGTTACCTTTATCATTAAAAAGTGTTTTTATTTATTTTATTTATTTATTTATTTTTTTACATCTTTACTGGAGTATAATTGCTTTACAATGGTGTGTTAGTTTCTGCTTTATAACAAAGTGAATCAGCTATACTTATACATATATTCCCATATCTCTTCCCTCTTGCGTCTCCCTCCCTCCCACCTTCCCTATCCCACCCCTCTAGGTGGTCACCAAGCACGGAGCTGATCTCCCTGTGCTATGCAGCTGCTTCCCACTAGCTATCTATTTTACGTTTGGTAGTGTATATATGTCCATGCCACTCTCTCACTTTGTCCCAGCTTACCCTTCCCCTTCCCTGTGTCCTCAGGTCCATTCTCTAGTAGGTCTGCGTCTTTATTCCCTCCTGTCCCTAGGTTCTTCATGACCATTTTTTTTTTTTTAGATTCCATATATGTGTGTTAGCATACGGTATTTGTCTTTCTCTTTCTGACTTACTTCACTCTGTATGACAGCCTCTAGGTCCATCCACCTCACTACAAATAACTCAATTTCGTTTCCTTTTATGGCTGAGTAACATTCTGTTGTATATATGTGCCACATCTTCTTTATCCATTCATCTGTTGATGGACACTTAAGTTGCTTCCATGTCCTGGCTGTTGTAAATAGAGCTGCAATTAACATTGTGGTACATGACTCTTTTTGAATTATGGTTTTCTCAGGGTATATGCCCAGTAGTGGGATTGCTGGATCATATGGTAATTCTATTTTTAGTTTTTTAAGAAACCTCCTTACTGTTCTCCATAGCGTCTGTATCAATTTACATTCCCACCAACAGTGCAAGAGGGTTCCCTTTTCTCCACACCCTCTCCAGCATTTATTGTTTGTAGATTTTTTGAGGATGGCCATTCTGACTGGTGTGAGATGATATCTCATTGTGGTTTTGATTTGCATTTCTCTAATGATTAATGATGTTGAGCATTCTTCCATGTGTTTGTTGGCAATCTGTATATGTTCTTTGGAGAAATGTCTATTTAGGTCTTCTGCCCATTTTTGGATTGGGTTGTTTGTTTTTTTGATATGGAGCTGCATGAGCTGCTTATAAATTTTGGAGATTAATCCTCTGTCAGTTGCTTCATTTGCAAATATTTTCTCCCATTCTGAGGGTTGTCTTTCCACCTTGTTTATGGTTTCCTTTGCTGTGCAAAAGCTTTTATGGATACTCTTTAAAATTAAAGTTTATTCCATTTTACAGATGAGGGAACTGAGGCTCAGAGAAGTAGAATCTCTTCTGCAGGTTCACGCTGTTGTGGTAAAGCCAAGATTTGAGCATGGGTCTGTTGGACTCTAAAGGCTGTGCTCCTTTCACCATCCATTTGTTAATTCCACAAATATTTTTTTAGTCCCTGCAAGTCAGCTGTTGACTGGAACCCAGATTGTCAAGGGTTTGTTCACCTGTCTAGAAAAGTTTCATCATCTTTTGCCCTGTAGCGTAGACACGCACATAGACGCGAATGAGTTAGATTTATTAGTTTAAGAACAGTAATAGCAGACATTGCTAATTGCAGCACGCTTGCCTGACTGACCCCAGGTGGGGTCTGTGATCTTTCTCGACCCAGTACTCCAAGCAGCTGCAACCAGCGAGTCAGTGTTATCACTGGAGAGCAGCCTACTGGTGGGCATCCCTTCAAAGAGGGGGTAAAAGCTAGGAGAGGGAAATGCGATAGAAATATGTGCCTTTTTGTCTGAACCACGAGTAGTTCAGAAGTCATGTTGGAAAAATGACTGTAATTCCCTGAGTTTCTGTATCCTTCCATATCAAACTAAAATATACATGTTTAGAGTATTTTAGAACTATCTCTTTTAGTAGATACCTTTGCAAATGAAACCTCTCTTGGTTCACATTTTTTCTGCATGTGAAAGGACACAGAACATGTATAAAATAGTATAAAATAAGGGGGGCTTTTTGTGTGTGGGGGTTATAAACATGAAGTAAAAGTAAGGAGATGAGTTTTTCTAGCAGGTCTGAGTCAGTGCATTAATATACTTACTCAACAAGCTTTTACTGAGCACTTAGCACACACTAGGCCCTGAGCCTTGGACTGGGAATATGTAAGTACTGAGACATAGTTCCTGCCCAGCTTGGAAGCAGCAGTGGGTATTCCCTTGCTTGCCTGGGAAGGCTGTGTGGCAACACTTGGGTCAGAGTGTGAAAGGAGGATGGTGGTGGTGGGATGATCCAGCTGAGTTATCAGTCAGTCAGTGAGAAGCTTCAGAAAAGGAAGGTTAGGAGACTTGAAATCAGGCCGCTCCTTCAAAGTGGTCATTCTCCTTTTATTGTGAACTTTAGAAATCTGTGTTTCATTTTATTATGGAAGATGGCAGTTTTCTTGCAGAGGAAAATTTCATTTCTTCATCCAGCTCTTTTATATTTACCTTGGCCATACCCTTTATACACCAGACCTAGTTCCAAATTCTTTTTGGCTATTAGAAAAAAATCAAATTCCCTGTGCCACAGTTACTGAATACATTGAGCTAGGGGATCTGGAAGGTAACAGAGACAAAGTAACATCACTGGATGGAGTGGTAAATGGAAGCATGATGAACGAGGTCTTCACTCCCTTGCTCTTGGCTTTCAGGGACTGTATCTCTGTATGAGGGATGTGACCTTTACCAGCAGGTCTCTGCATTCGTAAGGAAGGGACTGTACCCGGTTATGTCCAAGGTCCCTTCCAGCTTCAGTAGTCTATGGTCAGAGGTGCATTTTAAGAATTTACAATTTTAAGCAGTGGACGCACTGTTAAATTCTGTAGCCCGAGCGGATGATCTGTCTGCATGTGGAATGCCGGTTTGTCTTTTTGACCTTATGATAACCTGTCATGTCCCTGTAGAATTCAGGTCATTTAAAAATGAAATGGATGAGGTTTTTAGGCACTCCCTTAAAAAACAAAACAAAACCTGGGAGTAAAATAGGTGTGCAACAAACCCCATTTATTTAAACCAGAAAGTCTAGGGAGGAGCTCAAGGCTGGGAATTGGCTCTGTGAATCCAAGCAATGTGGATTGGCTCTGGTCAAACCTAAAATTCTTTTGAAAATGTCAGAGGCCTTGTTTCCATGAATTCCACATTGTCATGCCAGTGAAATTATCTGTCTTCCACACTGCTTTCTTTTATGCTTTAGGATTGCAAGCCAGGTGTGGTTATAATGTTGCTTGAGGTGAGATGAGGCACTTGGGGAAATCAGCGTACCAGTGTGCCACCTGGCACGTTAGAGAGCAAGGCTGTGTCAGAAGAGACCCTGGAGGATGTCAGGACAGCAGTGCATCAGGGAATAATATTCAGTATTCTGAAATAAGCCATAATGGAAAAGAATATGAAAATGTATGACTGAATCACTTTGCTGTACAGCAGAAGTTAACACAACATTGTAAAACAACTATACTTCAATAAAATAAATTAAAAAAAAAAAAAGAGGGACTTCCCTGGCGGTGCGATGGTTAAGACTCTGCGCTTCCACTGCAGGGGGCATGGGTTTGATCCCTGTTCGGAGAAGTGAGATCCTGCATCCCGCATGCCTCGGGGTGCAGTCACAAAAAAAAAAAAAAAAAAAAAAAGACAGCAGTGCTTCAGCTAAGTGATGATATCAGCTCGTCGTTATTTGGGGGTTTTGTGCGTTCTTCATTTATTGAATACGTTTATATAATAGCGCCCCTTGCCTGGGTGTTACAGGCACCCAGGCACAGAACAAGATGCATGGCTCAAGTTACCTCATTTAATCCTCTTTGAGGTACAGTACCGCAGGGTCTCAGATTACAACATGGAGGCTCAGAGAAGTCAAGCTTGTTGCCCAGGGTCACATGGTTAGCAGAGCCGGGATTTGAGCTGAGCTCTTTCACGCTACCTTTCTTGGTGCACACACCAGCAGAGATTCATTGCTCATGCCAAAACATGAGTGAGGCTGGTGTGAGCATAGATGCAAATGAGTTAAATTTATTTACTCATTTCAAATCGGCACTGGTATATTTTGAGTGTAAAATGTCAACTGGAATTTTTAATGTATAAAATCTTTCAGCTGTCTTTACACCAGTCTTTGCACAGATCAGCCCTCCTCCCTTGAGGATTTATTGTGGTTTTGATTTGTGTTGCCTCAAACCATTGAAATCTTTTCAAAGAAGCAGAGCTGTTTTCTTTTTCTTTTTTCTTTCTCTTTGCTTTTTCCCTCCCGCAGTACACTAGTACCAGGAGTGGACATAGTTTGCTATTCAGCTTGATCAAAGCACTCTACACCAATGTAACTTCCTGATCTTACTGGTAACAGAACTAAATGTTTCCATGTTCTGCCAAGATGGGTTGCCAGTTATCGATGGAGGGCTTGCATCTGGTAATAATTATTTACTAATTCTGTTTACCTTTTGATCTGGTTTTCAGTGTACAGCTGCAGCTATCAAGGCTATAAGAGAAAGTGGAATGAATCTGAACCCAGAAGTGGAAGAGACGCTAATTCGGGTACCCATTCCCAAGTACGTCTGGCTGAAATTCGCATATTTTGACGTAATGGGGCAGTTGTCTTTGGAAGGAGACCAACACTCCATGATCCTGTTATACTGATAGGGTACTTTACCTGTACGTCTCATCTTGGCAGACTCCAGCATCTTTTGAGATCCGGTTTACTTATTCAGATGCAGCAGTGAATCTGACAAAGCTCTTGTCCTCATGTATTTTACATTCTGATTGGGAAGATAGGAGACATAAATAGAGAAAGTCATTCCAAATAGTGAAAATGCTGTGAGGAAAGAAAAGGCAATGTGATCCAGTAGAGAGTGCCTTCATGAGAGTGATGGTGGCAGGGACAGCTTTTGCTGGGGAGGACTCTAAGGGAAGTCACATTTTTACTGACAGTTGAATAATGAGGAAGAGCCAGCCTAGGGGAAGAGCTTTCCAGGCAGAGTGAACAGATAGCCCAAAGGCCCGGAGTCCGAAAGATCCCGACACTTGTAATCTCTAACCCAAGTTCCCTGAAGAGTCATTTTCCCATCAATCCTCACTTGTTGAAGAATTTTAGGCATAAGAACGGAATATTGTTAATTACGTAAATATATAGAACTTAGAGTTTCAAATGCATAAAATTATGTTTATTTTTAAATTAAAAAAGAAATGATAAGACCTTGGTATATTTGATGAAGAGAAAGCCCTTGTGTCTGAAACTCAGTGAGGGAGGGAAAGAGTGGGGCTGGAGGTGATGGGCTGGTGAGAGGAGGTGCTTCAGGTGTTACAGGCCGTGGTGAGGGGTGTGGGCTGTGCTCTCATTGTAGTGGGAAGCCATTGGAAGCACTTAAGCAGAGGAGTGATATGATCTGATGTTGACTTTTCGGAGGTCTCTCTGGCTGCCAATTAACAAGTGGAATGTAGGGAGACAGGGCAGACGCAGGGCGCACAGTCGGGAGGCCACTGCAGTAGTCCAGGTGAGATATAAATCTTCTCAGATTCAGTAGCAGGCAGAATCAGTTTCTCCTTCTGTAATCTCATTTCTTAGTTGTTTCCAAACCCCTGTTCCTACACAGTGCCTCACATCTAGCAAGTCCCAAATAAGTGTTGAATTCATTCATTCAGTCACTCAACAAATATTTATTAAGCACTAACTACATGCCAGGCCCTCTCCTAGTTGTTGAGATAGCGCAGTAAACAAACAACAAGAAGTCCCCATCCTCCCAGGGCTTTCTTTATTGTCGAGTAGGCACAGTAAAAAGAAAAACAAATAAATACGTAATGTAATGTCAGGTGATGATAAGGACTATGAAGAAAAATCAGCAGGCTAAGGGGATAGAGAGAGTTGGGGGTTTTATTGTAGGCAGGAAGGTTCAGGAAGGAAGTGACGTTGGAGCAGAGACCTAAGTGGAATGAATGAATGAAGCTTCCAAATAACTAGAAGAGAAGTGGAGTGTGACACTTGTTGAGTCATTGTGTGCCACACATCATCCTGTATTCCTTTATATAGATTGCCTCATTTGTCACGCAATCTCTGTAAAGTAGGTTTTTCCCCAGGTGTGGAAATTTAGGCCTCAGAGCGGTAAAGTAATATCTCTGAGGTCACACAGCTTATGCTGAAGCTGAGACCTAAACCCAGGTTTAGTTGATTCTAACGCCTCGTGATGTACCCATGCTAGCAACAAGAATTAATACCAACACTGAGAGTCCAGGAACTTTCCCACTGAACTTGTTTCTCGCTTTATGGCCAGAAAATGGCCTCCTTATTCCATTGTGTACTTGGTACTCTGTAAGTCAGAATTAACACTCTGCTTTGAAATCATGTTAATTGGGAGCAATATAATCTAGTGTTTAAGAAGCAAATAAACCTGAGTTCAAGTCCAGTACCTGCTTGCTTGGTTAGTTCATTGATTTGCTTGGCAAATTTTCTACAGATGTGTAATGTTCCAGCCTCTGTGCTGGGTGCTGGGGACGTACGTGGACCTGATGTTTGCCTTTGTGGAATTCAAGGCAGTGCCGGGCCCCTTGTTTATATTACCGGCAGCTTACTTGTGGAGTTTACTCTTACCCATAGTTTATAGATGAAAATATTGAAATTCAGAGAAGTTAAGAGACTTGCTGAAGATCACATGGCCAGTTAGTAGCAGTCAGGATTTGAATCCTGAGTTTTTCTGTTACCAAGTCCAGGCTCTTTCTCCTGCACTCTCTATATAGATGGGTAATTCTGGAAAGTGCCAAGTGTACTCATGGACATCAGAAGCAAGACTTGCAAGTGGAATGGCTAGTAGTCAGCAGCTTTATCTTTTCCTTCTTGCTCTCCTGTCTGTGAAATCTTGGAAAAGCCACTTAACCTCCCTGAGCCTTGGGTTCCTGATGCACACGATGGAGGGGTTGTTCTCAGTGGTCTGCCAGGTCCCTTCTGGAGCTCCAGAACGCTGTGATGCTGTGAATTTATGCCACTAAATGCTCGTTGCTGACTTGGATTCTTCTTAGAGTGGCCCATTGTAGATCATATGTTTCTTTCAAAGAGCTCGTTGATATAATGTGCACCTCTGCAGCCCCACACGAGTTAATGATTGCCCTTGTGCCTTGTATATAAGTTTGAAAGATCAGTGAGTTTAACTTGAATTTCCAAAGACACGGGGATCTGTTACATTATATTTTGCATTATTTTATGTTGGTTAATGGGCGTAATCCAAGAGAAAGTTGATGGACCAAAACCGTCTGCTCCTGCAAACCTCATTTTTTATATACTTTCTTCCCTTTGACAAGGTGGTAAGGTCATGAGGCCCCTCACTGAATTATACGTTTGGTAGTTTTCCAGATAAAAAATGAATGATCTGTTCTTTATTATGGAAGCTGTGTCATGTGAGAGGATAAAGGCTGATTTAGATGTAAAGGGGACCAAGGTTTTTATTTGGTTTTGGCAGTAACTTCCATATGACTCTGGGCACGTCACCCTAACAGCTTGCTGCCTTCTAGCTCCTTATTTGTAAAATAAATGAAATAATACATAATGATAGCTAGAGCTTTGGTGAGATTAGCAGAGAAAATAGATTAAGTAGCGTGATCTCCTTAGAGGAAAGAAGCTATATAAATGTAAGATACTAATATTATTTCAGTAGACATAAATTTTTCCATATATACATAATTTTACTTTAGGAGAAAAGGAAGGAGTGAGGACGGGGACTGATATGTTGAGCACCTACTATGTGCCAGGAACTGTTAGGTGCTTGACATGTACAGGAAAAGTCTAACGGTTAAATTTGTGCCTTGTATCACAAAAGCATGAAATTGAGTTCTGACTCTTCTGCTTTTTAGCTGTGTGACAATGGCAACTGTCTCTACCTCTCTGAATCTCAGAGACCTCTTCTGTAAAATATTTATGGGACCGGCCTTATATAGTTATTGGGAGATTTCAGTGAGATAATGTGCACAAAGCTTTTGATGTTTAGCAAGCACCCAGTTAATGCTAGCGAATGTTCCTTCATTCCTTTTCATAAATAGATAGGCGCATCCCTCCCTTCAAAGGATGGGGAAACTGAGATTCCAAGAGGTGAGGCATTGGCTCCAGGTCACACAGCTGGTAATTGGCAAAGCTGCAAGGAGGAAAATAACACACTAAAGCTTATGGTGGGAGTTTGGGAGGTGGGAGGGAATCAGAAGCATAGATTCCCATGATCAGTTTCTGATGCTAAAATTTCAAGTTTAGTTCTATAAAAATTTACCTTTCCTGGGCTTCCCTGGTGGCGCAGTGGTTGAGAATCTGCCTGCTAATGCAGGGGACACGGGTTCGAGCCCTGGTCTGGGAGGATCCCACATGCCGGGGAGCAGCTGGGCCCGTGAGCCACAACTACTGAGCCTGCGCATCTGGAGCCTGTGCTCCGCAACAAGAGAGGCCGCAATAGTGAGAGGCCCGCACACCGCGATGAAGAGTGGCCCCCGCTTGCCACAACTAGAGAAAGCCCTCGCACAGAAACGAAGACCCAACACAGCAAAAATTAATTAATTAATTAATAAACTCCTACCCCCAACATCTTAAAAAAAAAAAAATTTACCTTTCCTGGTTGATTGTGATTCTTCCTCTGCCTGAGGATAGTCTGTAAGTTTGCTTTTTTGCCGTCACTCTGGATGCTGCCCAGAGCAAAGTTGTATTTTCAGTTGCAACAGATCTCAGCTGGTACCTCACCCTCATCACACTCCTCTGATTCTTATATTCTTATTTAAATGAGTCAACTGAGTACGTGACTCTTCCTATAATCTGCCTCTGATCATTTTGGGAGGTAGGCGGAGAATAAATCCTAAAGCCATAACAGGTCAACCTTGGAGCCTGGGTGGTGCATAGCACCAAGCCTTCTTTTCAGAGCCTCTGCGAATCCAGCTGTGTGTGTGGCTGTGTGCAAGTTTTTCTCCTGGCTGTCCTCAGTAAAATGACATTGGACCTTACAGGCTCTGGGTTACATTCGTCTGCAGTGACACTGTGTATAGCTTTTGTTTTCTTCTCTGGCCAGTGTTCTTCCGTTTAGAGCAGTCCGTCAACTGGACGGATTCTTTGAACATTCCTGTTAATCAAGATTCACTGAAATAGTTTCTTCTATTTTTCTTTCTTATTTATGTAATCAAGTTCTGGGTCCTATTTATAAACCACCTGCACTACAGGTGTAATGCCTGGAGGTACTGTGCTGAATGCTTGGGGGTTTCTCCCTGAATTCTCACACCACCGCTCTGAGGTTGGGAGACTACTCTTGTGCCCACTTGCCTAATGGAAGACCTGAAGCTCCCAGGAGTCAGTGCCCGCTGTCACAGGGCTACCAAGGGGCAGAAGCACGACCGAACTCAGGTCTTATTTACTGCCTTTTTCCCTGTTCTTTTCTCCGGATAGCAGCTTTTTCTGGTATATCAGTCTTCCACTTCTTAATCAGGGACCCTGAAACGTTTTGAGCAGTTTATTTTGATCAGAGGCCCCACCCCATTCACATCTTCATTATGCCCCCAAACAAACAAACAAATACTCCCTTACTTACTGTTTTACCAAATATTGATGAGAAAACCACACGAAGTAGAATGAGGGTGCTTTGGTTTGAGAACGCTGAGTTCATGTCTGGCTTTAAAGAAAGCTGTAAGGAATCATGAATTCACCGAAGAAATCAAAGTGCTCAAGATTGACTCATTCCCCCCGCGAAGCTGCATCCTTCCTGGATTGTCCTCCTCTTTCATTATTTCTTGTCAGTATCTGCATTGGTTTTACTTTAAGTAGGATTAAATAAACAAGTACCTCCATCCTGTTCTCCTTAGGGCACTACTTTTAGCACCGTGATTTTCCAGATTTTTTTTCTGTGCAACTTCAGACATGTGTAAATCTCCTTCTCCATCTTTCTTATGATGGTATGGGATTATATTACACGCACTCTTATGCAGTTGCTTTTCTTTCCTTTTCTTAAAAACTTATTTCTTTATTTATTTTTGGCTGTGTTGGGTCTTCGTTGCTGCACGCAGGCTTTCTTCTAGTTACAGTGAACGGGGGCTACTCTTCGTTGTGGTGCATGGGCTTCTCATTGCAGTGGCTTCTCTTGTTGCGGAACATGGGCTCTAAGCGCCTGGGCTTCAGTAGTTGCGGCACGTGGGCTCAGTAGTTGTGGCTCGCGGGCTCTAGAGCGCAGGCTCAGTAGTTGTGGCGCATGGGCTTAGTTGCTCCACGGCATGTGGGATCTTCCCGGACCAGGGCTCGAACCCGTGTCCCCTGCATTGGCAGGCGGATTCTTAACCACGGTGCCACCAGGGAAGTCCCTGCAGTTCCTTTTTTTAACTTAATGTGTCATTGCTCTCTCTGAGGAGAGTTCTTCCTTACCCTTTTTTTTTTTTTTTTTTTTATGCGTTACGCGGGCCTCTCACTGTTGTGGCCTCTCCCGTTGCGGAGGACAGGCTCCGGACGTGCAGGCCCAGCGGCCATGGCTCACGGGCCCAGCCGCTCCGCGGCACGTGGGATCCTCCCAGACCGGGGCACGAACCCGCGTCCCCTGCATCGGCAGGCGGACTCCCAACCACTGCGCCACCAGGGAAGCCCCTTCCTTACCCTTTTTAAGGGATACGTAGTGCTTGCATGTTACGTATAACATTAAATCGTTCTCAGTTATTGAATATCTTGGTCGTTTAAATTTTTTTCTCTTTTACTAACAGTGTCATAATGATCTCCTAAGGATCTTCCTGTTCTTCTGCTGGGAGTGGGAAGTGGTAGAGGCAGGACCGTAACTGGGGAAGAAGTGAATGGAATGTGGGGGGCCTTGGTGTAGCTTTTGTTCCTTGATTGTCTCAGTGCTTGTTTGCACCAGTGTGCTGCATATTGCTGAGCTTCTTGGAGACATGGACACTTCAGGGCCAGACAGCCATCTGCAACACACCTGAGTGACCCCTCCAGTGGTCCTCAGAGCCAAACTTGACATCACTGTCTCAGGAAACCCCATTGATATTTGAAGGGCCTTCCTGGCTCACTGCATGGCAATACTATTAAGCAAAATGACTACTTACTGAGTGCAAACTATATTCTAGGCCTTATGCTATATTTAAGTCATTCTGTTATTCCCTATTTTTTATACATGAGCTAAGTAAGCCTGAGAGAGGTTAAATAACTTGTTCAAGTTCATTTAGCTAATAGGGGTAGAGTTGTGCAGGATTTAAATATGGGTCTGCTTGACATCAAAGTCTATTCTTAACGTCTGTGGACCTCTGAGAGCACTTTTTCCTTTTGTAATAAGGGGCAGTAATTGGTATTTTAAAATTTAGTTATATACCAACCCAAAGCATGTGGAGCATACATGGCCAAAGCTCAAGTCAGGGTACATAACCCGAAGTAAGTTTATGCCACTTTCTGGTGTGAGAAGCACTCTGGAATATAAAGGATTTGTTTTGTTTTTTTTTTTTAGTTAACTTTATTGAGGTGTAACGTACATACAAAAAATGAACCCATTTCAAGTGTACGAGATGATGAATTTTGACAAATATAGGTCAAATATATATCTTGACTGTAACCACCATCTCAGTCAAGATATAGACCAGTTCGGTTGTCCTGAAAGTTCCCCATGACCCTTTGCAAGTCCTCTGGCCCCAGGTGACCACCTAACTGCGTTTATGAGAACATAAAGTTTTTATGCTGAAATGTGAAACTTCGAGGGTATTTGTAAATTTATTCAGCAGGTATTTATTAGCACCTACTGTGTGTCAGGCATAGTTCTAGACATGGAGGACACGGCAGTGAATAAGCTAGACAAAGCCTCTGCCTTTGTGGAACTTCTACTGGGGAAGTGGACAGTAACACACAGGGAGTGTGTGTGTCAGCTGGCCATATTTTTCTCTCTGTGGAGAAAAATAAGGCAGTGAAAAAAATTAAAGGACGTCATAGATGGGGCTAGTGAGTTGGTGCAGTTTTAAGTAGTGTGTTCTTGGCAGGCTTCGGAGGAAGGTGATAACTGAGCAGAGAACTGAGGACATGAGAGAGCAGACTAGGCTTATATTCAGCACTAAGGCAGAGGAAGCAGCAAGTGCAGAAGCCCTGAGGTGAGAGTCCACCGAGGGTGTTCAGGGAACAGTGAGAGCGCTCATGTGTCTGTAGCAGAACAAGGGAGGGGAGAGAAATAGGAGATGAGGCCAGAGTGAAATGGAGAGGCCAATACCATGTAAAGTCTTTCTATTAGTCAGTGTTCTCCAGAGAAAAAGAACCAACAGGATATATATATCTCCATACATCCACACACGTGTATACATACATATATGTAGATAGATGTATATACGTATGTGTGTGTGTGTGTGTGTGTGTGTGTGTATAAAGAGAACATGTGAATATGGAGGCTGACAAGTCCCAAGATCTGCAGTCTTGGGAGACAAACTGGGGACTCAGGAGAGCTGATGGTGTGGGTCTGATCTGAGCCTGAAGTGCCTGAGAACCAAGAGAACTGGTGGTGTAGTTCCAGTCTAAAGGCCAGGAGGCTTGAGACCCAGGAAGTGCCGATGTTTCAGTTTGAGTCGAAGGCAGGGAAAAACCATTGTTCCAGCTTGAAGGCAGTCAGGCAGGAGGAATTCCTTCTCATTCAGGGGAATTCCCTATAATTATTGTTTTAATGCAGGCCTTCAACTGATTGAATGAGGCCCACCTATATCAGGGAGGGCAGTCTGCTTTACTCAGTCTATTGATTTAAATGTTCGACTCATCCAAAAACACCCTCATAGAAACACCCAGAATAATGTTTTATCAAATATCTGGGCACACTTGTGACATATAAAACTAAGCACCATAGTCCTAATAGACCCTTATAAGGATTTTGGCTTCTACTTGGAGTGAAATGTGAAGTCACTGGAGGATTTTGAGCTAGGGAGGGATATGATCTGATTTAGGTTTTGAAAGGGTCATTCTGCCTGCTATTTTGAGAATTATACTGTAGGAAGGCGAGGGTGAAAGCAGGGACTGGTTAGGAGCTATTGTAGTAATCTAGGTATGGTGCCTGGACTAGTGTGGTAATGGTGTTGGTTAGAAGTGGTCAAGATTCTGGGTACATTTTAAAGGAAAAGCTGCCAGGATTTGCTGACAGATTGGTTGTAAATTTAGGAAGAAGGAACTCAAAGATGACTTCAAGGTTTTTTGGCCTGAGCAACTGGAAGGATGGCGTTGCCATTTACTGAGCTAGGGCAGATGTGGGAGGACAGGCTGGGTGTGAGACTCTACTAGACATCCAAGTGGAGAGGTCAAGTAGGCTGCTAGGTATGTAAGTTTAGAGTTCTGGTGACAGGTGTGGGCTCAAGAGAGAAATCTGGGAAGCATGAACATGTAGAAGAAGCCATGAAATTAGATGAGATTATTTTAGAGAGTAAATACCGATAATGAAGAGAAGGGCTTGGGAACTGAGCCTTGGACAGTCCACATCAAGGTTTATGGGTTAGGGTGATAAGGAGGAACCAGCAAGAGAGACTGAGAATAAGTGGCCGGAGAACTAGGAGAGTGTGGCGTCCTGGAAACAAAGGAATTGTGTTAAAGGGGAAGGACTCATCAGCTACACCAGGTATCGCTGACGGGTCAAGGAGGAGAAGGTCTAAGAATTGATCATTGGATTTAGCAACATGATTTATTTATCAGTTAATCTCTGGGTATAAAGGAAAGCACAAAGGCTTTGGGGTTAGACAGACCTAGGTTCAAATCCCTGTTCTCTCATTCTCTGGGTATATCAGCTTGGGTCCTCTGAAAACAGATGCCAGGACAGAATTAGATGTGCAAGAGATTTATGGGCAGAAAGGCCTGTGAAAGAGACAGGGTGCAGGTCTGCCACTGGTGAAGAAAGGAAAAGAGGAGGACTGGGTAGAAGACGCCTCACACTGCAGTGCATTTCTGAGAAGGTCAGCCGGGCTGATGGTGCGTTCCTGAGCGAAGATTGCCCGTCAGGGGAGTCCCTGTGCCACGGGTGGCCATTGGCTGACAGTGGCCTGGGGAGTGTGCTCACTGTAGTGACCTTGGGCAAGTCATTAACTTTTGGAAGCTTCAGCCTCCTTATCTGTAAAATGGGCGTTATTTCTATGATTTTTTTGAAGAATAATGGGATATTATATGTGATACTCCTAGTGTGAGGCCTGGTGTGTCATAAACTTTAATTCCTTTTTCTTATAGTATTTGTTATTATCTGATTCTCCTGGTTAAGGAGTTCTTGGAAACATTCTTTTTCTGATTATTTGGGAGTAAAACCAACGATATTTTCTTTCTGTTTGCTGACTGCTCTTTCAGTCCTTAACACTCTCTTTCCCTCTCTTCCCCACTAACCCCCTCCCCCAGCCCCATGTTCATTTTTTTTTCCTGTCTTTTCCTCCATTTTTAGGGGTGGGAGGACTTAAGTCATTAAGTTGTAATTATCTTGGAATTTAAGTTGCTCAGGAACACTGTAGTTTGTTAATGAGTACTTGGTTTGTTCTTTGAATATGAATTGTGGTGACCAAGACCTCCTGGAAGGTATATCCCAAAGAAGCAAATCCGCTGACTTAGTCCTGCCTGTGGTGTGAGATTTGCATAGTATTTCTGGAAAGGCCAAGGGACCGCGGCTCTTCTTGACACCCTCAGCCCAGTGTCAGCAGTTCAGCTTGACACTGAACTGCTCCCCAAGGCCTCACGATTGTGGGATAATTGCCATCATTGGCTCCCACTTTTCCTTCAGGCGTTGTTAGTGACGATAGACCTTATGCCTAGGCCAGGCTCCTGCCCTCAGACTTTGTTCCAAGGTGACAGCATGGAGGAGAATTCTCCTTGGGATCGGACCAGGCAGTTTCACCAGATTACAGTTAAGAGCCCTGGGTTGTGGTTCTCCTAGGCTGGATTCTCTTTCACAGGTGTATTTTCGTAGCACAGGCTGCTGTACGGTCTCTCATGGATGATGACCAGGATTTTCTAGGGCGAGCAGCTAGTACGGCAGGGTGTAGGGTCCCCAGGCTGACTTAAACAGGGAGGGGTAGCTGCTGTGCAGCCAGGGAGAGCTGGAATTGACACCTGGAGGAGCCAGGCTTACAGTCAGAACAACTTGAATAAGAGAACCAATGAAATGAGTTGTGTGACCTTACGCTAGTTACTTCAACGCTCTGAGTCTCGGTTTCCTCATCTGTAAAATGCGGTAGCAGCAATGTTTGCTTTTCTGAAAAGTTATTGAGAGAAACTCTTGTGGAGGATAAAGGGGAGAGGGAGCGGCAGTAGACAAGGAGAGCCTTTAGACCGTGATACAGGTCTGATACCAGTGAAGAAAGGAAAGAAATTCACCAAATGAGAAATAGTGTTATTTTTAAAATCTTCCTTATCAAGTTAACTGTTGTTGCCGAGTGTTCCCATGACTTTTTCTGCGTGGTGATTGTTAACTGTTATGGGGAAGCAGTCACTGCCATCCCACAGGTGAGGAGATCGAGACATGCTGCCTGCCATCAAGCTTTCCACCTAGGAGACAAGTACTGTTCAGTGACGAGAACCAGATGGGCATATGGCATCTTTCAGTAGCTTTACTGAGATATAATTCACCCATTTAAAGGGTATAATACAAAGGTTTTTAGTATATTCAGAGTTGTGCAACCATCACCACGTTCAGTTTCAGGACATTTTTCATCACCCCGCAAAGACATCCTGAACCTACTAGCAGTCGCTCCGCACTTCGCCCCAAATCACCCTCCTAGGGATTGCTCGAGGCAACTACTAGTCTGCTTTCTGTCTCTATAGATTTCCCTATTAACACTTCATATGAATGGAATCACACAGTATGTGGTCTTTTGTGACGGCTTTTTTCACTTAGCATAATATTTTCAGGGATCATCCATGTTGTAGCATGTATCAGTACTTCATTCTTTCTTATTGCCACATAATATTGCATTGTGTGGCTATGCCACATTTTATTTATCCTTTCATAAGCTGATGAATATTTGAGTTGTTTGCACTTTTTGGCTATTACGTATAATGCTGCTATGAACATGCTGTCAGTTCTCTTGGGTATAGACATACAAGTGGAATTGCTGGGTCATGTGATAAGTCTGACTTTCTGAGGATCTGCCAAACTTTTTCACAGGGACCACACATTTTACATTCCTACCAGTAATATGTAAGGATTCTAATTTCCCCACCTCCTTGCCAGTACTTATTGTTGTTACTGTTATTGTTATTATTACTTCCATGCTAGTGGGTATGAAGTGGTATCTCATTGTAGTTTTGACTTGCGTTTCCCTAATGTTAATGATGTTGAGTATCTTTTCATGTGCTTGTTTGCCACTTGTACATCTTTAGAAAAATGTCTATTCAAGTCCTTCACGCAGTTTTTAAATTGGGTTGTTTGTACTTTTGTTGTCGAGGTGTAGGAGATCTTTATATGTTCTGGATTCTAGACTCTTATCAGATATATGATTTTCATCTCTTTAATTATAAAAATAATACACATTTATTGCAAAAATTCAAATCCTACAGAAAAATAAAAAGTTATTTTATTGTTCCCCAAATATTCTTCCCATAAGTAACTGTTGGTAAGTTTAATATATATCCTTCCAGATTTGAAAAGATGCATGCACACACACACACACACACACACACCCCTACATATTTAGTTTACATAAATGGGATTAAGTATCTGCAGTGCCACAACTTGCTTTTTTTGTCTTAACAGAATCTTCTGTACATCTTTTCATGGCGATCTCATTGTTTTTGTGCCTGCAGAAAAGTACCGTTTTGAGATGGGTATAATACAGATGAGGAAACTGGGGTTCAGAAAGTTAAGTACTTTGTTCAGGGTCACAGATTAGTAAGCAGAGGAGTCATTATTCAAATTGAATCTGTTTCCAAAGCCCATATTCCTGCCACACTATCACATTGCTTTACAGGCTGCTGACCTGGAACCTCCCTCCTTCTAGCTCGGTGGCCTCTTTGTCTAGCTGCTGTATCGCTTTGTGGATCTCGTACCAGGGACAGTGTGTATAAGGTGCACATTCTAGGAAATATTGATAATACCCTTTTCTTCCATAAGTCGCATACATATAAACCTTTAGTGATGGTGAAAGAAAAAAAAATCAGAGGAGACCGCCTAATGACCTCATTTGGGCTGGGGCAGCCACCAACTGCATTTGAGCAACTGTAGCTGCTTTTCCAGCCCTTTTCATGCCCGCTGCCTGTTCGCCATCGCTGCTTTCCAGGGCCGTTCATTCATTCATTCTGCTGGAGGACTTCCAGCACAGTACGTTGTTTCTCTCGACTTCCAAGCCTGGCGAGCCTCCCTGCAGTTTTAGGATGGCTGCTTTCTCTTCACCCAGCCTGTGGCTTTTTAGGAGAGCTTCCTACTATTCAGGTCCCAAGTGTGTGGAATGGGAGCCCCCTCCCTGCACAGATGTTCTGTTTGAAACACACAAGGAAGTGCAATCAGGAAGCAAGAGCGGAGCGTGGGCTGCGGAGAAAGTTGCCATCAACACCTGTGCAGAAGCTGCGCCCAAAAGGACAGACTCCTCCTCCCCCTGCCCCTCTTCTGTTGTCACCCTTTGTGTCCTGCGCCTACTTACAGTACCTGGCAGTTGGCCGCTGGAGATCAGCTCACTGTTCTACTGCCCACCTGTAGGGACTCGCTTTCTCCTTTCTCCCCGCTGTGCTTAGACTTGTAGGGGAGCCGGCGGAGTAGCAGTGAACTGTGTGTCTAAGCAGGCCTTAGTGAACGAGCAGTGCTCTCCACGTCACTGCAGCTAGTAAGATTGGCTGCTTAGATTTGTCTAGCACCAGCAGGGAGACCTGGAATTCACGAATCAGGCTGCACTGGGCTCAGATCCCAGGTCTACCAGGAACTTGTGTGGCCTTGGGCAGGTTACTTGATCTGTCTGAGCCTCCCTTTCCTAATCTGCAAACACCAGGTAATAAGACCACTAATGTCATAGGAATGATGTGAAGGTTCGCTCAGCTAATGCACAAAGTGTTCCTCGTCTCAGAGCTTGGCACGTGGGAACAGCTCTGCAAATGTTAGTCATTGTTATTCTGATTGAAGGGGAGCAGATGGCACTGGGGCTAGAGGACTAGGCAGTTATCCGTGGGCCCTTGCTGCGATCATAATGTTTCCTCCTTCTCTCCCTATCTTGCTTTACTTTCTTCATAGCACTTATGTGTCGGTTTATAGACTTACGTGTACTCTTTCTCTCCTTCACTAGAATGTGACTAGGCCAGTTTATTTATCTCTTGTTAAAATAAAATACAGTGTGTGTTTGCGAAACAGAAAAAAACGAATGTGAGTAGGTGGAGCGTCGTCAGTTTGGTTCATTGCTGTATCCCTAGACCCTGAAACAGGAGCTAGCGCGTAGTAAGGACAGTAATGCAGTCAGTGTGCCCACTGCTGCTCCAGGTGCTATTTGTATACTAACTGCTATATTCATAACAATCTTTTGAGGTAGGTATGTCATTACCCCTATTTACAGATGAAGACGCTGAGTCACAGGGGAGGGGAGTTCTTTGTGCCCAGTGTTACACGGTTAGTAAGGGGAAGGACAGGCGTCTTTCTCAGAGCCTGGGCCTGTAGCCACTCTGCTCTGCTCTCTCTCTCTAGTGGGAGACTTCACTATTATTTTTATTACTGATCTGATTGACAGCTTTTAAAATAGTCAGTACCTACACATGCAGAATTCTTTAACCATCATCTGTCATTCGCTGTTAACACTAACTGTGGAAGAAGAAAGGTAACATTTTTATTACTCCCCCCGCCCCCATTTACAGGTGAGCAAACAATAACAGACAGTGTTTCTTGAGCAGGTCACCATGACCGGCACATTTAGTAACTCTTTTAATCCTTACAACAATCCCATTAACTTAGTGGTATTATACACATTTGACAGAGGGAAACACTGAGGCATAGAGGTAAAAGTACTTGCCCAGGGCCATACGTCTAAGCAATGATAGATCTGGGCCTCAAACCCTGGCAGTCTAGCTTCAGAGACTGTTCTAAACACTTCAGTAAACACCCTTCTTTGTGATCTAGGGAGGAAAAGTTAATTGTCCACAGTTACCCAGCCTCTGAGTGGCAGAGCTGGGAGTGGAAGTCAAGTCTACCTTGACCGCCAAACCTGTGCTCTTTGTCCTGTACACGAGAGCTGAGGTAAGAGTTACCTCCACATATCCCTGGACTTGGGTTTCCAGCCTTCTGTGGTGACAGGGAAGGAGAACGTGAGTGACTTCATCAAGGTCACCCAGCTGGGAATGTGGAGCTGTGACCCCTGACCTCAACCTCGTCTCTCTTTCCATCATGCTGGGCTGTATTTCAGGATGGCATGTCTGGTTTAGCCAGGCCTCAGTCACAGGACAGGCCTTTGAAAGCAGGTGCCCACTTGTGTCCCCAGAGAAAACCGAAGGTACTGCTGATGGTAGAAGTCCTTCCAAAGTGTGTGTGTGATTTCCTTTGGGCTAGAAGGACATCTCGTGTCTTTATGGGACATGTAAGACAGGCTGGTGAGCTGGGGGTTGGGGTAGGGTGGGGATGGGGGCTGGGAGGAAAGAGGGGAGGGAGAATTGTGTCCCTAGGAGCATAGGAAGTCTGGCTGGGCTACACAAACAAAAACATTTCCTTCGGGGCCAGCGGCCCCAAGGCATTGGGCAGCGCCCATCAGCAAACAATAAAGCAGGGCATGTGTCTGCTGCTGATTGCAGGCCGATGCGCTGTTGGCGGGGAGTCTCCCAGCAGCCCAGTGTGGAGGCGGGCAGCAGGCTTTCTCTTGGTGGAGCTGTCAGAGATGCGCTTCCACGGGCTGTTTGTTCCCTGGAAGTGGGGCACCCTTCTCCCTCAGCCTCCTGCCTCCCGTGGCCCCCATGCCCGCCCTCGCTCTTCCTGTTCTGCCCCTCACTGCCCACCAGCCACTCAGTAGCCTAAGTTCCTAGTGACTGAATCCTTTTTGACTGCCTTCTCCCCGAACACTTGCATCCTGTCGTCCCCCAGCCTTGGAGATTCTGTAGTAAGGAAAGTGGCCACCCCGTATTGGGCTGCTGCAGTGCATACACACTGGCCATGTGCCGAGCCCTTGCCACCATCATTTCATTTAATCCTTGCTTCCACCCTCTTGGTAATATTCTTCTATTTTACACATGAGGAGACTGAGTCAGAAGAAGTTGAACAGCACGCTCACGGGTCTGAAGCTAACAAGTGGCAGAGCAGAGATGCCAACTTAGGTCTTCCTGGCTCTAACGTGTCCTTTCTACCTTTTTAAGTCCCCTTTAAGTGACCAAAGATCCTTTTGAAGTCTGACATACTATATTGGGCAGGCCAAAAAGTTCGTTTGGATTTTTCTGTAAGATGTTAACGAAAACCCAACCAAACTTTTTGGCCAGCCCAGTAACTGGCTTTTACTGTAGTTGCCACGCTGAGCGTAGCTTCCTCTGATGTACACCTGATGAATGGCTTTGCACATGTCCCGTTCTCGTTGAAACCATAGGAAGTACCATTTCAGCTGGGGGGACTCTCTGCTTTGTGAGTTACCAGAGGGACATGCGCCTCGGCTTGTTGTTCATGGGAACATGCTCAAGGAATTTTGCAGGAAGCCCCCATCCAGGATGTTACTGGAAGACCCGCCTGATGGAGTTTGTACAAACAAAGTGTGACCCTCCCAGCTCAGCCAAAACCCCTGCCTTATTCGGGGAGGCTCTCTGACCCTGGCGGAAGAGGCTACTGTCTTCATCATCCAGCCGAGAAGCCACTACAGGCTAGGCCCTGAGCTCCCCATCCGCGGGCCTAGAGGCTTCTGGGCAGACTTTCGCCATATCCTTAGATCTGGTTTGTACATTGGTTTCTGCACAAAATACAAGTCTGATCACGTTTCCTCTGCCTCACTCAGACGTCTGTGATATTCCATGTTGTTCTTAGAAACAATCTACTAAGTCTTTTTCTCTCCTTTTTTCCTTTTCTTTTTATCGTGGTGAGATATACATTAAAAATCTACCACTTCAGTTATTTTTGTTTTTGTTTTTTTTTCGGTATGCGGGCCTCTCACTGTTGTGGCCTCTCCCGTTGCGGAGCACAGGCCCCGGACGCGCAGGCTCCGCGGCCATGGCTCACGGGCCCAGCCGCTCCGCGGCATGTGGGATCCTCCTGGACCGGGGCACGAACCCGCGTCCCCTGCATCGGCAGGCGGACTCTCAACCACTGCGCCACCAGGGAATAACTGCGCCCTCAGTTATTTTTAAATGTACAGTTCAGTGGTATTAAGTACGTTCACATCGCTGTGCAGCCAGTCTCCAGAACTCTCTTGGTCTTGCAAAACAGTAACTCTGTAGCCATTAAACAACAACTTCCCAGTCCCCGATACCCCAGGTCCGGGATAATCGCTATTTTACTTTCTGTCTCCATGAATTTGACTATACCAGGTACGTCATATAAGCAGAATCATATAATATTTGTCCTTTTGATTCTAGCTTATTTCACTTAGCATAATCTTTTCAAGGTCTATCCATGATGTAGCGTGTACCAGAACTTCCTGCCTTTTTAGGCTGAATCGTAGTCCGCTGTGTGTACCTACCCCATTTATGTGTCCATTCATCCGTCAGTGGGTCTGCTAAGCCTGAACACGGCATTGAAGGGCCTGCGTACTAGTCTCGCCCTTGCCAGCCCTGCTGGCCTCCGCACTGGGCATAGTCTTTCTCTGCTTTCTGTGCTGCAGCCACACTGCCTTTCTTCAGTTCCCCCAGAACTTTACCTGGAAAAAGGCCTTTGTTTTACACGGGCCATTCCTTCTAGTGGGAATGATCTTCCCTAGCTTCTCCACTCTTCTTCGTCTTAACTTGAATATCCCTTAACTTAAATATCGTCACACTTTCTCCTGGAGTCCCACAGGAGAGCTTGCTCAGCCTCCTTTCCCCTGCTTATTTTCATGGAGCTCAACATGTCTTTATTATGCTTCTTACCACTGTAACTTATTGATTAATTGTGCATGTGTTTAATGACTGCCTTCCATGCCAGACTGTAAACTCACTCTGACATAGTGGCTGGAATGCAATAGGTGCCCAGTAAAGAGCTGCTGAATGAAACTACAAACTAAGTGAACGAATTAACACCAGAAAGAGAAAAGTTCATGGCTATATGCTGGGAACATTTGGATTTTTAAATGTACACAAGATGTTAAATTACTAGTCAGATCTCAAAAAGTCATCTTGCTGGAGCACAGATTGTTTGCCCTGTCATCTCTCTGTTGATAAAAACTTCCATGAATAAACTGTTCATTATTTGAAGATGCCTCCATAGTTGCCAAAACATAAACAATAGCAGCAAAGGCAGCTTACATTTTCTGATTGTTTCTATCAGGCTTTGTACTGTGTACTTTCCATATATTATCTCACCTAATCCTCACAAGATCTCTGAAAGGTAGATGCTGGGGGTTTTGTTTGTTTATTTTCAATTTCTGTTTCCAGATGAGAGGACCAAGGCACAGAGTGTTTAAATCGCTTGCTTAAGGTCACTCAGCCAGTAAGTGGCAGGTGCAGAAGTGGAGGGGCATCAGGGTAGGATGGAGTACCATCCCCTCCCCTAGTGCCCTTCCCCTCATTAACTGAAAGAGCTTTTTATCCATTTTATAAATGGGGCCTCTGCCTTGCTTTTCTTTGAAGCCAGGGTTTTGTGGCTAAAGAAGAATTTGAAAACTCCAGGTCCACAGAACAAATTTGACCCTGATGCACCTTTTTCAGCCTCATGCCTTCCTGCCGTTACATCTTCCACTGTGCTTCTGCCTGGAGTGCCCTTTCCTTTCTTCTGCAGCTGATGAGCTACTGTGCGTCTCTGGGGCATTTTCCAAACCTTGAGACAGAATGAGCTGTACTCTCTGCATGCTCCTCCTGCAGAAGGCCTGTCCATCCGTCCTAGCAGCAGTCGTGCTCTTCCTAAGTAGAGGTTGACAAGTCTGTCTACCCTGCTGGACTGAGCCTCTGGAGAAGTTGGACCAGGCCCACCTCGTCTCTGGTGCTCCTCAGCCCAGCCCGGGATCTGGCAGGGAACCCCGGGGCCTCAGCCAGTGCTTGATGAGTGAATGCATGCCAAGTGCAGAGCCGGTGCTCAGAACCAACCGGCTGAGCCCAGAGCCTGGAATACAGCTAGCCTGTACTCACAGAACCTGTGAATGCGAGACGGAGACGATCAGATGTATTAATCACTGGTTTGGAAAGGAATTAAAATATTTCCATAATATAGTATGTTTCTTTTCTAAGACAGATGTGCCCTCGTTGTTTCATGAGGAAGTAATTAAGTGTGTTTGATTAAAACATTCATAAACACGATCAGATTTATTCAAGGCTACTATATGCTGCTATCTTTATTGTTGGTACTTTATATAATGTTGTGTGTGCATCCCCCAATCACCCTGTAAGGTGTTCTTATTATCTTCATTTTAGAGATGAAGAAACTGGGGCTGAGAGAGATTAATTAGCTTGCCCAAGGATAGCCAGCTTCTGAGTGATAGATACAGGAATAAAATGTCTGTCTTGACTTCAGAACCAGTGCCTTTCCATCATCCTGACTGCTTCTGATCTTGTAATTTGGATACCTTCAGCTCAACACCGGGAACCAGCATGCAGAGATGCCTCTCTTCTTCTCAGCCCTTCCTGTGCCTGGTGTCCCCTCCCCCTCCCCCCCTGCCCCCCCTCCCCCCCCACCCCCGCCACTGCACTCCCCTCTCCATTTCCTTAGAATACTACCTCTGTATTTGCATCCTGAAACTGAAACATTTTTGTCAGTGTCAATAACTGAATACTATTATATATGGAAACTGGTGTTAATAGTATAGTAAGGTCACATTTACATTAATAAATATAAAAAATACACTTTATTAAGGCCAAATTACATATATTATGAATTTGTTTTCTTTATACAGCCATTTATTCTTAAGGGTTTTTTGAGTCCCAGTTTATGTATTTTTGAATGTGTGATTTTTTTTTTCTCCACGTTAATTATAACAATGTAGTGAAAAGGAAGTTGGTCAGATAATTTTTTTATTTTATTAAAGATTGTCTAAAAAGCAGGCTACCTATTTCAAGTTACATATGAAATATAAGATTGAAATACTTCTCTGTAGAGAAGTTAAAAGGTTTCTTACAGACTTAGATGCATTTATTTTCTGCCCCTCCTAGTATTTCAGCAGGATTAAGTTTTTTGAATCAGTGGATCAAGTTTTAATTTTCCTGTTCCTTCCTTATACTGACATATGCTTTGGCAGAACAAAAAAGAGACCTAAACATGTCAGCATGATTTTTGTTCAATGAATTAAAAACCATAAAAGTAACAAGATCTGATCCAAATCCCTAAACTCCTGACATGGTGGTTTTGTCCTTTTCAGTCCCAAGATTCATATTACTGACTTTGAAAAAAGCTTTGTGCCTGGAAGCAGAAGTTACGACAGCAGCGCATAATTTATTTGAAATAGATTGCAAGGGGTAGGCAGCATGGAGTCGTGGGAAGAATACAGGCTACAAAATTCTGGATTTGAATCCCAGTTCTGTCAGTCAAGCCCATCTGTGTACCTCAATTTCCTCATTGGAAAATGAGGGTTTTAGAATCTAGTTTGATAAGTTGTGAGGTTCAGCGAGGTAAAGTACTCATCTGGCATTGAGGGGCTCCGTAATGGTAGTCATCGGGATTCTTTTTATTTTGAGAATGTTTTAAGAATTTTGAGAATTCAAATAGCTGGATCCAGAAGGATTTATTTATCATGTAGTTGTCCACTTTGTCCTCAGAGCTTATTCGTTCTCAAAATTCTTTAATTTTTTTTCTCGTCCTATCAGGAAAAAAATACCAGGTAAATGCCACTAAATCTTTAACACCTGTTTGCCACTGTTTCGCACAGAACACATACCCAGAACTTGGGATTATCTTACTAAGCCGAAACCACGTAGATTTGAGGATCAAGAACCACATGCCAGTGATCTCCAGTTCAGGACCGAGGAGGCAGAGGAATTTTTTCGTACTAAGACCATTGGCTTCTGAGACAGGCCAGCCTAGGTTTGACTTTGTGCAAGATAACCAAACTTCTTTGGACCTTATTTTCTTCATCCATGAAATGGAGTTCATGATCTTACAGGACCCTCTGTGATACAGCTCTCCAGCCTCTTTTCTTGTTACTCCCTTCTCTGTTTCTGTGCTCCAGTCAGTCCCTCACATGAACATGATCTCGTTGTAACTTAAAGCCTTTGTACGATGCTCTTTCTTCCTCCTGGAGATCCCTACCTGTATTGGCAACTTTGCCCTCATTCTTTAGATCCTTGTGGTGTATTAGTCAGGATAGGATGGGCAGTGCTCTCGTAACAAGCAACCCCCAAATCTCCATGGCTAAAACAACAGAAATTTATTTCTTGCTCATGGTGCATGGGGCACTGTTCATCATAGTCTCTCTGGGGCCTAAGCCGATGGAGGCTCCCTCCCAACTTGCACTGTGGCCAACAGAAACAAATGTGGTGCAGTGCACGCTGGCTTATAAACCTTCTGCCCTGAGGCGACACCCATTCTGCTCACGTCTCACTGGCCAGAGCAAGTTGCACAGCCACACCGAACTTCAGAGGGGATGGGGAAGTGCATTCCCACTGGAAGGGATAAAAACCAGAATATTAGTGAACAAACCTAATGACTACCATGCTTAGATATTATTTCCTCAGGAAAGCCTTCCCTCCCCAAACTGACCCCTCCCCAAACTCAGACACGCTCTATTGTAAAGGTCTGTTTACTTAGCTCTCTCCCTAGCTAAGCTCCCTCAGAACAGGACAGAGGTCTGTCACCTTCATCGTAGCACACTCTGTGCAACCAGAACTCTGACAGGTGGTAGGCACTCAGTGCGCACACGACCAAGAAATGAAGGCAGGACGAACATGCTAGACCACTTTGCTGGCTTGCTGTGATGATTAACTGTGAAATAGGAAGAATAACTGCCTCATACAGTTGTAAGGGTCAACTTACAAAAACTTATAAAGTGCCTGTCGCAGGTGTTTACAATAGCCCTTCAATGTGCTCGTTGTTGTTACTATGATGAGGATATTAATAGTAAAAATAACTGACATTAAGCATTTTTAATGTGCCAGACACTCTCATGGGTACTTTATGGAAGTTAACTGGTGCAGTGGTTGTGTCTGACATGTTGTGTCTGGGCCAGTGTTGAGGTGATTCACAAGTAATTTGCTATAATAATAGTTAAGATTCTGAAGGTTGCTGCTTATTTGTTTTGGGTGATTTAGTGGTAGAGAGATGATGCTGTTTCTGTAGCATCATCATCCATTAGCACTGCTTTCTTTAGCTGGAGACAAAAGGGTGGAATTATAGCTAATAGTTGCTTCCTTTTATTGAGCACTTAAAATGTGCCAAGGTCAGTGCTAAACAATATACACACATCATCGCATAATCAATCTTCACACCACCCATTTAAGTCAGGTACGGACCATCCCCGTTGTACAGATGGGAACTCTGAGGAGGGGAAGTCAGCTATGCATCTGGTATGGGACATGGCCAAGATTTGACTTCAGGCCTGCCTAGACTCCCTGGCTCATGCTTTTAAGCAACACTCTTCTTACTGACTGTTCTCAGCTATCTCACCAGGAACTCTCCTTGACCTTGAGCATCCCCATGGGCGTGTGTCAGGAACGTGAAGACCCTCCACCGGCAGAGAGTAAAGTTACAAACTGCTGAGCTAGTGGGCAAAGTGATGTTGAATTCTTGGCTGGCTGTTAACATGTGGGATGATTTTGTTGAATGTTCTTTGTCTTTTATCAGAGTAACCAGGGAGCACAGGGAAATGCTGGTGAAACTGGCTAAACAGAACACCAACAAGGCCAAAGACTCTTTACGGAAGGTTCGTACCAACGCAATGAATAAGCTGAAGAAATCGAAGGATAAGGCCTCGGAGGACACCATTAGGCTCATAGAGAAACAGGTACTGTTGCCAACAGATGTAGTGCTTATGTATCTGACCCAGAAGATCACGTGTTCATGCCTGAAGTGAGGAGAATGAAAATGGAATACTCCTAGTTCTTTCACTGATGGGATCGGTATTGGCTGAGTCTCTGTTCTGGACCTGGCCCTTCACTGGACCCTGGGAATAAGGAGGAGGAGAGGTAGCTGCTGACCTTCCACTGTGTTCCAGGCTCTAAGCTGAATGCTTTACAGCACTTCATTTATCCTCATCACTACAAAGCTGTGAGGTGGGTGGTGAGGAAACTGAGGTCCACAGAAGGTAGATAACTTGCCCAAGGTCACACTGCTGGTAAATGGCAGCAGTGGGATCCAAATCCAGCAGACTGATCTCAGAGGCTATACTCTGATGCTCTCCTGTCTATGCTTGGTTGTCTGGTGTGGAGAATTGGGGACTTGGCCCTGTTCTCAGTGTGCTGAGTAGTGGCACTTCAACAAGTCTTAAAGGAGCTACTGGAGTGAAATAGTGAGAGGCGAGGGGGAAATGTTGAACAGCATATGTAAAGGTATGGTGATGGAAAAGAACACCATTCAGTTAGATAACCGAGGCTTGGACCCGGGATGACACTGGGAATGGACAGAGAAGACACAGTGGCCAATTCATAGCAGGTCTTGTATACCAGAGTGAGGAGTCTGAACTTTAACACGTCCAGAGGTTCCCACATTGGCTCTGCATCTTTATCAGTCATCTGTGGCCACAAGAATGCCATGTAGCAAAGTACCTCAAAACTCAGTGATTTATATATCAAGCATTATTTCTTATTCTTGTTTCTGTGGGTCAGCTGGGATGTAGCTGTTCTAGGCTGGGCTCAGTGTACTACTTTCCTTCAGATCTTGGATGGGGCTCAAGTCTGCTGTACATCTCTCCAATCTTCTGGAGTCAACAAGCTTCCCAGGGCATCTTTTCATGGCAACGGCAGATGCCAAGAGCCCAGCTCCTCAAGTACATTTTAAGCACCTGCTCTTGTCACAACCCACAGGCCAAGCAGATCTTACGGGCCAAGCCCAGCACCACTGGGGCAGGGAAGTATATATGTTCATGGAGGTCTGGGGGGAGGAGTGAATACTTGTTGAACAATATTCTAATCTAATCTATCATCACAGCATTCCAGTCACTTGAGGAGCTAATAAAAATATGTATATCCTCCCCTCCCCTCCCCCTCCACTCCCAGAGACTGAGTCAGTGAGTCTGGGGTGGCGCCTAGGGGTATGCATTTTAAAATGCTCCCCAGGTAATTCTGAAACAGGAGCTCCCTTGAACGATTATTTTTTCAGACAGTGGGGCCTCACACTTGTGTTCAAAAGATGACTGCAGTGGCTGGGTGGAAAACGGATGGTAAAGGGCAAGAACGGAGGCCCGGAGGCTGTTGCAGAAATCCAACCAGGAAATGATGGTGGCCTGAACTTGAGTGGTACCAGTGGAATTAAGATGGGAAGATGGGGACTTCCCTGGCGGTTCAGTGGGTAAGACTCCACGCTCCCAATGCAGGGGGCCCAGGTTCGATCCCTGGTCAGGGAACTAGATCCCACATGCTGCAACAGAAGATCCCGCATGCCACACCTAAGACCCAGCACAGCCAAATAAATATTTAAAAAAAAAAAAAAAAAAAGATGGGAAGATGAATTTACCAGTCTTGAGAAGACAGAAATTTTAATGTTCAGCATGATATCAAGGGCTTTCCCAAAGCCTCCTCGTCCACAATAAAAGCATTATCTTAGGAAGATTGAACAGGAGTGTGGGCAGGATGGGGAGTAAAAAGGGAAGATGCGGGAGGCTAGGAGAGCCGTTAGGGGCTCATCAGGAGGGGGCCGTTAACTGGCTAACTACTCCCTTCTCTTAGACTCGCACTTAGAATGCTAGTCGTCGACCAGGCCCAGCAGTCACCCAGGGGAGAATTTTAGATGGATGCCTGGCCCACTCCTGCATTTTCTGATTCAGTAGGTCTGCCTAGGAATGTGCATTTTTAAAGAACTCCCAGATACGCGAAAGCAGACAGGAAAGGTAGTGACCTGGAAGCATTGCAGCATACCCCTGTAACGGCACCAGTGTTAGAAAGACGTGGTTCCGCACTTGATGTCTTATAACCTTGGAGAAGTTACTTGACTCCTTGGAGTCTGTTTCCTCTGTACAAAGGGCTTCGTAATTCCTCCCTTGAAGGGTTGCCCTGGGATGCTAGAAGTACCATTAGAGTAGGTGACACCAGCCCCTCGGAGTGCCCTTCCTGACCTCTTTGATCCCTCCTCTTTGCCTGCATTAGCTCACAGAGGTTCAGAGACTAGCCCGGCCTTTTCTGAGCACTGCCCAGGCCTTGGAAGAGTCTAGCTGGGGCAGCTCCATGTCTATCTCCCAGGGGATTCCATCGCTGCAGTTGACACTTGGCCTTTGTGTTGCTTCCTGGTGGTGAGCCTGTGGACCTCTGGGGCCTGTCAGGCACTCCTCACTCAGCAAGTCTGGGCATCTGCCTCAGGGACCAGAGCCCACGCTCCTTGAAAAAAGAAAGAATGATCAGATATCCAGCAACCTCCTTTTTCTTTTTTTTGTAATCTGTCTTCTTGTACTTTTAAAAAAATTATTGAGGTAACATTGATTTATAATACTATATGTTTCACGTATACAACATTATATTTCGACTTCTGTACACACTACAGTGTGGTCACCACCAAAAGTTTAGTTTCCACCCATCACCATACAGGACCCCCTTTACCCATTTTGTCCTCCTCCCACCCCGCTTCCCTCTGGTTACTACTAAATCCATTCTCTTTATCTGTGTGCTTGTTGTTGTTTTGTTTGATTTGTTCACTGATTTTGTTTTTTGGGTTTTTAGTTTTATTATTTTTTTACACCAGCACTCTTTTTTTTTCTCTTTAAATTTATTTATTTTTATTTTTGGCTGCGTTGGGTCTTCGCTGCTGCACGCGGGCTTTTCTTTACCTGCGGCGAGCGGGGGCTCCTGTTCATTGCGGTGCGCAGGCCTCTCATTGGGTGGCCTCTCCAGTTGTGGAGAACGGGCTCTAGGCACGTGGGCTCAGTAGTCGCGGCTCATGGGCCCCAGAGCGCAGGCGCAGTAGTTGTGGCGCACGGGCTCAGTTGTTCTGCGGCGTGTGGGATCCTCCCGGACCAGGGCTCAAACCCGTGTCCCCTGCATTGGCAGGCGGATTTCTAACCACTGCGCCACTAGGGAAGCCCCTATACCAGCACTCTCGATAAAACCTACTTGACAAAGATCTCGCCCAAAGCCTTCACTCATTAGCACCTGCCTTTTCACCTTCCTCTTCAGATTAGATTTTTTATTCCATGCTTATTACTGTTGATTATTATTATTTTCCAAAATGAAAACAACTTTATTAGTTTTTTTCTTATACTAAACTAATAGATGTTTAGTGTATATTAAAAAATTAAGGGCTTCCCGGGGGGCGCAGTGGTTGAGAGTCCGCCTGCCGATGCAGGGGACGCGGGTTCGTGCCCCGGTCCGGGAAGATCCCACATGCCGCGGAGCAGCTAGGCCCGTGAGCCATGGCCACTGGGCCTGCGCGTCCGGAGCCTGTTCTCCACAATGGGAGAGGCCACAAAAAAAAAAAAATTAAGAAGAAAGTAATTGGAATCTCATTACCCAGGGATTACCCTTGTTAACATATTCTTGCAGGCCTTCAAGTTATCTCTGTAAACGCATATGTAATATTACAAGAAAAAGGATCATACTATATATATTACATGATATATCCAGTGCAATAATCTTTATTATTTAAGATATTATCACTTAAATATTAGTTCTTACCATTGTTGTTAATAACTTTATTTACTGTCATATGGTTAAAAGTTTGCAAGAGAAAATACTCAGTTGGGACTTCCTGGGGGTCCGTGGTTAGGACTCGACACTTTCACTTATAGGTTCCGGGTTCGATCCCTGGTCGAGGAACTAAGATCCTGCAAGCCATGTAGTGTGGCCAAGAAAGGAAGGGAAGAGGGAGGGAGGCAGGGAGGGAGGGAGGGAGGAAGGAAGGAAGGAAGGAAGGAAGGAGGGAGGGAGGGAGGGAGGGAGAGAGGGAATACTATTACTGTTTTGTGCCTAACCTTTATGGATTTTTTTTTCTCCACATATCTGAGTAAAGCCACTGTAATGATGGTCATTCTTATTCTTTCATTCAGATAAGTGTTTTCTTCATCCCACACTGGAGGGATATGTGAAACAATGTTAACATTTTTGGTAATGCCTTCAAATGGGGATCATTTTGTTTAACTTCTTACAGAAAAGCTTGAGTAAAGTAAATATTAATTGTCTTTTTGCACACTTCATTTTGTTCTTTTTCCCCAACAGAAGGCACCGATCTGGAGTTTTGGGTGTGATTTTTTTTGTTTTTATTTTTTATTTATTTTTTTTAAATAAGCAAGACAGGGGCTGATTGTTGCTGATTGTTACTTTATCAAAAAGTTTTTTTAAATGTATTTGTTTACTTTGTTTCTGAGCAGTGTAGGCTCATTGTAGAAAATGTAGAGAATTCAGAAGACTGTTCTTAAAAATGGAGAAAAATTCACCCCATAGTCCCACATTGGGGGATGTTTCTCCTTCCCCCTTCCCCTTTTTTAACTACATAGTTGTTAACATGATTGAAAACTTATAGTTTACGTACAATTTTGTATCCAGCTTTTTATTTCTGTTTAGCATTGAGTATTAGCATTTTCTTTTCCTTAAAAAAAGTCTTTGTAAACAGCCTCATCCTGATGGTTGCAAAATAGTCCCTCTTGTGGTTATACCATAATTCGCTTTCATAAGCCCTCTTGTTGAACATTTAGTTTGTTTAAACATTTTTTGTTATAAATAAGGTTGCAGTGAATACTTTTATAGATAAATCTTTGTTGAAATGACTTCCCTAGGGTAGAGTCTCATGTGTGGAATTATGGCATAAAGGGGCCACATATTTTTAAGGTTCTTGATACGTGCTGTCTAAATCACTTGCAGCGTGTTTAGAATATGTATATTTTTAAAATTTTTTGCCTTTCTAATCCCTAACACTTGAACCTAGAATTTTTAATGTGAACTTAAAATGTTGCTCATCTTAGAAGTATTGTTTTTACTTCCACACTCCGCAGAAAAGATTTATTCTTTCTATAAATCCATAAACCTTTCTAGAGGATAATGTAGTATATACCAAAACCCATACAATTTCTGATTCATTGACTTAGGGATTTATTTAAAATAAGTTATCAAGGGCTTCCCTGGTGGCGCAGTGGTTGAGAGTCCGCCTGCCGGTGCAGGGGACACGGGTTTGTGCCCCGGTCCTGGAAGATCCCGCATGCCGCGGAGCGGCTGGGCCCGTGAGCCATGACCGCTGAGCCTGCGCGTCTGGAGCCTGTGCTCCACAACGGGAGAGGCCACAACAGTGAGAAGCCCGCGTACCGCAAAAAATATAAAAATAAAAAAATAAAGTAAAATGAAATAAGTTATCAAGAATCTTATCTACAGCAGTGTCCATTGATGTATTATGTATAATAGGAAACTAGAAACTGTCTAAATTTCTGATAGTGGGAAAATAGCTTGTTTTACATCCATTCACTGGAATCTCTATATATAGACAGTTATACTTTACAGATACAGTAAATGCTTTTGGAATATATTTTTTTTAAGGTAGGTTACACTATAATATTCCATTTTTATAATGAAAAAGTATCATGTATGTGAAAACGTTGGCAGCTTATTTACTTCAGAATGTTAATGGTGGTCATTTGGATTATGAACAATTATAATTTTATTCTTTGTGAAATTTTCTTTTTTTTTTAATTTCCAAAATTCTTTTGAGTCAGATTTTTTTTAAACTGTATTATAAAAGTGTTTCATCTTTGGTATATAAGAATAAAAGGGTTCAGCTGTAGGTCCTATTCCTGCAGTCACGTCTGATCCCCACCTCTCCTCTACAACCTTCCCAACCCCCAGCCCAGGCCAGCTCTGCTGAAGAAGGACCGGGGTCTTCCCACTTGGGACTCTGACATCTGTCAGCCTGCTGTTTCACCTTCACTTTAGTTTGCTATAAATGGGTCTGCTGAACATTAAAGCACTTGGCAGAAACCACCAGTAAATCTGGCCAAGATCCTTTCACTGCCGCTTTTTTCTGAGAAACAGAGCCGCTCTGAAGTGAAGCTGGGTGCTAGTGGGGCTGAAGGGCTCCTAGCAGACTGTGCAGGCAGGCAGGCAGGAAGGCTGGACCGAGTGAGGCAGTGGGTGGGAGCAGCACCCACCGGCACTGTGGGCGTCCTGAGCTTTGCTACCCAGGCCTGCCCCAGGGGTGTATTGTGTGCTGTCACCCGTCTCCCTTTTCTGTCTCTGCCTTTCATTTTCCTGAACATATAAGGAGCCAGCGTGATGATGATGGTGGTCATGACCATGACAGTGATGATGATGTTGATGATGACGTTATCATCTTTACGAGGCAGCACGTTGTAATGGAAAGGGCTCTTGCTCTGGAGTCAGACTGGGCTGGATTCGAATTCTGGCTCTTTCACTTCTCAGCTGTTAAGGTCAGCAAACGGCTTCACCTTTCTGGGCCCGTTTCCTCATCTGTAAAGTGGGAGAAGTAATGCGTATCTCACAGGATTGGTAAGAGGACCAAATGACACAACACACTTTCAAGTAGCCAGTATGGTTGCTGGTCTTCAGTAATTGCCCTCTTTGCCATCCTACTCCTGTCTCTCTCAGCCTTATGGCTTTGAATATGGGAACGGGATTAACTGTTTTAATGAGTCTAGCACAGCCTCCCTTGAATGAGGAAGGACTAGGCCAGGTTATGTGGGCTCCCCAGAGGGAGTAGCAGCATTAAACTGGCAATCAGGGTAGGTGAGTTCTGAGCCAAGAGCTCACCTACCCCTGATTTTTTATGTGATCTTGGGCAGGTTAGTTGACATCTATGCCTTCGTCTACTCCTCTGTAAAATGGGGATAATACCTGTCCCACCTTCCTTATAGTATAGGTATGCAACGTTGTTGGATTTGAACGAAGTAGCAGAGGACAAAACATTTCTGCATGGTGTGAACTACTGTCAGGTAAAATCATTAATATTCACAGTATATTAAAGGGAGACAATAATAGTATTTCATACATTTTGAGGATTAAGTGAAATAATGCATGTAAAGTTTTTAGCCCAGTGTTGGGCTCCTAGTAAATAGATGCTGTTGTTGGTGTCCTTGTTGTTGTTAATCATCGTTATTTTAAGATGGAGAAGATGAACTTGCAGGTGGACTGTCCCAAGGGCACTTTGTGCCTACAATACGGCAGAGAGTCAGTAAATATTTTCATCAATTGATTAATTTGAAAAGAAGTCAGAAAGTGATAGTAAAAATCAGAGTAACACAAGCAACATTTGCATAGCAAATAACCAGTTTAAACGTACTTGTATATTCATGATTTTGTTTAACCCTCACAGTTACTCTCTGAGGAAGGGAGTAGCATCCCCATTTGAGAGATGAGGAAACTGAGACTCAAAGTGGGAACTTGCACATTGTCACCCCACTGAGAATTTAACCCATGACGCATGTTATCAGATTGTTCCTGTAGGTACTCTTCTTCCCCCCCAGCCCCAGTCTCTGGCCCCAAACACCATTTTTCCAGAGGAGGCTTGCAGCCCTCGTTCCTGGCCATCCCAGGCTGCCACCCTGCAGGTGCTGAAGTGCTGCTGGGCACCACGCCACACCCCATGCAAGGCGGCTGCTCGGGGTGGGGGCACAAGAAGCCTGCCAAGGGTTATTGTCGGCTGAGTGAGGAGGCCCAAGCGGCTGTTCCAAGCTGGTCCTGTTCCGGAGTGCCCAACAGCCCCAGTGGAAAGCCTTGTTCTCCCCACTACAAAATATGCAGCTGCTGCTATGGCAAGAACCTGGCTGTCTCCCTGCCTGGAACCAATTGCTCCAAATCCTTTCCAGTGCATTTATTTCCCAGTTCCTGGCCAGGGCCTGTGGTCTGCAAATAAAGATGTCACACAGCCGCTGTGCGGCTGAGCACACAGATCCTGGGCACCACGCAGCCCCCTTCAAAGCTTCCTGCCTGAGGCTTCCTGCCTGAGGTCCCTTTAGACATGAGAGGGAGGCTGCAACACTCACTAAATTCTGTATTGTGTTTTGTTTCTCATTCTTTGAGGGAGTATATGTTTATTGCAGAAAATGTGGAGAATATAGAAAAGCACAGAAAACTAATAATGATTCATTTAGCAAATATTTCCTGAGCACTTGCTATGTACTAAGTTTTATGCTAAATGTGACAGATACCGACATGAATAATACATTTCCTGTCTTCCCATCACTAAAAGATAATCACGATTAACATTTTGACACATTTTCTTTTAGTTTAAAAAACGTGTATTTTTAACGTATTTGAGATCATTTCTACTATGTATATACACATTTTGTATTCTGCTTTTTCTTTAATTCAAGGGTAACATGAGCATGTTTCCATGATATTATAAATAATATCTTGAAACATTATTTCTTTTTCTCTGATTACAAAAGCAATCCAGGCTTGTTATAAAACAGACATTTCAGAGCTATATACTGGAATGTTATTTATATTTATACCCTCTCCATGAGAAATAGACAGTCTTAACCCTTTTTAACAGCTGTATGTATTCAATTACACGTGCTGTCATTTTAAATTTTCTGATTTATGATTATAAGCTTTGGTATATATCTTTGCATATAGAACTTAAGAACATTTTCTCAGATTCCATTTATGTGGTAATTTCCCAGTTGAGAGAGTTTGGGGTTAAAAAATGGTAATAAGAACATTTGCATCAATTTGAATTCCTATCGGTGATATGTGAGTTTATCCATTTCACCATAGCTCTGGCATTGAATATTATAATTAAAAACCACAACATCAAATTTTGTTAACTATGGTAACTAAATTATGTCTTGTTTTAATTTGCACTTCTTCAGTGTCTATTGAATTTTCCATGTTTGTTAACCAGAGGTACTTCAGCTTTTTTCAGTACTTCTTTTCTGCTTGTCTCTTGGGATCTTAATATTCTCCTTATTAATTGGTATGAGGGCTTTATATAGCAGAGTGTCTGAGGTGTAGGAAATTCTAGATGTTCATTAAGGGACAGATAAGACTGGCTTCTCTGTACTCTGTAATAATAGTTAACTATTTTGGGCTGTGCAGTCAGACTACCTGGGATTAAAGTCTGTCATTGCTGCGTTCTAGCTGTGTATCCTGAACAAGTGATTTTAACTGCCTCAGTTTCCTCCTCTGTGAAGTGGGAATGATAATACTATCTCATGGTATCTATTTCTTGCTGTTAGGAGTCACTAAGAGTACGTATACAAAGTTCTCTAGTAGAGTGCCTGGCTGGGATGCAATCCATGTGAGCTTTTGTCACCATTATTATTTCCCAGATAACCTTTCATAGTTCTGGAATATTTCTTCCCCTCCCCTTCTCAGCCCCAGTTATCAGGTTGTCTCATTTTGTGTTTCTGCAGATCAGCCAAATGGCCGACGACACAGTTGCAGAGCTGGACAGACATCTGGCAGTGAAAACCAAAGAACTCCTTGGATGAAAATCCCCCAGGGGCCAGCCGTGCTCCCAAGCCCAGTTTCTAGTGGGTCCCATGGGTGGCAAATTGGCACCTCTCTACCCCATCCACACGGAAGGCTGTCCCCATGCACTTGTCAGTCCTTGGAAGGCCAGCCTTCCAGTGGGACACTGTTGATTCCCTTCCTCCTGTCCCCTGTCCACCCCATCTGCTCTGGACCTTCTGGCCTGGGTGGCCCTCAGAGAGTCTCTGTTGCTGACAGAGGGCCTTTCCTCGGGCCATTTGCCTTGACTGTGACATCACCGAGCTGTCAGGGCCATTGGCAGGCTTGGCACTGCCTGCGCCTCACCTTGGTAGCCTCCTTTTCAAACAATTAGTCAGGCCCTGTCCCCACCTTTGAACTCTGCTTGGGCCAATGTGGGCCTTCACCTGTGCCTGGATACCTTTGCTAGAGGCCCATTTTCTAACCAAACAATAAAATCTACATAAATTGATTGGAAGGAATAACAACCGCAAAGGAAAGGATGGACTCAGTCTGAATTAATGATCTCTGAGTACCTATGTGTAAGCATCCAGAGCAGTGCTTTTGCCTCCGAGTCATCACACGTGCTCTTCTCTCTGCCTGGACCATTCTCCCACGCCTCACGTGGCTGGTCCTGTTCATCCTTGGCTCTCAGCTTGGATAGCATTTCCTTGAGGAAGTCTTCGTTTTTTCCCCCAACCTAGGACGCCTGTTATTGGCTCTTCTAGCACTGTCCACTGCTTTTATCTGAACCTTAATTGTTCTTTTTGGTAATTAGTCTGTATATTTTTAGTTTCCTTAGAAGTTAGCATAGTGCCTGGAACATAGTAGGCGTTCACATGTGCTGTGAATGAATAGCACGTAGTAGCTACTCAACAAATGCTGGCTTCTCTTCCTTTCTTTCTGGTCTTAACAAGGTTATTCTGTCATTTTCTACTCTTGCCTTTGTCCTCAGCATTTACTTGGTAATGAGATCCCTGTCCCCAGAGCCTACCTGTTATTGATGGACAAGTGCTTTATTGTGGCTCACCTTTGGGTACTAGGTTAAGTTAGGTTCCCCCCCAGTCATTTTTTTTCCTTTGTTCTTTTGTTCATTCATTCATTCATAATATAGCCGTCATGAGCTAGATACAGTTCTAGGTAATATTTTTTTTTTTTTTTTTTTTTTTTTTATGCGTTACGCGGGCCTCTCACTGTTGTGGCCTCTCCCGTTGCGGAGCACAGGCTCCGGACGCGCAGGCTCAGCGGCCATGGCTCACGGGCCCAGCCGCTCCGCGGCATGTGGGATCCTCCCAGACCGGGGCACGAACCCGTGTCCCCTGCATCGGCAGGCGGACTCCCAACCACTGCGCCACCAGGGAAGCCCCTAGGTAATATTTTTAATCTTCACAGTAAACTCACAAGATGCGTATTATCTCCATTTTACAAATAGGAAAACTAAGACTTGACAATATTAGATAACTTGCCCAAAGTGTTAGAGGGTTTCATTATTCATTGTCAGTCTCATTCTACAGAGAGGGGAGAGCTCAGAGAGGTTAAGATTTTGTGCTTGGGGTTACACAGCTAGCAACTGGCAGACCTGGGAGTCACATTGAGGCCTGATCTCAATTGTGCTCCTCCCACTTCGTCCTGCCGCTGTCCCAAACGGTGAGCACCAACTTTGTGCCAGGTACTGTGCTCTGTGCTGGGAATACAAAGACGGGTGAGATGTGACCCCTGTCTTTGAGAGGTGCATGGTCACTGGCCTGAGCTGCTGTCTATGATGTCTTGGGTGGAAGGTGGGAAGTTTATTCCAGTTCTGCCAGATGTCTGCCTTTAGAGAGGAACCCACTCTGGCAGCAGCAGGGCCTGGCTGCCTCCCTTCGAAGCAGCATCCAAGTTATCATTGCTGTTTGACTCCTCTCAGACTCTGTCCTGTGCGAGAGGTAATAAGGGTTGCACTTCTCCCTCCGCTTGTACTGGCAGAGCAGCTGCAGGACAGCCAGCGGGATTCAAGGTCAGAATTAGGTCAAAGATGAAAGAAGCCAACCATAATCTCCTGCCCCGCTTACCTGTCCTCAGTCCAACCCCATTCACCAGCCCTGAGCAGCCATCACACGATCGGAAGTCAGCTGGGGGAGGGACAGGGATAGAAATAGCAATCAAGGAGCCTTTTTTGGAGTAAGCCACATGGCAGGGGCTTTGCAGCAGTCTTTTGTGAGTGGCCGAAATCCCCCAATCACTGCAAATGTGCTTCTCAAAGATGCAGGATTTTTTAATAAACAGAGGAAATGATAAATTATGTTGTAACTCCACTCCAAAGGCATTTGGTTCTTAACAGCCAAATCCTCTGTAGTCTTTAAATAAACAAAAACTTATTTGGTGAACAGACGGGGGAGGGGGAGTAGGGGTGTGGGAGGAGGCGGGAATGAAAGATTTTCTGTACTTGGGTTCCACATGTCAACAATTTCTCTCCTGTGTGTATGTTGGCCAAAGCCGTATATCATGATAAATGAATAAAGGAAAACCTGGAGCCCAGGGCAGTCAGCTCAGCAAATGGCTTTCAGCTGATTGCTCTATTTCAGTTGACATTTATCAGAGAGTTTCTCTGCTACTCTGTGTGTCAGGCCTGCGGTGGTGGCAGGGACAAGAGTGAGACTACCTGTTTGGATGTGCTGAGGAATGTGTAATGCTGGAGCAATTCATTCTCCCTCCTTCAGTCTCTCTCTTTCAAAAAGAAAAGCTGGGTATGGAAATTCTCACACTTGCCAGAAGAATGAACCACCTCCTCTATTCAGTTCAACAGCTTTCAAAGTCCCACGAAAAATACAGGCCAAAGAGAATTTGAGAACTTTTTTTTTCTGTTTATTTTTTTCTTCTTTCTTCTACGTGTGTGTGTGTTAAAAATACAAAAGAAAGGTATGTGAGAAGTTAAAAGAGACACTTAACACAAGTCCTGAATCGTACTCCCTTTAACAATTAGATGTATATACTTCCAGACCTTTCTCTATGCATGTATAATTTTTAAAAAACAAGGATGGGAACTATTCTGTTCCTGTTTTGAAGCTTGCTGGGTTTTTTTCCCCAGCATCTCATGGCCATATAGCCATGTATGAACAAGTAGATAAAATTCATCCTTTTTCATTGTAATACAGTATTCCTACGGTATTCCACAATAAGGATGTACTGTAACTTATTTTACTATCACTCATATTTTTTTTTTTTTTTTTTTAATCACTCATATTTTTAAAAATCATTTCACATGCATTGGAAGATGTTTCTACTTAAAAAAAAAATTTTTTTTTTTTTTTTTTTTTTTTGAGAGAAAAGAACCCCTGGTCTAAGTTTATCTCTTTGGTAAGTTCTGCTCTTTATCTCTTTGGTAGATTCTAGTCAGCCGCAGACTAATGTATATTAAGTGTCTCTGTGGACCAGGTACCATGCTGAACACTTTACATGCATTACTGCATTTAAACTTCCGAACAGTCCTAGTTTGTGTAGGTATTACTCCTATCTGTGTTTACATATTGGAAAACTGAGGTTCAGAAAGGGTATTTAACTTGCCCAAGTCACACAGGTAGTAAGTGCCAAAGTGAAGTTTGAGACTCAGATCTGACTTCAAAGTGGGCTCCTTGATCAGTGTGCTTCAGTTTGTAAGTCTTCACTGAGCACGTACTCAGAACGCACCCAGCACACTTGTGGGCCCTGAAGGTGATATAAGAGAAGCAGAAAGCTCGCTTTGATAAAACAGCTCGTTCTAGTAAAGGACTGCATGTGAAACAGTACAGTGGCTGGCACATAGTAAACAATGAAGAAATGGTAGCTCTTATGGAGCCAGTAAAGATTACATATTTATACCTCCCCCGTTTGGCAGACTCCTCTAGAACGTGTCATAGAACCAGGGAGAGAGCGGAAAGACCACCCAGCAGTGAATAATGATAATAACAATAGTATTGACAGCCTCAGTAACTAATGCTGGCTAGGTGCTTTTTCATTTTCAAAGTTCTTCTACATCCTTTATCCCGTAGAAACCATTGGACGAAGCTTTGCAATTTCTTTTGCTCTAATAATGGCCGGTTTTCATGATGTGTATGAAAAGGTGTACTCTCTATTTTGGTGGGGGAGTACAAGTTTTGTTACATCTACAGGAAATGTATTTTATAGATTATGTTGTTTGGATTTTCTGTATTTTTACTGATTTTTTTGACCCCGGATGAGACTTGGGCTGAAAGTGGTATGTTTTAGCCTTCTGTTAACAAGCATCTCTATTTCATCTTGCATTTCCTGTAATTTCTGCTCCGTGAAGGCGCTGGTGTGTTGTGGTGCTGCAGAGATAGCCTGACTCTTATCTTCTTCGCCCCATTCAGGGCCAGGAGTCTGAGTTCTGTCTTGTCATATATCAAGATCACAGCCCTTGCTTTCCTTTTGTTTAAGTTTGCGTGGTGTATCTTTCCCATTCCTTTCTTTTTAGCCTTTTGGAATCAGTATTTCAGGTGTACTTCTCTTGTAGAGTTGGGTTTTGTTCTATGAACCATTCTAAAACTCCTTTCTTATTTTTATCTTTATTTTTAATTGTTGTAAAATACACATCACATAAAATTTGCCAATTTTAACCGTTTTAAAGTGTACAGTTAAGTACATTCACATTGTTGTGCAACCAATTTCCAGAACTCTTTTCACCTTGTAGAACTGAAGCTCTGAACCCATTGAACAACTCGCATTCCTCCCCCAGCCCCTGGCAACCACCATTCTACCTTCTGTCTCTATGAATTTAACTGCTCTAAGTACCTCATATAAATGGAATCACACAGTATTTGTCTTGTTGTGACCGGTGTATTTCACTTAGCATAATGTTGTAGCGTGTCAGAATATCCTTCCTTTTTTTTTTTTTTTTTTTTTTACTTTTTTTTTGTGTGTGTGTGTGGTACGCGGGCCTCTCACTGTTGCGGCCTCTCCCGTTGCGGAGCACAGGCTCCGGACGCGCAGACTCAGCGGCCATGGCTCACGGGCCCAGCCGCTCCGCGGCATGTGGGATCTTCCCAGACTGGGGCACAAACCCGTGTCCCCTGCATCAACAGGCGGACTCTCAACCACTGCGCCACCAGGGAAGCCCCTATCCTTCCTTTTTAATGCTGAAAAATGTTCTATTGTCTGTATATATGAGACTCCTTTCAATAGGTGACTTCAACCCGTTTATATTTATTGATAATACTGATATGTTTAGTAGAACCCATTTACTCTTTCTTTCTGTGCAATATTAACACTAGGTGACTTGGTGGGGGTTTTTTGCTTTTTTAAAAAATTTAGTTTTTTTAATATATATACAGCAGGTTCCTATATTAGTTATCTATTTTATACATATTAGCATTAGGTTGAGAAGGGTTGCTTGTGCAGAGAGGAAGTTACTGTTTGTTGAATGAATAAATGAGTGATGATCCTTGTCTCTTATATTCCTTTCTTCTGGTCTCTGTTTTTTGGTTTTTATTTTTAATTTATTTTTGGCTGCGTTGAGTCTTTGTTTCTGCTCGCAGGCTTTCTCTAATTGTGGCGAATGGGAGCTGCTCTTCGTTGCGGTGTGCAGGCTTCTCATTGCGGTGGCCTCTCTAGTTGTGAAGCACGGGCTCTAGGTGCGTGGGCTTCAGTAGTTGTGGCACGCGGGCACAGTAGTTGGTGGCTTGCGGGCTCTAGAGTGCAGGCTCAGTAGTTGTGGCGCACGGGCTTAGTTGCTCCGCGGCATGTGGGATCTTCCCGAACAAGGGATCCAGCTGGTGTCCCCTGCATTGGCAGGCGGATTCTTTAACCACTGTGCCACCAGGGAAGTCCCTAGTCTCTGTTTTAATCCATCCTGTGCTGTTAGGTTAGATCAACCTGAAACACAGCCTTTATGATGTCACTCTTCTACCCCAGAACCTTCCATGGCTCCCCATTGCCTGCTGAATTATGTCCAAACTCTTCTCCCTGGCATTCAGTAACTTCTGCAGTCTCTCTCTTTAGCTGTGATACACCTCCCACGACTACTCTAATAATACAGCTAGTGCCTACGCTGAATGGAATTATTAGCTTTTCTAATATTTTGTGCTGCTTTTTTTCACCTCCATGTCTTTTCTTGGGCTCTTTTCTTTGCCTGGTGTGTGCTCCTTTAAATCCCTGCGCAACCCAGTAGGCAAAATTTCTATCTAACCTTTAAAGGCCTTGGTCCCGCATCCTTCCTTGCACCAACCTATCCATTTCTTTAACTATTCCTCCTCATCCTGCCACCTGCGTATGCCATCCACTTGGATGGGCCTCACGCACCCGAACTCCGCCGGCCCTGCTCGGATTGCGGGTGCCCCCCAGGCTTGCTCCCTGTCCTGCGTTTCCTCGGAATGGCATCACCTCCACCCAGGTGCCGAGCCGGGACATCAGGAGCCACCTGTGATCCCCCTCCCTCACCCCCTCATCCAGTAAGTCACCAGGTCCTGTCAGTTCTGGCTGCAAAGTGCTCTGCTTTCCTTTCTGGGTGCACCCTTGAGTGGTGTGAACCACCCTTGAGTGGTGCGACCCCGGGAACAGATGTGGCACATGTCCCAGGCAGGCCTTGCTGGCTCTCTGGCCCTGCCTCTGAGGCAGAGCACCGCTGGCACTAGGTGAGCCTTGTGTAAGTCCCCTGAAAGGAAGCCCCCTGATTTTTAACCTTCGGTCCCCTGACTGGCACAGTGCTGTGCGCAGAGCAGGTGTTAAGGAAATGTTTGTCCGATTGTAATGGGCCTGCCAGGCCTTGAATACAAATGAAGTCAGTTTGTATCAGTCACCCAAAGTTTCTCTATAATTACTCTCACCTGCTTGCTGAGACCTCCAGCCTCGCCTCGGGAGTTTCTGGGCATCTCCTAACGGCTTCCTCCCAAGCGTCCAGGATCCCCGGCACCCACCATACTCCTCTCCCACCCAGGCTACCCTTGCTGGCGCCTGTGGCCACGAATGCCACTTGAGCAGGCTCGCCTGTGCTCCTACTGGGAGTGTCAGCTTCGGTGACAAGAGTGTTGGCTCCTGGGCTTGGGATGCCTGAGCATGTTAGATGGGATCTCTGAAGAAAGGGGGAGAAGTTTCCTTCCCTAATCCCAGGCTGCCCTCCGGATCAGCTGAAATCACCCCCTCTTTGCTGTTAAGAATAACAAGTCCTGGGCTTTTGCTATGTATTAGGCAACTCTAGAGATTATTAGTTTGCTCATTTTAGAAATGAGGAAACATGAAGCACAGAGAGCTTAAGTTACTTGTTCAAAGACACACAGACCAGAGGAAGACTTAGAACACAGGGAGTCTGGTGTCTGCCCACCTCAATACATTATTTTAAGTAAGAGACCAGAGGAGCTAGAAAGGACCTTGTGAGGTGCTGAAGTGGCCAGTGAGAGCTCGTGGGCTGTCCCAGTTTTGCCCTTTCCAACATCAGCAAAGGTCCTGCCACTTCCCTATGGGTACCAAGGAAGGGCTTGGACTAGATCAGTGGTTTCCACCTCAGCCAGAGAACCGCTGCTGCTCCCTGACAACATTTACACCCATTTGAGGCAAAATAAGTAAGACAGAGGCAATGTAGCAAATGTTTCCATAAAGTTAAATTTATTTAACTTAAAGGACTATTCTGTATTCTTTATTTTATTTTTTTGTGGTACGCGGGCCTCTCACCGCTGCGGCCTCTTCCGCTGTGGAGCACAGGCCCCGGGCGCGCAGGCTCAGCGGCCGTGGCTCACGGGCCCAGCCGCTCCGCGGCATGTGGGATCCTCCCGGACCGGGGCATGAACCCGCGTCCCCCGCATCGGCAGGCGGACTCCCAGCCACTGCACCACCAGGGAAGCCCTTATTCTGTATTTTTACATCTTGCTCTTCCTACTTTTGTTTTTGGTGTTAAAATATTCTTTCTGTAATGGAATGGTAAGAAGTTGGTAATACTAAGAAAAAAAATCCTTGCTTAGAAAACTCAACAGTTGGTCACCTTCTGTTGGTCCCCTCCATTTTTTTTTTTTTAACTGTACCGATACATGAATCCCAAAATCTGGGAGCTGTGGGACCTCCCGCCTACTCCTAGAGCTGACACCCCCGAGGCTGTCATCCCAGGGAAGCCGGAGCTGTAACCTGGGAGAGAAGCGAGGGAGGGAGGCGGTTTGGCCTTTGTGGGTGTCAGGGACCCAGTGGGTAAGCAAGCAGTGGCCGTGAGGCAGGGGTTGGAACAGGACAATAGTCAATCAGCAGGGTTCAGAGACCCTCCAGGGAGGACGGATGAGCAGTGAGAGGTGAGTCAGAGAGAGGAGAGAGGGAGACAGAGACAGACAGGGAGAGACAGAGAGATGCATGCAGGGCCAGAGGGAGGGAGGGAGAGGGGCAGAATCAGAGAGAGACAAAGACACGCACGCCCGCATGCACCCCTGCACATGTACAAGCACAGGGATCAGCAGGTAGAGAATGAGACAGTCACAGAAACAGCAACAGATGGTGACAATGAGACCATTAACAAGTATTCCTAAAGAGAGACACTGGATAAGCAGAGACAGAGACACAGAGGGAGCTAGAGGAGTACACACAAAGAGAGAAGGCGACAGAAAGCCAGGGAGAGAAACACAGAGAGATGGTTTAAAAAAATAAAAAGGAAAGAAAGAAAAGAAAAATGGAAAGAGACACACACCTAGACGCGGGCTAAGCAAGGCAGGCAGAGACAGAGAGCTGGAGAGAGTGAGCCAGGCGGGCGGCTTTGCCGTGCGGGGCTCCCAGGTTTGCAGCGCAGGGTGTGGGTGGAGGAAGAGGCAGCACCAGCCCGGCCAGGGCTGCAGGGACCAGATAAGGGCGCCTGCCAAAAGAAAGCAGGGGAAGGAAAGACGTTTACGAATCCCCGGGGGGAGAAAGCCAGGGAGGCTGCCCCAGGCCCGGGAGAACAATGGGTACTTGACTTCAGTGGGTCATTAATGAGACAATTAATGGAAAGAGTAACAGAGGCCTCCCCAGGGAGGACTTGGAGAGTGGATAAGTGGAATTATTGTGAAGGCTGTGCGGGTGGTTCTAAGGGGGGCCTGTCCTCACAATCCCAGATGTCCAGCACGCTAACTGCAGATTCCTGGCCTGAGGCATGGGACCTCCCCCAGCTCCCCCCTCAAGTGCCCTGTGCTCCCCCACCCTGGACCCCTGCCAGCCCCCACATGGGCCCCAGCCTCCCTATCCCATGCTTTTGCTGCTGTTGCTCCGTCTACCTCGAGTGTTATCCCTTGATTATCTGCATCCGTGGAAACCCTACCCATTCCAGGGATAAATAAATGCGGTGCATCCATCCAATGCAATGATGAGTCAGGGCCATATGTTTCAATAAGAATAGGGCTCCCGAAACATATTCTAAGGGGCAGCGGAAAAAGCAAACGGAGTCATATAAAAAGTGTGACACCACTTATGTAAATTAGAATGGAACACAAAGCAGTTCTTTTTTAAACTATGCCTGTCTTTATTTTGCATTATAAAATTGTCTTTTTAAAGGGAGCGTTGTGAAGGGATACTTTCCAAATTCATAATGGTAGATTGCTACTGGGCGGTGGGGGGATGACTTAAAGGATACCTAATGTCATCTCACATATATAAATATAGCTGAAAACTTGACAGTGTGGTAACTTGGGGTTGTGAAAATAGAAGTGGTTGTTACCTTCTTTTCTGTCTTTTTTTTTTTTTTTTTTTTTCTATACTTAAAAATTTTTTTTTGATAGAGACAGAGACATCCTGGCCATCCTCCAGACACCTCCTACAGGAAGCCTTCCAGGAACTCACCTCCCAATCAGATGTGGTCTCCCTTTGCCCCGGTGCCAAACTCTCAAGGCTCACAGCACTTTCCCTCTTGTGTTTCCCTTTGTGACTGTGTTTCCCATGGACTGTCTTCTGCACCGGGCTCCTGTCAGCACAAGGCTGGCGCAGAAGTAGTGCCCAGGGATGCCTGTGAGACTGAACCTCACTCTCCTTCCCACCGCTATAGGAGGCAGCCCACCAAGCTCTGCTCACATCTTAGACCCAACACACAATTGGTGTTGGTGGGTGGGGGGGTCCTGAAAGTCAAAACATGGCTTCCAGAATGGAGATCTAGGGAGGAGAGCAGCTGCCATTCAAAAATGTTCATGGAGGAAGGAGAAGGTCTCGTTTACTGTGACCAGAAAATCTTCCCACCCTGGTCAGCTGACTGTGGCACCATTGCTAACAGAGCCTCAAGCTAGAGTCCCAGCAGAGTCCCCCCTGCATCCCCAGTGGGACATTTGGCTCCTTCTACCCAAATCTACCCACTAAGCCCCCGAATTCGACCCAGTGAATCCCAGTTGCTGGTAAAATGGAGCCATTGTGGAGGTGGCAGGAAGGCCCAGTCCTGGCCCACCCACCCGGGCAGACATGGGCCCATCCATCACAGCAGCGCCATTTACTGAGCGATTCCTCTATTCCGAGCTACATTATCTAATTTAATTCTCACAGTAACCCCTGTTTTACAGGAGAGACCTTAGAAAGGCTGACTTGCTCAAGGTCACAGGATGGCAGTAAGGGTTAGAGCTGAGACTCCAGTCTCGGGTCTGGGTGGCGGGGCTCCTTACTTCTAGGCAGCTCCCTCATTGTACAAAAGGGGATACTGAGGCCCAGAGAGGGAAGAACTCATGCATTAACAGCATAAGTGAGTGCCAGAGCTGGGACTTGATCCCAGATTTCCTGACCGCTTACCCACCCACCTGCCCCAGGCTGCCCAGTGGAGTCTACCATATAGCAGGATTTTTTTTTTAATTAATTTATTTATTGATTGATTTTTGGATGTGTTGGGTCTTCGTTTCTGTGCGAGGTCTTTCTCTAGTTGCAGCGAGCAGGGGCCACTCTGCATCGCGGTGTGCGGGCCTCTCACTATCGCGGCCTCTCTTGTTGGGGAGCACAGGCTCCAGATGCGCAGGCTCAGTAGTTGTGGCTCACAGGCCTAGTTGCTCCGCGGCATGTGGGATCCTCCCAGACCAGGGCTCGAACCTGTGTCCCCTGCATTGGCAGGCAGATTCTCAATCACTGCGCCACCAGGGAAGCCCTATAGCAGGATTTTTAAGCCACTGGGCTTGGCAGTGTCATTATGCCTTCATGGGACATAAAACTGTAGGGTTTGGGGAGGAGGGAGGGACCTTGGAGATCATCCTGTTTGATTCCCTCTTTGTCATGATAAGGAATTTAAGGCCGAAGGAAGGCAAGTGACTCACAGGGCCTCTTTGATGTCAGGAACTCCAGGCCAAAGAAACCAGCCTCCTGACCCACGCAGTCCCTTGGGTTCTCGAACATATTGACCCCAACTTTAAAGCCCATTTTAATAATCGGTACCTTGGTAGCCAAACCCGGAGCAGATTGGAAAGTATAAACTAGAATATGGAGGAGAGCATCGTCCACACCAAGATATCTGTTAAATGCTGAATACATGAATGAATGAATGAATGGCTGCCAGGCTGATTTCTGCCTCCCACCTGGTTTTCCTTCCTCTGTCAGATTAATCATCTTAAACCAGACTTTGCCATGACGTGGCCCTGCTCAAGAGCTGGATAGCTCCCCATCGCCTGGATAACTGAATCACCTCCTTCATTCCTTCATTACGGTGGAGGCCCCTCCGACCCGTTGTCCATATGGTGAACTGTTCAAAGTGCAAATCGTGCTGCTCCCCTTCACAGCTCCCTATACCCTCCAGACAAAAGCCCCAGATTCTCACCCCCAGGTCTTAACTGCAAGGTTTGACTTGGACCATCTTTCCAATCCCACCTCACAGCAGGCTCTCCCTTCCTCTGGCTCCAGCTGGCTCTGGCTGTGGCTTCTCTCAGGTGCCCACACGTGCCTGTCGCTTCAGGGACACGCCATTCCCCCTGCCTGGGGCACTCCAGACCCTGCCCCACCTGGGTCACTCCTATACATCCTTTAGCTCTCAACCTAATGTCACCGCTTCCAGACAGCCTTCCCTGACCTCCCCAGATGGGATTCATACCCTCCGTTGGCGGTTCCCCACAGCCAGTCGTCTGTCCCCAGCACTGCACCGTCCCATTTGATTATACCTAACATCTTCAATGCCTGTATTCTGCCCAGACTGTGAGCTCCAAGTGGGCAGGGTCTGTCTTATTCACCAGCACGGGCTTAGTGCCGGAACAAAGCCTGGCACACGCTGTGTCCTCAATAAGTATTTGATGAATGATTGAAAAAGTAGATTTGGCTCTTTGTTGAAATTGATTTATTCATTCAACAAATATTTATTGAGCATCTACTACGTGTCAAGCATGGTTCTCCACACCCCACAGTAGTGAATAAACCACCACAAAGTCCCTGTCCTCATGGAGCTTACAGTCTACTTGGAAGAGGCAGACATTAGAGAGATAAAGAAGTAACACAAGGCCAGGCATAAATGCTGTGAAGGGGAATAAAGCAGGGGTAAGGGAAAAGCACTCAGCGTGTAGGTTTGGTGGGAGGTTGCCAGTTTTGATGGGGTAGTCAGGGAATGCTGCATGGAGGAGGTGACATTTCAGTGATGAGCCAGGGCTCCTGAGAAACACAGAGCCTCTGCCTCCCTTGGGCAGGTGGGCCCTAGGTGTGTCCAGGCATGACAGTCCCAGATCCCCAAACCCTCCCTGCCTCCCAAGGGCGGAAGCAAAAGGAACCCAGAAGAGGACTTTGGCCAAGGTTTTGAGGCCGGTGTGGAAGCCCAGAGCTGCTCCTCACAACAGCCATGATTGGGCTCCTTCTGCGTGGCGAGAGGCGGCGATTGCTTTGTGCACCAAGGACTCGGCTGATTGTGGCCGGGCGATTGACACCCACAGACCGCGGCCGCCAGGGTTTACCGCGCACGCCAGCCCCGCGGCGGGCCGTGCGCAACGCGGCAGCCCAATCTCGCCTCCTATATTCAGAGTTGATTAGACGCTATTTCTGCCTGGATTTTCAGAAGGCTCAAGAGCTTTTTTAATCACTACAGTGGCTCATTACGGTTTTGCAGTGACACTCATGTCCTTCAGTTCTCTTCTCAGATTAGATTCTATAGTCAGATGAATATTGGATGATTTCATTACATACAAATGCAATCAACAGTTTTGCATAAATTTCTTCTCTTTTCTTGAGTTTCAATTGACCCCAGCACCCACGGTGGCAGGCACGATCCACATGCAAATGAGCTGGGTTTGCAGCCGTGGAGAGGGGCCTGCAGGAGGCGGGCACTCACACCAGCCCGGGAGGGAGCCGGGATGGCTCAGGTTCGGGAAAGGGGCCTGGGGGGAGGGGATGCCGCCGCGGCCAAGGCGGGGCACCCCCTTCGGATGACGTTCCTGCAGGTAAACTGAGGCACGGGGATGCTCAGAGCCGGGCAAAGAATGGAATGTGGAGTTTCAGGCCCGGCGTCTGGGCGGGGAGGCGTGCCCTCAGGATGCTCGGGGCGGTGTCTACTTGACAACTGGTGTGGACACGTTTCAATATTTTGACAACTGGCAGGACCTTAACAGTGCATTCCAGCTGAATGTTAGCTCTGACCCGACGAAGGCTGCTGCTTTTGCTGGTACTATTAGTAGTAGTCGTCGTCGTACCATCATCATCATCATCATTTCTCCCGGAGGGCTCGAGCTATTGCCCTGCGGGAGATCAGCAGAAGTCTAAAAAAGGCACACAGGAAACTTGGGAGCCTGGGGCAGCTGCCCTTGCCTCACTTCCATTTCTCTGCTTCTCCTTTGGGTGAGGGGGCAGGATAGTCTCATAATTGGGCCTGGGCAGGCTCCCAGTCTCTCCCTTATCTGGTGACGGAATCCTGTGGACGCGTCTGGCAGCCTGTGCTTGCTCTCCCCTGGGGCTGAGGAGCTCCCTGCCTGCAGCGAGCCTGGTCCGGCTTTCTCAGCTCCTTGCTGACCAGGTGAACCTGACCCCGTACCCTGGGCCCACAGCCCACCTCTGCTCCCTCCTCCCTCTGACTCGTGGCACCGCTGAGGTCTACAGTGCGGACTGTGCTCTGTCACCCGTGTCACCGAGAACGGGCTGGGCTTCTCGACTCCTGCAGTGTCTCCTCCCAGGAGGTAGCCTCCAGCCTCCTACCAGGTCTGTCCTCCAGATGCTCCTGTTGGCTGTCAGGGTTCATAGTCCAGGCCTGGACTCGACACCAGGCATGAGGCTGGAGGGTAACGTGGGGATTAAGCTCTGTGTGTGGTCAGGGGACCCAGGGCCAACAGCTGTGCACCTCTCAGGGAGCGGGCTGGGGGTAGGGGAGAACCAGGAAGGGAACAGGATGTTGGGGCCTGAGGGTTGGCCAGGACAGGGGTCTGTGCATCTCAAACCTCACTTCCTTCAGGTAGGTTCTTTTTTCAAAGCTCCCATGTACACAGACATGTCACAGTCAGTGTAGGATCAGGGACCCAGAGAGAGGCATGTGGACGCACAAGTGGTCGGGTTCCCATCCCATCAGGGATGTGACCCAAGTTTCAGTCTTCATCATGGACACAATGGAACCTTGAAGTGGCTAGAGCCAGAGCCTCACCCGTGGGCATGGATGGGACACATCTGTGCTACCACAGCCCCAGGCTCAGGCCCTTGCCTATCACTGCCCTCCGCTCCCCAGAGTGGGGTTAGAGAGATCCAGGAGTCTGTACTGCTCCCATGTTGCTGATGGGTCCACTGAGGTCCAGAGAGGGGAAGGTCAGGCAAAGAGCCACACAGCATGAAGCCAGGGCCTCCTGACACGGTCTGAGGCTGCTCCCCGGCTCCCTCTGGCTGCTCCTGAGGACGGTCCCCTTGCCATGCTGTCCTTCTGTGCACAGTCACGAAGGGCCCTTCTTCCCCAGCTGGATGGATCCACCCCTCACCGCCTGTGTGTCCTCCGTCTGCTGCTTTTCAGTCTCCCCAGGCTCTTCTTTCTGTCTGCATCTCTGTGTGCAGTTTTTTTCCCTGTCTCTCTCTGTCTTCATCCTTGAGTCTGTCTCTATGTCCCTTCCTCCCCTTTCTCTCTCTGCCCCCATCCCTCTTCCCATCTCTCTACATCTGACTGCCGGGTCCCTTCGCCAGGCCACATCCGCTCCTTGCTCTCAGCTGCTGTGTGACCAGAGCTGGCCTCTGTCTGGGGTTGGAAGATCTGAGACCCCCTGGGCTGTCCCCCTTAGATCTGTGGTCCCTGGAAGGAGGAGCCTGTGGGAGGGGGTTGGTTTCTGAACTCTTTGGGGCCTTCCTGCAGTGGTCAGCACTGGGCCATTCATTTTCTCTCCCAGGCAAGGACAGCAGGAAAGCAGCCATCTCTCTTTCATCACAGAGCTATTCTCACGCCAGCCTGGGAGAGGGGGCTGGGAGGTGGGCGTGGCAGTGTTGAAGAGGGCTCCCATTGATTCCGCAGTCAGGTGGGGGTCATCCTATCCAGGCCCCCAACTTTCAGCTGCCGTCTCTGGTGGAAGCTCCATGACTACCCATCTTCCCTCCAGGTCCTCCTGGCAGAGTGTACGTGGTCCACCAACCCAGTGGAAATCTGGTTTGCAGCCACCTCGCTACCTTTTCCTGCTCACCTCTGTCTCACCCAGGCACAGAGGAGTGCTTTCCTCTGATGGACCTGCTTTCTGACTCTGTGCCTCGGTACATGCAGGGCAGAGAGTAAAAGGCTGGGCTCCAGAGGCTGGCAGGTCGGTGCCGAATCCCAGCTCTGCCGCTTGCCAGATGGGTTGTCTCAGGCAAGCGACTTAACCTCTCTGAGTCCAGTGTCTTCCTCCGTAAAATGCAGATAACACTCCTTCCCTTGCAAGGCTGGCACGAGGACTGATAATTTATGTGAAAGTACCTGGTCCAGAGCTGGGCACAAAGTTGACAAGTGTTAAGCATTTGTTGTGGAAAAACAAATGTGTCAATAACAAATGAATAGTAGAATTGAGACCTGTATAAGTGGGGGGGTGTGCGGAGGGAATGCCAGGTGTCTGGAATGGCACAGGCAAGGGCATGGAGGTAAGAGGTCTTGGAGAGGGACCAGGGAGCCATGAGTGCTCAGTACGGATGCAAAGTCCAAAATCCCAAAGGGAAGTGTCAGGTAGCAGGGATGGGAATGGCCAGAGGATAAGGAACTTGCTGAGAGTCAGTGATGCACCAGGCAGCTAAGAGTAACTGTAGCAGCAGCCGTCAGGAGTAGAGGCCCTGCGCTGAAGCACTTACAAACATTAGCTCATTTAATCTTCACAACACCCCTGTGAAGGAGATGCCATTATTATTCCCACTTTACAGATGAGGAAATTGAGACCTGGAGAAGTGACTTTCCTGGGTCACACAGCTACTAATCGTCCCTGCCAGGATTTTTTTTTTCAATACTCCTTGCTATGAACTGAACTGGGTACCCTGAAAATTCATATGTTGAAGCCCTAACTTTCTTTTTTTTTTATGTTTATTTATTTTCTTATTAGTCATCCATTTTATACACATCAGTATATACATGTCAATCCCAATCTCCCAATTCATCACCCCCGCCCCCGCCGCCGCTTTTCCCCCTTGGTGTCCATACGTTTTTTCTCTACTTCTGTGTCCCAATTTCTGCCCTGCAAACCGGTTCATCTGTACCATTTTAAGTTTCCACATATATGCGTTAATATACGATATTTGTTTTTCTCTTTCTGACTTACTTCACTCTGTATGACAGTCTCTAGGTCCATCCACCTCACTACAAATAACTCAATTTTGTTTCTTTTTATGGCTGAGTAATATTCCATTGTATATATATGCCACATCTTCTTTACCCATTCATCTGTTGATGGACAGTTAGGTTGCTTCCATGTCCTGGCTATTGTAAACAGAGCTGCAGTGAACATTGTGGTACATGACTCTTTTTGAATTATGGTTTTCTCAGGGTATATGCCCCGTAGTGGGATTGCTGGGTCGTATGGTAGTTCTATTTTTAGTTTTTTAAGGAACCTCCATACTGTTCTCCATAGTGGCTGTATCAAGTCCCCGCCAGGATTTGAAATGTGGCTTAGTCTGCCTCCGAAGCTGGTCCCTAGGCCCCTTCCAAAGGAAGGACTGCCCCCCACAATCTCTCGCCTGGTGAGGCCAGGTGAATAAAAAGGCTTAAAAACACGTTTGGTTAGTGAAGGAGAGTAAAGAAGGCATAATCGGAGGGCCCAGATATCCAGAAAATAGATGCTTGGTGCCGTTGAATCAGGGAAGACTTCCTGGAGGGAGCTGAGCATGGAGGCAAGAGTCATGGGCCAGAAGTGAGGCTGAGGCGGCCTTGCTGGGGGTGTGGGCGTGCTGACACAGGGGTGACACTAGAGCACAGGGCCTCTGCTACCGGACAGCGTGGGGCTCTTGACCCGGATCTGCTTTCTACTGGAGTCCATGTCCTTGGTCCCACCTGGCCCGGCTGGGGCCTCCTCTTGCTAGCCCCAAGAGAGTGGGAAGGGCAGGTTTCTGACTACTCCAGACCCGAGCCCCATTCCCAGCTCTGCTACCCTCTTGTTGCAGGGCCTTGGCCGAGCTGCCTCCCGTTTCTGATCCTTACTTTCTCCACCTGTGAAATGGGACTAACTGTGCCCACAAGCTGGGTGCAGCTGCAGGTCATAGACACGGGCATAGCTAGCACAGGGCCAGGTTTAGAGGAAGTGCTGAGCCATGTCAGCTCCTGACCCCCTCCCCAGGGCCCCCAACCCCTAGAGCAGCCCCAGACCCCCAATTCAGAGCATCAAAAGCCAAAAGACAGGGTGTGTGCTGCTGTGGTCAGACTCTGAAGCCAGACTGCCTGCCTCTTTCTTGCTAGGTGCTCTAACCTAGTTCTGTAGTTTCCTCATCTGTAAAATAAAGATTATACCAGAAGCCCAGAAGCCCTTATCTAAAACCTGTGAAGTTGGAGGGTTTCAAAGCTTTTCTGATTGTAAAGTCTATTACAGAACACACCCCATATACTGTACAACCTCCCCATGGGGTCTGGGGCATTTCTTATAATGAAATTTATTCACATTTTTTTTTCAACAAAATGTGTGAATATTCATACCAGGTAGTGAAATGAAGACCAAAATAGTTTCTCCTTAGTTCAGGTCACCAAACCTATGTAAAATCTTTTGATCACTGAAGGTTGTAGGATGTCAACCTTGTGGAGAAGGGATTGTGGGCCTGGAGTATTTGCGTCACGGGGCTGACGTGTGGATAAGATCAGTTACTACACACAAGGTGTTCAGAACCACGCCTGGCACACATGAGCGCTCACACATGCTATACAGTGGGTCCCTCCCGTGCTCCAAACCCTCCCATGGCTCCCATGTCCTCAGGGTAAAGGGCAAGCAATTTCGAGGGAGGCCCTCTGTGACTGGAGCCCTAACTCCAGCCTCAGGGCAGACCCCGCATACCCTAAACTTTAGCTTCATCAGCTTTTTTCCCTTCCTCGTACACACCGGGCTCTCTCTCTCTGCAGGCTGTTGCACTTGCTGTATCTTCTGCCTGAAATGCCCCCCTTCCGAACACCCTTTCTTAATTGTTTCATCCTATAAGTCTTGCAGCCTCACCTAAGCAGAAGTCACGTGACAGGAGAACCGCCGGTCTCCTCCGCTGGCTGCGATCTCTGGGAAAGCAGTGGCCCTGTGCACATTCTTCTCTGGCATCCAGTTTGTGTGAATGAATGAACCTCCTCACCCGTCAATGGCGTTGCCACTAACTCGGGGACTGAATACGTGCTTGCTGAGTGAATGGATGAAACACAGCTCTGGAGGGAGGATCCCACCCCCATACGTACCCCAGGAGAAGATTCTTGGAATGTTCTTCCCTCCCCCCACCCATCCAGGTTTCTTAAATGATTTTTTTAAAAGGGACGCAATCCATGCTGGGGGCCAGCAGGGCCCCCAGGATCGAAGGGCTGGCGGGGAGGCGGCTTCAGTACATTAGGCAGAAACCACTTGTCCGGGGTTGGTAGAGGCCTCTGGAGCCCAGGGAGCAGGGGGCGGGGGGGAAGGGGCCTCCAGCACTCTGGACAATTGCTGTAAAATAAACTCCATCATCAGGTAAATGCGTTCGTGCAGGGGATGGTTCCCGTGCAGCTGCAGGCGTCCCCCCAGGCCCCGGAGGGGACCTGTCTAATCTCAGGGTAATGAAAACATGGGTCCAATTATGGTGGAGGGCCGAGGCCCGAGCCGTGGACGGAGTGGGGAGCTGGGCCCCTGGCAGCGGAATTAGAACATTTAAGCTGTCAGGCCGAATCCGGGAAAGGCCTGATTACCTGGCCCGAGAAGGGGCCGCTTTGGTTTGGTGTCGACTATAATTTCCTGGCCACCAGCCGTGAAGCCAGGGGCCACCTTTTCTCCTCTGCGATGGGGGTCCAGGCCCTGCATCTCTGGCCTCCACCCCTCCAGACCCACTTAGAGACCTTAGGCTGGCCTGGGTCTCCCAAGTTGCCTGTGCGGGGCAGAAAGAGGAACAGGTACACGAGTGACACGTGCTGGGTGTGTATAATACCTGCACACAGGTTAAGGAGGGTGTGTACACTGGCCATGTGTGAATGGCACATGCGCAGGAAGTGGATAGGGAACAGGTAGTGTGGATATCCTGGTTCTGTGTAAATGATGCATGTGTCTGTGTGGATTACGTGCAGCTGATCCAGCACCGAGGTGTGTGGGTGACTCATGAACGTGGGCTGTATGTACAGGGTACCCATGTGGACATGTGCACATAGCAGGGCCGTGGCTACACAGGTTATATGTGGTGTGTGTTCACAGTTGTATGTGCTGGTCTATAAGTGCCACAAGAGCAGGGATCAAATTTGCCTTGCTGATTGCTGGAGGCTTAGCACCTAGCTGGGTGCCTGGCTGGGTGGATAGGTGTTGATTATATAAATGCTGAGTGAATTCACATCTGTGTGATAGGTACATGGGAGATGTGTGATGCATGTGTTAAAAGTAGGAGCAGATGGAGTCTGCATGGTGTGTGTGCCTGCTGTGTGCGTTACTTGTCCCCATTGTGTGATATGGGGGCAGGAGTGGTGGAATGCTTCGAGGGCCCGAACTTGAACTGTGTGGCCACACAGACCTGTGCTCCAGGCCTGCCTCCTCCACTTACAGGTTGTGTGATCTCAGTCAATTCGCTGAACCTCTCTGAGCCTGACTTTTCTCATCTGTAAAATGGATAATAATAAACACAGCAAACTTTCACTGAGCACTTACTATGTGCCTGGTACGGTACTATTATTTTCATGCATTATTATCTTACTGACGTTTCACAATAACCCTAAAAGTAAGTACTACTAGTGCCCCCACTTTACAGATGGGGAAACTGAAGCTCTCAGAGGTTAAATAATGGTGAAGCCAGGATTCCAACCCAGGCAATCTGACTGCAGTGTGAGCTTTTAACTGCTGGGTCAAACAGAGAGTACCTATTTCGTACGGTTGTCCTAAGATAATCCAAGGAAAGCACCTAGCACTGTATCTGGCACATAGTAAGTATCCTGTAAATATTATTACTATTATTTGCACATGGTACATGTGTATTGGATGTATAAACAGGTACAAGGCAATATATGGGAAATGTGCATACAGTATATTTGTGTGGGAGAGACTTGTGTAGGTGTGTTTGTGACAAGGGATAGTATAGGCATCCATTTACGCAAGGTTTATGATACATGTACTCGGGTATATGCTTATGTGATATATTTTACATAATGAACACGACATAAATAAATGTGTTATGACTTATGATATTGACAAGTGGCTTATGAAATTAGAAAAATTACATACTTGAGGTGTGTGACATATATGAGCCTGTACATGAACACCAGACCCTCTATGTGGGGGTTGAAGAGTATATGTAGAATGGTGTAATGATGGCTGTTTGGGTCCAGGCATGGTGGTAGGTGTGTACATGTGCACACAGCACATTTGTGTGTGCAGGGAGGTGATACAGATACAGATACACATGTAGTAGACATACATACTGTAGAGATACAATGTGATCTTGTACGTGCACATGGGGTACATATAGGCTCATCGATGTAAACAGTGTGTGTGTGTGTGTGTAATGCGCAGACTTGGGGGTATACTGCATATCCTTCTGAGAGGTATACATTTGTTTGTGATTCATGTTCTGTGCATCTTTGCTCAAATGTCGTCTCCTTGGTGAAATATCTATAACCATCCTATTTAAAACAGACCCTATTTCCCATGCCAGTCCCTTCTTTATTTTCTCCAAAAAAGTCTCACTTTTAAATACACAATATGATTCAGTGATGTGTGATGTTCACTGCTTTTTCCCTCGCTGAAGCCTTAGCTGCAGGAGGCCGAGGGCTTCTCTGGGTTTTGCTCACTGCTGAATCCCGGCGCCTAGCACAGGGCCAGGTGGGCTGGAGACCCGCGGGCGTTGGAGACCCGCGGCGCAGCTCCGCGGGGGCCTGTGCAGGATGGAGTGCACAGCACGGCCGGGTACCTTTGCGGACCCACGGGAGCCTCGTGCTCTGCGCGCTTGGAAGGGGCAGACGCCCACCAGCTGCCGCTGGGCCAGCGCCGGGCCGCCTCCGCCCCTGCCCACGGCCCCTCCCCGGCCCCCGCCGTATCCCGGGGCGCGACCCGCCGTACCGGCGCGGCCGGCGGGGCTCCGGCCCACTTCCCGGCGGTCGCGGGGCGGGGAGCGGGCGCGGGGCCGCGGCGGGCCGGGCGGCAGGAAGAGGCGCATTGTTCGCGGGCCGCGGCCCTGGGCAGGGAGTTCCCGGCCCCGCGCGGACATAAAAGGAGAAAGCAGCGCCCGCCGAGCAGCCGGCCGGCCAGCGGTCCGGGCGGCCGGAGGAAGCGCGGCCCCGAGCTCCGCTGACCCCGGCATCCGCTCCGGGGAACGCGCCCCACCCCTGCGGCCCGCCAACCCCGGGTTCGAATCCCGGCTCGCCGCCGCCTCCCGAGCCTGCGTTTCCTCCCGTGTGAATGAAAACAAGCCCCTGGAAGCCCACTTCCGTGAACACCCCAGGCGCTCCCTGCATCCCGCCCGCTACCCCTCCAGTTTGCTTGTCCCACTAGAAACCTAGCCCTGTGCCGCAGTCCCTCGAGAAGAAAAGGTACGCGGTGAAATCCGGGCTGCACGGGGAATGTTTTACCTGCTAAAGAACACCCACCAGTGTAGCTTGAGCAACACCCATTTGTGCAAAAGGCGCTGCCCATGACAAAGGCCCGAAAAGACCCTCTTCAGGATGGAACTTGGGTTGCAGGCTCTGTTACTGATGGGGAAACTGAGGCCTGGAGGGGAAAGACTCGCTCAGGATCATTACAGAGACAGTATCCAGCAGCCTTTTTACAAATAAAGGGTCTTTCTCCTAGTGCTTACCGGTACAGCCGTTTTTGTGATTGTCGTTGATTGTAAGATTGATGAAATGAACAGTTACTGGTGTGTATCTTTTCAAAGCGGCTTTCCACTTGCTACTCATTTGATCCTCCCATCCCCTCTAGAGGTGGGCAGAAGTAAACCGCAGTGCAGAGAGGTGAAGTGTCTTGCACAAGCAGGTTGGGGGAGGGGGAGAGGGGCTTGTCCCTGGTCTGTTTTAGGAGATGTTTATCCCTACGGCTCTGGCACCATACTCTTGGGTGGGGATGTATTTGCGGAGGGGCTAAGATCTAATCAGGACAGAAAAAGTAAGGGATTAGCAACCCCACCCCGTTCCAGCCCAGCCCACCGCAGCCCACAGCACCGAGTTTTACCCTCCAGGCCTGGATAGTCCTCTTGCCTCTTTGAAGGAAAAGGTGAAATCTTCATTTCAACAAGGACCCAGAGAGGTTAAGTGACTTGCACCAGGTCACACAGCAAAATGGCTATGATGCAGAGGCCTTTCACTCACAGCCAGACCTCTCTTTCTGGGGAGAACCCTCTCCCTGAGTCCTGAAATTTTGGAAACCTGTCCTGGGGTGCCTTCACCCTCTGGGCCAGGAGATTCTGATTATGAAGAAACAGCCTTCCCTCCAGCCCTGCCCCCGCCCAGCCCGGGAATCCTACACCGGGGGTAATTGAGATCAGATGCGGCTGTGACCCACGGAATGCTCCCCAGGAACCTGGAAGCATTTATTGTCTGGAAGAGAGTCCAGGACCCACTCTAGGCCACCCTCCCTCCCTCACTGCCTCCTCCCCAGGCGGCTGAAGGTGGATAGAGGCCCCGAGGAACCTCTGGTGCTGCCTGGGGGTTAGTGCAGCCGGCCTTGATGAATACGACTGCTGAAAGCGCCTTCCTGGCTTCCTCCTTCCTGGGGATACGGTTACAGGGGGCCAGACTTCCTGCCCAGCCGGCCCAACTTGCAAGTGTGGATCTGCAGGCTCTCCAGGCCAGCAACTCCACAACTCCACCCCCTCACCCCAAGCAGGGGCACCGACAGGCCCCATCTCATTCAGAGCTCAGCTCAAATGTCACCTCCTCAAGGACGCCCTCCCTGACCACCCTATATGAGCTAGCTCACTTACTGGAAGTCTACCCCTGTCACTCCGTTGAATTTTCTTCATATCACTTATCTCTAGCTGGTGGGGTCATATGTTTTCTTATAATAATGTTTATTTCCTCCCCCCCCCCCCCACCAGAATGTGAGCCCTGTGAAGGCAGGGACTTTCTCTGGTTCACTGTGGCATCCTGGGGCCGAGAACTCTGCCTGGGACATAGCAGGCGCTCAGTAAATAAAAGCAATGATTGAACCCCTGCCGTTGGCCTCTGAGCTTGGAACTTGACCTTGAATCTCTGCTCTGAGCTGGTTTGTCTGTGTCTTAATCTCACTTCTCCTGCCTGCATTGACTGCCTCTACCTCCCATCTGGGAGCTCCCAGCTGACCTCTGACCTCACATCTCTGATCCCTCTTCTTTGCTCTCCCCTCCCCAGCCTCTGCTGTGTGACATGGGGCAAGTCTCTTGCCTTTCCTGAGCCAGCAGGATTCTTCTTCAAACAAAAGCTTACATAGGAGCCCAGAATGTGAGACATAAAAGGGTGAAAGGCAGGAAGGGCACCTGATCCCTGTGTTCCTGGCTTTTGTCATGTGCCCTCCTGTTGTCCCCAACACAACTTTGCAGTTCCCTACAGCCTTGAAGAACCCTGTAGTTTGGAAACCCCAGATTCAATGATTTCTCAGTCTCTTTTAGCTTCATAATTCCACAATGCTGTTACTTAGATGTCTGTCCGGTCTTCAGCATTCACTTATTTATTTACCCGTTCATCAAACATGAATGGGCCACAGTTGGTGCCGGGATTTGTACTCATCTCTGCTCTCCAGTGTCTTGTGTCCAACTTCTGGTCCCCTTCCCTCATTCAACAAGCAGTCTGGGAGCCCATTTCACGTGCCAGGGCTGTGACACCTTAGAGGATTTGGGCAGGGTGTCTGCTGACCAATACGATACCTTCATGTGACCTTGGAAAAGACACTCCCTTCTGGGCACATGCAGCCTTGCTGGACCCCAGCCTGAAAACAGAAAGTGCCCTTGAGTGGAGAAAAAGGTGCCCATCTTCTTGGCAGACAAAGCCCCGCACTTGGGCACAGGCTGGCTGGATTTCAGACACCTTGCATCATGCACAAACTTCACGAGTGGCTCCGTGGATGTGTGCCCTGTGCTTGGTCTAATGCTCTACTGTAAGTGCTGTGAAATTTTAGAAAATTTTTGAACAAAGGGCCCACTATTTCATTTTGCACTGGGCCCTGCAAATTACATAGCCAACCTTGATCCTCCACACAGTAGGATCACACAGAATGGGGGAGGGGAGGGGAGTGAAAGAAGGCACTGGAGAGAGTGGGAGTGAAGGGCCTCGAATGCAAGGTTGGGGGGCCTGGACTATCCTCTGTGTGGCTTGGGAGGGTCCCCAACCTCTACTCCCACTAGAGTAGATCTGTATAAATCTGTTCTCTGTTTTGTACATGGGGTGGATGAGGAACGCTTAGGATTTTGTTTGTAAAAAGAAGATGTTGCCTCTACAGATATGTTTGGAAGCCATAGCTATTAGGGCTAGAAGCCAGAGGAGGAGTTAGAAGTCCCTCTGCCAGCTTCTGGATCCCTTGAAGGGCTTGCACTCTTTACAGGCAAGAAACCTGAGCCTTAGAGAGGGGCAGGTGTGGGTCACAGGCAGTATTAGAACCCAGGATTCCTGCCTCCTAGATCAGGGCTCTATTGATGCTGTACCTGCAGGAACTCGGGTTCAGAACCCCCTGGATGAGGCCCCTGGCCCATTTTGCCAGGTCTTGCCAGTGAGTCTGCATCCCCAGCAGAGAAGTTCCCTTTTTCCTCCACTACACAGCCTTCCCGGAAAAAGGCGGCCTCTGCTACCACCTGGTGGCAACTCTGGGGTAGGGGCGGGTGTCACTTTGGCTCTGGAGCTAGCTGCAGTCCTGGTCCAGACAAGGGACCCTGTGTTATGGGGAAGGGACGGCCCTGTTCTGGGTCATTAACCCCTTCAGGACTCTAGGACCATTAGTGGTGGTATGGCCCACCCCAGAGCTGTTCTTCCTCTGTTCTCCCCTGTCTCGGGGACTTAGCACACTAATTGTCTAATCCAGAAGCCTGGGAGTTACCCTCGGCTCTCCCTGCTCTATTACGCCCTAAATTCAGTCTGTCCCCAAATCCTGTCAAGTCTACCTTCTAGGTAGACCTGGAACATGTCCATTGCTCTCCATTCCCAGGCCCACGGCTCAGCTCCAGCCACCATCTTCCTCACCTGGTCTGTTGCAGTGGCCTCACGTATGTTTTCTTCTCTCACTCGGACCTGTCTGCATCCACTCTCCACGCTGCGTCCAGAGGGACCCTGCTAAAACCCACAGCTACACACGTCGCTCCCTGCTTAAAGCCGGCAATGGTTCCCCGTTGACCCCAGGACAAAGTTCAGCCTCTTTACTGGGGAACCCTCTTAAGGAACTGTCTCCTGTCAGCCCCGCTCTGATGCCCCTCTGGCTCTCCCAGTTGGGCCTGGCTGCCTGCTCTCAAATCTCACCTGCCTCTCATTTTCCAATTGTGCAACCTTTGTCAGGTGACTTAACTCAGTTTCCCAATCTGTAAAACAGCCTTGATGGTGACGGTCCCTACCTCAGAGGGTTATTGTGAGGAGTCAGTGAATGAGGCTGCAGTAAGTTGGGGCCAACTACAAGGTCAGAGGCCACAGTCTGCCCACAAACTGCCTCACTTCTGACACCAACGGCAAGTTCAGGAGGTGCCCGAGCTTGGGGTTCTGAGCACCAGGGCACTCCTGGGGTTGGGGCAACTCACGTGGGGAGTGACCTGCCTGAATTTGGCCTCTTGTGCGGATGGGGTGAGCTAGGAGCCCATAACAAACTCCACCCTGAGAGTCTGCTGGGGAAGGAGCTGGGTCTAAGGACCAGGAAACCCCGGGTTCTGGCTGCTTCTCTGCTATGTGTCTTCGGGCAAACTGCTTCCCCGTCTGGGCCGCAGTCCCCTGATCTGTTCAATGGAGGGTTGGGCCCTTTCTACAGAGAGGCAGGAAGTGGAGGCTTCGAAGAGGAGGGTGGAAGTCAGGTCAGAGCCAGTCCTGGTGGCGTCTGTCCATGTGCCTAGAAACTCATTCCTCCCCCACGCCTCCCCTTCTCAGCTTCTCTCTGCCCACCACACAGACCACAGACTTCTCTTCTCCTTTCTATTTTCAGACAACCTAGAATTCTGAGGAAGACTGGCCAGTGCCTGCCCAGGAGCTCTGAGCTGCTAAGGGAGCATCTCAGAGCAGTTAGAGGTACAGCCAGTCATGGCCGAGGAGGAGAGAGCTGAGGCCTCACTTCTGGGCTGGAGCAGGGCCGTCTCCCTGGCTGGGCCTCGCTTGCTTCCTGCTGGAGCCTGGACTGACCAGGAGGCTGATGGGGGGTGCGGCCAGAGAGGAATGCAGTCCTGGCGCTGGGCCTGTAGGCTCACCCTGACGGAGACCAGGACGGTCTTGGGGGGCTGTGCCTGGCTGGGCGGGGAGCCTGTGGCCGAGGGCCCAATGGCTGGATTCTGGATTCAGTCTGGCTAAAACCCCAGTCCTGACCCTCACAGGCTGTGGCTCTCTTGCAGGAGGCCAAAGCCTGGCTTCCTCCTCTCCCCTGGGCCCATGAAGCCTTCCCCGTTGTGCTCTCAGAATTGTGCTTTTGTGCCATGTTGGGTCCCGACCTCAAGAGGTGGCAAAGGTCGGGACCAGTGGTGAATGACCCTCACTAGAGGGGCAACCCGGTTGCCTCTTTTATCATTTCTACCCCCCCCCCCCCCCCCAGGGAATACACTTTACTAAGAGTGAGACAGACAGACTGACAGACAGGGAGACACTGCTCTGAGATGCTGTGGGAAGGCACATAATTCTCTCGGTCTTGAAGATGGCTTCTGGGGTAGGTGCTACTGTCCTCCCACCCACCTCCCAGCCAGCCTGGTCCCCCACCTTTCTCCTCTAGGTTCAGAGTCTGGGGTCTCCAGCTCAGGAGGGCCTCACTCTCACTCCACTAACTCTGAATGATCTTGAGCAAGCCCCCTGCAGCCTCCGGGGCTCAGTTTCCCCATCCATAAAACGGGAAGATTGGCCTAAATTCCCTTCCAACTCTAGGGTGTGTGGTTCTTGATTTCTTTCCTTCTGAGGGAAGAAGTTTTGGCTCATGCGTGGGAAGCTTCAGGCCTGACTCAGCAGCCTGAGTGGTTCCCAGGCAGCCTGGGGTGACTATGGTTCAGGAAGAGGCAGAGGGGATGGAGGGAGAAACAACTCCCCAGCTACAGCTTAGTACATGAAGCCGATTGTACCAGAAATACAAACAGAGACAGGAGAGTCAGCAAGAGGAAGGCTAGCAACACAAGATGGTAAAAGAGGAAGAGAGCGTCCAAGATAGAGATGATGAGACAGGGCCACCCACACAGAGAGATAATGACAGAGAGAGACAGAGATACAGAGATGAAGACTGAGCGATAAGGCAGGAAAAGGAAGGCAGGGCCATAAAGGAGTGGAAAGAGAGCTCGGTGGATGGGGCAGAAAGCCAGTGACAGAGCCTCTGCTCCCTGGGGGTCAAGCCAGATCCTACTTTTGCCTGCAAGGTGCCCAGGTCTGGTGGTCCCTCTTCTGCCCATCAAATTTCTTCTGGGGCCGGGACCCTCCCTGCTGCCCAATCTAAATGTCCTCACCTCCCTGGGGGCAGGGTGTGCAGGGCTGAGAGCCCACACAGGCTTGAGGTCTCTGAGGCTTCATGGCCTCGGGGTTTCATGAAAGGGGAGGGGTAAGTGGTGGGGAGTCAGAAATGAAGGTTATTATCTGTAGGGGGATGTGGTTAGCACAGGGAGAAAAGCAAGGAGGTAGATAGTCCAAAGGAAACTTTTCCCATCTTCTTTTAGATCAGGTATTAATTCAGTGTCTCACTATTTAGGGAAGGATAGGGAATCTGCCAATGGGGGAGGATTGGGAAGCAAGTATTTAGTGTCAGACAGAAAGAGGAGATGCAAAAGGAGAAGAATCGAGCTGGGTAGGGAAGGGTTTAGTTGAGTTGTTGAGTTGGGTTGAGTGTGTTGTTTGGTTTGGGTGGAGTAGAGTTGTGTTATGTCACGCTGGGGTGGGCTGGGTTGAATAAAATTTAGTTTGGTTGGATTGAATAGAGCTGGATTTGGGTTTGGCTGAGTGGACCTGAGCCGAGCTGATGTTCCTTGAATTGAATTTAGTAGAGTTAAACTGAGTTGGGTTGTGTTGAGATGGGTTGGTTTGGGCTGCGTGGAGTGGAGCGGAGTTTGGTTGAATTGGGTTGGGTTGGATTTGGGTGGATTGGGTGGAATAAGTTGAGCTGTGTTGAGTTGCATTTAGGAGAATTGAGGTGGGTCGCGCCGAATTAGGTTGGGTTGGTCCGGATAAGAAAGTTAAAGGTTCCAAGTGGACAGGAGTAAGGAGGATTCCAGATCCAGCATAATGTAAGTTTTGCTGCCAGGGAAGAAAGGTGAAGTGAGATACCAACAAGGAGAGGCCTGGTGAAGGGAAGTAGCTGAGATGTGGTCCATCCCAGTGTTTCTCCAGCTTTCTACCGCTCTACACTTCCACTGCTGTGGAGGCTTCTAAAGTTGTGACTTGAATCTTGGCATGGAAAGAATGGAATCTCATTGCATGTATGTATGTGCCCAAGTGTGTGTGTATATCCCCAGCAGTACCCCATTCTCTGTCTTCTGTTCCTCTGAAGCTCATCCCATTATCTGAGACCTCCTTGAGAGCAGAAGTCTCCAGCAGCCCATCTGGAGGTTGGCCGAGATGCCATTTCATGAGTGTCTGTAGGATGGATGGAGTGAATTTGAAAGGAATCACAGGGCAGTGAGGTCACTCCTGTGTGCTGGGTGCTAGATACCCTGGGAGACACCCAGTTCCTGTCCTGAGGGTTTAGATTTGGGGCTTCTGGGGGTGTCCTCAGAGCCAGTGTTCCTCTCCTCAGAGAATAGGCGGCGGTGGGCAGGCAGTTGGCCAGTCCTCACTCACCACCCAGTTCTTTCTTGTGGTCCTGCAGTCCTGGCCGCATGGCTGGGCCTCCTCGCTCCCCAACCCCTTGGTGAGTCACACACACACACACACACACACACACACACACACACACACACACAGCATGGGCAGCCCCATGAGAGAGCCCCAGGTTGGATAGACGAGAAAGTGGTTCTTCACAGCTTTGGGGGCAGGTCGGCCCCTGCCTGTCCAGGCCCTCCGAGAGCCTTCACGTGTTCATTCATGGCTTAAAAGTGTGTATTTGCAGGGGGTGGAAAATACAGAGAAGCCAGAGTTTGAAATTCTGGAGCCACAGCTGAACAACTGGAAGACCCTAGCCAAGTTGCCTCACCTCTTAAGTGAGTTTCCTCATCTGTAAAATGTGCATACCCTTCCTTTATAGAGTAAGGGAGACAGTCAAATGAGATAACGAATATGAAAGTATTTATAGACTGTATACTCCTGATTGGGTCTGTGTGTGTGTATAAGAGATAGTCTTCATTCATTCATTAGCTCATTTATTTAAGAAACAGTGATACAGAGCTCATTAAGCCTCAGGCAATGTCCTAAGCATTTTATAAGAATTAACTTGTTGGGCTCCCCTGGTGGCGCAGTGGTTGAGAGTCTGCCTGCCGATGCAGGGGACGCGGGTTCGTGCCCCGGTCTGGGAGGATCCCACATGCCGTGGAGCGGCTGGACCCATGGGCCATGGCCGCTGAGCTTATGTGTCCGGAGCCTGTGCTCCGCAGCGGGAGAGGCCACAACAGTGAGAGGCCCGCGTACCGCAAAAAAAAAAAAAAAAAAAAAAAAAGAATTAACTTGTTGAATCCTTATAACAACCCTATGAAGATGGTGCTGGTGTTCTCCCCATCTTACAGATGTGGAAACTGAGGCACAGAAGGGTTAAGTGACTCGCTTGACACCATACAGCTAGTAAGTGGTAGAGCTGGGATTCGCACCTAGTCCTCTTTGACTCCAGAATGTTTCATTTGTTCATTCATCAAACACTTATTAAGTGCTTTCTCTGTGTCAGGCCCTGAGTCCACAGAAGAGCACCAGGCTCGGTCAGCGTGGTGCTCTGGTTCTCATCCAGAGGCAGATGTAGCCTCCTAGAGGGAGCGCAGGAGGTTAGAAATGCATGGAGTAATTTTTGGTTGATGCCGTGACTGAGCTTACCATTAGCCGGCTAAACTTCCTGCCCTGTGTGGGGAAATCTTACACAAAATGTCAATAGTGCCCTGTTGAGAAACACTCAAGAAAACAGTACTGGCTTTGGAGTCATTCCAGACCTGGACTGAGTCCCAGCCCTGACATTCCAAGACTTTGTGACTTGGACAAGTCACTTCAACTCTGAAAAACGTGGTCTGCGAAGTGCCCAGAGGTATCTGGCAAGCCTTGGTTGTTCAACAAACATGAACATCCTTTCCTGCTCAAGCAAACACCAGGAAGTAGGGGGAGAAGCAGCTTTGGATTCCAGCATCCCTCCAAACCCTTCTCCCTCCCTCTCCGGGCAGCTCTGAAGCCTGCCAGGCTCCAGAAAGGCAGGGGACCTCTCACCCCCATAGCCCTTCCCTCTTCTCTCCATCCAGGCTCACGGCCAAAGGCAAGAGAGCCTCCCTTCCTACCAGCCCTGAGGTTTCAGGCAAAAGTCATTTACCTCTCTGAGCCTTGGCTTCCTCGTTTGTCACATGGGGAAGCGGAATGCTGGTGGACGTCAGTTGCCTCTGCCTGGCCTGCATCCCTTCCCTCTTCTTTTGTATCCAGTTTGCTTTTGGGGGAACATCCCTCTCTCATTCTCAGTTCATGTGGGTGCATGGTCTAGGACTGGCCAGTTAGAATCCGGATATTCCGTCCTCCTGCTCACAGCATCTGGTTCAGGGATGGGCATGTGAGCTAAGCCGAAGCGATCAGAAGTGTCCAGGAAAGAGATCCTCTTTTCATATGAGATCGGAGCGTTAGGACCGTGTAAGTTTGGAGCTGCCCGAGTGCCTGGGGAGCACCTGCCTGAGAGTGAAGCCAATAAGAAGGAAAAAAAGATCAAAGAGAGAGAGACAGAGAGTCACACAGACAGAGACAGACCGAGACAGAGAGCGGGGGAGCCTGACACCTGGATGCAGCCATACCTGTCCCCAGTTTTTCAGCGTGGGAGCCAACTCTTCTCCTTCTTTTGCCAAAAGCAGTTGGAATTGATTTTGTTGTCAGGTTGTCATAGAGACAACCCTGGCTTATTCAGGGGCTAAAACACCTACATCAGAAGGTTTCTGTGTGGATCAAAAGAGAAGATGATGTAAGTGAAAATGTTTTTCTAAGCTGTGTATGGCTGAATGATGCTAAGTTATTCCTGAGGTGCTAAAGCAGGAGCACCCATTCCACGTGAGTGATGAGTCAGTCCAGTTCTATCTGAAAGGCTCCAGAAAATGGACTTCTAAGGCTCTTGCCTGAGAACTGAAGAGTTGGTTGGAAGTGGGAATTCTTGCCCCCTGCGTTTTCAGTTCGTTGGGTGCAGAGCTTCAGAGGATGAGATGTCCTTGCGTTGGGGCACCACTGTTTCATGGATGACTTGTTCCAAGCTTGGTCATGAGAGGCCATAGGACACAGAGGAAAGAGCCTGGCCGGTTTGGGCAAGCCCCTGCCTTGCTCTGACCCTCCGAGTCTGACGCTGAGTGGTGCTGGGCTGGACCTTGTCTCAGGGAGTGCCTATCTCTGACCTGCTGTGGTTCTGCAATTCTCAGACCCTCTTCTGGGCCAAGCAAGGCCTGCTCACCTCTGGAGTCAGCAGCACGTACCTGTTCTTGGGTTCTCTGGAGAAGCCACACGTCAGAAACCACAGCCCACACCAGAAAGAGACTCTTCTGAGTCTGGCAGACACAGCTGGCCCCATCTCCATTCCCAGCTCCCTATCCCTCCCTGCTTAATCTCCAAAACTCAATTTCCCAATCTCCTTTGTGGGCAAGCGAGGTCACATGACACAGTTCTGGTGAAAAAGATGCGGTTGGAACTCAGCTGGGGCTGCCTCTGCCCTTTCTATCCTTTCCTGCCTGGAACACAGGCTGGCAGACACAATGCATTCTGAGAGTGAACAGAAAGATGGAAAGAGCCTGGCCTCCTGACGGCATTCTCCAGCAGCCAAAGGGCCTGGGCGGTTTACCTCTGGCCTGTCATTCCAGAACAAGAATTCTCTTCCTTTTTTTTTTTTTTTGTTTAAGCTGCCATATTTGGGACTTTGCTATGGGTAGGCAAATGCATTCCTAGTACGCTAAACTAGCACCTGCCTGCAACCATTCTCTCTTAACTTCTTTTTGGTGTCCAGAACAAGTTTTTTTTCACATCTAGAACCACACTGACTGAATCAAATTAATTATTAATTAATATTAATTATTTAATACTACTACTACTAATAATTCCACCAGGAAGCATCATTTACCAAGTATCTCCCGAGTGCCAGAGATTGAGTTGAGTGGTTTTATCTTCACAATGGTCCCGGGGAATAGATATTATTATGGTCCTCATTTCCAGATGAGGAAACTGAGCCTCAGAGATGACTATGACTGGCTGCAATATTGAATATGGAAGCTGGGCTCCAAATCCAGTGCCTCCTGACTCCGAGACCCCTGTTCCCCTCCTTCAGCACATCTAATTCAACAGGCTTATTTAGTAAGTTGGGAAACTGAGGTCCGGGAGGGAGAAAAGTGACTTGCCCAAGGACCACACCTTCGGGGCCTCCATTCCAGGGCTCTTTCTATGACGTCAGGGAAAGATGAGACTTGAAGGCCAGGCTAAGGGCTGGGGACCGATGGTTCTCAGCAGAGTTAGGAGAGTATGCCACTACCAAAGGAGGACCATGGAAACAGCTCCCCTTCAACTGTGGTGGAGGAGGAGGGGGACGCAGGGACTGATATTTTCTCACCCCAGCAACCCCCGGAGCATTCATTGTCCCTTCACAAGACAGTGGTTCTTTCCCAGCTCCTCCAGCTCTTCAGTCACAGGCGTCTGGGCCCCCAGATCCCAGGAGCTGATGTCTGATCCTCAAAGATTACTCAGATGGCTTGGGATCCAAGAGAGTCAGGGATGGAGTGCAGCAGGGAGTTACGCTGTAGACTTGACATCAAACAGACCAGAGCTCTGATTCCAGCTCTGCCATCTACTAGCCCGTGGCCTTTAGCGGTCAGTTTTCCTGTTTACAAAAACTGGGACAAGAAGAGAATCTATCTCATGGAGCTGTTATAAGTTATAAAGGAGACGTTGTACCAAAACCCCTTAGCATGTGCTCTTCACCGCACAGTCTAGGGAAATCTTTGTGTCTCAGTTTCCTCTTTTGCGTAATGGGGTTAATGCTTAATACTTTCCTTTTGTAGCTGTTGTGAGGATTTCAATGTGAGGAATGTGAAAACATTTTGTGATTCTAGGTGCTTAGCTTCTCAGCTGAATTATGCTGCTTAAATTGGACCCCCTAGCCTCCCCCATCTCTGTCCCATCCAACCTCCCACACCGCCACCCCCAACAGTGCATTTCTGTTTCCTCCTTTTTTTAAAAAAAAAATTATTTATTTTGGCTGCATTGGGTCTTCGTTGCTGCGCGCGGGCTTTCTCTAGTTGCGGCGAGTGGGGGCTACTCTTCGTTGGGGTGCGCAGGCTTCTCACTGCGGTGGCTTCTCTTGTGGCTGAACACCGGCTCTAGGCGTGCGGGCTCGGTAGTTGTGGCTCGCGGGCTCTAGAGTGCAGGCTCAGTAGTTGTGGTGCACGGGCTTAGTTGCTCCGCGGCATGTGGGATCTTCCCGGACCAGGGCTGAAACCTGTGTCCCCTGCATTAGCAGGCGGATTCTTAACCACTGCGCCACCAGGGAAGTCCCATTTCTTCTTAACTAACTCCAAACACTGGCTAGCTCTGCTGGGGCTTAGGTTATGTGGTACCTGGTATTTCAGAATAAAGGGACTGGGCCTTGAAACCTATCCCTTACTAGTTGTGCAACCTTGGTTAAGTCATGTCAGCTCTCTGGGCCTCAGTTTCTTTCTCTGTAAAATGGAGGTGATAATACTGTGTAGGGTTGTTGAGAAAATTACATGTGATAGTGCATGTGAAATACACAGCACGCTGCCTGGCCCGCAGTAGGTACTCGAAATATTAACCATCATTATTGTTACCACCAATGCCCAGCCTCAGCCTGGCACTGAGGAGGTAAAGAGGAGGACGTGAACTTTGCATGAAACCCTCCTGCTCAGATAGGGAATGTTAGGGAGAGCAGGTAAAGAATTAACATTGAGTTCCTACTGGAGGTTGGTCATGCCTATAATCTTGGTCAGAATCATGCACGTAATCTTATTTTGTCCTCACAGTAACTCTTACGAGAATGGAACTATGAACTCCATTTTACAGATGGGGAAACTGAGGCCCAAGAAGGGCCGTTGGCTACCTAAGGTCACACTGAAGACTGGTCAGAAATGGGGAGGGGAATTTGAAGAGACGTTGGGCTGATTCCAGAGCTTTCCTGTCTGGCTGTGAAGCTGTCCCCAGAGGTGGGGCTGGGTGGGGCTGGGCCCCTGAGTGATTCAGGTAAGAGTCATCTCCGGATTTCCAAATAGTGGGTGGGACACAGCAGGGGTGAGAGTGTTCCAGGAGCTTTAAAATCCAACTCCCGCGTAGAGTTGCCTGGAGAGCATGTGATTGGGGTGGAGCCCGGGGTGGGGGGGTGTGCAGAGGGTAACCCCACCCCATGTCAGGGGGATTGGGTGGGGGGAGCAGGGTGTAGGGAAGGGGGTCCTGGCCACCTTAGCTGGGAGGGGCTCAGGGCTTGGGGTGGAGCTGGGCCTGTGAGGGTGTTGAGGGTGCTGGCCGAGGGCCCAGCTGGGAAGGTCAGGGAAACTGAGGCAGAGTACTGACACTTTTTGTAGTTGTCACAGCAGATGGATGGGGGTGGCAGTCACCTTGATGAGGCTGGCCCTGGACCCTTACTCACTCATAGGTCTATATGTTTTCACGAATTCAATCACTCATACAGGCACTCATTCACTTCTTTATTCAATGAACCAACACTTGCTGGGTGCCTTCTATATGCCAGACCTTGCACTCTGCCCTGGGAATATGTGAGCGACCAAGATGCTTGCAGCCTAATAAAGGGAGAGAGAGGGACCACACAATGCAGCTTGCTGCCTGCTGTGACCAGGGGTGACATAGGGCTTTCCTCAGAGGACAGAAAGGGGAAGAGGTGTGTCAGAGGATGCCTCCCTGGGGACACAGAGCCGGGCCTTGAGCAATGAATGGACGTTCACCATTCTGAGGGTTAGGAAAACTCCCTGGATATGGAAGCTATAGGCTTTGGAGTAAAGGGACAGGGAAAGTGACCCTATGCTATGGCCTTTCCCAGGGCTGGGGCAAGGGCTGGCCTGGACCCCTCTCTGTGTATCTAGCTGCATGCAGACCCTGCCACTGAGAGAGACCAAAGACAGTGAGTCCAAATTTTTTTTTTTTTGCGGTACGCAGGCCTCCCACTGCCGTGGCCTCTCCCGTTGCGGAGCACAGGCTCCGGACGCGCAGGCTCAGCGGCCATGGCTCACGGGCCCAGCCGCTCCGCGGCATGTGGGATCTTCCCGGACCGGGGCACGAACCCGTGTCCCCTGCCTCGGCAGGCGGACTCTCAACCACTGCACCACCAGGGAAGCCCGTGAGTCCAAATTCAAATGCCGCCTACTCCAGCCTGCGCCCCGTCCCTCGTTCCCTTCCTGCGTATTATTGCCAGCATCAAGCCAGGAACCTAGGTGCCCTCCTGAACACCTCTTTTTCCCTGAAGCTCTAGTGCCAATCGGTCACCAGGCTCTTGCCACCATTTCTCTTGTCTTCCCCTCCCCCATGCCCCCTCTTGGTGCGGTCCTGTCCCTGGGGGGCTGCACAGGCACCCTGTCTACCATCTTGCCTCTGGCCTCTCCTTCACTGCATCCTTTGTGAGATCTCCAGCACTGGTCACAGAGCCTGGCCACAGTGAGGGCTCAATCCCTCCATGCCTGTTCTCAGAAACCATCTGATTTGATCTTTACGTTGTTCAAATGGGAAAGCAGAAGTCCAGAGAGGTGCAGACACTTGTCTGAGGTCAAACCGCGGGAGAGACTTGAACTTGGTCCTTCTGACTTGCAGGCTCTTTTTCTCAGTGCCAGGGCCACACAGGTGCTGTTCCTTTGAGTTCAGGAGAGTGGCTTGGGAGTGAGCAGTCAGCAGGAGGTACAGCCCTGGGAAATGGCTGGGCTCAGGGTCTGAAGGGAGGGAGGACCTGGGAGTGAAGATGGGGCCTCATCCAAACTCTTCTTTTCTCATCACCAGAAATCCCCCTTTAGTTTGGGTAACTGGACCCCCGAATCTCACCCTGCCCCCATCCCTCTGGCTGATAATCCATGCCTTATGTCTCCTCACCCTGCCTGGGTAGTCACCGAGGACTCTGGATCTGGGTGGTGGGTCAGACTTCCCCAGCACCCCAGGGCCCCAGGCCCTCCACTTGCTCCACTCCCACCCGCATCTGCCCTGGCTTGCTCTGTCTCCTTGGGGCAGCTGGCTTTTGTCCCAGTGGAGCATGTGAACAGCTAGGGTGGGGCCATAGGAGGGGATCCCCAGTAGGCCTCATTTCTCCCATCTCACATGGTTCCCATTCTGTACCCAAGGATGTCTGGGAGCCCACATACGGACCTCTGAGCCCTCCTGCCTGCCCTTCCACTCTCTGGGGCCCACAGGATGGCTGGGTGTGTGGGGGAAACTGAGGGAGAAAATCTGTGGATGTGGGGACCAGGAGACCCTGTGTGACCCAGGGCGCATCCCCCTTCGAAGATCAGTTTCCCCAGCTACAAAAAAAGAGGAGCTGAGTGCTGGGATTCTATAAAGTAGGCAGATAGATGTGAGTCCAGCTGGAGCTTCCACGCTGGCCACGCTGGAACCTGAGTCAGGAGATCTTTGAAAAGAATGCCTCCTGATAACGGATCACCTACTCTGTGCTAGGCACTGCATCAGGGAGTTTGTGGGCATTACCTTATGGAATCTTACAACAGTTCTCTGGGATGGGTCTTATTAGCATCCACGTCTTATAGAAGAGAATACTGAGGACCAGAGAGGTTAAGTACCAGGTCCAAGGAGACACAGCTAGTCAGCTGTAGAGGCTGGATTTGAATTAGGTCTCCCGGACTTGGAGTCTGTGCTCTTCATTCCGGCAGTAGAGGCTCGGGCAGAGACGCATGACCTCAGAGGGCAGAGCCCAGCCCTTGGCGGAAGCCCATCCTCCCTGTTGGATCTGAGGGTAGTGGGTTTCCCACCCCGGAGACTGTGTGCAGGCCCGCCTGGACTGCTCCTTTTCCATCCTCCTTCCGCTTGGGGGTAGCGGTGGGGGTGGGGGGAGGCTATGTGGTTCTGAGCGGACGTTTCTAGGCTGAGATACCAGCCGTTCTGCCCAGAAGCCTTGGGGGCCCTCAGCATGGCACATCATATCCGGGCCTCAGTTTCTTATCAACCAAATGGACACACTTCTGGTGCTACCGGGTTTTAAAGGCTCCAGTGTCTCACGGATCTCGGGTGAAAAACCACCTTAGTGTCCGTCATAGAATAATTAATAAAATGTCTTGGCTGGAGCGGGAGCAGAGGAAGTAAGTGGGCGGAGGCCGAGGTGACAGCTGGCTAGAGAGGTGGAGCCAGGGAATGGGTGGGGAGGGGCGGGCCAGGCGGGCCAGAGCTCCGGGGCACAGTTAGAGACGCACCCAAGGAGCAGGCAGTCCGCATCCCGCATCCATCAACCGCCCTGCACCATGAGCCGTAAGTCCGGCCCTGGTGGCCCCAGAATCCCCTTTGCCTCCTGGTGGAGCCTTGAATGCCAGGCTCAGCCCTTCATCTCTCTCCCTCTGCAGGGCGGAGTGTCTCGCTTCGGTTCCCGCTGCTGCTGCTGCTGCTGCCGCCGTCCCCTGTCCTGCCAGCAGCCCCCGGGGCACCCGCGCCGGGTAGGCGGCCCCTTTCCTGCCCCCGAAGAGCCCCAGGTCCTGCGTCCCTGGCCTGGCCCCCACGCGCCTCTTCCCTCCGGCCGGCCCAGCTTCCCCTTTTCGGCTCACGGTGCCTGGGGGTGGGGAGGGGGCTGAGTCTGTCGGTGGGATGGGGGCTCTCTGCAGACCCCCGGGGGGGTGTGGCTTTGGCTAGGACGCCACTGGGTTCTTTTCGGGGGGAAAGGGCAGACTGGGATCTCGGGCCGGCTTTGGGAAAAGGGACAGCCTCTCTCCAGGCCCTCACCTGTTCTGGGCCCCCAGCGGTCCAAGCTCATCCCCAACAATCCCGCTGTTTCCCCTGCGGGCCACTTTCGGAGGAAGCAGCAGGCTCCAGGGGAAGGCGGGCTGACGAGTTCTCTTTCTCCAGCCTCTAACTTTCTGGTACCCTTCCGGATTCCCAGCCCCAGTGGAGAAGAGCTCCCTCGGTGAGGACCTGGGGTACACCAGCCATTCCGGAGACAGTGGAGGTGGAAATACACTTACGGGGCTGGGTTGCTTCCCCTGAGGTTTAAATCCTCACCTGTGAGGTCCCCACTGGGCGGATGAGTTAACTGAGGCTCAGGTAGGGGCTATAACCCTCTCAAGCTCACACAGTGCATGGTGGGCTCAGGGTTGGAAGCTGGATCTACCTGACTCTAGGTGTTTTTCAGGGTCTTTCCTCAGAGTCCTCCCTGCCCTTCTCACCCCCTGCCAATGGACCCTGGTTTCATCACCCCCAAAGAAGATGGGGAAAGTCAGGTCCTGTAAAATTCACACCTTCCTCCCCCTCCACCATGCATGTACCGGGTTCCAGGTGAAGGACTGCAGTTCCTCCTTTGGACGGCCTCCCTCCCCCAGCTTACTGCTTGTGTGTGTGTGTGTGTGTGTGTGTTTGTGTCTGTGCAGGGTCTGGACAGAGCTTCCTTCATCACATAGCTGTGTGAGCTCTGTGTCTCCATTTCCCATCTGCAAAATGGGGTCAACAGAGGATGGTGGGGAGGGGATCTGAGCCTTCTGTTGGGATGCTCAGAGGAGAGAGAAAGGATACCTATGTGAACTGGGAATCAGACCAGGTTTCCTGGAGGAGAGGGTTTGAGAGGATGGCATTTGGGGAGTCAAGGAAAGGATTGAGGATGCTGGGCACGAGCAAAGGTCTAGTTTGTGGGAAGAAGAGGAGGAAGACCCACGTGGCCAGCACTTTACAGTTTACAAAACCAGGCTGTGGGCACCTCTGTTGTTGGGAGATGTTAGTCCCATTCTACAGAAGGGAACTCTGAGGCCCAGAGGGGTGAGCCCATTTGTCTGACACCCCGGTAGCAGAGCTGAGGCTGACTAGGCTGACCCAGTGGCCCCTTTTGTTAGCCCCTGGATCAGCCCAGCACTTCCTCTGAAGCCCCATTCAGCCCCATCCAGGCCCCCAGGGTACCCAGGGCTCACCCTGCCTTGTCCTCCTGTGTCTGTTCACCAGTACTTAGTGAGCCATGGTCTGTGCCACTTTGCTTTTAGCCTTTTCTACCTATCTTTATATTGTGTTTAAACAGAATTGTTTTCTTCACTTCACAAATATCCCCAGGGGATTGCTTTATGCCAGTCTTTGGCTGCAGCCTGGAGACAGAGCTGGGAGGAGCTCGCAGTCTGGTGGAGGAGGTAGAAATGCCCACAGACTGTCATCCAAGGGGGTCAGGGCCATGACTGAGAGAAGCACAGGGGTGTGTGGGGCTCGGGGGTGGGGGGCAGTTATCTCTCATCCCTTACATGTGAAGAATTTCGGGAGGCTTATTGGAGGTGGTGACGTTTGACCGGGACCCCGAAGGAGGTGGTGAGTTGGTGGAAATCCTGTGAGGTTTTACTATGAAACTCTGGAAGGGGTCTTCCTGGCAGAAGCAAGGGCATGAGCTGAAGCCTAAAGGTCTGAACTGTGGGAGTGGAAGGGCACACAGGGAGCAGTAGGACAGAGGCAGCTGCTGGTGGACACGGGCCTTTGGATGCAGAATGAGGAGAGGGACTGGGGCCTCAGGGTAACTGGGAACAGAAGAGTGAGATTGGGCGGATGACTTGGAGGTGAGACTGGAGGCTGGGGAACCATTAAGGAGGCTGCTGCAAGGGTCACGGAAAGAACGGAGGACCAGTTGGGTTTTGGGGCAGAAGGTTTGGGCTGCCTTCCTGTTTCCACATCTCTGGGTGAACTGAGATCCAAGATGCCTGGATATTCAGGGGAGGCATCTGCCCGGGAAAGCCAAAGCCTGTGTGTTGTCCCCAGAGCAGCAGCAAAGGCTGATTCCCCCGGGGAGACAAGGGCTGCAAGCTTACGTGGGGGCAGGTGGCGGGAGAGAATGTTGCTTCTGCCTCTCTTGTGACGGACGAGGTGGAGTCCGGCTTGGAGGACAGGGATGTGCCAGGGCTTCCTTAATGCTCAAGTTCATCCCCTCCAGTTCCTGGACTGGGCTTAGTGCTCTCTCTTTGGCTAGGGATAGGGCATGACCTGGCAACCGGAGCTCCATGCCAGGCAGAGGGTCCTGAGGCCAGCTAACCCTGGAACGTGGGGCAGGAACCCCGCCTGTGCCAAACCTTCCTGCTGACTGCAGCCTCCTATCTGCAGCACCAGAGGAGTCTGTGGGCTGGGAGAGGACTTCCTCTTCCAGCCATCGGGGCCAGCTGCGGTGGTGCCTGGTGGCTGGCCGCTGACCTGGTAGGGTGTAGGGCCTGGGGCCCAGGTCTGGCTGGTCAGGGCCCCCTTTTTTTTTTTTTTTCTCTTTGGCTGCCAAGCTCCTGGAGCTTCTCTAAATATTATTCTTAGGGAATTTCAGTCCAGCCTCCTTCTTTAACGGGCCCTCTTGCTGCCTGGTGCGTCCAAGTCCTGACGACTTGGTGTTCCCTCACTGTGCCTGGAGCCCTGACTCCTGGGCTGGGGGACATTTCCTTGCCAGATCCTCAGAAAGCTCTGGAGCCGGGAAGTCCTAAACAATTCCTCAACGGTGGGAATGTGTGCAGTGTGGGCTTGCTGATCAACCCCACCTCTGGGCTGGCTTGAAGATGCAGTGAGAGCAAGCTGCAGGGTTCTCTGCTGGTGGGGCTAGGGAATCCTATTTATGCAAATAACCCAGATATTTGGAGACAGATTGGCTTCGCCCAGAGTTGAGAAGAGAAGGGGAGGCAGAGAGGGAGGTTTTTCCTTAGAGCTTGTCTGTTCCCTCCCCTTCCTGGAAAACGCTGAAAAATAAGGCCCAGAGGGTACAAGGGTACTTGCCCAAGGACACACAGCCAACAAACAGTAGTCACTCTCCCATAAATCTTCACCCAGCACCTACTTGGTGCCTCGCCCTGTGCTGGGTGTGGGAACTCAAGGCACTTTAGACTCTGTGTCTGCATCTCCCTAGTTCTCTTTCTTGATGTTTTATTATACAGGGTGTCCTCCGCTGGGCACATGAAAGCATGTGGGATTTAAGTTAGACTGAAGGAAGGCCTTCCTTTGTGAATAGTTCCCAGAGCTCTGGTCGCGGTAGGGGATGGTGCTCCCTCTGGGGTCCTGGTTTCAGGTCCACCTTGAAGGAAAGGTGACAAACCTATCTAACCTGGGGTCATCCCCAGCCTGTGGGACAAAGTGACTCTCCCTCTGCATCCCTTCCCCAAATCCAGGCCTGGGCACCTCCAGGAGGAGGAAGGACAGGGAAGAGAAGGGAGTTCATCTTGGCTCTGCAGTTTTGAAGCAGTGGGGCCTGGGCGAGTCTCCTCATCTGTGGCAGGGTTGGGGCGGGGGGGGGGGGTGGCAGGGGTAGGGGGAGTCTCACCCACCCACCAGGGAGTGCTGAGCAGATAAACGAGGTAGATATGCAAGGTTGGAGGGTCAGCCAGAGCCCTGGCTTCCGGGCCCATCGTGACCGTCCAGCTGTGGTTAGGCTCCCCTCCCCGGTGAAGGGGGGGAAGCAGCACCTAGTCTCTCTGCCCATCCTGACATCATGGGGCCGCCAGCGGCAGCTGATAGCGGAAGAGGAGGGAGGGCAAGTTGGGCAGCAGGTCTGGGAGGGAGGGACCTCTGCCCGCTCCCAGCACACAGACTCTCCTGACAGGAGAGGGAGAGGGATGCGGGCGGGAACTTCTGCGTCTGGGGACACAGTTCTGCTGCCTGCTGAAGCCCTCAAGCCAGACTTCAGAGCCCGCTGCGGGGGTGCTGGGGAGATCAGGGAGTCCCTCTGGCCAAGCCTGGGCTGGCTGGTCTCCTCGCTGCAGTTTAAATTCCGCAAACATTGAAGCTCTGGCCACCGCATCTGGATTCCCTGGGTGGCTGGATCTCTCCAGGACATGGGTTGAGTCCCAGCTGTGTGCACGGCCTCTGTGAGGGAGGAGAAAGTCAGGGAAAGCCCTTTTCCTTGGAGGCTTGTGGTGGAGCAGAGCAGGTCGAGCTGGAACGTGGAGCAGGGGCGAGAGAGCGTGGCGGAGTGTGGACATTTAGGGGGTGGCTTTCTGGTGCATGCGCAGTGGGCAGGGTCAGGTAGATCTGGAGGGAATTTACTAGGGCGGAGCCGCAGCCTGGGTCAAGGAGGGAGCAGAGCAGAGCTTTCGGCTTTGGGGTCGCGGGATGGGCTGCCACAGAGCAAACTGTGTTCCTTTTGGGATCCCTACTGGGGGAGGGATGGGGAGACAGCCCAGAGAAGGGCTGCGCCTCAGCCCCTGTGCCCGCTGAGTGGTAGGGCGACCCGTTTGTGACAGAGGGCCTGGTGCGCCAGGGTCGGGAGCTGGGCAGTGTGGTGCCACGGGAGCTCCTGGGCAGAACAGCAGAGTGTCCTGAGCAGGAGGGATCGATGAGATCCCAGGTCCCTGAGCCCGCTGCACGGCTGAGCCTGAGCTCCCTGGAGTTTCTGGGCCTGTGGCTGTAGGAGGGGAGGGGTTCCTGCCAGGCCCCTGCCCTGGGCCCCACCGGCCGGTCCGCCTGCGTTGGTCTGATAAGGCCTATTTGTTCAGACTTCTTCCCGTGGGTTCCTTCTTTTTATACCCTGCAAGGGTCACAGAGGTGCTATTGTGGGGCTGTGGGGAGTTGCCAGGGCTTAAGCAAGACTATTTGCACGATTCTGCGATGTGAGGAGCCCTAAACCAGAGGGTCCTGCCCTGTGACCACAGCAGCTGATCTGCCTGCAGTGGCTTCTCAGCCTCCTACCTCCCGTTGCTATCCTCTTGACCCCCTATAATCAGATGCACAAAGAATCAGAGTTCCCTGTAACGTTGGCTCTGAGCCCAGTTAAGGAAGTGTGTTTGCAGGAGGGACCTGGTGTTTCTGTGGAAGACCAGGGAAGGAGCTGCTGCCAGGAGCCAGGCGCCCTGGGTCTGCAGGAGGCCTGGCTCTGTTCCCTGGTCTTGGCCAAGTCGCCACCTCTTCCCAAGCCTCGGTGTCCCTCGCTGAGCTGTGAACGAGCACTGAGGGAGCTCCAAGGAGACTCTGACCTTGCTGTTGGAGAATCACTGAAGCTGTGGTTGGGGAGATCTGGGTTAGACACAAGGAGGGACTTCCTGCGGGGGGAGTGGTTCTCCAGGGGGTTGGTGGGGGTGTTGCTAGAGCTCCACTCACCCTCTGGAGAGAGTTTTCCGGCCACATCTCTCCTGTTCTCGTGGTGCCTGACCTCCCTCAAGATCCTGGAGCCCATACTCCACCCTGATGTGAGCTGGGGCTGGGTCTATCAGGATGGGAGCTGAGACTCCCCTCAAACCCATTCTCTGTCTTCTGGGTTCTGGGAAACGTCTTTCCTTGGACTTGATGGCTGAGTGTCTGGGGGTGGGGTGGAAGTGAAGGGATGGGCAGTTGGTCTGGTGCCACTTGCTGGGTGACCCATCTGGGTTTCCCCTTATTTGGCCTCAGTCACCCCCCCCCCATCAGCCTATAACTGGACGTTGTGATACCTGCTCTTCCTTCCCTTCTGCAAAAACAAAGGAATGGTAGGTCCTGATGCCCAGAGGTTGGGGGTTGGTCTGAGAACCCCTATCCTTTTCCCTTTACTGAACCCCACAAACTCTGCCCTTGGTGCTGAGCTCTGACTTGGCAGAAAGTGAATGCTCTAGAAAAGCCTGTGGCTGCAGTGTCTTATCAGCTGTTTCCTAGCCTTTGATGTCACAGCCTGGGGCCTGGACTCTTCTCCTGCCCCACTTTGGTGACAGCAGGGAGGGAGGGGGGGACTTCCCCTGGTGGCCTGATGTGGGGAAGACTGGAAACCCAGAGCAAGGTCTGGAAACGGAAGGGCCAGGAGCTTTCTGATCATAGCTGTGGGGACAGAGAGGACCCTTGGGGAACACAGGAGTCCAGTAAGTTAGGAGAGAGCTGTGACTGGACTCCCTGCTTCTGGTCCCAATGAGAGGTCGCCCTGGAGTGGTCTCTGATCTCTGTTTCTCCCCACAGTGAACCCCTGTTGTTACTATCCATGCCAGCACCAGGGTATCTGTGTCCGCTTCGGCTTTGACCGCTACCAGTGTGACTGCACCCGCACGGGCTATTCCGGCCCCAACTGCACCATCCGTGAGCTGGGCCTCCAGCCCCAATCCTTCTCCCCTGGGCTCGTCCTCCAAGACCCCCATTTCCTACCCTCGCCTCCGGCCGTGGCCCTGTTCTCTTTTCTTGCCTGCCTTTGACCTCGGACACTGCCCCTGATCTCTGACGCTGCCCCTGACCTGGCTCCAGCCCAAGCCCTCACTCCTGGCACAACCCACTCCCCGCTTCTGGGCTCTGTAGTGAGTTTTCACTGCCCAGCTCCGGCCTTACTGACCTCAGTCCCTGGTCCTGTCTCCTGTCCTCACGTCTGGTTCTGGTTCTGTCACGTGCCATCACTCCCAAGGTTCCATCCTTACCCCTGCCCCAGAGGTTCTACCCTGTTCCATCCTGGCCCTCGTCCCCCGTTCCCATCTTCCACTCTGGTTGCTTCTGGTCCTGCCAGGAGGGCCTGACTGAATGGCTCCCACTGCCCTCACAGCTGAGCTATGGACCTGGCTCCGGACTACTTTGCGGCCCAGCCCCTCTTTCCTCCACTTCCTGCTGACGCATGGCCGCTGGTTCTGGGAGTTCGTCAATGCCACCTACATCCGGGACGTGCTCATGCGTCTGGTACTCATAGGTGGGTGGGGGCGGGGCCCTCCTAATCTAGGGGAGCAAGGAATCCTGCCACTCTCTGGAATTCTTGGCATAGGATAAGGGCAGGGGTTGGGGGCGGGGGGCTTCTAGGGTGCCAGATAAAAAAAAAAAGAACAAACCAAGGAATTCCCTGGCCGTCCAGTGGGTAGAACTCCGTGCTTTCACTGCTGAGGTGAGGGTTCAATCCCTGGTTGGGGAAGTAAGATTTTGGCCGCATGGGGGGACCAAAAATAGAACAACCCAAGAAGAGGCGGGGAAGGGGGTGTGTAACTGGGGGCAGGAACCCCTTGTCACTATTATTTTCGCCCTCTGCAGTGCGTTCCAACCTCATCCCCAGCCCCCCCACCTACAATGCAGCTCATGACTACATCAGCTGGGAATCCTTCTCCAACGTGAGCTACTATACGCGTGTTCTGCCCTCTGTGCCCCAAGACTGTCCCACGCCCATGGGGACCAAAGGTAATGGCGATGGGGTGAGGGGGCTGGGCCTGGGCTATGTCACAGGAGATGCTCAGTTCTTCTGTTTGGGAAAAAACAAGCAGAAGAGCAGTTACTGACCCATTTCACAGGTGGGTGGACCAAGACAAGACATATGCATATCCAGAACCAGGGATGAGGACAGGAAGAGGTTGTGGAGGGGTCTTGTCTGAGGTCAGTGGCAGAGTCAGACTAGTGCTTCCATATTTCCAGGGTGCCTCTTTGCCTGAAGCTTGTCTACTAGATGGGTGGGATCCTGCTGGGATGGGGGTGACTTTAAAGCTGAAATGGAGGAAGGAAAGAATAGTGAGCTATTTACAGGGTGCTAACTCTGAGTTTGGGTCTTTACTAATGTAAACAGTCTTATGTGCTTCATCGGCGCAGTTTACACATAAAGTCAAACTTTTTCTTTAGCTGTTCAAGACCCCCACTTGGTCTCGTTAGCAGGGGTCTTCTTCCCAAGACCTTCTTCCTTATCCGCTCCTGTGATTGTCTTCAGACAGGGGGGTTTACTCAGTTTAGAGCCATCAATTCAGTTTCAAGTACACAAAGGACAATACAGTCACATTCCTTAGGTATCACCTGTGGCTGCTTTCCTGCTGTATCAGCCAAGCTGAGCAGATGCAACAGAGACCACATGTCGGCAGAGCCTAAGATATCGACTATCTGGACTTGTACAGAAAAAGATTGCTGACCCTTGGTTTAAAAGATTCCATCTCACCAGTTTTCTGCCGCTTACATTGGCACTCCTCAAATCCACTGCATAAAATAGATATCATTTGCCCTATATTATAGAAGAAGAAATTGAGGGTCAGAAAGATGGGATGACTTCTCCATGTTCATTCACACAGTCAGTAAATGGCATAACCCATTTCAGACACAGGCTACCTTGCTCCGCGGCTGGGGAATCCAAGTTCTTCTGTTTGTTTGCTTCCTCTTTCTTTTTTAGGGGGAGGAGGGTTAACTTGTACAAAGTAGCAAACACGCACAAAAGTTGAGAGAAAAGTATAAGGAAGTCCTATGTATCCATCTCTGGGTTTCAAGATTTGTCCACAATTTGCCAATGTTATTTCATCTGTCCCCTCTCACCTTACTTTTTATGGAGTTTTTAAAAACAGATTCCAGATATCATGCCATTTCACCCATAAATACTTCTAGAGTCTTTTGGTAGAGAAGGTGCAAGGGGCCATCAGGTGGGAGGGAGGTGGTCCTGCGGAGGCCACTCTGGGCTTCCTGCGTGGACCAGTTCGGTCTGGCGAGCCTGGAAGGCCCTGAGGCAGGAAGATCCAGACCGGAAGCAGCTACTGCTCTTTCCCACCTCCCCAACCAGGGAAGAAGCAGTTGCCCGATGCCGAGCTCCTGAGCCGTCACTTCCTGCTCAGGAGGAAGTTCATCCCTGACCCCCAAGGCAGCAACCTCATGTTTGCCTTCTTTGCGCAACACTTCACACATCAGTTCTTCAAAACTTCTGGCAAGATGGGTCCTGGCTTCACCAAGGCTTTGGGCCATGGGGTGAGTACATGGGAGGGGCTCGGGACTTCTCTGGGCTGCACTTGGCACATGGAGGTTGTTACAGGTGGGGCAGGACCCAGAGGTCTGAGTGGACCCTCTCTCTGTCTTCAGGTCGACCTTGGCCACATTTATGGAGACAATCTGGAACGTCAGTATCACCTGCGGCTCTTTAAGGATGGGAAACTCAAGTACCAGGTAGCACTGGGTCTTGGGAAGGGGCGTTGGGAAGAACCTTCCACGGTCTTCCCTGGCAGAAGCTGTTGGTGGGGGCCTCCAGGGTGTCCTGAGATGGCCAGCTGCAGAAGCTGGAGGTGTGTGGTCGGAGGAGAGACAGCAAACCCTGGGAAAGGGTGCCAGGGAAGAGACGCAGATAAGGAGCAGACATAGCCGCTCATGTTCTCCTGGGAGGTGGGTTTTGGGGCTCCACAGGAGATGAACATTTCCAGCCTGCATTTATTCATTTAATTATTCTACAATATTAATTGGGCACTATGATGTGCCTGGCACAGGGGAGCAGTGGCCGTGATAGTTATGGGCCCTACCCTCAAGCTCCTCAGGGACCACAGACGCAAACAGTAGGGTGCTAGTTCCACGAGGACTTTTCGTCTGAACTCACACTGTTCAGCGGTGCTAGAGCCACATAGGTAATTATCTCATGCACTTCTCAAATCCACTGCATAAAATAGGTATCATTTCCCCTGTTTCATTGCTGTGAGCCACATCTAAGTTATCTGAATTTTTCTAGTGGCCACATTAAAAAAGGTAAAAAGCAACAGGCAAAATTGATTTTAATAATATATTTTTAATTTAACCCAGTATATCCAGAATCTTATCATTTCAACATGTAATCAACACAAAAACTGTCAATAAAATATCTCACTGTTTGTGCTAAATCTTCAAAATCTGACCTGTATCTTACACTTATAGCACATCTCAATTTGGGTGCCAGATTTTCGTTGGAGATTCTGATCTGCATTTAGATTTCATAAAATTTACAGTTGAGAAAGTAGATTCACATGTCCAAGTTGTTCTAAGCATAACGACTTCCCAATAGCTGAGGTATCTGTTTTAAAATTTAAATCTAAAGAAAATAAAATTAAAAATCCAGTTCCTCATTCACACCGACCACGTTTCTAGAGCTTAGTAGCTGCACGTAGCTAGTGGCTACCATACTGGACCATGCAAATCGAAACAAAAACCAAGACAGAAAGTTCATTGCTGAATCTTTTGGGCTAAGAACAGTATCTGGCATATGGTAGGTCCTCGGTGGATATTCATTGAGTGAATGACGACACTGCCATATAATTAATTACACTTGTGATAGCTGCCACCAGGGAGAAGCCACGAGAGTGTGCAGAGGATGGGGAAGGCTTCCTTAGGAAGTACGAATAAACCAAGAGTTGCATGAATGATGATGAGAAGTTAGGGAGGCCAAGAAGGGCACAGGACAGGCCAGGTTATGAGGCATCAAGGCTGGAGAGGGAAAGTCAGCTTGAGTGAATTCAAGGGAGGAAAATGAGGGAGATGCTGCTGGACACCTGAGTGAGTCCCGATGAGCGAGGGTCGCGTTAAGGATTTCTGATTTCTGCCAAGAGCAGAGAGAGGAGTTGGAAGGGTTTTAAGCCAGGGTGTGATGCTCGATTTGGGTGTTTGCTCTGGCTGCAGAGCCGAGAACGGACTGTCTGGGGGGATGGAGCCACTTACAAGGGGAGTCAGGCTGGAAGATGAGGGTGGGTTGGAAGAGGGTGGTGGCAGAGGGGAGAGAGAAAGGGACTCACTTTAGGAGGTAGAATCCACAGGCCTTGGTCAGGGAGTCCGGGTGGCCACCCTGCGTGTTACGGGCAGCCGTCAGTAGGAGTGGAAGGCTGTCAGCTGTGCAGATGCAGGCACCCGGCCCCTCCCCAGGTTACCAGGTGGCCCCATCCTGCAGGTGCTGGACGGAGAGATGTACCCGCCGTCGGTGGAAGAGGCACCAGTGCTGATGCACTACCCCCGGGGCATCCCGCCCCAGAGCCAGATGGCAGTGGGCCAGGAGGTGTTCGGGCTGCTTCCGGGACTCATGCTCTACGCCACACTCTGGTTGCGTGAGCACAACCGAGTGTGTGACCTGCTGAAGGCTGAGCACCCCACCTGGGGCGATGAGCAGCTCTTCCAGACGGCCCGCCTCATCCTCATCGGTGAGGACTCCAAGCCAGCCTTGTCCTGGAAGGTCACGCCCTCTGTCCTGAGAAGCGGAGTGGAGGGTTTGGGGACAGAGAGATTCGAATTCTGAACAGGGTCCTTCCCCTGTGTGAGCCTCACTTTCCAAATCTATACATTGGGAATAATGATGGTGGTAAGGACTTGTTGAGATGATGAATGGGAAAGTACTTAGCACATAGTAGGCCTTCAGAAAACGGAGGGCTGTGGTAGCTGATCATTAGCTGGGTGACTAGCAGCAAATCTGATTAGCCACCCCAAATCTCAGTTTCCCCATCATCCCAGGAGCACTCAGGGACATCCTCAGCAAATACCCCAGCTTGCCTGGGCTTCGGGAATCCTTATGTTTCCTGCCCTGCATGCATCTGCCTTCCCGGAGGTTGGTAGCTTCTGGGTGCCTCAGGGACAAGATATTTTTGTGTCCCCTACAGGGGTGAGCCTGCAGCCTAAAATGTCAGATGGTTTTTGGCCTGGGAGCTTGGCCCCCGACACCCCTGTCCAGACCATATTGACTCTGTGTCACCAGTGAGCCTCTGCCCCCGCCTCAGCATCACTGGGCGTGACTGTTCCCAATTATAGTGCCTGATTCATTGGTGCCTGGAAGAGCCATGCACTGGGGTTAGGAATGGCCTAAAGAACGAGAAGGGGCTGGTTCAGAAGTCCCAGTATTTTTTTTTTCTTAACATCTTTATTGGAGTATAATTGCTTTACAATGGAGAAGTCCCAGTATTATAGAGACTTTGATCAGAGAGGGCAAGTCTGTGTCTGCAGGCTGCCCAGCATACTGACTGGTGATGAAGCTGTGGCCAGAGGCGGGACTCCTAGGGCCCTACACTTCCAGTGCTTCATTCAACCCTCCCCGACAGCCTTATGACCCAGATAGGATTACCCTTTGTTGTGAAGATTAAGAGGCAGAGAGGGTAAGTGAATTCTCCAAGGCCATTCAGTGCAGAGAGACTTGAACCAGGTCTGGCTGCCGCCAGAGTTTGTGCTGCTTCCACCATATCTTGAGGGGAGTGCTTTCCTGAGTGGGGACGGGGTGTGAGTCTTAATCTACTCTTTTGTGATGTGTGCATATGGGGAGGGGATTCTCCCCTCACACCTCCACGTAGTGTTCCCACTTCTACACGTATTGACCCTCCGTGTTATGCCAGGCCCTGTGCCAAGCGGTTCAGATGCATTCATTGTCTACTCCTCTCGGGAACCCTGTGAATATTGTTATACTGGTATGGTTCTAGCACACATTTACAGATAAGGAGAGTAAGCTTCAGAGAGAGTAAGTAGCACAGCCCCAGCTCGGGTGGCTAGAAATGGTGAAGCCAAGATTTAAACCCAGGTCTGCTGATTGCAGTTCCAGTGGCTCCAGATCAATTTGCTACAAGTCAATTTGTCTAGTGGTTAGTTGGCCAAAATATCGGTTTCTTCTGATATCTAGCTGACCAGTTTTCATTGTGTTATGGAATGTTCCTTTTGTGTCTCCCCTGGCTCTTTGCTCTGTAGCTTGTCCCTGAGGGGGCAGAGGAATTTGATACATAGGAAGACAGGAGGGTTATATTTGGGACAAGATTCACTTATGTCTCCAGTTTGCTGTTTGCTGCTGCAGCTCTTAGAATGGTCTCTTGGGAGCTCCCCTCACCCCCATCATCTAAGGCACGCTGAGATTCCCTCACTAAGTTAATCTCTACGTGCCCACCTTTTGTGGTATCTCCAGCCTCTTTTAATGGGCTGTGGGAAGGTGGCCACCAGAGGGTCACAAAACCCATCCTCAGATACTTCCTTTGCGTGTCCTGCTCAGCCCGGCCTGTGACCTCCCCAGGGAACATGGGACTAACAGGTGGCCCCTGTCTTGGGACATCAGTGCGGCCTGAGACAGAAAGTTCCACTTTCACACCCCGTGACAAAAAGGCAAAGTGAAAGTGGCCAAATAAAATCAAACAACCATTACGATGATAAAGAGGCCAAACCAAGCCCTTTGCGTGAACTGGCCCACTTCCCAAGCCTGGTGGCCAAGTCCCTGTGCTCTGTTGACCCCATTCCCCATCCTTCGTCCCAGGGGAGACCATCAAGATTGTGATCGAGGAGTACGTTCAGCAGCTGAGTGGCTACTTCTTGCAGCTCAAGTTTGACCCAGAGCTGCTGTCAGGCACCCAGTTCCAGTACCGTAACCGAATTGCCATGGAGTTCAATCACCTCTACCACTGGCACCCGCTCATGCCCGACTCCTTCCGGGTGGGCCCCCAGAACTACAGCTATGAGCAGTTCCTGTTCAACACCTCCATGCTGGTGGACTACGGGGTCGAGGCCCTGGTGGACGCCTTCTCTCGCCAGCCCGCGGGCCAGGTGAGCCTCAGAGGAGCGCTGGGGAGGGCTGCTGGGCTCTGGGATCCAAACCCCAGTTTTCTGTGAAAAGGGGAGAGTGTCACCCCTTACTGGGAGGTCATGATCATTCATTCTGTCGTTCTTTCGTTCATTCAACGATACCAGGCATTACTGCAGGTGCTGGGGATACAGTGGTGAACCAGGTCAACGTGATTCTTGGGTCCTTGCATTTTTGGTGCGTACACCCTAGAAAGGAACGACAGTCATGTGACAGCTAACATCGTTTGAGCACTTACTACATGTTAGGCACTGTACCAAGGGCTTTTCTGATGTTTTCAGAATTATAAGAGCATGTTAAGAACCACAGTATAGAAAGCCCACCATGCTCTGGGAACTCAGAGAGGGGCTTCTGGCCCAGAGTTGGGGATTGTGGATAAGGAAGTGATGTTTGAGCAGAGATCCAAACAATGGATAGGGGTCTCCCAGGGCAAGAGGTAGCGTTCGTGGCCCGGGGTCTCTGTGTTCCAGATGGAGGGGACAGCGTGGCAAGGGCCCAGAGGTCAGAGGGCATGGCAATTTGAGGACCAGGAAGACATTCAGGGTATGGCAATATATGCAAAAGTGCCTGCACATAGTAGGTCTTTATTACATTAGAGGCCTCTGTTATGGGCTGAATTGCCCCCTGCCCCAAATTCCCATGTTGAAGTCCTAACCTCCAATACCTCAGAATGTGACTGTATTTGGAGCTAGGGTCTTTAAAGAGTTAATTAAGGTAAATGGGGTCATTGGGTGAGCCCTACTCTGACTGGCGTCCTTATAAGAAGAGGAGATTAGGATATAGATGTGCATAGAGGGAAAACATAGGGGAAAGTTGGCCATCTCTAAGCCAAGGAGAGAGGCCTCAGAATGAAACCAACCCTGCCCACACCTTGATCTTGGACTTCTAGCCTTCAGAGCTGTGAGGAAATAAGTTTCTGCTGTTTAAATTTCTGCACTTGGGTATGGCAGCCCTAGCAAAATAATACAGCCTTTCCCTCTGGAATTTCTAACTAATTTCCTCCGAAATCTTCCCTTCCCCATGTTTGGAAGCTCCCATCTCCTTCCCTAGCTCCCCTCAGCCCCTGCTTCTCTCTCATACTTACCCCTCAGCCCTACCATGAAGCTGTGGCACCATATGGATTTAGGTTTCCCCCTGGTAATTTGACTGCGATTAGCATATACTGCGGCCAATGGGCGGCTGCTGGCTGGTTTACGGCCTCTGTTCTTTGTGGGGACACAGACATGAACAGAGACAATAACTCGTGTGCGGGGCTTCATGGTTTCCAAAGAATTTTCAAGCAATGTCCCTGGTGACGTGTGTGAAAAGCCCTGGTATTTCCTGGTACCAGGCAGAAGGGTCACAGAAGTGTGTGGATTCTCAGGATATCAAAGAGAGTGTGAGAAGTGATAAAACAGGGCCTCCCCTGATAATCCCCACCCATGGTTCCATCTCGGGGTTACCGCGTGACCAACGCTGTGATAACTGCTTTGTATTCTTTATCTCGATTATTTCACCACATGTTTATTTCACAAGCATTATCAGACTGACGCTTCTACCTTCCTCATTGTTGCGTATGAAGAAACAGAGGATTAGCATAAGTCATTTGCCTGCAGTCCCTGTATTTGTTTCCTAGGGCTGCAAAAGGAACACAGACCAGGGGGCTTTAAGCAGCAGACATTTATTCTTTTCCTTTTTTATTTTTTTGGAAGTTCAAAATATCACCTCTATTACCGATAAAGCTGATTCTAGAAAACCTAAAGCAGGCTTTTTAATAATAAACCCCCAAATAGACAAACTTGGCTACCAAGACATGGAAGCATGGAAACAAGGAAGGTCTCTCCCAACATCCTCCTGTCCCCCCAGAACAAGGAATATGAGAGAAAACATACTCCCTGGTGTCAACTGAATTCAAGAGCGGCAGAGAGGACAGCTTGAACAACGCATGCCTGGTTACTGTGCTCAAGCTCACCAATAATACTAAGTTACTCCTCCTCTTCTAATAAGGAGGGAGGGGGAGAGGTTGGCAAAAGATGCTAAGAGTGTTAGGCTACTGGGGTTTCCTCCATAGACAAAGAAACATCCAGAAAAAGAAAGAAATATTCCCACCTTACACCTGAGAAGTATCACCTTTTATTCATTTATTCATTGATCCATCCAAGCATCCATTAAACATTTACTACACATTACTAACATCTAGGCCATGAAAAAGATCAATCCTCAAACATTTCTCTAGAAAGCCCTTGTAGTTAACTCCCCCAGATGGTATTAATAGCAATCAGAAATTTGTTGTTGCACAGTTCTGGAGGCTAGAAGTCCAAAATCAAGGTGTCTGCAGGGCCATACTCTTGCTGAAGGCTCCAGGGGAGAATCTGTTCCCTCCCTTTCTCTCAGCTTCTGGTGATGGCTGACAATCCTTGGGGTTCCTTGGCTTGTAGAAGCATCACTCCAACGTGGTGCTCTCCCTGTGTCTCTTTCCTCTTTTTATCAGGACGCCAGTCATTGGATCTGGGGCCACCCTAGTGGAGTATGACCTTGATTATATTTATTTGCAAATAAGGTCACATTCACAGGTGCTGGGGGTTAGGACTCCAACACGGATACAGGCAAGTCAATCCACAATGGCCCCACAGCTTGTAGATGGTTCAGCTGAGATTGGCACCAGCCTCCTCTGGCTTTGCCCCAGGGTGTACAACTTCACCCAACTATGCGTTTCCTCTTTCTCACCCAATTGTCCTTGTTCTACCCAAACAGAACTCTTTCTTTAGCATTATCATTATCAATTCACCCTGAGCAATAGATCTTTCTTTAGATGTATGCTCCTTTTTGGTTTTTTTTTTTAATTCTTTTGCATTAAGAATATCTTTTTAAACTTTTTATTTTATATTGGAGTAGAGACGATTAACAATGTTGTGATAGTTTCAGGGGTACAGCACAGTGATTCAGTTATACATATACATGTATCTATTCTTTTTCAAATGCTTTTCCCATTCAGGTTGTTACATAATATTGAGCAGAGTTCCCTGTGCTATACAGTAGTAGACCTATGCTCCTTAACAGTTATGAATCAGATTTTTTTTTTTCTGGAGCCTTATTTTTTTTTTGGCTGTGCTGTGCGGCTTGTGAGATCTTAGTTCCCCGACCAGGGATTGAACCCGGGCCCTTGGCAGTGAAGGCTCATAGTCCTAACCACTGGGCTACCAGGGAATTCCCTCTGGAGCCTTCATCTCACCAGGTTACTTGGGCTTTGAACCCTATTTCCCTCCCTTCACAGGATATATTATGCCACCACCTTGGTCTTAAAGTAAAACTACAAGTTTAGTTAAACTAAATGTGTGTATATATTACACTTTTCATGGCAAGATTTTAGTTCCCTCCCTGCTAGCTCACAACAATTCCTCTCCCAGGAGACCTGGCAGAAAGAAAAACAGATATAATCACCTGTCTCTGTGTGTAGCTTTATCTGGTCTGAATGGAGTGACTTGATACTCTGTGTTCCTACCTTCTAGCTCAGTTTCTCTTTTCTAGTGGTGGCCGGTTACTAGGGGTTCACCTTTTTTTTTTTAAATTTGTTTATTTACTTATTTTTGGCTGTGTTGGGTCTTTGTTGCTGCGCGCGGGCTTTATCTAGTTGAGACGAGTGGGGGCTACTCTTCGTTGTGCTGCGCAGGCTTCTTTTTGCGGTGGCTTCTCTTGTTGTGCAGCACGGGCTCTAGGCACATGGGCTTCAGTAACTGTGGCACGTGGGCTCAGTAGTTGTGGCTTGCGGGCTCTAAAGTGCAGGCTCAGTAGTTGTGGCACAAGGGTTTAGCTGCTCCGCAGCATGTGGGATCTTCCTGGACCAGGGCTCGAACCCACGTCCCTTGCATTGGCAGGCGGATTCTTAACCACTGTGCCACCAGGGAAGTCCCTGGGTTTCACTTTTTAATACTAGATGCTCAGTAAATTTTATTTAATCTCAATTCTGTGATATAGAGAATGGAAAGCAATAGAAATAGGTTCCTTAGCAGAATCCATTAAAAGATTAAACATCTTTGTTCTATGATAAAAACTGATTTGGAGAGTGACAGACACATGTCAGTTCTGCCAGGCAGAGTTTAAAAAATATCCTAGGAAAGCCATAAAGTTTTGGCCCCTCAAATCCACATTTGTCCATCCGTCTGTTTCCATCACTTGAAAGCTCAGAAACCTTTCTGCCTTTTATTTCCAGATCTGAAATGCCAGTCCCCTCTGCTTGAGTTCTGGACTGTGGCCGTGCTGGCCATCTCCTCTGCAGAGTCCTAGTTGCTGAACCTAATAGTTCCAGAACCATCCTTAACAGAATGTTGTGGGTTCTCACCTAAATTCAAAGGGCTGGGGAACAGTGTGTCTGGTGAGTGACTAGAGAAGTCCTCCTGGCCCACTCCACACTCTAAAGATGAGGAAGCTGAGCCTCAGAGGGGGTCCCTGAGAAAGCATGGCAGTGCAGACCTAGGGCCGGGTTCCCAGCTTGGTGGCTGCTAGGCTGAGCCATCCTTTCTGCTCAGAAAGGACTCCTGACCTGAATTTCTTCTCCAGGACAATGTGGCCTGGCTCTCAGACCACAGCTGTGCTTATCTCTTGGCAGATCGGCGGGGGTAGGAACACAGACCACCATGTCCTATACGTGGCTGTGGAAGTCATCAAGGAATCGAGAGAGCTGCGGCTGCAGCCCTTCAATGAGTACCGCAAGAGGTTTGGCATGAAGCCCTACACCTCTTTCCAGGAGCTCACAGGTGAGCAGCTGTCTCCCGGCCACGGCTCCTGCCCTCGAGGGACTTGAGCTGAAGTGAAGGAGACATTGAGGAAACAGAACGGGGTGATCCGTATGGCCAGCACTGTGACTGTGGGATTTGAGGGGTGTGGGAGCACAGTGCCAGGGGTGGCGAGGGATGGCAGATGACTCTGCGTGGGGAGGGAAGGTGACTTCTCAGCTGGGTTTGAAGGATAAAAAGGGATTTTCCGTGACTTCCCTGGCGGTCCAGTGGTTAAGACTCTGCACTTCCACTGCAGGAGGCACAGACATGGCACAGCCAAAAAAGAAAAAAAAAAGGGGATTTTCCAGGTGAAGGATAGAGGGAAGAACATTCTAGGTGGAGGAACACAAAGTACAAAGACACAGGGGTTAAAAAGAATGAGCCTAAAAAAAAAAGAAAAAAATAGTGAGCCTATTCAGGAAAACAGTCCTAGGTGTGGCTGGGTGGAGGTTAGTGATAGGAGGCTGGCTCAGATTATGTGGAATCTTGGATTCTACGCTAAGATTTGGGGTTTTATTCTGTCTAGTGGTTCCTAAGTCCCATTTATAGGCCAGCTACCTGAGAATCACTTAGAAAACTAATTAAAAATACCAAATCTGAGATGGCTCTTCCAGAGATTCTGATTCAGTAGACCTAGGTGGTACCCAAGAATCTGTATGTGTGTATATATATATATATATATATATATATATATATATATATCTCCATACATATATGTATGTGTATGTATATACATACGTATGTATATGTAAGTGTATATATATATATAAAACACAAATTGTATAATATATATAATAAATATATGTAACATATATGTCTATATGTCATATATATTTGTTGTTCAAGATCCCCAGTTGTTGGGCAGCCAAGTTTGGGGACCCCTGTCCCAGACAATGGGGGTACCACTGAAAGGTTTTGACCAGGGTGTGACATGACACCTGACTGTGTACTGGTACCCTGTGGAGGGTGGACTTGAGGAGACAGGTAGGGACACTCCATGTCTGTCTCCCATGACAGTCCAGAGAGACAGAAAGAACATTGTCGCTAAGTCTCTATGTGATCTTGGACAAATGACATCGCATCTCTGAGCTCCGGTAGAGCGCAGGGTCTTGGACCAGGATAAGGCCCCTTGAAACCTGCCTGTGAAGGAAACAAGATAGGTAGCTTCTGCCTGTTGTAATGATCAGGTAATTAGGGCACAGAGAAGTGGGGTGAGTTGCCCAAGGTCACACGCTGTTTGGTGGCAGATCCAGGCCCTTGACTCCATCTGCAGTAGCAAATTCCTTCCCTAGATGCAGCCCTGGAGCAGGGTCGGTCAGCCGGGCCAGATTTTAGGGCATGTGCTCATCTGCTCAAGGTGCTCTTCTGAAGTCCATTCTCCTCCCCAGAAGAAGGTGGACCTAGAAGATTCCCTCCCCAGATGAACCGTAGTGGATGACATCATGATTCTGACTTTGGCTTCTCCCCCTTGTAGGAGAGAAGGAGATGGCAGCTGAGTTGGAGGAGCTGTATGGAGACATCGATGCCTTGGAGTTCTACCCAGGGCTGCTTCTTGAGAAGTGCCCTCCAAACTCCATCTTTGGGGAGAGTATGATAGAAATTGGGGCTCCTTTTTCCCTTAAGGGCCTCTTAGGGAATCCTATCTGTTCTCCGGAGTACTGGAAGTCGAGCACATTTGGTGGTGAGATGGGTTTCAACCTTGTCAAGACGGCCACGCTGAGGAAGCTGGTTTGCCTCAACACCAAGACTTGTCCCTACGTCTCCTTCCACGTGCCGGACCCCCGCCAGGAGGACGGGCCTGGAGTGGGGCGGCCATCCACAGAGCTCTGAGGGGCCAGGGCGGCAGCATTCTGGAGGGTAGAGCTTACTGCTCATCATTCCAGAACGCCGAGGCCAGGGTTGACAGTCTTCAACGTTGGGTTTCTGATTTGGTGTTGAGCGCATCAGGGTGGACGTCTAGAACTCTGGGTCTCTCACCACGATCTGGAACGCTGTGGTCTTGTTTGTCGATCTAGAATGCTGAATTCCTGGTGAGCCATCTAGAAAGTGAGGAGTGGTTCTCCTTCGGAATGCCAGAACACTGGTTTCCCGGTTGATCACCTAGAATGTCAGATTTCTGGCTGATCCAGAATACAGGCATTCTAAAATATGGGACTCCTGATGGAATCATCTAGAAAGTTAAGGGGTTCTTATTTTGCATTCTAGAATTCTGGGTGGTCCTCCGGAGTGTTGACTTTCTGATTGGTTATTCAGAATGTGGTGTTCCTGGTTGCTGATCCAGAACAGTAGCTGGTGTGCTATAGATCTGTCCTGTCCTGAATGTCTGGAGCATTGATGATTCATTTTCCTGTTCAGTGAGACATCCACAGAGCAGGGGAATCTAATGTCTAATGAGAATGCATTGCCTGAATCTGTGCCTGCACAGAGGAGGCAAGGAGGTGGGGTGTTCTGCTTGGGACCCCAACTGAGACCCTGGTCTGAGGCTATAGAGAGAACAAGTGGCTTTTTCCAGGCCATTGACTGGAAGCCACCAGAGCTCTGTCTTTGTCCAGATCTTGACTCACGGCAGCTGTTTTTCATGAAGTTAATAAAGTTCTTTTTCCAAATTGCCTGCTACGCTTTTGATACCATCCCCAGAAGCAGAGGTAACATGAAAATGACCTTTCTCCTAGCCACAGGCTAGATGTGCTAGAGGTTTGCAGCAGGAGACGTTCCACTGGGATCCCTGGGCCTGTCGTGGTCTAGATCGTTCACCGCTGATGTTTCATTCCCTCCTCCCCACCGCCGATCCTGTGGGTTAGGAATTGCTTTTTCCAGGCTGCTCTCCTAAAATGCACAACTCCCCAGCCCCAGGAAATGTAGTGTTCAGTTCCCACCATCTGATTAAAACAACTTCCTCCCTTACTGAGCTTACAACAGAGATGAAAGGCAACTGGGGTGGAGAGCATTTACTCTGTGCCAATTTTACACATTTCATTCTCATTTATTTTCAACCCAACAGTGTGAAAGAGGTGGTAAATCCACGTTTCAAAACCAAGGATACTGAGACTCGGGGCGGTTAAGTGACGTGCTCCACACGTGCCAGAGCCAGGTTAGGACCCAGGTCTGGCTGAATCTAGAGCTGTGCGTTTTTCTCCATCCAGCATCCTCTTGCCTCCTGGTTTGACTCACTTCCAGGCCTAATCTTGCTTGTCCAGCTCAGGTTCAAAGGCAGAGGTGGGCTGTAGCCTCCGCCTTACTTGCAGGCTATTTGTTCAGTCACAAATATTTATATTCCTAGCTGCCTACTACATGCCAGTTACTGTCATATGCTTGGGGCTACAGCAGGGAGCGATCAAGACCGATACGGCTGCACGACAGATCGCTGTAGTTTATGTCATACACTGTACAGCATGGGGAATGTAGCCAATATTTTATAGTAACTTCAAATATAGTATAATCTATAAACGTAATGAATCACTCTGTTGTACACCTGAAACGAATATTGTAAATCAACTATACCTCAATAAAAAAAAATCTTCAATAGAGTTCGAACTCAAAAAAGACAGATGGGCTTCTGCCCACGTGGAGCTCACATTCCAGTAGGGGTAGAGCAGACAATAAAGAAGAAAACAATGAAAGGAGAGAAACTCAGGTAAGTATGATCTCCCTTCTAACTCATGCTGCTCTGTCCTCCCCTGCTTGACTGCAGAGCCCTGAGACACTTTGCCCAGCCACACAGATCCCAATAGCCAGCTACGAGAGAGGAGAGGACAGAGGGATAAGGTAAGAGATTGGGAAAGGTTCTTTATGCTCCCATAAAGAGTTCCTTAAGTGACTCTAGGCTTAGAGTTCCTTGTGAAGAACCATGGCACAGAAACAGCGGGGGAAATTGGGGTCCAGGCTGAGGGTCCCTGGCTGTGTCTACTGTCTTATGGTCCAGAAAGCCCTTGTTTCTCCTTAGTTGGCTGGGGACTACTTCCATCATTCCTTCCTGGCCGTGTTGAATTCAGAGAATGCAATCCCTTCTTGCTCCCCTAACTGTGCTGATGTGGAGGGATCCTTCCGGTGACAGAAGTGGGCATGGCGTGGCTGTGTCTTGTCCTTGCTGGACCAGTCTCTATTTCCTCTCTTCTGTTAATACGCCGACTTTGCTGAGAATCCTTCCCTCTCTTGTTAATTTTAGTCTTGGTGGTTCCATCAGCGGCCCTTTCCTGGCCAAGAGGTGGGCCTGTGAATCAATCCTGGCCAATTAAACACCCTCTTCTTCTTTTTTTTTTTTGACAACTTTATTGGAGTATAATTGCTTTACAATGGTGTGTTAGTTTCTGCTTTATAACAAAGTGAATCAGTTATACATATACATATGTTCCCATATCTCTTCCCTCTCGCGTCTCCCTCCCTCCCACCCTCCCTATCCCACCCCTCTAGGTGGTCACCAAGCACCAAGCTGATCCCTGTACTATGCGAATGCTTCCCACTACCTGTCTGTTTTATGTTTGGTAGCGTATATATGTCCATGCCACTCTCTCACTTTGTCCCAGCTTACCCTTCCCCCTCCCCGTGTCCTCAAGTCCATTCTCTAGTGGTCTGCATCTTTATTCTCATCTTGCCCCTAGGTTCTTCATGACCTTTTTTTTTTTTTCTTAGATTCCATATATATGTGTTAGCATACGGTATTTGTTTTTCTCTTTCTGACTTACTTCACTCTGTATGATAGACTCTAGGTTTCTTTTTATGGCTGAGTAATATTCCATTGTATATATATACCACATTTTCTTTATCCATTCATCGGTTGATGGACACTTAGGTTGCTTCCATGTCCTGGCTATTGTAAACAGAGCTGCAATGAACATTGTGGTACATGACTCGTTTTGAATTATGGTTTTCTCAGGGTATACGCCCAGTAGTGGGATTGCTGGGTCGTATGGTAGTTTTATTTTTAGTTCTTTAAGGAACCTCCATACTGTTCTCCATAGTGGCTGTATCAATTTACATTCGCGCCAACAGTGCAAGAGGGTTCCTTTTCTCCACACCCTCTCCAGCATTTATTGTTTGTAGATTTTTTGATGATGGCCATTCTGACCGGTGTGAGATGATATCTCATTGTAGTTTTGATTTGCAATTCTCTAATGATTAATGATGTTGAGCATTCTTTCATGTGTATGTTGGCAATCTGTATATGTTCTTTGGAGAAATGCCTGTTTAGGTCTTCTGCACATTTTTGGATTGGGTTGTTTGTTTTTTTGATATTGAGCTGCATGAGCTGCTTGTAAATTTTGGAGATTAGTCCTTTGTCAATTGCTTCACTTGCTAATATTTTCTCCCATTCTGAAGGTTGTCTTTTCATCTTGTTTATCGTTCCCTTTGCTGTGCAAAAGCTTTTAAGTTTCATTAGGTCCCGTTTGTTTATTTTTGTTTTTATTTCCATTTCTCTAGGAGGTGGGTCCAAAAGGATCTTGCTGTGATTTATGTCATAGAGTGTTCTGCCTATGTTTTCCTCTAAGAGTTTGATAGTGTCTGACCTTACATTTAGGTCTTTAATCCATTTTGAGTTTATTTTTGTGTATGGTGTTAGGGAGTGTTCTAATTTCATTCTTTTACATGTAGCTGTCCAGTTTCCCCAGCACCACGTATTGAAGAGGGTGTCTTTTCTCCATTGTATATTCTTGCCTCCTTTATCAAAGATAAGGTGACCATATGTGCTTGGGTTTATCTCTGGGCTTTCTGTCCTGTTCCATTGATCTATAGTTCTGTTTTTGTGCCAGTACCATATTGTCTTGATTACTGTAGCTTTGTAGTATAGTCTGAAGTCAGGGAGTCTGATTCTTCCAGGTCTGTTTTTTTCCCTCAAGACAGCTTTGGCTATTCGGGGTCTTCTGCGTTTCCATACAAATTGTGAAATTTTTTGTTCTAATTCTGTGAAAAATGCCAGTGGTAGTTTGATAGGGATTGCATTGAATCTGTAGATTTCTTTGGGTAGTAGAGTCACTTTCACAATGTTGATTCTTCCAATCCAATGGTATATCTCTCCATCTATTTGTATCATCTTTAATTTCTTTCATCAGTGTCTTATAGTTTTCTGAATACAGGTCTTTTGTCTCCCTAGGTAGGTTTATTCCTAGGTATTTTATTCTTTTTGTTGCAATGGTTAATGGGAGTGTTTTCTTAATTTCACTTTCAGATTTTTCATCATTAGTGTATAGGAATGCAAGAGATGTCTGTGCATTAATTTTGTATCCTGCTACTTTACCAAATTCATTGATTAGCTCTAGTAGTTTTCTGGTAGCATCTTTAGGATTCTCTATGTATAGTATCATGTCATCTGCGAACAGTGACATTTTTACTCCTTCTTTTCTGATTTGGATTCCTTTTATTTCTTTTTCTTCTCTGATTGCTGTGGCTAAAACTTCCAAAACTATGTTGAATAATAGTGGTGATAGTGGGCAACCTTGTCTTGTTCCTGATCTTAGTGGAAATTGTTTCAGTTTTTCACCATTGAGGACGATGTTGGCTGTGGATTTGTCATATATGGCCTTTCATATGTTGAGGAAAGTTTCCTCTGTGCCTACTCTCTGCAGGGTTTTTATCATAAATGGATGTTGAATTTTGTCAAAAGCTTTCTCTGCATCTATTGAGATGATCATATGGTTTTTCTCCTTCAGTTTGTTAATAAGGTTAAACACCCTCTTCCTATACTCTGCTCCCCGAGTAGAGTTGCATGGAGATTGAGATGACTGACTCTGATTTATCCCCACAGCTGGGCTCTGAAAACACTGTCCATTAGTTCTAGCTTCCAAGATCACCAGGGAAACCTGGATTCCTGACCTTCTTAATCAAGACTTTAACTCTTACTTCCATCCTGGAGGGATGCTCCATGGATTCCCCTGTCACTTAAATTGGTCAGATTTGGGGATCTGCTGCTTGCCACCAAACCTTAACAGCTGCTGACCTGGGGTGACAGATGCAGTAGGATGGCTCTGGAAGGAATTTGAATCAGCAGAGACACAATCAGTTTAGAGATTTAGAAAGAGTACCCTCGGGGAGGGTGGATGACAGAGTAGAGCAGGAAGATCTGGAGGGTGGCAGAACAGTGATGAGGCTGTGGCTGTGGTCCAGGTGAGAGAGGATAGCAGCTGGGTGCCAGGTGAAGGGCTGTGGGGATGGGGGGATGGGGTGGATTCTAGAGATAGTCTCCTCTTGAATGCAGGTTCCTAGATTAGGTGGACTTTGTTTCGTATGGACGACTGTGTGTGAAACTTTTGTACATAGAAACTATGTCAAATGTGCCATGAAGGCTTCTTCAGAGTGAAGCATCTTAATGCTCATCATATGAATGCTCATTTCTGGAATTTGGTGGGTGTGATGGTTCGTTTTCTGGGTCAGCTTGGCTGGGCCACAGTTATTTAATCAAACACTAATCTGGGTGTGGCTGTGAAGGTATTTTGCAAACATGGTCAACACTACAGTCAGTTGACTTTTAGAAAAGGAGATAACCCTTGATAATGTGGCTGTGCCTCATCTAATCAGGTGAAAGGCCTTAAGAACAAAGACTGAGGTTTCCGAGAGAAGAAGAAATTTTTTTTTTTTTAATCTTAAAAATTGTAGTATATTTGACTTGCAACGTTATGTTAGTTTCAGGTGTACAGCAAAGTGATTCAGTTATATATATACATACATATATATATTCTTTTTCAGATTCTTTTCCATTATAGGTTATTACAAGATATTGAATATAGCTCCCTGTGCTATACAGTAGGCCCTAGTTGTTTATCTATTTTATATATAGTAGTGTGTATCAGTTAATCCCAAACTCCTAAATTCTGCTTCAAGACTACAGTATCAACGCCTACCTGAGTTTCCAGCCTGCCGGCCGGCCCTACTAACTTTACACTCTCCAACCCTGACAATTGTGGGAGCGAACACCTAAAACTAAATCTATTTATATCTTTATCTATCTCCCCCATATACATATGTGCATACATAAACACATGTCCTATTGTGCTAAGAGCCCTGAGTGGATCACCCACTGTATCAGTCGGGGTTCTCCAGAGAAACAGAATAGGTTCCTCTAGCCCATTTCAGCAAGAAGGAATTTATTAAAGGACATTGTGTAGCTCATGGAAACACTGGCTGGACCAGAGAATCAGGCTCAGAGGCTTCACGCCCAGGAACAGCAGCTATTGCTCCAGTGAGGTGTCTCTGCTGCAGCCATCAGACACAGGCGTCTCAGATTGCACCTCGGCTAACAAAACCCCATCACTGCTGCCCCTGAAAGCCGGCAGCTTCTACAGCCACGCTTGCCAGAAAATGGATTCGTTCTGCATAGTGCCTGCTTGCCCAGTTTTCTCTACTTAGAATTGAAGTCACTTTTTTAAAAATTTATTTTTGGCTGCATTGGGTCTTCATTGCTGCATGCGGGCTTTCTCTAGTTGCGGCGAACAGAGGCTACTCTTCTCTGTGGTGCTCAGGCTGCTCATTGCGGTGGCTTCTCTTGTTGCAGAGCACGGGCTCTAGGTGCGCGGACTTCAGTAGTTGTGGCTCGCAGGCTCTAGAGCGCAGGCTCAGTAGTTGTGGTACACGGGCTTAGTTGCTCCGCGGCATGTGGGATCTTCCCGGACCAGGGCTTGAACCCGTGTCCCCTGCATTGGCAGGTGGACTCTGAACCACTGCGCCACCAGGGAAGTCCTGAAGTCACTTTTATTTCACGTCTGATGCATAGAGCCTAGCTCACACGCCTGCACTCCAGCTCCAAGAGAGGGTGGGTAAGTAAGCTTTCCGGCTTGTACCTTGGGGAGGAGGACCCATAATGTGTGGGATATTCTCCATACACGCACGGGGAAGGGTGTTCAAAAGGGCTGGGAAGCAGGGACAGTCCACCTCGGTGGATCTGAGTTTTTAGTTCTGTTTTGCCCCTGAGGGCCCTAGCCCTAGAACTCTGCAAAGAACATCACAATGGCACAACTGTTGACCTGACAGCATCTCAATATAACTGCAAGCAAAGAACTTAACAAGTGAAATTATGGAAGTACAGAAGAGCAGAGATATGGCACACAGTATACAGAATACTGCTATGATACAGAATGTACTTTTTTGTGTCTGGCTCTTTTGTTCACCATGTCTGCTGACATCCATGTTGCTGTGTGTATCAGCTGTTTTATATTCTTTATTGCTGTGTAAATATTTAATGTATACCCCACTTGACTTATGTAGTCAATTGTCCGTGGACATTTGGGTTGTTTCTTTTCTTTTTCCTTCTTTTTTTTGACTACTGTGAATAAAGCTGCTTCTAGGGCTGATTTTAACCCTTACACAAGGGCTCTCTAAAAAATGTCATTTTTTAAACACATATATTACAGGAACTGGTTCCTGTTCTCTATTTAAAATCTGCTGTTCCTTCTTTTCTTTATGGCCTGATGGAAAGAGAGGATGGATTCATGAGTGTGACTTGCACCATTAGAGAAGGGGAAAGGGAATGAATATTAAGAGCCGACTCTGTGGCATGTACTTTACCTATTTCATGAACTCTTACCAACAGCCTATGCGTAGATTTTCCTGTTTCATAAACAAGGAAACTAACTGTAAGGTCGTATCTTAACAAACGGCATCACGAAACACAGGAAAGCTTCAAGTGAGCTTTATTAGGGAGCGCTCCCGGTCGAGGTTCACTGGTCCGAGAGAAAGGGGGCCAGAGAAGTCGCACCCGGGCGAGGGTTGGGCAAGATCTTATAGGGGAAGAAGGGAAAGGGGTGTGGTGAATCTGGGAGGGCGCAGGGTATTCCTTATTTGGTGGTCTTTTCGGGTATCCTGGAGGACCGTTAGTCCCGCCCCTCGAAAGGCGGGAAGGCTGGGCTGGGTTCAAAGTCCCCAGGTCAGTTCCTGGAAATGGGTGGTCCGGAATGTCTCCAGGGCAGTTTCTGGAACTGGGTGGTCCGGAGAATTTCGGTCTGATGCAACCTGTGAATCTGATTGTGTTCCCCTGCCTCGGGCCAGTTGGCCTTACATCCCGACATCTTTGGTGTAATGGGGCGGCGTTCTGATCTCTGGCTACTTCATGCTGAATGGGGGCGTCAAAAGGGGAGTCGGGCAACCAGAGGTCCGAGGCTTAGGGGAGACCAGTGGGGGGTTCTGTAGGAAGCAAGGTGTAAGGGCCGAGGAGCATTTGGTTTGTGGCCACCCGAGAGACTTCCTCCATGCGCCTGCGAAGAAACCTAAGAAAACAGGGAGCAAACGTGAGCAAGATACAGATGAGAATTACGGGGCCTAAGACTGGTGTTGGCCAGGTATAGAGGGTGGATCGCCACCAATCGGGAATTGGGGAGGCGGACTGTTGGTGTTCGCGTTGGAGTTCTTCTCTTAAGCGATGGAGGGCTTTTACGTTGCCTTCGACGAGTCCTGTTTCATTGATGTAATAGCAGCATTCCTCCTGTAAGAAGAGGCAGGTACCTCCTTTGTCGGCCGTCAGGAGATCCAGGGCTCGTCGATTCTGGAGAGCGACTTGGGCTATGGAGGTGATTTGGCGCTGGAGAGAGGAGATGGAGCCGGCGGAGGCTTCAATGGCTAGCTGGAGTTTATGTTCTAAGTCGCGGGATGTTGAAACACTATGTGTTAGAGCTCCCCCCCCTCCCCCGCGAGGCCTGCAGCAACCAGGGAGGAGGCCAGAGATGCCTGCGACCAGAGGAAGAAAGATAGCTCTTTTTCGTCGGGTAAAGAGCGGCGTGATTAGCGAGGAAAATTTGGCTTGGCTGTACAGTGTGAGTTGTGGGACGAGAGTAACGGGGATACGTGGGAAGGGGGAGGAAGAATTGATCTCTTTTGTGAGGGAACCATCATTGCACCACAAAAACGTGCCTGGTGGTGCTTTAATTGATGTGCTTACCGTGAGGGATGAATTTGGGCGGCTGCCGTAACAGATGGTGAGATTTTTTGAATCAAGGAGTATGGGGACTTTTAACGGGGAAAAATGTGGGTTTTGGGAGGTGTGGGAAGTAGAATTGAAGGGCTGGTCGAGTGGGACAGCAGCCAAGGGTGGCCGGCCAGGTGAGGCACATAGAAAGCAGTCGGAGATGTTACCTATTCCTGTGTGGTTGAGTATCTGTACTGCTTGACGGACGAGGGTCAAGCAAGAAAAAGGATCCTCTTTGTGTTCGGGGTGAGGTAGTTGGTGTCTTAGGGCTTGTTCTGTTTCCTGGATGGCAGTGGCTTGTTCGCTCAACTGTTGGATAACTTTGGAAATCAAACTGATATATGAGCGAAAGACCCTGACAGAGCCCACGGGGTAGGCATCAGTTGCCCATCGGTAGATTTTTCCTTGTACCCCTTTTACCCATCTTGTGTCCCAGGGATCTTTGATGTTGATGAATAATTGACCCTTGCCATTTCTGGTGAGCAGGTGGGATTGTCGGAGCGAGCTCCTGGTATCTAGTTTTGCTACATGGATGTTACATGAGTGATAGGGGCACCCCCCATAGGTCTCATTCCACCATTGACAATAGTCTCGGGTCTGATCGTAAGTGAAGCAGACAGCGGGGGTGGACCATCCCAGGGGAACACCTTCTGTTAGAGATGGGGATCTGGACTGTTACCAAGGCCTGGCACCCATCTGGTTGGCAGTCTCCTGTGCCCAGGACTCGGGTGTGGGTCCGACCTTTAGCTTGCCATGTCCCGCGGACATGGAATGCCACAGGGACATCTGGTGAATCCTGGGTGGCAGGAGGAGCAGCAGGAGGAGACAGGGTGACGGACAAGCCGTAGTCTCGTGGGACCCAGCGGTAGGGCCGTCCAAGTCTCTGGGAAACATGGTACCAAGGAGGGGTGTCCCAAGAGTTTAGCTGCCGTGGGAGTGGTGAGGATCACCGTATGGGGGCTTGTCCACCGTGGCTTGAGAGATTGAGGGTGTAATTCTTTGAGGAGGACGCTATCGCCGGGTTGTAGAGGGAGAGAGGAAGTTTCAGAGACAGTCACTGTCGGTAGATGACGGTCAGCGTGTTCGCAGAGAAGACGGAGAAGCAGGGAGAGGTAGGGAAGGTAGGAGGCTAGGGGTGGACTCTGGGTTGGTAGGTCGTGAAGGAGGAAAGGGCGGCCGTAAAGTAATTCAAATGGACTGAGGCCAGTAGGAGTCCAAGGTGAGGCTCGGATTCGGGTAAGGGCTAGAGGAAGCAGGTCGGGCCATGAGACACAGACCTCAAGGGACAGTTTTGGTGAGGTGGTCTTTTAAGATCCCATTGGTGCGTTCAACCTTACCGGATGATTGGGGGTGGTAGGGGATGTGGAGTTTCCAGGTGATCTGGAGAGCCTCTGATACTTGTTGAACCATCTGAGAGACAAAGGCGGGTCCGTTATCCGACTGAATGGAGACCGGCAGACCAAATCGGGGGATGACGTGTTGAAGCAGGATGGTGGCGACTGTGTCTGCCATTTCTCGAGTTGTTGGATAGGCCTCGATCCAACCTGAAAAGGGGTCAATGAAGAGTGAGCAGATATCGGAAGCGTTTGCAGCGGGGCATATGGCTAAAGTCGATCTGCCAGTCTTCACCAGGCTGATGTCCACGCATCTGGTGTGTAGGAATTCGGGGCCGTAGGCCTCCTTGTGGGGAGACAGATGCGCAGGTTTGGCAGGCCATGTGAGTCTTTGAGATGGCCTCTCTAAGTCCTGGCAGATGAAAGAGGGGGTCCAAAAAACGGAACATTGCTTTTGGACCAATGTGTAAGGATTTATGGATGTCTGATAGGAGGCTGGCCGCTTAGGCCAGAGGTAGGGCAATTTCGTTGTCTATAAAAATCCATCCTTTGTTGTCTTTGTGTCCCCCTTTTGATAGTAAGGCAGCTTCCTCGTGCGGGGTATATGTGGGTTGGGTAGGACTGGTAAAAAATAGGAGTGGAGCTGGAGGATGCCCTTTTGTAAGCTCTCGGGCCACGGAATCGGCCTTCGAGTTACCTTGTGCTATTGGGTTGGATGGGAGTTGACGACCCCTGCAATAGATAATTGCTACTTCTTTAGGAAGCTGGAGGGCCTCCAGGAGTTTTGCAATAAGGGAAGCGTTGACCACTGGGGATCCCTTAGTGGTCAGAAATACACGTTCCCTCCATAGTGCTGAGTGGCTGTGTGCAATGAGAAAGGCATATTTAGAGTCTGTGTAGATGTTAACCCTTTGGTCTTTGGAAAGATTAAGGGCTCGTGTAAGTGCGATTAGTTCAGCCTTTTGGGAGGTCGTTCCTTCTGAGAGGCTGTTAGCCTCGGTAATAGTTGAGATAGTTACCACCGCGTAGGCTGCCCGTCGGCGCCCGTCAGGACCGAGTATCGAACTACTGTCGACAAAGAGATTGCGGTCCGGATTTGAAAGAGGGGTGTCAAAGAGTCCCCCTCTTGGTGGTTTGAAGGCTTCTATGACATGAGGGCAGGAATGGGATGGAAAACCCCCAGTGCCAGAGATAGGCAGGAGGGAAGCCGGGTTCAGGCGAGGGGAGAGATCAAGAGAAATAGCTGGGTTTTCAATGAATAGTAGGTGGAACTCCTGGATGTGGGAGGGGCCCAGGAGGGAGAGAGACTTGTGGCCTAGGACCTGGTCGACCAGCCGGTGGGAGGAAAACATGGTTAGTGGGTGCGCCAGAGTCAGTTTGAGTGTTTGTTTGGTCAGTTCGGCTGCTGCTGCTAGGGCCGGAAGGCATGGTTGCCATCCCCGAATGGTTGGGTCTAGCTGTTTGGAGAGGTAAGCCACGGGGCGGTAGGAAGGCCCTACAGGCTGGGCAAGGAGTCCAGTGGCTATTCCGGCCCGTTCATCCACAAAAAGGTGAAAAGGTCGGTTTGGGTTGGGCAGAGAAAGGGGAGGAGAAGATATCAGAGCGTTACGGAGAGTGAGAATGGCCTGTCGAACGGCGGAAGGAGAGGTGAGGGGTCCTTGAGGGGTTTCTTTAGCAGCTAGATATAAGAGTTTAGCGAGGAGAGCAAAGTTAGGGATCCAGTGTCGGAAAAATCCTATAAGGCCCCAAAAGGAGAATATTTGTTCCGCTGTTTCCGGAGGCTGGAGTTCACGGATAATCCGGGTGCGGTCGGCTGTTAGACCTTTTGTGGTAGGGGTAAGGTGGAGCCCCAGGTAGGTTACAGAAGATACAGATAACTGAACCTTGGCTGGGGAGACCCGATAACGGCGAGAGCCAAGGTAATTGAGGAGATCTGCAGTATGTTGTCTTGAGAGGCTGAGAGATGGGCTACAAAGGAGGAGGTCATCTACATATTGAAGGAGTGTGCTGGGGGTAAGGGAGCAGGAAGTGAGGTCCCGTGCCAGCGCCTGACCGAAGAGGTGAGGACTGTCGCGGAAGCCCTGGGGAAGAACTGTCCAGGTGAGCTGACTGGAAGTATGAGTATCCGGATCCGTCCAGGTAAAGGCGAAGAGGAAATAGGAGTCGGGATGAAGGGGGATAGTGAAAAAGGCATCTTTGAGATCCAGAACCGTAAAAGTGGGTTGTGGATGGGGGGATATGGGAGAGCAAGGTTTGGTACTACTGGGTGGAGAGGAATTATGGCCTCATTGATTAGTCGGAGGTCCTGGACCAGGCGATAATCCCCAGAGGCCTTGCGGACAGGCAGGATGGGGGTGTTGCAGGGAGAGTCAGTGGGGATAAGGAGTCCCTGGTTTAGGAGTCTGGTGATAATAGGTTGTAGGCCCCTAAGGTGAGTCTCAGAGATGGGAAATTGGGGCCTTGATGGAAATTTGGAGGGGTCCTTTAGGCGGATGAGAACGGGGGAATGGTGTGTTGCTATTATGGGCTTACAAGTATCCCAGACTTGGGGATTGATTGGGTTCGGTGTGATTGGAAGAGGGGGATAGGAGGGGGAGGGTTCTAGAGACAGGCCGAGAAGAGGAAGTAGGAGTTGGGAGGAGGGGACCTTAGGGTCAAGTCTAACCAGCTGGAGGGAGGCCCTTAAGTGGAAAAGGACATCTCGGCCTAGCAAGGGAACTGGGCAGGATGGTATGACTAAGAAGGAATGAGTAAAAGGGAGTCCTTCGATATGACATGGGAGTGGACCGGTCTGGAGTGGGAAGGATGGTTTGCCATCAATACCCATGACCGAGATCTGGGAAGGAGAAACTGGCCCTGAATAAGTAGGCAGGACCGAATAGGTAGCCCCCGTGTCCACCAGAAATGAGATGGACTTACCCGCTACCTGTAGCGATACCCTGGGCTCGGCGAGTGTGATGGGGGTCTTCGAGTCCGGGCGCCATCAGTTGTCAGCCAATCCCAGCAGTTCGAGTGGTAATGCCTTTGGGTCGGCCTGCCTCCCGCGTGGAGACGCTGAAGGAGGGCCAGTCGTAGGGCAGTCACTCTTCCAGTGGCCTGTTAGCCCGCAGCTGGGACAGGGCTTAGAAGGTGGTCGGGGATTGGGACATGGCGAGCCCAGTGGCCTTCTTTTCCGCATTTGAAGCAGGCCCCTGGCGGGGTTGCCTTTTGCGGACCCCGTGAATGCTGTGATCCATGGGAGATGGCCGGCCTTAGGGCTGCTACAAGAGCTTGGGTTTGGAGGGCTACCTTCTGGTGCATCCGAGCCTGTCGGCTGGATTCTGCCAAATCCTCACGGCCATTATAGACTCCAAAGGCCATTTTTACCAAATCTCGAATAGGGGTTTGAGGGCCGTCTTCTCACCGTTTTAATTTCTTTCGGATATCCGGGGCTGATTGGGTGATAAAATGGGTGGCTAGGACCGCTGCCCCTGCCGGGGTGTCGGGGTCCAGCCGGGTGTAGAGAGTTAAGGCCTCTGTAAGGCGATTGAGAAAGATAGCTGGATTTTCGTTAGGCTCTTGGGTTATCTCTTTTAGTTTTTCAAAATTGACTACCTTATGAGCGGCGGCCTGCATGCCAGCCAGGAGGCATTGGATCATGAGGTCGCGTTTACGGCGGCCATCTTGGCCATCCTGATAAGTCCAGCCTGGATCAGTGCCAGGTACAGCAGTCGCTCCGATGGGCACGGAGTTGTCGGTAAGGTGAACCTGATCTGCATGGTTTCGGGCAGCAGTTTGAATTCTTTCCCTCTCGTCAGGGGTCAGAGTATAAGATAGGATCACAAAGATATCGTGCCAGGTTAGATCGTAAGCTTGAGAGAGATAGCGAAATTCTTTGATGTAGCGGGAAGAGTCGGCAGAGAAGGAGCCTAATCTCTTTTCTATTTGAGAGAGATCTTGGAGAGAAAAGGGAACATGAACTCTAATCCTTCCGCTCCTGCTACCTCCCTCAGAGGGCACAGATTTGAATCTTGGGAGTCTTGAGAGCGTGTACGTGCACTAATTGGCGAAGCAAGGGGCGTGGGAGGAGAAACCGTCGAGGGAGGCGGGGGAGCGGTTGGAGGGGACGGAGCGGGGTTCGGGAGGAGGAGGGACCGCCTCAGGGTAGGGTGGAGGTTGGAGAGGAGCTCTGGAGGGGGGAGAGGCGAAAGATTCGGGAGGGTCGGCTACTGGAGAGGGGTCATCGTCAAAATTAAGGGCTTGAATGTAGGCGATGTCTGTTTGGCAAGAAGGATCTGGGAAGTGGAACAATCGACGCAGAGGGAAGGGCGGGAGCGCAAATACCAGAAGGCCTGAACATAAGGGACCTCGGACCATTTGCCCGTCCTGCGGCAGTAATTATCTAGATCACGGAGGATGTTAAAATCGAAAGTCCCTTCAGGAGGCCATTTGGATTGATTGTCTAGAGGATATTGTGGCCAGGCCACAGTAGAATAGAAAATAAGCCGTCGGCGACGGAGATCTTGGGGAGAAACCGAGGGCTGTAAAATTGGCTAGGAGACACCCAAGGGGCGTCTTAGGATCTGGTTTCGATTGTGAGGTTCCCATGACCCCCAGTCTGTCCCTGAGTGAATGGAGAGGGAGAGAGGCGTCCCTGGTCTCAGTCTCCAATTCACGGCAGGTCGGAGGGCGCTCTGGCGATTGGGACGTCTCCACAATCACCCGAGGCCCAGCGGGTCGGAGAGCGGTCAGGCAACTGGGACGCCTCCACAGTTGCCCGAGTCCCGGAGAGACACGGAGAAATCCCTGACGTGGCCGCGATTAGGGACAGCAAGTCCAGTGGGCAGGGACTCTGGGGGTCGGAGGGAACAAGGGAGGGGGACTTACCCCGTTTTCTGCCGGATCGGGTGGATGAGTAGAGGTTCCCTGGTTGTCACCTGGGGGAGGGGAGGGGCGGCCCGCGCGGTAACCCGTGGGGCTTGGTACCCCTCCCGGGTTTCGGCACCAAATGTAAGGTCGGATCTTAACAAACGGCACCACGAAACACAGGAAAGCTTCAAGTGAGCTTTATTAGGGAGCGCTCCCGGTCGAGGTTCACTGGTCCGAGAGAAAGGGGGCCAGAGAAGTCGCACCCGGGCGAGGGTTGGGCAAGATCTTATAGGGGAAGAAGGGAAAGGGGTGTGGTGAATCTGGGAGGGCGCAGGGTATTCCTTATTTGGTGGTCTTTTCGGGTATCCTGGAGGACCGTTAGTCCCGCCCCTCGAAAGGCGGGAAGGCTGGGCTGGGTTCAAAGTCCCCAGGTCAGTTCCTGGAAATGGGTGGTCCGGAATATCTCCAGGGCAGTTCCTGGAACTGGGTGGTCCGGAGAATTTCGGTCTGATGCAACCTGTGAATCTGATGGTGTTCCCCTGCCTCAGGCCAGTTGGCCTTACACTAAGATGCAGAAAAATCAGGTTACTTGTCCAGAGTGGTACAGCTAGAAAGTCGTGGGAGGCAACAGTGAAATTCCAATGTGTGGTCAATTTCCATCACATGCCCCAAGGCTCAAGACCTCCATAACCAGGATCCCAGCAGGGAAGGTGGGGGGGATGGAGGGTGGAGGGTGCGGTGATGTGGTGGGCGTTGGTGATGGTAATATACTTCCAGATGATTCTGTTAATAAGCCTTGGATGGAGACCTGTGCACCCTATCAGGCTGCCTCTTGGTCATTCATTTCCTCTTTAGATGAGTGACGTTTTCTTTCTTCTCCCCGTGACTCACATTTCCCAGGATTGCTATCTCCTTTCTGATCTGTAACTTGCCCTCTGCACACCATGATAATATTCACTGAAAACTGGTTCCCTGAAGTGTGAAAAGCCGTGCCCACATATCTCCCATCTGCTGCTGACTTCCCTCCTCCCCACCTCTGGCCACATTGGGTGAAGCTCCAACCCCTCCCTCCTCCCTCCCCCCACTACAGGGATACCCAAGTGCCTGCTCTTGTCTTGGTGCTCAGTTCTTGCCTCTGTAGGAGGGACTCAGGACAGATCCTGGTTTCTACTTCCTCCCCACTCACTCTATGAGGTGGAGAAGGGTGTGGGGGGGGGTGGCGGGCAGTGGTTTTTTTTTTTGAACATTAAGCTGACCACTTGAACCGTTTCAAAGTGTACTACTGAGTGGCATTTAGCGCCTTCACAATGTTGTGCAATATTTACCTCCAGAACATTTTCATCTTCCCAAAGGAAACCCTGTACCCATTAAGTAGTCACTCTCCATTCCCTACTCTTCCGCCCCACCCCGCCCTGCCAAATGTTAATCAGCTTCCTGTTTTGTTTTGTTTTTTTTAATACAGCAGGTTTTTATTAGTTATCTATTTCATACATATTAGTGTATACATGTCAATCCCAATCTCCCAATTCATCCCACCCCACCCCCTCCGCTTTCCCTCCTTGGTGTCCGTACGTTTGTTCTCTACATCTGTGTCTCTATTTCTGCCTTGCAAATCTGCTCCCTGTTTGACAGTGTTTTGTGCACTCACTACATGCCTGGCATTGTGCTAATCCCATCATACACAATATCTTATTAATTATCATGAAAGCAGCTCTGTGAAATTGGGGTTCTTCCTTGCGTTTCCAGATGAAATGATTGAGGCTCAGAAAGAAGAGATTTCTGTGAGGTCATAAAGCCTGTGAATGGCAGAACCAGGACCAGAACCCACAGCCAAGTGCTGTGTCCAACCCCTGCTGATGACCAAGGTCTGAGGCCTTTCCTCTGACGAACGTGGCATAGGTCTGAGTGATGCCTAAACCCATATTCTTTGCATTCTGAAGGTCAGCGGTCACAAAAAATGCAGTAAGCACATGTTCAAACAAATGACTTATGCTTTAGGAATTTTCCAGGATCTGGGTTGCTCGCTTAAGGGAAGTAGCTCGGTGGCAAGATCCCAGATAATGTGACCCAAGACATTATTGGCTGCCTTTGCAAATCTTGGGACAGCACACAAGGCAGCAGAATAAGAAGAAATGGAGGGACTCCAAATGTGCCCCAGGCTGAGGGGTTCCATGAAGGGAAAGGCTCTAACAAGTGCCTGATCCCTAGTTCTTGTCTGTTGGTCACTTAGGAATCTCTCTTCAAGAGCTTGGGCTCCTGGTTCCCAGGACAACGTAGATTGACTTCTCCTGTGGTTCCGGAAATGGAAGAAGAAATTGCAATCTCCTTGTGCACAAAAAGAATGGGGGGCTTTATTAGATTTAACAAAAAGTTATAATTGACATGTAATCAACATTTTCCTGGCCTCTGTGCTGTTAAGGCAGATGCTTTTTGGATACTTATACCTATATCCTACCAAACATATTAAAATGTATTCACATACCACATCTAATATAATATACATAAGTATAGTTTTTATATATGGGTTTTAATTGACTGGTTAACATATTACATTTTATAGACATTTAAACATTGATAATTTCAATTTTACCATTTTATTTTAGCATTTTGGACAATACATTATTTTTTCTAAGTCGCAACTAAAATTCCATAAGCCCTTCAAGTCAGGCACTGTGCCTGCGGGTTTACTGACTACCCTGGTTTGTGGGCCTCTCTGGATAATCCTGCAACAACATTGTCGGGTAACATTCTTCCCACTGGTCTGAATCTGACCATCCTTATCGTTCAGCCAGGCAGAGGGGTCCCTTTTCTCCACATCCTTGATGATACTTGTTTCTTGTCTTTTTGATCAGAGGCATTCCGACAGGCATGAGGTGATATCTCTTTGTGGTTTTGATTTGCACTTCCCTGCTGATTGGTGATGTTGAGCAATCTTTTCATATGCCTGTTGGCCATCTGTATGCCTTCTTTGGAAAAATGTCTATTCATGTCCTCTGCCCATTTTTCTGAACGTCATATGAATGGCATCATGTTATATGTACTCTTGTTTCTTGTTTTCTTTGCTCAGTGTAATGTCTTGTAAGATTACCCATGTTGTTGTGTTTATCAGTAGCTTGTTCTTTTAAAATCCTGGGTAGCATTCCACTATGTAAATACACAGCAGTTTGTTTATCCTTTTATTTGTTGATGAACATTCAGATTGTTTTTAGTTTGGGCTATTATGAACACAACTATTATGAACATTTGATACAAGTCATTTGTGGATATATGGCTTCATTCCTTTCAGATAAATATTTGGAATAGAATTTCTGAATCATATGATAAATACATGTTCACCTTTATAAGAAACGGCTAAATAGTTCACTCCCTAAGTGCTTGTACTTTGTTGCACTCCCGTCAGCAAAGTATGAGAGCTCTCGTGGCTGTACATTTCTGGCAACACTTGGTTATTATAAGTCATCTTAATTCCAGCCATTCTGGGGACTCCACTGGTGGCGCAGTTGTTAGGAATCCACCTGCCAATGCAGGGGACACGGGTTCGGGAAGATCCCACATGCCACGGAGCAATTAAGCCCGTGTGCCACGACTACTGAGCCCACTAGCCACAGCTGATGAAGCCCGTGCACTCTAGAGCCTGTGCCCCACAATAAGAGAAGCCACCACAATGAGAAGCCTGCACACCTCAACGAGGAGTAGCTCCCACTCGCCACAACTAGAGAACACCCGCGCGCAACAATGAACACCCAGTGCAGCCAAAAGCAAAAATAAATAAATAAATAAATAAATAAATAAAATTCTAGCCATTCTCCTGGTGGGTATTAATTAAAACTGTGGTTTTAATTTTCATTTTCCTGATGACTAATGATGTTGAGGATGGTTGGTCATTTGCATATCTTCTTTTACGATGCGTCTGGTCAAATCTTTTACCCACTTTTTATTAGGTTGTTTGTCTTCTAATGGCAAGCTATAGGTGTTGCAAATATTTTCCCCTCATCTGTGGTTTGCCTTTTCATTTTCTTAATATAATTTTGAAGCACATATTTTAAAACATTTGGATAAAATCCAACTTACCATTTTTTCCCCTTACGGTTAGTGTTTATTTTTTTCCTAGCCAAGAAATTTTGCTTACTGCAAAGTCACAAAGATATTCTCCAATTTTTTTTCTAGAAGCATTATAGATTTTTTCGAAATTCCATTTTAACTAATTTTTGTGTATCCTGTGAGGGTCAAGGTTTATTTTTTGCATTTAGACATATGGTTGCTCCAGCAACATTTGTTGAATAAACTATTCTTTCCCCTACTGTATTGCACTGGCGTCTTTGTAAATAGTTAAGCCACTGCATGTGTGTGGGTCTATTTCTGGACTCTGCTATGTTTCACTGATTTATTTAACCTTATGACAAGACCACACTGGCTTGTAATTTTTAATGTCTTGAAATTGTTTAGTGCAAGTTCTCCAACTTTGTTTTTCTTTTTAAGATTATCTTTTGCTTTTTCTAGGTCCTTTCCATTTCCATCCGAATCTTAGAATCACCTTGTCCACGTCTATAAAAACACCTGCTAGGCTTTTGACAGGGACGGTGTTGAATCTACAGATCAAGTTGGGAAGAACTGACATCTTAATGTTGAGTCTTGCAATTCAGGATCTTGCTGGAGCTCTTCATTTATTTTGATCTTCTTTAATTTCTCTCACACTGTTTTGTAGTTTTCAGTGTGCAGGTCTTGCATGATTTTGTTAAATTCATTCAGAAGTATTTAAAGGTTTTGGATGTTCTGGTAAATAGAATTGTTTTTTAAATTTAATTTGGCTTGGATTTTTTCCCTATGCATATATGTTTTATTCATGACAAAGGTGATACTACAGAGTAGTGGTAAGAAGACTGTATTTTTTATAAGTGATACTGGGGCAAATATACAATTGTATATTCATATGGAAAAAATGAAACTTTTCCCCTACCTTACGCCACATACAAACAATAAACCCAGGTAGATTGTAGATCTAACCAGGACAGGTAAATCAATACAGCTTTGAATTAGAAAAGCTATCTTAAATTTAATATCAAAAACATTAACCACAATACACATATACAATAGAATATTACTCAGCCATATAAATGAATGAAATTGGGTCATTTGTAGAGACGTGGATGGACCTAGAGACTGTCATACAGAGTAAAGTAAGTCAGAAAGAGAAAAACAAATATTATATGTTAACGCATATATGGGGAATCTAGAAAAATGGTACAGATGAACCGGTTTGCATGGCAGAAATAGAGACACAGATGTAGAGAACAGACGTATGGACACCAAAGGGGGAAAGCCGGGCAGTGGGGGTGATGGTGGTGGGATGAATTGGGAGATTAGGATTGACATGCATACACTAATATGTATAAAATAGATAACTAATAAGAGCCTGCTGTATAAAAAATAAATTTAAAAAAATGATTTAAAAAAACATTAACCACAAAATAAGGATTGATGAATTGGACTGCATTAAAATTCAGAATTTCTGTCAAACGGCCCCATTAAGAGAATGAAAAGGTATGGCTTGATTTTTTTTCCTACTATACAGCAATACAATTGATTTTTGGATCCTATAATCTTGCTAAATTCACATATTGGTTTTAGGAGATATTTTTGCAGATTCCTTAGGCCTTTCCATGTGGCTAATAGTGTTATCCTCACATAGAAATAATTTTACTTCTTCCTTTTCAATGTATTTGCCTTTTACTTCTAGAACTTCTAGTTCTAGAAGTTTACTAGAACTAGAAGTTCTAGTACAATATTTACTAGAAGTTCTAGTACAATATTTAGTAGAGTTGGCAAATGATGGCATCCTTCCCTTGTTCCCATCTTAGAGTGATGGCATTTAGTCTTTTACCTTTTTTTTTTTTTGCGGTACACGGGCCTCTCACTGTTGTGGCCTCTCCCGTTGCGGAGCACAGGCTCCGGACGCGCAGGCTCAGCCGCCGTGGCTCACGGGCCCAGCCGCTCCGCGGCACGTGGGATCTTCCCGGACCGGGGCACGAACACATCCCACGTCCCCTGCATCGGCAGGCGGACTCTCAACCACTGCGCCACCAGGGAAGCCCAGGAATTTCACATTCTTAATCATGCAACTTCCATAACAGGATCTCTGCTGATAGTTCATGGTTGTATCTTATTTTTAGATTGTTCCTTTTACCTTTTTGTGAAATTATTCTTTACTCCTATTATGTTGCCATATATAATATCTTGAGTGAAATGACTATTGCAACATTAGCTTTCTTTTGTTTATAACTTGATTAAATGCTGTTATTGGATAGGCTTTCACTAACTAACTTAATAAAACAGTATTCTCAGTTTAAAAAAAAAAAAGGAAATTGAAGTTAGATGTGTTAAGTGCTTTCCTCAAGATCACGCAGCCCAGAAGGGCCAGAGCCTGGACCCCAATCAGGATGGTTTGAAACACAAAATGCTTTCGTAAAGCTTCAAAAGTTTATGCCAGAAAGAAATGTGCAGGGGTGTTGTTTTTCACTGTGGAATTTTCCACCGTAACATCTTTATTCCAGTGATGACAGGCTTGCAAAATCAATGTTACATGTAGTCTCTTACCATAAGTGCTAGACATAGGACCTCTCTCAAGCCTTGTGTGGACTGGAAGATGTGTATCTGTGGAGCTGTGTATCTGTGGCAGGGCAGAGGGAAATATTCAGGATATAGAGACAGAAGATGTGGGTTCAAATCTTGGCTCCACTAACTATTCACAATGTGTCTTTGGCAAAATCCCTTCACAGCTCTGAGTTTCACTTTCCACATCCATAAGACAAAATAAAACCTGCTCTCAAGAGAAAAGCAAGGAACATGGGTATGAAACCAGTTTGTAAACCACAAACACGATATGTCAGCAGGATGACTGGGAAATGTTTGGTAAAGAAGAAACTAGCAGCAGGGGAAGGAGAGGCGGAGCTAGACTCAATGCAGAGAATGGAAAGGACTTTGGCTATGAAAACAGAGGAGGCTAAAGCTAGAAGCATGGTGGGCAGGTGTTGCTGGAATCAATGATTTTCCCATTTTTTTCCATTCTGTATAGTACCCATCATGTGGGCTTTGTTTCTTCAAGGATCTCCATGGGTTTGCCTCCTAAATATCCCTTGAATCTTGCAATTCTTTTCCTCTCCCCCACCAGCACTCTGTTGAAAGCCATCATTTCCCACCTAGATTATTGCCGTGTCATCAAAATGATATACATGGTTCCTATGTCTCCTCTTAATGCACGCCCGCCCCCATCATTCTCTGTCCTGCAGCCACAATGATGTTTTAGCAATAAAAATTTGATCACCTAACTTTTTAAGTTAAAGTCTGTGTTTGTCTCCTAGGGCTGATGTAACAAAGTACCACAAACCAGTGGCTTAAAACAATAAAAATGCATTTTCTCACAGTTCTGGAGGCTAGAAATTCAAAATCGAGTTGTTGGCAGGGTCGGTTCCTTCTGGAGACTCTGAAGGAGATTTTGCTCCAGATCTCTTGCCTAGCTTCTGGTAGTTGCGGGCAATCCTTGGTGTTCCTTGGCTTGAAGATGCATCACGTCAATCTCTGTCTCTGTCTTCATATGGCCATCTTTCCTCCGTGTCTTCACACAGCCTTCTCCTCTCTGTGTCTGTGTCCAAATTTATCTCTTTTTAGAAAGGTACCAGCCTTTGGGTGCCTGACTCCAGTATAACCTCATCTTAACTTGATTACCTCTACAAAGACCCTACTGTCAAATTAGGTCATATTCTGAAGTTTTGGGTGAATATAAATTTGGGGGAGAGGCTACTCAATCCAGCACAAAGCCTCCCTTCATTTACTATGTATTGAGTTCCTATTCCCCTCCAGCCTCATCTCACGCCTCTTTTCCCCAAGGACTTCATCCTATTCCTCAAATGTGTTAAGATCCTTCCTACATTGGCCTTTTATGGTCCTTGCCCAGCACGCTTTTCCTCTCTGTCTTCCTTTGGATAGCAGCTCAGCCAATACTTTTTCTGGGTCAAGTCACCCTGTTTTATGCTCCCATGGCATTCGTTCCCTTCCTCTATGGCACTTATCACAGTCTGTAATTATTCATTTATTAATGTGATTGATGTTTGTCTTACTTCTTGACCTAATACACAGGAAGCTGTTTCCTTTCCCTCACCATTCTATCCCCAGAGCTTAGTGCAGTGTCTGGCACATCGTGAGTGGTCAAGAAATGTTTGTGGGGACTTCCGTGGTGGCGCAGTGGTTAAGAATCTGCCTGCCACTACAGGGAACACGGGTTCGAGCGCTGGTCCGGGAAGATTCCCACATGCCGCGGAGCAACTAAGCCCGTGCGCCACAACTACTGAGCCTGAGCTCTAGAGCCCTCGAGCCACAACTACTGTGCCCGCGTGCCACACCTACTGAGGCCCGCGCGCCTACAGCCCGTGCTCTGCAACAAGAGAAGCCACCACAGTGAGAAGCCCGCGCACCACAATAAAGAGTAGCCCCCACTCGCCGCTACTAGAGAAAGCCCGTGTGCAGCAACGAAGACCCAATGCAGCCAAAAAAAAAAAAGAAATGTTTATGGAGGAAATGAAGTCATTCCTGGCATTGATGAGGCTGGGGGTACCTCAAGATAAAAGTCAGAATTGGGTGTTAAGATGATGGAGGTGACAATGACATGTATCCCCAAGTTGCCTATCTGTGTAGAACTTGTGCCTGTGATTCTTGATGGGGTGGTTGACTAGACTTGGCTCTGGCCACGTGTTTACCTGAGCTACAAACCTGGACCGGACACGGCCCTTGATTCCTCATTTCCTCTCGTTTCCCACACGCAACCTATGATCACATCCTGGGGATGCTGCCTGTCAGCGTCTCTGGGTCTCTGCCATCACTGCCCAGACGGAGACCTTTATCATCTCCTGCCTCCAAGATAGCCTCCTTGCAGCCATTCTTGTCCCCTTTCAATTTCTTCTCAACACTGTAAGCAGATCAATTATTCTAAAATGCAAATTTGGATGTCGCTATATTAGTTTGCTGGGGCTCCTGTAAAAAAGTACCACGCCTTGAGTGGCATAAACAATGGAAGTTTATTTTCTCCCAGTTCTGGAGGCTAGAAGTCAGCAATCAAAGTGTTGGCAGGGTTAGTTCCTTCTGAGGGCTGTGAGGGAAGGGTCTGCTCCATGCCTCTCTACTTGGCTTGTAGATGGTGGTCTTTCCCCTGTGTCCCCTCCCATCCTCTTCCATTTTGCACGTGTGTTTGTGTCCAAATTTCCCCTTTTGATGAGGATGCCAGTCATGTTGGATTAGGACCCACCCTGACGACCTCACTTTAACTTGATTACCTCTGTAAAGACCCTATCTCTGAATAAGGTCACATTCTGAGGCCTGGGGACAAGGGCTCCAATATATCTTTTTTGGGGGGGACACAGTTCAACCCATTAAAAGTCACTTTCTGCTGCATAAGCCTCCCCATTACCCACAAACTAAAGGGCAACTCCTTCCTAAGCTTACTGAGCATCCCATGGCTTGGCTCCTGCTGGGCTGTGCATCTCATCTCCTGCTTCCCTCCCTGTCCTCTTTCATGCCAGCATTTTTTCCTTCTTCTTGCCTTGGGGACTTACTGTTTCATCTGTTTGAAATGCTCATTCCCCCTGTTTGTTAGCTCTGGTGGTTGGCGGTCACTCAGAATAGACACGCCATCCTTTCAGAAGCCTGGCCTGTCCTTTCTCCACCAGTTCCGGATCAGGCACCCCTTTGGCACACATAACACAGAACTGAATCTCAGTACTTGCAAGGCTGTCTTCCCCACCTGAGCTGTGCAAGGATGTGGACTGCGTCTGGATCTTTGCTACACCACCCAACCTGGCGCGGTGCCTGGAACAGAAAAGTCCCCTGATAAATATTTGAAAAAGGGAAGAATGCCTGGATGATTTTGAACAGATGTAAGGAAGAATTGCAGTGGACATCAAGTCGCTGTCTTAAGAGCAGCATTCCATGTCATTCACCACGTGTGGGTGGGGCAGAGTCCACGCAGGAAGAGCACGAGCCTTCTCTCCTGGAAGGCGCTTTTTGATTTCTCAATGCTTCAACTTTAAAACAGACACAGAGGGGCTCTGAGCTGAAGAAACTCTTAGACGTCATGTAGTCGAATTCCCTCATCTTAAAGAAGGGGGAAATTGAGGCCGGGTGGGTGGAAGGACCTTATTATCATGGCATTTTTACTGTTAGAGCCAAGACTGGAACCCAGGCATCTTGGCTTCTCCCTGAAGCGAGGTTATGCCTTGCCTGTTGCGGAGGCTGAGAACATGGTCTCTGGCCCACTTTCTAGGTACGGGGTCCTGTCTTCACCAGGGAAGTGGTCAAGGCCAAGTTACTTAACCTCTCTGGGGACACAGTTTCTCCACCCATAAAGTGGGCTAACAAGCCAAAGTGCTGATAGTGATAAAGGACAACTTTACGTTACATAGAGGTGAGATTGCGTCATGCAGCGAGTGTTTCCTCTTTATCTAGTTCCTCTCCAAAACGAGAATGAGGATATTCAATGGAGGGTCCCTTTGCTGATCTGATCTCCTTTATATCACCTCTTTCTTATCATGACATGACATTATTGCCGTTTAAACAAAACTCAGTGATGGTGAGTTTTGATGAACACCAGAGCAATAGATTTTATTACACTTTTCTTAGTGATTGGTGTTTTAATAATACAAAATTGTATGTCCCCTTTTTAAAAATTCAGATATTACAAATATGCACAAACTGAAAAGCACACATTATTTCCTTCTTCTCCAGTCCGTTGTTCTTTCCTAGAATTAACTATTTTAAATGGGAGGTTTTCTTTCTGGGTATGTAATCTCACCAGATTCACAAACATATATACTTGGATATATACACATTCATATATATATATGTTTACATTAACAGGCTTACTCTTAAACATTTTGCCCTTTATTCATAATGGCTTTTCAGGTCAGTGATAGAGGTATAGAGATATACCTCATTATTTGTAACTATTACATGCTATTTCTTTCTATGGAAAAATTGCACCATTGTTTATCTAATTCCCTATTGATGGACATTTAGATTGTTTCTAATTTTTCTAATTTTTTACTATTACAAACAATGCTGCAATCAGTGAGTGTCTGTATAGAGGTAGCTTTATACAGCTCATATAGTATTACTACAGGCATGAATCCAAGAAATACAAACAATGGGACATAAGGAGTGATCAGAAAATTTCAATCACGCAGCTTCTCACATAAAGACCAGGTTGGTTTTCTCTGGGGGGGGGGGGGTGCTTATTAAAATGCAGATTCACAGGCCTCACACAAGACCTACTGAGTAACACCTCCAGAAATAATGTAGGAGAATAGTAAATGATAAAATATTAATATATAAAATAAAGTCTAAAATCACGGAGTGAATAATAGAGAATAAAGGATGAAACAAAAGTAACAGAATAAAGTCCTTGTCTGGAGCACAGGATGACACTGTACTTCCCAGAGCAGCCCAATATGTCTCTGTCTGGTTCTGGAAGCTCCTAGTTATATCTGCCTTCAATGTTCACATATGAGTTTTAATTCTCTCCTCAAAAGCTACTGAGAATAGTTCTAAGTACATACAATAAATCTTTCCCTGGGAGGCAGACAGATCTGAATGGTGACAACCGGGGAATCCCTAAGGGGAATTGAAGCTAAGCGAGGGGACAAGAGGAGCCAGTGCCTGTGAGGCACACATACCAGATGACCAGGGTAGAGACCCAGGGGCAACTCAGCCCCGTGCACACTGGCCTGATCATCGGGGCAGTTGTGTGCTGAGCTACTAGGTCACTTGGCTAAGCAGGGCTAAGCCTTGGGCTTTTATTCACTACAGAGCCCGGAACATTCTGCTGTCAAAGATACGGAAGAAGGAAGAGGCATGATCCCCGCATAACTGCTGAACCAGACATATTCCTTGTTTGGTGGAAGTTTCAGTTTTATAAGAGTCTCATCTTGTCACTGTCTCTCTGCTTCTCTCTTTTTCTAAATCATTGCATCGACTTTCAAAAAGCCAGTTCATCACAGAAATTTCATTGAAATCAGAAGGATATTAAGGGAATCAAAAGTCACCAGTCAGGGCTTTCCTGGTGGCACAGTGGTTGAGGGTCCGCCTGCCGATGCAAGGGACGCGGGCTCGTGCCCCGATCCAGGAGGATCCCACGTGCCGCGGAGCGGCTGGGCCCGTGAGCCATGGCCGCTGAGCCTGCGCGTCCGGAGCCTGTGCTCCGCAGCGGGAGAGGCGCAGCGGTGAGAGGCCCGCGTACCGCAAAAAAAAATTAACCAGAGAGAAAGGAAAGATTACGAACAAAGGAAAGATAATTAGGCTCTCTGACAGAAGATTTCTCAGCAACAAAAGGCTCTAGAAAAGAAGAAAATATCTTCTAAGTGCTGAGAGAAAATACTGAACCCAAATTTCATAGCCCTTTAAACTATCCAAAAGTAAAAACGTTTTGACATAGGCAATTCTCTCTTCCATGGAATGTCATCTCATCACCTCAGGGCCCAAATTCAACCCCACAAGCTAATAGGTGAAAGGCTACTCATCTTGAGGGCTCAGTCAAGTTTCATTTGTTTCAAGTTTTCATTGAATCCCTGCACAGTTTATCACTAGACAACTTTTCACTCTTCAATTCACTTTGTAACTGCTGTTTTTACCTGTCTCCCAAAGTAGACTGTTAGGACACTTGAATATGTATGTTTACGTGTATACACACACAGATGTATATATGCACACGTGTGTACATACATACACATATATACATATACTAATCATTGGCTTCTTTATACCTAGCATAGAGCCTGGCAATTAGCGAGTAGATACTATTTGTTAAATAAATGAAACAGATTTTCTATTAAAGGGCAATAGGCCTTTAAGTTAATAGCAAAGCTTTTGGAGTCAGACTTACATGGAATGTAACTCCATTTCTGCCACTTATTAGCTATGGATATTAGACAAGTTATGTTTTCTCATCTGTCAAATAGTAATAAAATGGTATCTACCTCAAAAGGTAGTGAAGATTTAAGGAGAAAAATCTCCTGCCAAAACAGTGATTTTGGAAGAAACTGAACCTTGTGGAAGCAAAGCAGGAAGCAACGTTTTTCATGTCACTGCTTTTGAAAAATCTGTATTAAGTCCTAAAAACCCCATTTCAATTGAATATCAAAACTTTACATCTCAAGTAATTTAAACTTTTCTTCCTTTCCCAAGACGAATACTCTTATTTATAAACCTGTATTAGGGAAGGAGGGATGTGGCTGACTTCATTACTGCAGCATCTTATCCATCCTACCTCTAAGTTGTCTCTGGCTACTGCAGTGTCAAAGAAAAAAGGAAAGGAAAGGTAAGGTCTCATTGAGTGGTGCCATTGGTACAGATTGCAAATACAGAATCTTTCCCTCGGAGCATCACATGAGCCTACTAGAGAGCACCCACAGGTAATGATTGCTGCATTCTTCCCAGATTTCCAGACAAGACTAATTCAAAGACTGGCTGATCACTTAGATCCCTCCTTCAGGACTGGCATCTGACTGTACCCCTCTAGACTTCGTCTTCTAAGATTGCCTCACCCTAACAAGAAGACTTCTTGGGTGGGATGCCTTTCAAGATGACACAGCTTATGCACCCTCCTTGGATCCAGTTAGCCCAAGGAAAAACCCATACGTCTTATTCCAACAAATTCTGGAAATACAGCCTTCTCAAACTGTTCTCCATGCACTGGCAAGAATTGCACCTGGACCCTCCTCAAATGTTCATTAAGGCCTTAAATAATGCATTTTAGTTTCCAAACTTGTTTCTTAAACTATTTTTTCATTATTGATTTCTAACGTAATAACATTGTGGCCAAATAATTAAATCTCTATGAGATTAGTTCTCTGAAGCTTTTTGAGACTCACTTTGTGGCCTAACATGTGGCTAAATGGACCTGTGGAATACAGAAAATGACAGCCCCAAAGCAAACTGACAATTTTTAGAATTGAGATGGCATTCTTGGTGAATGAGGATGTATTATTCACTTAAATATTGTACCATAACTATATACACATTTTAACTTGTGATATACTCATATTACAAAGTAGTTGAAAGCAGAACCCCATGCATCAATAAGCTTAAGTCTTCAAGACATCATGTTAACTGAAAACTGCCGGTTCAGGATGTTAGAAAAGTACGACAGATGAAATTTTAAGACATGAAAATGCTGTATTATTTTTGTAAAGCAGATATAATATATATTATGACTACTTTATTTAGGACAGTGGGTACCTTCTTTGGGGAAGGAGGAAGGATAAAGAATAGGCTAGAGAAGTAGTTTGGATTTTAATTGTATGAGTAGCAGTTTATTTTTCCAAGATAAGAATTGAAACAAAAAGGGCAAATGTTAAGTTTTGTTAAAGTTGACTATTACATATATGTGTTTCATTGTCTTGGTCTCTATATCTACATTATGAAAATTTCCTATTAAAAACATAAACAGTAAAGGCAAGGGTAAGTACTGAAATATAAGAGCATTTTCTTATATTTTCTTTATTCTTTCATAAGGCTAAGCACACCTTCCTAGCTCAAATAGTTAATTCAACCACACACTCGGCATCAGGACATTCAAGCCATTATATCATGGAGAATCCAAAATTAGGTCACATTTACCTTAGAACGAGATTTAGCTTCAAAACAATTTTCCAAAACCTTATGGAAAAAAGAAAGATGTCACAATACATGCGCAGTATAACTGTCAGACCTACAAGAAACCAATGAGTCAAGAAGTTTCCCTAAATTGTTTTTCCCTAATCTCAGGTATATCCCATGTTTCCAATTACTGTTCCTATTTCTCTCTCACTCTAGTAAGTTCTATAGTGAGTTTCTGATGGAAGCTCTTTCTTTGGGGGCTGATTCTAAAGATCTAGAGCCAGAAAAATATTTTAGACAGGACTCTGGAATAGGAGGGAGAAATCTTCAGCAAGACTGTGAAAGACAAAGGTGGAGGATCCATAATTGCCTGTATTCCTCCAGCCTCAGGAGCCCAGGACTGGATTAATCATAATCCTTGGTTCATGCTACATTTTCTTCGTTGGTCTGAGCGTCCCCTTCTTGCTTGCTCCCTTGGCTTTGAATATGATTATAAACAACCATTAACTTACTGTTCAACACAGAAACTAGAACTTTGACTATAATTCATATCTACTTCTATGAACATTCTCCATCACCTCTCCCCGTCACTCCTTGCCTAAGGTAACCAACCTTCTGAATCTCGGGGTAGTCATTCTCTTCCCTTTGTTAATATATATTAATATTTGATATGTATCTGCTATTGGTATTCCAAGAAGAATATCAAGTTGAAGATGACACGAAATTTATAAAAGGATAACAAATTTTAAGTAATTTGTGGTGACCTGATTTTATGCCTCAATATTACTTAGATTCACTGATATTATTGGTGATAGCTGTTGTTCCTTTATTTTTCACTGCTATATAATAGCCTTTTGTGTGGATACACCACAAGGTATTTATCCACTCTCTGTGATGTGTCCTTGGGTTGTCTACTTATGTCTGCTACACAGAGTATGGACGTAAGTTTATGTTTCTGTGCTCCAAGTTACTAACTCTTTTACATGGGCAAGTGTCTTGACTTGTCTGAGCCTCAGATTCCTCCACCACAGAATAGACTTAGAAACTACTTTTGCAGAGTTGTTAGAAGAATACAATAAAATGCCAATTCGTGTTTTAAAAAATATAATTCATATCTTATACTCTATCAACTATTTGCTCCACTTCATACACTTAGTATAATTAAATATTGTTTACTTATAATCAATTCAAAGTTTTGCTTCCAAGGTTACCAACGAACAGTCTTCACCATTTGCAATGGTGTGTAACAATGTTGGTAGTTTTAACAATAGTAGTAGTAATAAGTAGCATTTTTGGAGCCCTTGCTATATGCCAAACACAGGACAAAGCACTCTGCATGCGTGATTTTATTAAACCTGTATTTTTTAAATACTATTTTATTCTCATTTTACAGATGAGGAAACTGAGGCACAGAGAAATTAAGAAACTTGCTTTAGTACTGCGCAGGTAGTCAATGGCAGAGCTAGAATTCTAACACAGAGACTTGGACATTGTTATGACTTTCTCTCAGCCCTTAATTTTCCTTCTCTAACGACAGCTTTATTAACCACTATCCCCCACATTCTTGACATTTGCTTTTTTTCTAATCTCCTTAATACTGCAAAATTATGAATTTCTTCTTCCTTCTCTCAGTGGTTAGCTCTTTTCTATCTACAGTTTTTCTCTTCTTCTCCCTTCTCCTTCACCATGCAAGGTCCCCAAGAGCAAACCTGAAAAACCTATTTAGTTCTAGAGCCTCACTGACCAACTTAATACTGATTATTCATAAATCCATATCTCCAAACCTTGCTGACCTCACTGCTACAATAAAGGGCTGAAGGATCCATGCTATAGTTCTGGTAAAAAATGAAGTACATAGTGAAGCAGAGTATATAGGGAGGGTTAATAATATAGACGAAGGACCCAGGGAGAATAATGAGGATTGGAAGAGAAAAAGAGACACAAGGACCATCAACAGAAAAGCAGGAAAGGCGGTGGAGTATGGAGCAGGGAAGAAAATGTAGATCTAATTACTACAAATCAGCCACAATGGAGATTTTTGATAATTTATAAAAGCAACTGCAAAGACTGCTTTTCTCACAAAGCACAATTGTTGCTTTGAATAGTGATGGGCAACTGTAATCTGTGCCTCTGGAAATATATGAGAGGAGAGAGAAGAGAAGGGTTAGGTTTTAAAAAATTTATCTGAATACCTGAATCTGCCTATGGTTCCCAGGAAATAATTTTGGCTAGATCAAGGGCAGAAGGTAATCACATGATCCAGAAGATCGTTTATTTATCGTCCACTTATTGATTGATTTATCTGTTCTACAAATATTTCTTTTCTATAATGGGACATTAAGACACACTACACAAAGACTCTGCCATGAAGAAACCACAGTATGGAAAGAAAGGAAGATCAACATTGGATGAAAAGCAGCATGATAAGTGATGCAACAAATATAAGCAAAGGGGCTGGTGGAACTTATTTGGAGCAGGTCCCATCTCAGCCTTAGGTGAGGTCAAGGATGGGCTGAGGTCATGAAGAGATTTCCAGGTGATAACAAAATCACAGCAGGGTGTAACACGTAAAAACTCTTCTAGTTGATACCAAAACTGCCCTCTGTTTTACTTAGAGAACAGCTGGCATTCTGAATGAAGTGAATGTGATATAACTGTCTGTGTGCCTGTGTGTGCATGTGTGTGTGCATATGTGTGTATGTCGATTATAAGCTGCATGTATGTGACAAAAATTCAGAAAATAATTACTGGAAAGCAGAATTTATTCTCAAATGGGAGTTTCTTCTAAACTTTCATTCTGGACGTTCCATATTTCTAAAAATAATTGTGTGGTTTCCATGAAGAGATGATTGAATGGAACACTGAGCAGAGACATAGAAATGAAGACACAGTGGAGAAAAGAATAAATGGGAAGGGAAAGCAAAGAAAGAATGCAAAGTGGTGGGAATGAGAGAATGGAAATGTAGGATGGAAAGAGAGTACAGAGTGAATGGATGAATGGAAAGAAAATAAGGAAATAAGAGGAAGAACTTTTGAAATGAGAAGAGGAGCATAATTGAAGATGGAAAACTTAGTGACTGGTGCAGAGATAACGAGCAGAAATAAAGATTTGGGGGAGAAAGGAGGAAGGCATGTGAATGATGACTAGGAGAAAGGTGGGAATGTAGAAAGGGAAGAAGGGGGGCTTCTCTGGTGGCCCAGTGGTTGCGAGTCCGCCTGCCGATGCAGGGGACACGGGCTCGTGCCCCGGTCCGGGAAGATCCCACATGCCGCGGAGAGGCTGGGCCCGTGAGCCACGGCCGCTGAGCCTGCGCATCTGGAGCCTGTACTCTGCAACGGGAGAGGCCACAACAGTGAGAGGCCCGCGTACGGCAAAAAAAAAAAAAAAAAGGGAAAGGGAAGAAGGAGAGCAGAATGGGGGGTCATGATATGGTGTAAATGAAAAATAACTGGTCAGGTGTGAAAAATGGAACATCAGAGTAGGAACAGAAAGGAGGGCTGGTGAGAGAGATTGTTAGGGTGAGGAAAGAGAGGGGAATGGCTGTGAGGACCTAAAGGAGAAAGGATGATGTTAAACAGGATGGATCCAGAGTGAGAGACAGGTTATTGATCAAGAAAGATAAAAATTGGTCGGGGGAAACAAGATGTAGAATGAAGTCTAGTTTCCCTACCCACACACTCACCTGGCAAGAAAGGACTTCTCTGACCCTGGACCTTGTGACTCCAGCCTTCTGTCAGATTTCAGGGATCTGGCCATGGTGCTGAAGGACAAATCAGTGCATGGGGCTGGAAGTCAGGACTAGGGAGTCGAGGTGAGATTTAGAGATTGTGGGGTCCCTGAGATCTCTCCTCTAGAGCCACATGGGGGAAGTCAGGTACAATGCCTGCCATTGCAGGAGCAAGAAAGTATGGACAGACTCTCAAGGGAAGTTTAAATGCACCTCAAGTCCCTGGCAACAACTTCATGCCACTGATACTGATGGGATGGGAGACTACTTCATCAATGCCCAGACATCACAAATGGCAGACACTTCTGTCTCATTACCCAAATCATTCACTCGGTCATCACTTTATTTTCTTCCTGTGGAATAAGAAGCATGATATAATGGCCCAACATATAGCTCTGGAGCCAAATAAAAGTAAATATAATTCTGAGATCTACCACTTACAAATTCTGTGAATTTGGCAGGTATTTAACATCTCTGAGCTCTAGTCTATTTTTTTCTAGTCTGTTTATGTATAAAGTGCTAATAACACCAAATTTTTAAATAAATGATTGCTTTAAGGATTAGAATATTATATATAAACTTCTGATTATAGTGACTGGAGGAGAGCCGGTTGATGATGTTGTTCATTGACCAAGATGAAAAGGGGACACATTTCTCAAGGACGGAAATGGCTCTGAGGTATATGCAAGGGTAGTGATGACAAAATACTAGTAAATATATGTTGTGTGTTGACTGTGTGACAGACACCATGCTAAGTGTCACATGCTTTGTTCATTCTGTGCTCACAATAGCACTTTGGGGTTAGTACTTTGAAAGGCAGAATAGCTTAGTGTTTAGGCTAATAGACTGGGAAGTTATAACCCCACCTCCACCCCTCACCAACTATGTGATCTTGGGCAAAAATCTTAACCTATATGCACCTCAGTTTTCTCATTGGTAAATGGGGGTAATAACAGTTCATACCTATAAATGAGACTTGTAAAATGCTTAAAACAGGCCTTATACGTAGGAAAAAGCACACAAGAATTGCTATTCCTGTTGAAATATTTCAAAAGTAGATCACTGAGGTTCTCCACAGTCTTAATTTAACAAAGATTCAGAGCTGGACTTGAATTTAAAATCCCCAATATTAAAGCCACCACTAAATGATTTAGTTTCATTTAAACAACATCATATGTCTTTTAATTAGTGTTCTTATTTGAAATGTGTCTACAACACTGGCTAAGTATTACATGCTTATAGGGATGCCATGTAGTAAAAGGCTCAGACAACAATTGTTCTTGATGCTGCCACCATTACTGCTACAATCACTGTGGGTATTACACAACCAAAGTGAATTCAGGTTTTTCAGATGTTGGTAGGATGCACTTTGAAAAGCTCAATTCCTCTATTTGACTATGTGCCCCTGGAGGGAAGAGGCTGTGGTTAATTAACCTCTGTATCCAGTGCCTAGCATGGTGTCTGGCACAAAGCAAGCACTCAAGAAAGAGTGGCTGGATAAATGGCCAACGAGTGACACTCCTTCTCTCATTCAGCCTAATTCCTTACCCAATGAAATGTCCTAGCTTGCATATCATTCTCCAACCGAGTGTTTACCAAAAGTAAATATTGATGGGATTAAGGGTTTTTTTTTCTCATTATTTCCTTTGTTTTCACAATCAATTAGCAAACCCATTCTCCAATCTTATCACTAGGATAATTAAACATCCATAATCCATAAAAAAATAGGGATCAATGTGTTATTATCTTTTATAATAATAAAATATGCTTTCACACAATTTTATGGTGCTTTAATCCTATTCATGTAAGTGAGACAGAACAAACACAGTGATCAGCTGATCAAATCATGGGAGGCAGGGACTCAGGCCTATGTTTGATCTTTGGCAGCAAGTAATGTAATGGACTCTGGAGGCCTCTTTTTAGAAGCCTAATTCATGAAATTCCAGAGCTTGTACTCGTATATTTACTTACCATGGCAATTGCAACAAAATAACATAAAAATGAGATCACCCAATTTTGATGTTGTTAAGGAATTCTACATACCATCAAAATGGCTTGTCCCAAAGCAAGCATGAAATAATTGCCCAACATCTTTAATATGTCTATTGAACAATTTACGTTTAAAGACTAAACTCTTCGAACTGAAACATATTTTATAAAATAAGTCCTTAGTGTCAACTTTTTTTAAGTCATTGAAACTTTGATACAGCATGAAGAAAACAATTTAGTGTGACAGAAATTAATTCACAACTTTTACTCTTCTAAATGTATTAGCTTATTAGCAAGAAAAGATCTTTCCTAGTTTGTATATTCCAATTTAAAGAAAAATGGAAACAATTATAAGAACTTTGATTTGTTATGAGTTCACTTTTTTTTTTTTTTTTTTGCGGTACGCGGGCCTCTCACTGTTGGGGCCTCTCACTGTTGTGGCCTCTCCCATTGCGGAGCACAGGCTCCGGACGCGCAGGCTCAGCGGCCATGGTCCACGGGCCCAGCCGCTCCGCGGCATGTGGGATCTTCCCGGACCGGGGCACGAACCCATGTCCCCTGCATTGGCAGGGGGACTCCCAACCACTGCACCACCAGGGAAGCCCCACTTTTTTTTTTTTAACAAGAGAAAAACAAATTCATTTACATGTGCATTGAGCATACACAAGGGAGAACTCAGAGATGAATACCTCAAAGGGATGGTTGGAATTTGGGGTCTATAGACCTAATTCACTAGGGGAAGGAGAAGGGGAGAAAGGGCATTTAGAGAAAAACAAATGACATCTTGGAAAGATCAAAGGGACCTTAGAAGAACCAATGGGGGATATGTCAGTCTTGTGACAAAGTCTGTTTGGGTGTGATAAGATTACAGTTGCTTTGCAGAAGAAGATTTAGTAGCTTTTGAGACCTTTGGGGAGGCTCTGCTTTTAGGCAGATATGGGATTTCAGAAACTAAATGCACTCAGCTCAAAATCATTTTGATGCCCAATCCCAAAGTATTGACATATACACACTACTATATGTAAAATAGATCATTAATAAGAACCTGCTGTACCGTACAGGGAACTCTACTCAATACTCTGTAATGGCCTATATGGGAAAAGAATCTAAAAAAAACAACAAAAAAAGAGTGGATGTATGTATATGTATAACTGACTCACTTTGCTGTACACCTGAAACTAACACAACACTGTAAATCAACCACACTCCAATCAAAAAAAAATTTTTTTAACATCTTTATTGGGGTATAATTGCTTTACAATGGTGTGTTAGTTTCTGCTTTATAACAAAGTGAATCAGTTATACATATACATATGTTCCCATATCTCTTCCCTCTTGTGTCTCCCTCCCTCCCACCCTCCCCATCCCACCCCTCCAGGCGGTCACAAAGCACCGAGCTGATCTCCCTGTGCTATGCGGCTGCTTCCCACTAGCTATCTACCTTACGTTTGGTAGTGTATATATGTCCATGCCTCTCTCTCGCTTTGTCACAGCTTACCCTTCCCCCTCCCCATATCCTCAAGCCCATTCTCTAGTAGGTCTGTGTCTTTATTCCTGTCTTACCCCTAGGTTCTTCATGACATTGTTTTTTCTTAAATTCCATATATATGTGTTAGCATACGGTATTTGTCTTTCTCTTTCTGACTTACTTCACTCTGTATGACAGACTCTAGGTCTATCCACCTTATTACAAATAGCTCAATTTCGTTTCTTTTTATGGCTGAGTAATATTCCATTGTATATATGTGCCACATCTTCTTTATCCATTTATCCGATGATGGGTACTTAGGCTGTTTCCATCTCCAGGCTATTGTAAATAGAGCTGCAATGAACATTTTGGTTCATGACTCTTTTTGAATTATGGTTTTCTCTGGGTATATGCCCAGTAGTGGGATTGCTGGGTCATATGGTAATTCTATTTTTAGTTTTTTAAGGAACCTCCATACTGTTCTCCGTAGTGGCTGTATCAATTTACATTCCCACCAACAGTGCAAGAGGGTTCCCTTTTCTCCACACTGTCTCCAGCATTTGTTGTTTGTAGATGTTCTGATGACGCCCATTCTAACTGGTGTGAGGTGATACCTCATTGTAGTTTTGATTTGCATTTCTCTAATAATTAGTGATGCTGAGCAGCTTTTCTTGTGCTTCTTGGCCATCTGTATGTCTTCTTTGGAGAAATGTCTATTTATGTCTTCTGCACATTTTTGGATTGGGTTGTTTGTTGTTTTGATATTGAGCTGCACGAGCTGTTTATATATTTTGGAGATTAATCCTTTGTCTGCTGCTTCACTTGCAAATAGTTTCTCCCATTCTGAGGGTTGTCTTTTCGTCTTGTTTATGGTTTCCTTTGCTGTGCAAAACCTTTGAAGTTTCATTAGGTCCCATTTGTTTATTTTTGATTTTATTTCCATTACTCTAGGAGGTGGGTCAAAAAAGATCTTGCTGTGATTTATGTCAAAGGGTGTTCTTCCTATGTTTTGCTCTAAGAGTTTTATAGTGTCCGGTCTTACATTTAGGTCTCTAATCCATTTTGAGTTTATTTTTGTGTATGGTGTTAGGGAGTGTTCCAATTTCATTCTTTTACATGTAGCTGCCCAGTTTTCCCAGCACCACTTACTGAAGAGACTGTCTTTTCTCCATTGTATATCCTTGTCTCCTTTGTCATAGATTAGTTGACCATGGGTGTGTGGGTTTATCTCTGGGCTTTCTATCTTGTTCCATTGATCTATGTTTCTGTTTTTGTGCCAGTACTATATTGTCTTGATTACTGTAGCTTTGTAGTATAGTCTGAAGTCAGGGAGTCTGATTCTTCCAGGTCTGTTTTTTTCCCTCAAGACTGCTTTGGCTATTCGGGGTCTTTTGTGTCTCCATACAAATTTTAAGATTTTTTGTTTTAGTTTTGTAAAAACTGCCATTGGTAATTTGATAGGGATTGCATTGAATCTGTAGATTGCTTTGGGTAGTATAGTCATTTTCACAGTATTGATTCTTCCAATCCAAGAACATGATATATCTCTCCAACTGTTGGTATCATCTTAACTTTCTTTCATCAGTGTCTTATAGTTCTCTTTTTCTTTTTAAAATGATTCTTACATAGTTGTTTCTTTTTTTAAACGTGTTTATTGGAGTATAATTGCTTTACAATGGTGTGTTAGTTTCTGCTTTATAACAAAGTAAATCAGTTATACAAATACATGTATTCCCATATCTCTTCCCTCTTGCATCTCCCTCCCTCCCACCCTCCCTATCCCACCCCTCTAGGTGGTAACAAACCACCGAGCTGATCTCCCTGTGCTATGTGGCTGCTTCCCACTAGCTACCTATTTTACGTTTGGTAGTGTATATATGGCCATGCCACTCTCTCACTTTGTAACAGCTTACCCTTCCCCCTCCCCATGTCCTCAAGTCCATTCTCTAGTAGGTCTCTGTCTTTATTCCCATCTTACCCCTAGGTTCTTCATGACCTTTTTTTTTTTTTCTTAGATTCCATATATATGTGTTAGCATACGGTATTTGTTTTTCTCTTTCTGACTTACTTCACTCTGTACGACAGACTCTAGGTCCATCCACCTCACTACAAATAACTCAATTTCGTTTCTTTTTATGGCTGAGTAATATTCCATTGTATATATGTGCCACATCTTCTTTATCCATTCTTCTGTTGATGGACACTTAGGTTGCTTCCATGTCCTGGCTATTGTAAATAGACCTGCAATGAACATTTTGGTACATGATTCTTTTTGAATCCTGGTTTTCTCAGGGTATATGCCCAGTAGTGGGATTGCTGGATCATATGGTAGTTCTATTTTTAGTTTTTTAAGGAACCTCCATACTGTTCTCCATAGTGGCTGTATCAATTTACATTCCCACCAACAGTGCAAGAGGGTTCCCTTTTCTCCACACCCTCTCCAGCATTTATTGTTTGTAGATTTTTTGATGATGGCCATTCTGACCGGTGTGAGATGATATCTCATTGTAGTTTTGATTTGCATTTCTCTAATGATTAATGATGTTGAGCATTCTTTCATGTGTTTGTTGGCAATCTGTATATGTTCTTTGGTGAAATGTCTATTTAGGTCTTCTGCCAATTTTTGGATTGGGTTGTTTGTTTTTTTTGATATTGAGCTGCATGAGCTGCTTGTAAATTTTGGAGATTAACCCTTTGTCAGTTGCTTCATTTGCAAATAGTTTCTCCCATTCTGAGGGTTGTCTTTTCGTCTTGTTTATGGTTTCCTTTGCTGTGCAAAACACGCATGCCTTTTCTCTCCCTAGGTAGGTTTATTCCTAGATATTTTATTCTTTTTGTTGCAATGGTAAATGGGAGTGTTTCCTTAATTTCTCTTTCAGATTTTTCATCATTAGTGTATAGGAATGCAAGAGATGTCTGTGCATTAATTTTGTATCCTGCAACTTTACCAAATTCATTGATTAGTTTTCTGGTGGCATCTTTAGGATTCTCTATGTATAGTATCATGTCATCTGCAAACAGTGACAATTTTACTTCTCCTCTTCCAATTTGTATTCCTTTTATTTCTTTTTCTTGTCTGATTGCCGTGGCTAGGACTTCCAAAACTATGTTGAATAATAGTGGTGAGAGTGGATATCCTTGTCTTGTTCCTGATTTTAGAGGAAATGTTTTCAGTTTTTCACCATTGAGAATGGTGCTTGCTGTGGGTTTGTCGTATATGGCCTTTATTATGTTGAGGTAGGTTCCCTCAATGCCCACTCTCTGGAGAGTATTTTTAATAATAAATGGGTGTTGAATTTTGTCAAAAGTTTTTTCTGCATCTACTGAGATGATCATATGGTTTTTATTCTTCAATTTGTTAATATGATGAATCACATTGATTGATTTGCATATATTGAAGAATCCTTGCACCCCTGGCATAACTCCCACTTGATCATGGTGTATGATCCTTTGAATGCGTTGTTGGATTCTGTTTGCTAGTACTTTGTTGAGGATTTTTGCATCTATATTCATCAGTCATATGGGTCTGTAATTTTCTTTTTTTGTAGTATCTTTGTCTGGTTTTGGTATCAGGGTGATGGTGGTCTCATAGAATGAGTTTGGGAGTGTTCCTTCCTCTGCAATATTTTGGAAGAGTTTGAGAAGGATGGATGTTAGCTCTTCCCTAATTGTTTGATAGAATTCACCTGTGAACCCATCTGGTCCTGGACTTTTGTTTGTTGGAAGATTTTTAATCACAGTTTCAATTTCATTACTTGTGATTGGTCTGTTCATATTTTCTGTTTCTTCCTGGTTCAGTCTTGGAAGCTTATACCTTCCTAAGAATTTGTCCATTTCTTCCAGGTTGTCCATTTTATTAGCATAGAGTTGCTTGTAGTACTCTCTTAGGATGTTTTGTATTTCTGCGGTGTCTGTTGTAACTTTTCCTTTTTCATTTCTAATTTTATTGATTTGAGTCCTCTCCCTCTTTTTCTTGATGAGTCTGGCTAACGGTTATCACTTTTGTTTATATTCTCAGAGAACCAGCTTTTAGTTTTATTGATCTTTGCTATTGTTTTCTTTGCTTCTATTTCACTTATTTCTGCTCTGATCTTTATGATTTCTTTCCTTCTGCTAACTTTGGGTTTTGTTTGTTCTTCTTTCTCTAGTTCCTTTAGGTGTAAGGTTAGATTGTTTATTTGAGATTTTTCTTGTTTCCTGCGGTAGGCTTGAATATCTATAAACTTCCCTCTTAGAACGGCTTTTGCTGCATCCCATAGGTTTTGGATCATCGTGTTTTCATTGTCATTTGTCTCTAGGTATTTTTTGATTTCCTCTTTTATTTCTTCAGTGATCTCTTGGCTATTTAATAACGTATTGTTTAGCTTCCATGTGTTTGTGACATTTTTTTTCCTGTAATTCATTTCTAATCTCATAGTGTGGTGGTCAGAAAAGGTGCTTGATATGATTTCAATTTTCTGAAATTTACTGAGGCTTTATTTGTGACCCAAGATGTGATCTATCCTGGAGAATGTTCCCTGTGCACTTGAGAAGAAAGTGTAATCTGCTGTTTTTGGATGGAATGTCCTATAAATATCAATTAAATCTATCTGGTCTATTGTGTCATTTAAAGCTTGTATTTCCTTAATTTTCTGTTTGGATGATCTGTCCATTGGTGTAAGTGAGGTGTTAATGTCTCCCACTATTACTGTGTTACTGTCAATTTCCTCTTTTATAGCTGTTAGCATTTGCCTTATGTATTGAGGTGCTCCTATGTTGGGTGCATATATATTTATAATTGTTATATTCTTCTTGGATTGATCCCTTGATCATTATGTAGTGTCCTTCCTTGTCTCTTGTAACGTTCTTTATTTTAAAGAAGTCTATTTTATCTGATATGAGTATTGCTACTCCAGCTTTCTTTTAATTTCCATTTGCATGGAATATCTTTTTCCATCCCCTCACTTTCAGTCTGTATGTGTCCCTAGGTCTGAAGTGGGTCTCTTGTAGACAGCATATAGATGTGTCTTGTTTTTGTATCCATTCAGCAAGCCCATGTCTTTTGGTTGGAGCATTTAATCCATTCACGTTTAAGGTAATTATCGATATGTATGTTCCTATGACCATTTTCTTAATTGTTTGGGTTTGTTTTTGTAGGTTCTTTTCTTCTCTTGTGTTTCCCACTTAGAGAAGTTCCTGTAGCATTTGTTGTAGAGCTGGTTTGGTGGTGCTGAATTCTCTTGGCTTTTGCTTGTCTGTAAAGCTTTTGATTTCTTCATCAAATCTGAATGAGATCCTTGCTGGGTAGAGTAATTTTGGTTGCAGGTTCTTCCCTTTCATCACTTTAAGTATATCATGCCACTCCCTTCTGGCCTGTAGAGTTTCTGCTGAGAAATCAGCTGTTAACCTTATGGGAGTTCCCTTGTATGTTATTTGTCATTTTTCCCTTGCTGCTTTCAATAATTTTTCTTTGTCTTTAATTTTTGCCAATTTGATTACTATGTGTCTTGGCGTGTTTCTCCTTGGGTTTATCCTGTATGGGACTCTCTGCGCTTCCTGGACTTGGGTGGTTATTTCCTTTCCCATGTTAGGGAAGTTTTCGACTATAATCTCTTCAGATATTTTCTCTGGTCCTTTCTCTCCCTCCTTCTGGGACCCCTATAATGCTAATGTTGTTGCATTTAATGCTGTCCCAGAGGTCTCTTAAGCTGTCTTCATTTCTTTTCATTTTTTTTCTTTATTCTGTCCCGCAGCAGTGAATTCCACCATCCTGTCTTCCAGGTCACTTATCCGTTCTTCTGCCTCAGTTATTCTGCTCTCAATTCCTTCCAGTGTATTTTTCATTTTAGTTATTGTATTGTTCATCTCTGTTTGTTTGTTCTTTAATTCTTCTAGGTCTTTGTTAAACATTTCTTGCACCTTCTCGATCTTTGCCTCCATTCTTTTTCCGAGGTCCTGCATCACCTTCACTATCATTATTCTGAATTCTTTTTCTGGAAGGTTGGCTATCTCCCCTTCATTTAGTTGTTTTTCTGGAGCTTTATCTTGTTCCTTCATCTGGTACATAGCCCTCTGCCTTTTCATCTTGTCTAACTTTCTGTCAATGTGGTTTTTGTCCCACAGGCTGCAGGATTGTAGTTCTTCTTGCTTCTGCTGTCTGCCCTCTGGTGGATGAGGCTATCTAAGAGGCTTGTGCAAGTTTCCTGCTGGGAGGGACTGGTAGTGGGTAGAGCTGACTGTTGCTCTGGTGGGCAGAGCTCAGTAAAACTTTAATCCGGTTGAGCGCTGATGGGTGGGGCTGGGTTCCCTCCCTGATGGTTGTTTGGCCTGAGGCAACCCAACACTGGAGCCTAGCTGAGATCTTTGGTGAGGCTAATTGCAGACTCTGGGAGGGCTCACGCCAAGGAGTACTTTCTGGAACTTCTGCTGGCAGTGTCCTTGTCCCCACGGTATGTCACAGCCACCCCCCCACCTCTGCAGGAGACACTCCAATACTAGCAGGTAGGTCTGGTTCAGTCTCCCCTGGGGTCACTGCTCCTTCCCCGGGGTCCTGATGTGCACGGTACTTTGTGTGTACCCTCCAAGAGTGCAGTCTCTGTTTCCCCCAGTCTGTCGAAGTCCTGCAATCAAATCCCACTAGCCTTCAAAGTCTGATTCTCTAGGAATTCCTCCTCCCATTGCCGGACCCCCAGGTTGGGAAGCCTGATGTGGGGCTCAGAACCTTCACTGCAGTGGGTGGACTTCTGTGGTATAAGTGTTCTCCAGTCTGTGAGTCACCCACCCAGCAGTTAATGGGATTTGATTTTACTGTGATTGCGCCCCTCCTACCATCTCATTGTGGCTTCTCCTTTGTCTTTGGATGTGTGGTATCTTTTTTGGTGAGTTTCCCTGTCTTCCTGTTGATGACTGTCCAGTAGCTAGTTGTGATTCTGGTGTTCTCAAAGGAGGGAGTGAGAGCACATCCGTCTACTCCGCCATCTTGGTTCAGGGCCTGGGAGAATCTATTCTTAGTCTATTTCCTTTGAGCCATCTAGTCCATTGTAGGAATTTATCAGATACCTCACAGAATTTTTACTCCATGACACCTTAATCAATTCAGAGGGTTCAGTAATTGGTACACCTGTAATTTAACTTTCCCACATATGTGAATGTTAATTGGCCTTTGTTTCACCAAGACTTCCTTAGTTATATGTTTCACTGTTTGATGTTGAAAGCATTTGTCTCATCCATCCCTATCAAGCCTCTGAAATCATCCATTATTTCTATCCCTTTCCAGACCTATTTACAAATTGGCCAAATCTTTTCTGACTTCAACTCTTTCTTATACCTTTTCAAAAGCAGCCGATATCCACCAACATAGGCTAGTAACATTCAGATGCCTGAGTTTTTCTTCTAGAGCTCCAAGTTCATTAGTAATACGATCTGCTTCTCAAGTTGTCAATGGCAAAAGTTTTACCAAATATTTCACTATAATCTGTATTGACATATTTCCAGTCTCCAATAACAACTTCCCTACATCCCCCACCCTGCCCCTAAACCTTACTTTTTAGGTTTTGGTTATGTGTACTACTCCCATTCTAGACACAAATTCTACATCAATAAAGATCAGCTCGGTGCTTTGTGACCACCTAGAGGGATGGGATAGGGAGGGTGGAGGGAGAGTCAAGAAGGAGGAGATATGGGGATATATGTATATGTATAGCTGATTCACTTTGTTATACAGCAGCAACTACACACCATTGTAAAGCAATTATACTCCAATAAAGATGTTAAAAAAAAATAGACTAGATCATTCTGCATTAACAAACAGACCCAAAGTAGCAATGAATTAAAACTATAGAGTTTGTTTTCCAGTCACTCTGTAAATTCCCTGAAGGTTGATAAAGGGACTCTGCTTTGCATCAGCCTTGATTGGAAGTATAGGCTGACAATGCCTCCATGCAGAGTGTTGCTTGTTACAAGGACAGGAAAGAAGGAGTATGGCAAATTGCATCCTAGATCTTAAACTCCCACCTATAAGCGAAACACATAATTTCCACTTTAACTTCATTGTCAAAGTGAGTCTCATGGTCACATCTAATTTCAAAGGGATGGACAAGTACAATCCTGCCATGTGCCTGGAAAGAGAGGGAACTGAAATGTTTGTGAACAGCCAAAAACAAAAATACCACATTTATTAGTTAAGAGTTTGGTACTGGGTAATGAATAGAGAGACACAAGAAGGCAAAAAATAGAAGTCTAAATATAGTCACAAATGAATGTGAGAATTCAGCATATAATCAAGGTGCACTTCAAATCAATTAGGAAAAGATGAATTATACAAGGAATGGTGTTTTCATAACTCAATAAATACATTTAAATCTCAACCTCACTCCTGAAACCAAAATCAATTTTGAAGAGATAAAAGATTAACATATAGGGCAATCCCTGGTGGCGCAGTGGTTGAGAGTCCGCCTGCTGATGCAGGGGACACGGGTTCGTGCCCCGGTCCGGGAAGATCCCACATGCTGCGGAGCAGCTGGGCCCGTGAGCCATGGCCGCTGAGCCTGTGCATCCAGAGCCTGTGCTCCGCAACAAGAGAGGCCACAACAGTGAGAGGCCCGCGTACCGAAAAAAAAAAAAAAAAAATTAACATATTAAAAAATGTGGGGGCTTCCCTGGTGGCGTAGTGGTTAAGAGTCCACCTCCCAATGCAGGGGACACAGGTTCAAGCCCTGGTCTGGGAAGATCCAACATGCTGCAGGATGCCCATGCATCAACAACTGCTGAGCCCACGTGCCACAACTACTGAAGCCCGCATGCCTAGAGCCCGTGCTCCGCAAAAAGAGAAGCCACCACAATGAGAAGCCCGTGCACCGCAGCAAAGAGTAGCCCCCACTCACTGCAACTAGAGCAGCAACGAAGACCCAAGGCAGCCAAAAATAAATAAAAAATAAATAAGTTTATTTTAAAGAATGTGAAATCATAACAGCATTAAAATAAAACATAAGTCATCTTAAATAAGTTTTGGTGCATATATAAGCACCCGAATCACAAAGAAAAAGTTATAAGCACAAAGAAGAAGTCAGAAACAAATTTTAAAATAAACTTCATGTTCATTACATAAAAATTTAATGTTCCCATATGGCAAAGAACATATACCTTTAATAAATGAGAAAAAATAAACTGAGGAAAATATTTGCAATGCATATGGCAAATAAAAGGCATATTTTAATATATAAAGTACTGAGTACAAGATTTACAATCTAATAAAACAAGGGCAAAGGCTATAAGCAGAAAATCTACAATAAAGGAAATTTAAATGGCTTTTAGACAATTAAAATATGCTTAAAATATGTGCAGTGACTAGCTATTTTAGATTATTATATCAAAAAACATCAAAATATATGATAGTATTCTGACCTATTCAAGAGCTGGGAAATCAATGAATACATAGGTTTTTTTGTTTGTTTGGTTGGTTTTTTTTGCGGTACGCGGGCCTCTCACCTCTGTGGCCTCTCCAGTTGCGGAGCAGATGCGCAGGCCCAGCAGCCATGGCTCACTGGCCCATCTGCTCCGCAGCACGTGGGATCTTCCCGGACCGGGGCACGAACCCACGTCCCCTGCATCGGCAGGTGGACTCTCAACCACTGCGCCACCAGGGAAGCCCTGTTTTGTTTTTTAACATCTTTATTGGAGTATAATTGCTTTACAATGATGTATTAGTTTCTGCTTTATAACAAAGTGAATCAGCTATACATATTCATATATCCCCATCTCTTCCCTCTTGCATCTCCCTCCCTCCCACCCTCCCTATCCCACCCCTCTAGGTGGTCACAAAGCACCGAGCTGATCTCCCTGTGCTATGTGGCTGCTTCCCACTAGCTATGTATTTTACATTTGGTAGTGTATATATGTCCATGCCACTCTCTCACTTCGTCCCAGCTAACCCTTCCCCTTCCCCATGTCCTCAAGTCCACTCTCTACCTCTGCGTCTTTATTCCTGTCCTGCCCCTAGGTTCTTCAGAACCTTTTTTTTTTTTTAGATTCCATATATATGTGTTAGCATATGGTATTTATTTTTCTCTTTCTGTAAGTCCTTTTCATATTAAACATTTAAACTTTACATTTGCCTACTCATAGTGCAAACTTTCCTCAATCACATTTTCGTTCTTCAGTTTTCTTATTGATTTTTTTGGACATAAATGGGTTTTCAATTTACGTATATGAAACCAATAAAAAAAAATCCTGGGACTTCCCTGGCGGCCCAGTGTTTAGGACTCGGCACTTTCATTGCTGAGGGCTCAGGTTCAATCCCTGGTCAGGGATATAAGATCCTGCAAGCCCTGAGTCATGGCACCAAAAAAAAAAAAAAAAAAATTCCTCCTTGTGACTCTTCAGCCACTGTTATAATTGGAAAATGCTTCTCTATGTGGAGTTCATGTGAATAATAAATTGTTTTTTTAGTATATGTTATTTTTTAATAACAGTATTATTGAGATATAGTTCATATACCATAAAATTCATTTTTAAAGTCTATAATTCAGTGGCTTTTAGTATGCAGTGTGTTTTTTTTTTTACTGAAACAATCTATTACTTTAGAATGATATTAAATATTGAAGCGGCTCTCTCCCTCACATCTCTCACCCTCTCCAAGAGGTTCTTTTCCATTTCCTGTCCCATAATTATTAAAAAATAGGATGCTGACTATGTCTGAGCCCTCACTCACTGATATATACCATACATATTTTCCCTCAGGGCCTTTCCTTTTAGTATTATTTTTCCCTATGTGGCACGTTCCTCTACTCCAGGCCCACCCAGGGTAAGGCTCATGTCATCTGCAAAAAGTATCCTCTCACACCAGTCCACTCGAATCACCTGGACATTATCTGTTTTTCTTGTGAGTGTCACTATCCCTTTATCTAGTCTTCCTATTCCTGCCCTTCTAAGATCAAGAATGATGCAAAGATGGATACTCTTGCCACTTCTATTCAACATTGTACTAGAGGTTCCAGCCAGCACGATTAAGTAAGAAAAGGAAATAGAAGACAACCAGACTGTAAAGAAAGAAATAAAACTACCTCTACTTGCAAATGACAGATGCTGTATACTTTTGAACTCCTAAAAAATCAGCCAAAAAAACCCGTATTAGAAATAATAAACTATTTGAATTCAGTGCAATCCCTATCAAAATTTCAGCTATCTATTTTGCAGAAAATGATAAGCTGATCCTAAAATTCACATGGAAATGCAAGGGAACCAGAATAACCAATATATTCTTGAAAAAGAAGAGCAAAGTCAGAAGACTCACACTTCCTGATTTCTAAACTTACGACAAGCTCTGGAATCCATGCGCCACAACTACAGAGCCCACACGCCCTGGAGCCTGCGCCCCACAACTAGAGAAGAGAAAAACCCACACGCCACAACTACAGAGAAGCCCACACACCACAACGAAGAGCCCACGCACCGCAATGAAAGATCCTGCATGCCTCAACGAAGAGCCCACGTGCTGCAACTAAGACGGGATGCAGCCAAAAATAAATTAAATAAATAAATAAATAAAAACTTACAACAAAACTGCAGTAATTAAGACAATGCTGTACTTCATATGAAAAGATGCTCAACATCACTAATCATCAGGGAATACAAATCAAAATCACAATGAGATCTCACCTCACACCTGTCAGAATGGCCATCATCAAAAAGAACACAAATAACAAATGTTGGTGAGGAGGTGGAGAAAAGGGAACCTCCTACACTGTTGGTGGGAATGTAAATTGGTGCAGCCACTATGGAAAACAGTATGGAGGTTTCTCAAAAAACTGAAAATATAACTACCATATGACCCAGCAATTCCACTTCTCGGTATATATACAAAAAAACCAAAACCACTAATTTGAAAAGATACATGCACCCTAATGTTCATAGCAGCATTATTTACAATTGCCAAGATATGGAAGCAACCTAAGTGTCCATCAACAGATGAATGGATAAAGATGTGGTACACACACACACACACACACACACACACGATGGACTACTACTCAGCCATTAAAAAGAATGAAATTTTGCCATTTGCAGCAATATGGATGGACTTGGAGGGCCTTATGCTAAGTGAAATAAGTCACACAGAGAAAGACAAATATCGTATGATATCACTTATATGTGGAATCTAAAAAATACAACAAACTAGTGAATATAACAAAAAGAAGCAGGGACTTCCTGGTGGCGCAGTGGTTAAGAATCCACCTGTCAATGCAGGGGACATGGGTTCGATCCCTGGTCGAGGAAGACCCCACATGCCGTGGAGCTAATAAGCCCGCGTGCCACAACTACTGAAGCCCGCTTGCCTAGACCCTGCGCTCCACAACAAGAGAAGTCACCGCAGTGAGAAGCTCAGGCACCACAACAAAGAACAGCCCCCGCTCACCTCAACTAGAGAAAGCCTGGCGCAGCAACGAAGACCCAATGCAGCCAAAATAAATAAATAAAAGAAAGGAAGAAAGAAAGATAGAAGCAGACTCACAGATATAAAGAACAAATTAGTGGTTACCAGTGGGGAGAGGGAAGGGGGGAAGGGGAGAGGGGCAAGATAAGGGTAGGGGATCAAGAGGTACACATTATTAAGTATAAAATAAGCTACAAGGATATGTTGTACAACATGGGGAATATAGTTAATATTTTATAACTATAAATGGAGTATAACCTTTAAAAACTGTGAATCACTATAGTGTACACCTGTAACATATAATATTGTACAGCAACCATACTTCAATTAAGAAAAAGACAATGCCATTCTAGCATAAGGTTAGACATACAGATCAAAGGAATACAATTGAGGGTCAACAAATAAACCTTCACATTTATGGGCAAGTTATTTTCAATAAGGCTGCCAGTACAATTCAACGTGGAAAGAATAGTGTTTTCAACAGTTCTGGGTCAACTGGACACCTAAATGCAAAAGAATGAAGCTGAACCTTTACCTTACACATACAAAAATTAACTCAGGGCTTCCCTGGTGGCGCAGTGGTTGAGAGTCCGCCTGCCGATGCAGGGGACACGGGTTCGTGCCCCGGTCTGGGAGGATCCCACATGCCGCGGAGCGGCTGGGCCCGTGAGCCATGGCCGCTGAGCCTGCGCGTCCGGAGCCTGTCCTCCGCAACGGGAGAGGCCACAACAGTGAGAGGCCCGCGTAACGCATAAAAAAAAAAAAAAAAAAAAAAAATTAACTCAATGTAAGAGCTAAAACTATAGAATGTTTAGAAGAAAGTGTGGGAATGAATCTTTGTGACCTTAGATTAGGCAATGGTTTCTTAGGTGTGACACCAAAAGCATAAGCAGTAGAAAAAAAAAGGATAAATGGGACTTTATCAAAATCACCAGGTTTTGTACTTCAAAAGATACCATCAGGAGAATGAATAGACAACCCACTGAAAGGTAGAAAATACATGCAAATCACATACTGATAAGATATTTGTATAAGAATATATAAAGGACTCTTACAATTCAACAATAAGAAGACTAATAACCCAATTTTAAAATGCACAAAGGATTTAAATAGACACTTCTCCAAATAAATGATACAAATGGCCAATTAGCACATGAAAAATATTCAACATTACATATCAGAGAAGTGCAAATCAAAACCACAAGGAGATACCACTTCACTTCCACTAGGATGGTTAAATCTTTTTTTTAATGGACAATATCAAAATGTTGGCCACGCATGAGAGAAGGGTGAACCCTTCTGCATTTGGTAGTAAGTTTGTAAAATAATGCAGCCACTTTGGAAAATGTTGGCAGTTTTTCAAAAACTTAAACATAGAGTTACCATATGACCCAGCAATTCCATTCCTAGGTATATAACTAAGAAAACATGTCCACACAAAAGCCTGTACATGAACGTTCATAGTAGCATTATTCATAATAACCAAAGAACAGAAACAATCTGAAAATACATGTTTAACATTTTCTGTTAACTATAGCATCAGTTCAGGGTCTACGATAAACAAATACCAAAACATAATTAGATAGCAGAAAAAATATATTAGGGGAGATGATTGTGAAAGATAAAGGGGAATAGGAAGGTCACCCACACACAAGCCCCACCCCCACCCCTCACCCCCTGCTTATAGAAAGCATAGTTCAGCTGCCACAGAGGGGAGGGGCAGGAATCCCCTGAATAAGCAGGGGAATTACTTGTAAGGCTCGTCCTGGTGGTCACAAGTAGATCTCCACCCCGCACTAGACAGGATCTTAAAAGCTTATACAGAGGCCTTCAGTGGGTTCAGACACCCACGCCATTCAGATGGTCCCAACAGCACACTGTTCTCTTGAAAATGGCTCCCACGTGGGCACGCCTCCGCTCCATCCCGTGGGCAGAGTGTATATTTCAAGGACAGAGGGAGGGGTGAGATGCCTGCAATCAGCCAGGTCCGACTCACAGGTCAATCAGAAGCCAAGTCCTCTCCGTGACCTCCCCCAATGTAACTGAACAGGACCTCCTGGGACAGATCCCCGCCCTGCCACGTCCTCTGCTTACCTCTTGTTTGTAGAAAAACTTTAGCCTCCCAGGCCTTCCTCGAGTTCCAAAGAATAAATTTCATCAGAGAAGTGAGAAAATGCAGAAATGAAACAGTCAAGCCAGACAAAATGATAATAATTTAGCCATTAAACAGAGTCAAGTACATTTATTTCCTCCTCAAGGGCTATAGATAACATTCTGAGCCACGTCCTTTGAGCTGTTTTGCAGATACTGAAGCCCCCGCCAGGTGGAAGAAGTTAACTGCATGCTGCCCACAAGCACGTAGACCCCAGGCGGGTTGGAACCAGGTTGATGATGTTGACTCCCGATGACCTCACCACCAACCAATCAGAAGAATGTCCACGAGCTGATCACACACCCTCGCCCTGGTTTTCAGGTTTTTTTGAGCATTAGCTAAATACCTTGAACCATTTGCAAGGGTTCAGCAAGGGGTTTCACTGGCGTGGAGGTGGCTCGTTTGGTGGCTGTCTGGCTGCTTTGGAGACAGATATCACAGCAATAGTATAGGCACATGCAAGAGAAAACACAGTTTAGGATAATGATTCCCAAAATAAGTAACAAATTTTCCCACCAAAAGCCCCATGATCCGAACCACTGATTCACTGATTAAGTTCCCGAGGCTGAGTCAGATCACCCAGGGCAGTCACTTGTGCCCTCATGTGGTTTAATAAAATGATACATTAGTACACTCGTCAGGTATGAACACACACAAGGTGTTTGAATAATGCCACAGGTGTCTCCTTGCAAGGCAGTAATAACGTCCAGGCCCTCCTATTTTAGACGACAGCTTTTCTCATTAGAGACATTCAGTGTTCAGTAGAGACAGGTTTTGCCAGCTATCAATTAAGGCTTGTTGGGTGAATTTAGTAAGGGCTTCTATGTGTGTTATAATGTCCTCCAGGCCAATGGAGGAAACGAAGATGGTGGCCAAATGATTGTACCAATGGAAAACAAAACATGTCCATCTGAAAAAAAAAAAATGTCCATCTGGCCCTGAGAAGAGGGAGGTTGGCAATTTTTTTTTTTACTGTGTGGCAAATTCTCCCCTGTGTCCAGGTAAAACCCAGGGTGCAGCCCAATCACCCAAATGGAAGCCACAGTCAAAGATTTGTGCCACAACCACTGGGTCCCATGGGGGGTCATCCAATAAACACACACCTGGGTGGTGTAGCCAGTCAGTGCCTAACAAATCACCATCCTTTAATGGGACAGAATGACTACACGGTTCTGGTGCAATCTGGTTGGTTCTGTTTAGAGGGATTTTTCTGTTCCCAACATAGGAGTGTAAGGTGCTTGAATGTTCATAACCCGGGATAAGCCACATGAACCCCTCCCAAATCTGAGCATAGACACCCATGCTGGTGTTTTTAGGACCCTTCTAGTCTGTAGTTGACGGGCTGTCTGTGTAGTTTGATTGACAGAAAAGGAACATCCATGCCCACTGTTTTGATTGTGTGTGCCACAGGCCAGGTTACTGGATCAGTACTGGTAATATCAGATGGATTAAGAATACTAGTCCTGGGCTCCCCTGGTGGCGCAGTGGTTAAGAATCCTCCTGCCAAGGCAGGGGACACGGGTTCGAGCCCTGGTCCGGGAAGATCCCACATGCCGCGGAGCAAATAAACCCGCGTGCCACAACTACTGAAGCCCACGCGCCTAGAGCCCGTGCTCCGCAACAAGAGAAGCCACTGCAATAAGAAGCCTGCACACCGCAAGGAAAGAGTAGCCCCCGCTCGCTGCAACTAGAGAAAGCCCACGCACAGCAACGAAGACCCAACGCAGCCAAAAATAAATAAATAAATACATTAAAAAAAAAATACTAGTCCCACCTTATTGTTTCTCAGTGGAGTGCTTTAGGGCCTTCCAAGCCCCTTCCTAGAGTGGTGATACCCACCATGGCCATCCTGACAAGCTAGAGAGGGGCAGCTGCCCACATACCCAACAGTTGGATTGACTCCTTTGCTGGGCATACAAATGGGCCCACTGTAGAAAGGTATTTCCATCAGGTGCTCATCTCATGACCAGATACTGCAAGAGCAGCACAAGTGTAAGGCCCAAAAGACATATTTTTAGTAGGAACTTGTATGGGAAGGCTTTCCCTTTCTATAAGGATTACACTTGTGACCTGATCCTTAGATGTCAATGTGGCTGCAGCTTTAGGAATCTGACCTAGTTGTGTGTACCATACATGTTAGCAGGGGGAGACAGCACTGTCAGGCATGAGGCGATGACTGGGGAGGAATATAGCAGGTAACGACCCACAACTTCTCCCTTCTTTAAATGGTGCATGTTCCATTCCAGGTATAGAGTGTTTCCACAGGGCCAGTTTGCAGTGGGACAGTGGGATCCCAGAGGAAACTGAGTAGTTTCCCCTCACCCAGGGGTGAAAGTAAGTCACCCATCCTGGTAGGATGTCCCATTATAAATTCCAGTAGATAATGCCTTTCCCAGGAGTGATAGGACTTGGTGCTCTCAGCAGCATAGCATGTTGATCCGTGGTAAGGTCATTGCTTTTAGGATAAAAAACAAAAACAAACAGAAAACCAAATATTTAGCATGGCCTGAAAAGCTCCACAATTTGGCCTCTACTACAGCTCTAGGCTCAGTCCCAACTCTCTCTCCATCATTCTCTGGGCTCAAGCCCACTGGCCTTCTTACAATTCTTCAAATGTGCCATTTGCATTCCCACCTCCAGGCCTCCGCACGTGCCATCACTCCCACCTGAAACACTTTCCCCTGTGTTTTGATTTCGTTAGTTCTAACTCCTTGCAAGCTCCAGGGAAAAAAGGGACTATGGCTATTTGGTTCATCATTAAGACCTTAAACTTAAGCTGAGAACATAGTAAAGTGCAATACATATTAGTCATGTGAACTAATGAACACTCTGCTAACATGAATGACAGGTTAGCTCTAAGACACACCCTAGAAACAAGGAGATTCCAGGTTGCTCCCACCCCATAGCCGTCTACTCTCCACAGGCTGAGCTACTCAGCCCTACCTTCAGGCTCAGCCCCCTTCCCATGTCTTAAGGAGTGGTTCTCAATCACCAGAACCTGGGTCCACCCCCAAGAGTTCTGATCTTATTTCCTGAGTGATGACTTCATGCCCGGTCCTGGCCTCAGGTTGCTTCCAGTCTGGCGCAGCATCAGACACAAGCATTTGTTTCCTTGTCTGTCTTGGATTCATGTTCTTGTATGTGCATCTCCCAGATGCACGGAGGGAAAGAATGGCTCCAGCCCACAGGCAGGAAGGATTCCTGCAGAAGGTGATATTTGAACTGATTCTATAACAAAAAAGGAAGGGTTTTCCAGAGAGACAAGAAAGGGGCTGGACATTCCAGGCAAGAGGAATAACGTGAAATGTTAGGAGAACAACAAGAAGGGTTTGTGTTTGTGTAGAAGATCATAAAGCATAATAAAAATCTTGAATCCCAAAGAATGGGTGGAGGAAAGTGAGCCAAAGGGACTCCTCTAAACATGATCGTCTTCCCCACACAGAGCCTGGGGACCCACTTAGCCAAACTTTTCCAGCTTCCCCGAGCGCCAAAGAGTGAGTCATCCCTGGCATTCCCCTGCCACCAGCTGTCATGGAGTCCCCAAAGGATGTGCGGAGGGAGTCTCCATGGAGTCCAGGACAGCAGAGGGGGAAAGAGGAGTCAGCAGGAAACCAGAAAGAGGCCATTCCCCCAGGGCTAAAGAGCAGAAGTCCCCCTGTTCCTACATCTGGGGTGGGGCGTGTCCCTGCGACCCCTCCACCTGCCAGTGTCACCCAAAGGCTGGACTGAAGCTGCTCCATCGGAAAAACTCTCCACCCACCTCCACCTTCTAGGTACGTCCTACCAACCCAATAACCACACACCAACACGGCAGCAGCAGCTGGTGTCTGGACCAAGACGTGTCAAATGTTGGCGTGCTGAGGAGGAACACACTAAGAGCTGGGGCTTGTGAGGAGATGGGGAAGTCACATCTTGAAAAATGTCGAGAGTCCAGCCTCACCAAAGTTAAATGTGTTCATGAGTACAGGGGGGCCTGGAGAGAGAGGATGAGTCAAAGCAAAGAGCTGAGCAGAGAGAAAGGAGTGAGCAGGAGGAGGCTGAGAGAACCCTCTAGAAAGCTAGAATCTTAAGATGTCAGAGCTGGGAATGCTGTCCAGTATGACCTAGGCTCTTGCTACTCAAAGCATGGTGCCCAAACCAGCAGCACCAGCGTCACCCGGGAGCTTGTTAAAAATGCAGAATCTCAGGCCCCTCCCCAGTCCTTCTGAGGCAGAACCTGCATTTAACAAGATCCCTCCATGATTCCTATGCGCATTCAAGATGGAGAAGCTCTGATGCTCATGGTCCCAAATCAAGTCACATATCAGAATCACCTGGAACGCTTTTTTTTTTTTTTTTTTTTTGCTGTACGCGGGCCTCTCACTGTTGTGGCCTCTCCCGTTGCGGAGCACAGGCTGCGGATGCGCAGGCTCAGCGGCCATGGCTCACGGGCCCAGCCGCTCCGCGGCATGTGGGATCTTCCCAGACCGGGGCACGAACCCGTATCCCCTGCATCGGCAGGCGGACTCTCAACCACTGCGCCACCAGGGAAGTCCTGGAACGCTTTCTACAAGTACAGATTTCTGAGCCCTGCTCTAGATCAAATCAATCAGAATTTCTAGGCACTGGGTATAGCCATCTGTTTTTTCACAAAGCTCCACCAGTAATTCTTTTTTTTTTTTAACATCTTTATTGGAGTATAATTGCTTTACAATGGTGTGTTAGCTTCTGCTTTATAACAAAGTGAATCAGTTATACATATACATATGTTCCCATATCTCTTCCCTCTTGCGTCTCCCTCCCTCCCACCCTCCCTATTCCATCCCTCTAGGTGGTCACAAAGCACCCAGCTGATCTCCCTGTGCTATGCAGCTGCTTCCCGCTAGCTATTTATTTTATGTTTGGTAGTGTATATATGTCCATGCCACTCTCTCACTTTGTCCCAGCTTACCCTTCCCTCTCCCCGTATCCTCAAGTCCATTCTCTAGTAGGTCTGTGTCTTTATTCCCATCTTGCCCCTAGGTTCCACCAGTAATTCTAATGACAGAGTCCGCAGAGTAGACTGGGAACCCCTGATCTGGTCCAATCCACTTAATCTAAAGATGAGAGGACTGAGGCAAGACAGTGGCAACTAGCTTGGTAATCTGTTAAGAGAACTATTTAGGACCTCTGTCTAGAGACAAAGAAAATTGGATTTGGAGCCAGATCTGAGTTCAAGCCCCAACTCTATACCTTAAGAGCTGTGTATCTTTTCTCTTTCCTTCTTTGGAACTCCATTTTCTTAACTTCAAAGAAAACAATTAATTCCCTAAATGTCAGGATTACTCCTCAGGGGCAGCAAGGCAACAGAGAGAAGTTAATGGAGAATTCACTCTATGTTTTGTGCACGTGTGCACGCACACACACGCGTGCACACACACGCACACTCCGTAGTAACAGCTTAACTGAAATTTTGGGATCCTTGCACCCCCAAATTTCAAAGCAATTTAAAAGCCTTGAAGTTTCATTACCCCCATTTTACAGGTGAAGAAATGGAAAGGCACTCGAAGAAGCTCTGCTCCTCACTTTGTGAAGGTGAGTGGTGTTTGCTTTCCACGTGGACAGACAGAAATACACAAGGGGTTTGCCACCAACTGGGTTCTGGATACAGAACTTCAGTTGGCAAGCTGACTTCATTCATGGAGACCATACAGTTGGGTGGGGCTGGGACCCCACAGTTTTCTACTCCTGGAGGCTGTCTAACCTCCACCAGTGTGATCCCACCAAGGAAGAGGGGAAGATCCCTAAAATTCTGTATCCCTAAGGATAAAGGGAAGACTTAGGCACGGTCTCAAATGCTCAATTAGGTGAGGGAGAACATCACTTAGGTAACTATAAAATGATGGAGTAGAGCTATAACATAGAGATCCCAGTTAAGTGGGGTTCCAGAAATGAGAGGTTGGGTGGTTGGATGTTCAGATAAAGCTTCCTGGGAAAAAGTAATGATCCCTGAGCTGAGTCTTAAAAGATAAGGAGGATCAGCTCTGGATGTAGAGATGAGGCAAAGAAGATGAAACCTTTGAGATGTCCTGGGACCCTTTAGCTAGGATCCTATCTCTGGTTGGAGTGACCATCAGTGCATTTTGTATACATATACATGAAGACATATATTATTGTTTTGTGCTTTTTCTTCAATCTGTACATTTTTCCACAAATTATGTTTTTATCTCAGTGTGGTTTTAAGATTTCTCCACATTGATACATATAAGTTAAATCTATTCCTGTTTAACTGCCACGAGCCTATTGACATTGGCTAATGTTGGGCCATTACAAACAGTCCAGGAGAGCATGCACGTTTGTGCATGTCTCCTTGTGTACATGTGTGAGAGTTTTCAAAACACCAAGAAGTAGAATTACTAGGTGTTGTGGACTGAATGTTTGTGTCCCTCCAAAACTTATATGTTGAAGCCCTGATCCCGAATGTAATGGTATTTGGAAGTGGGGCCTTTGGGAGGTAATTAGGTTTAGATAAAGTCCTAAGGGTGGGGCCCTCATGATGGAATTAGTGCCTTTATAAGAAGAGACTAGACAACTTGCACTCTATCTCTCTCCACCACATAAGGATAAAGCAAGAAGGCATCCATCAGCAAGTCTAAAAGTAGGCCGTCACCAGAATCCAACCATGCTGGCACCCTGATCTTGGACTTCCCAGCCTCCAGAACTGCAAGAAATAAATATCTGTTGTTTAAGCAACCCAGTCTATGGTGCTTTGTTGTAGCAGCCCAAGCAGACTAAGACACTAGGGTATATACATTTGTAGTTAACTGCCAAATTGTCCTCCAAATTTTCAATTTACATTTCCACCAGCAGAACCTCACCAACATATGATATAATCAAAATTTTTTTCATCCAAGTTGCACTTTACGAAGACTTTCATCATCCTCACCAGCCACAGGTAGGTCCCAAACATCTAAACTTCTCTTAAAGGAAGGAGAAAGAGCATTTACTCAGTTCTGGGTGCTGCACATTTATTGCCTCTTAGAACCCTCCAACAGAGATATTACATCTACCTTAGGATGAGAAAACAGTCTGAGAGAGGTGAAGTGATTTGCCTGAAGCTACACAGCAGAACGTGGTGGAACCCAGACTTAAAACCAGGTCTGCATGCTGTTAACGTTCATATTCTTTTCACTGTTTTATACATTCGACTAATATTTATTGAGCACTGATTACATACCAGACCCTGGAGGTACAAAAATGAATCACAGGGCCATGCTTAGCACATAGTAGGACTCAATAAACATTTGTTGAATGAATATTGAATCAAGGAGCTCAAAGCCCACAGGAGAGACGGACACATAAAAAATATGTGCAGTTGAGACTTCTCTGGCAGTCCAGTGGTTAAGACTTCACCTTCCAAGGCAGGGGGTGTGGGTTCGATCCCTGGTCGGGAGCTAGGTTCCCACATGCCTTGCGGCCAAAAAACCAAAACTTAAAAGAGAAGCAATATTGTAACAAATTCAATGAAGACTTAAAAAAAATGTGCAAAAGAATAATGAAAGGCTGTGATGGATGTCAGCTCCAGTGCAGCCAGCACAAAGTAGGGAGAAGTTTATTTTCCTCTGAGTCACAAGGGAAGGCTTTACACCCGAGATAGTTTTTGTCAAACACAAAAAGAGGAAATGAGTTCTAGGCAGAGGGAACAAGGGAAAAGGCACAGGAGTGTAAACAATGTTATACTTTCTGGAAATTACACTACTTCTGGTTGCCTTAAAGTTGCTTCCTTCTAGTATCGAGGCAAGGCATCTAGCTCAACTCAAGTAACTGATCCTTCATTAAACGCCTGCTGTGTGCCAGGCTCTGTGTGAGATGCTTTATATGCATTATCTCATTGAATCCTTGAAGCTTTTTCTTTCTCCCTACACAGATGAGAAAATTGAGACTTGGGGAGGTGAAGAGTCCAACCCTGGAATATATTCAAATCTTCTGTTCTTTCTACTTCTTGCCGTCTCCCCCAGAGGCCAACCACTGCTGCACTCTCCCTTCCCAGGTCTTACTCTAGTGGAAAGATGTCCTCCCAGCAAACCTCAAGACCCACAGCGAATAGTTAACCCTTTGGATCAGGAGACTGGCCATTTCATTGCTTCTTTTCCTCCTTGGGAAACTGGAGAGGCGAACGCATATAGAGTCATGGAGTTTTCAATCCTTGTCCAGACACCAGCTATTATCCTATTCATCATTCATGCATTTAACAAATCCATGCAGACTTTGGAGATATTGTGGGCTCAGTTCCAGACAAATGCAATATAGCCAATATAGCAAAGCAAGTCACACCAATGTTTTGGTTTCCCAGTACATATAAAAGTTATGTTTACACTATACTGTAGTCTATTAAGCGTGCAATAGCATTATGTCTAAAAAAAAACAGTGTATGTACCTTAATTTTAAAACACTTTATTGCTAAAAATGCTAATCATCATCTAAGCCTTCAGTGAATCATAATAGTAACATCAAAGATCACTGATCACAGATCACCATAACAAATATAATAATGATGAAAAAGTTTGAAATACTGTGATTATTGCTGAAATGTGACGCAGAGACATGAAGTGAACAAATGCTGTCAGAAAAATGGTGCCAAAACCTTCAATTTGTAAAAAACAAAAACATAAGCAAAAAACAAAACACCATCTGTGAAGCATGATAAAGCCAAGTGCAATAAAATGAGGTATGCCCGTATTTACTGAGCAATTACTATGTGCCAGGCAATATTCTCAGAACTGTGGATTCAAAATTGAATAAGACAGGCGAGATTCCCCCTCTCATGAAGGTTAAATGATAGTGACTTCTCAGCACTAAAAACACAGGTTTTGAGAGGTGATATGGCTTGTCCAAGGTCACGCCCCTATTTTGTTACACAGTTAGGACTCACACCCAAGTCTACCTGTCTCCCAGTACAAAGCGCTTTCTCACAGGTGATGGTCCTAACCTTTCCCTCACCTCCCTCCTGCTTTGTCTCTCCCCAGACTCTGTCCTGCAGGATGATGCCAGAGAACTTCACTTGGGCCAGGGGTGCCCCTACGGAGTTCATCCTCCTGGGCATCACAGATCGCTGGTACCTGCACCTGACCCTCATCCTGATCTTCCTGCCCGTCTACCTGGTGAGCCTGCTGGGAAATGTGGGCATGGTGCTGCTAGTCTACGTGGTCGCCCAGCTCCACACACCCATGTACTTCTTCCTGGCCAACCTCTCCCTGCTGGATGCCTGGTATTCCTCAGCCATCGGAACCAAGATGCTCGTGGACCAGCTGTTGCCCTGCGTCTCCATCCCTTACGCAGCCTGTTTCCTCCAGATGTTTTTGTTTACAGGGCTGGCGGATGCCAAGTGTTGCCTGTTGACATCCATGGCCTATGACCGAGATGTGGCCATCGGAAACCCTCTTCTCTACGCCACCGCCGTGTCGCGGCGTCTGTGTCTGGTCTTTCTGGCAGCATCAGGCCTGGGTGGGGCAGTGAGTGCCGTGGTCCACACGACCTTCACCTTCCACCTGAGCTTCTGCAGCTCTCGGGAGGTGAACAGCTTCCTCTGCGATATCCCTCCACTGCTGGCCATCTCCTGCAACGACACCAGTCTCAGTGAACTTCTCCCCTTCGTCGTCTGTGGCTTCATCCAGACAGCCACCGTGTTGGCTTTCGCCGTGTCCTCGGGTTCATTGCCGGAGCCGTGATCGGCATGCACTCGGCCAAGGGCCGGTGGCGAGCAGCCTGTACCTGTGGCTCCCACCTCACGGCCGTGGCCGTGCTTTACGGGACACTCATTTTCATGAACCTGTGCCCCAGCTCCAGCTACACCCTGGACACTGACAAGATGGCATCTGTGTTCTACACCCTTGTCATCCCAGCTCTCAACCCGCTCACCTACAGCCTCCGCAACAAAGAGGTCAGGGAGGTGCTCGGAAGGAACTGCAAGCACTGCTGCTCTCCGAGGCCGGCGCACAAGTGCGAGGTCCGAGAGGCTGGTTAGGACTGACTCTGAAGAGATGAGGAGAGCTCTTCCCGGGCCCAGTCACTGTGGGTAAAGGTGGAGGTTCCTCTGGCTGGGTGTCTCTTGTCATTGTTTGAGGGGGAGAAACTGAAGCTTACAGACAGGAGACAGGAACCTGGAGTAATCTAGTCCCAGCGCCAGAATCAAGATCAAGTTAATCTGCTGTTGAGATGCCTTAGGTTCCTCGATGTTCAAAACATGGAAGTTCCTGCATGTCACCAGGTGCAGTAACTAAGTTGATTTGCCACTTGAACTTCTAAGAGGATGATTCCCAGAAACACCAGATAAGAGCCGTATTGGCTGCAAGTGTTTCTAGATTCTTGCTCTTCTGAGGTCCTTCATGACCAGTGAGTCTTCTTCTGCTCACCTCGACCCCAAGAGAACATCTTCAGTACCCGCTCATGCCAAAGAATGGGATGGAATCTGGTGAGGCAAATATCTTTCCCTGTTAGCCTACGTATTCCATCTCTCAGGGCAATGGCCAAGCAGCACCAGAACATACATGAGCTCGTTCCTAAAATCCTATAGCTGGGTTAGAATTTGACCAAGATTAATTTATTTCAGGGCTGTGATAGAGATTAGGAAAGGATCAGAACTATGGTTATGGTTAGAATATGGTTAGCACTCATGTTATGGCTAAGACTAGGGTTAGAGTTAGGGTAAAGCCAGGGTTAGGTTACAAATGGACAAATTTAGGATTGAATTAAAATTATGTAAATTTTACCATTTGGATTGATTCTAATTAATAGTGGATTTGGGATAAATTTAGGAGTAAGGGTTTGGATAAATTTGAGCTCTTATTAGAAATATTAGAAATAACACGTATACACTACTATATATAAAACAGATAGCCAGCAAGGACCTACTATATAGCACAGAGAACTGTACCCAATATTTTGTAATAAGCTGTAAGGGGAAAGAATCTGAAAAAGAATGTATGTATAACTGAATAACTTTGCTGTACACCTGAAACTAACACAACATTGTAAATCAACTGTACTTCAATATAAAAAAAAGAAATGTTAGAAATATTTTATAGTTAGTGTTAAAGGGCAGGACTACTTAAGATGAGAATTCGGGTTTCTTTTTTTGTTGCTAGATTAAATCTGAGTTAGAGTTTAGCTCACGTCAGAGCTCTGTTCGATTTAAGTTACGTTGGTGTGTGGGTAACGTTTGCGATAAGCTTGAGTCACAGTCTAGCTATTATTACAGTTAGCCTAGGTTCAGAACTAGGTGAAAGTAAGGCATAAGAAGAGTATTCTGAGTATCAAATCAACATGTCTGGGGTCACTTTAAGACGTATTTAGGGTTATGGATAATGGTTGATGTTTCTTAAAGCTTAAGAGTAGGAGCCAGGGCTTCCCTGGTGGCGCAGTGGTTGAGAGTCCGCCTGCCGATGCAGGGGACACGGGTTCGTGCCCCGGTCCGGGAAGATCCCACGTGCCGCGGAGCGGCTGGGCCCATGAGCCATGGCCGCTGAGCCTGCGCTCCGCAACGGGAGGGACCACAGCAGTGAGAGGCCCGCGTACCACCAAAAAAAAAAAAAAAAGAGTAGGAGCTAATTATTGGTGGATTTAAGTTTCATTGAGGGTTATGAGTTTGCTCAGATTAGCACGTGGTCAGGTAGTGTGGACTGCTTTGTGTTAAGATTACGACATCTAGAGGCAGAGCTGGGGTCTGGAGAGGAAGTTCCATAAACCTCTTGGGCAAAGGCAACCACAGTGCTCCAGGTCATGCTGGACCCTTCAGATCCAGTACTCTTGGGATTTTTGTATACCCAGAGTTTACAATTCTGACAGATTTTCTTTGTCTCCCTGACTCAGGTGCACATGGGCAAGGCCCAAGGCACTGCATTCTGCCCATGAAGCCCCTTCATGCAAGAGCAGGGCAGGAGTGGACCTCAGGAGTTATGATAGGTGCTTCCAAGGAGAGGTGGAGCATGGTCAGAGTAGATGTCAGCTCCTGTCTCATCCCCTTTCCAGCTCCTCCTAATTATGGCTGCGATGAGGCCTGGGGTGGCAAGGTATGGGACTCAAACAGTGCTTCATTGTCACCCCCTAATAGGTTCCCCATGGAGTCTGTTCCTTGGGCCCCAGCCAGGGGCTGGCCTCACCACTCCAACTGCTGCTGGGTATTTAGACTGCAGGAAAACTGAAGGTTCATCCCGGCTCCCCAGGGAGGTGATGCCCCTTGTTACCAGAACTGGGTCCCTCCTTAGTAACTATGGTCTTCTTGGAGGTCCCAGACTAATGGAGAGAGGGATGTGGACTATACTATCTCCACAATTCTTAGAGAATTTTTACGTTTCTTGACAGGGTCACCAACTTGTCCTGGTGTGCCCAGAACTGTCCTAGTTTTTAAAACTCTAACTCCCATGTCCAGAAAACCTCCTCCGTCCTGGGCAAACCGGGATGTTTGGTCACCGTATTACCTGATGAGCCTGCATGTTGAGAGCAGAGGGTACGATATCCCAAACTCGACACGTTTTGCCAAAGGCTTAAACGAATTAAAACCCCTTCTCCCACCACAAGTTTTTGGTTTTGTTTTTATAAATTTATTTATTTACTTATTTATTTATTTTCGGCTGCAATGGGTCTTCGTTGTTGCGCACGGGCTTTCTCTAGTTGCAGCCAGTGGGGGCTACTCTTCATTGCGGTGCGTGGGCTTCTCATTGCGGTGGCTTCTCATTGCCGAACACGGGCTCTAGGTTCGTGGGCTTCAGTAGTTGTGGCGCACAGGCTTGGTTGCTCTGCAGCATGTGAGATCTTCCCGGACCAGGACTCGAACCCGTGTCCCCTGCATGGGCAGGCAGATTCTCAACCACTGCGCCACCAGGGAAGTCCCCACCCCGAGTGTTTATAATCCTTTCCCAGTTCTTTCCTCCTATCACCATGACAACTCATATGCCGTGACAGTGGTTGGAGACTTTATCAGAAGAGTTGGCAACTATGGGACTGAGAATGGAAGGTTTGCCCCCAATTCAATGATGTTTATACTCAGAGACCTCCTCTGTGGTCTTTTCTTCTTGTTATGAATTGGGCTCTTATGACATACAGTTCTCACCACAATCAAGGGAAAGTTTCCAGAGGCACATGGCCCCTTCCATCATCTTGGCCCTACAGGGTGTACATGGGTCCTTCCACATGTTTAGCATCTATGGAGCAGTCAGATACAATAATCACATAAATCCTACACATTCATCAGAGGAAACGTGAAGTTTCAGGCTGCTATGCTGGACCTAGTTGATAGATAAGAAAATAAACAAGAGGGAAGGGGAGGCACTGGAAGACAATAACAGAGCCCAACCTGGAGGATAAAGGAAGAGAAACAGTCAGATCCTCGTTCCCAAGGCGAGAGGCCCAGGAAAGCTCCCCAATTCTGATCAAATATTTCCCTTTTTAAATCTCCTTCAACACCATCTACTAAGACAAGCAATTAGGACAAAAGCAGGTTTGGGATGGGGAAGACTGGGGTACTTATTGCACAAAATCAGTTGGACCCTGCAGCATGGGTGGGAATTGAAAGAAAGGGGTATTCCGCGGGGGGAAAACAAGCACACACAACGGTACAGAGGTAAAATGAGCTCGATGTGCACCAAAGGCTCTAAGGAGACCAATTTAACTGGCTAGAGATAGATGTGTTGGGAAAGAAGTGGAGAGAAGTTTGAAGATTGAAGATCTGGGGATGGGAAGGACACCCTACGGGCTGGATATCAGGTAGGGGAGTTGGGACTTTATTCAGTAGGCAGCAGGGAATCATTGAAAGTTCATACATTCAAAATCACCCTTCATGGTTGTTCTGACGCTGAGTCATGCAAAGCCATTCCCACCTGGAATGCTACAAACACACACGGGAACACATAGCCCCTGCAACACAGACCCAGTCCCCTATCGGAAACCTTCATGCACAAAGAAACACTCTCAGGTTGTCCCTGCCGTCCACACAGACAGAGGCACAGCTGCACATTCAGACACACACTCAAGCTCATAGACGCACTTTGTTTGACAGAGACATGATCATTTCACACCCAGGCATACAATCACACACACACACACACACACACACACACACACACACACCCCACAGGCATGTTATTGCACAGTCCTCAGAGGCACAATCCTTCCCACACTCTTACACTTCCTACAAAAAGCCTCAGCAACAGCTGAGGGGACAAGACAGTTGGCTCCAGAAGCTACTGCTGTAAACCCCGGACTTGGGGTTCAGGAGTCAGCTCTGGCCTCCACAAGACAGGGACCGGGCAGCAGCAGTTTCACGATGCACGGGGTTCCTGAGGGCCCCCGAGTTGAAGGTGGCACCAACCACCCCTACCCCCATCAAACTGGGCTCTAGAGAGAAAGAATAACAAACCCCAGAGCCAAGCTACCTTCCACCCCAGGAATGAGGGCCAGGGGAAGGGGTGCTGTCTCTGGGAGAAGCTAAGGTACTCCCAAGGCCCCAAACCCCATAAGTGTGGCCAATAGCTCCCTCCCCAGACCCTTCAGTGACGGGCTACACTTGGTCCTCGCTGCTGCTCCCTCCTGTGATGTGGAGAAGCCAGAAGGAACACTTGCGGCAAGTGGCCAGGCTGGAGGGTGTACGAATCTGTCCTCTTGAACGTGGCTGTGGGCATGAGCTGTACATGTGAGTGTGAGAGCGGGTGCTGTTTGTGTGAGGCTGAGACTGTGCGTCCCCATCACTGTCCGATAGCATCACTGGGGGAGGAGGAGGTGGTGTGTATATGGACGTGCTCCTCTAGGGTGGCACATCTCTGCTGTGACCCAGCATGAGCCTATGTGAGTGTAGCCATGTGTGTGAAGTTGAGAGGCCATGGACCCCTGGGGCTGTGCCGGAAGGTGTGATTGTGTGACGGGGTGTGACAGGGTGGGCCGGGATGGGGTGGACGGGCACTGGTAGAGAGCTGACACAGACTACGTGCTCAGAGGAGGCATGAACGTGCATGTCCCAGTAGCTGTGCGTGGTGCCAGGAGCCCCCGTGAACAGGAGTCTGTAAGTGAGCGTCACCCTCTGGCTTCAGTGCTATTTTGTGATTGCTTTGGACCCTCTGTTTATGTGTAGGATGGTCTGGGTCTGCGGGTCTTGTGGTTACACTTGTCTGCTTACTCAGATGTCAGTGTCCACATTTCTGTATGTGATCGATCGTGCCTGTGTATTTGCAGAGCACAGCTGGAGGCTGCACGTGCCTGCATGTCTGCACCGGTGTATTTGTGATTACAGTTGAATTTCTGCAAACAGCTCTGTGTATCTATATGTTTATTGAGGCCAATTTAAACACGGGTTAGCCAATTCGTAAGCAAGCTTTCCCATTCCATCTCACCCTCTCGCCCCGATCCTCTTACCTTCCTGGACAGTGAGACGTGATTGTAAATTTGAGAAAAAAATGTTCTCCAGGGATCCAAAGCCAGAAATTCTTCTTACCCAATGGAGGAGGAAAAGGAAGACAATAGGGTAGGAAGGGTCTTTATTTTATTTTAATAGAGAGAAGGATGTGAAAAGAAATTAAGAGATCATTCTCCTGCAGAGATGGCCTCAGTTCAGGAAACCTATGCTAAAATCCCTCTCCTTTTAAGACCCCCCTCTTGGATAATCACCCAAGATTTCTGCAGTGAGATTCAGACAGGAAAAAATGGAGGCATTGAAACAAGTTGCCTCTGTCCTTAAGAGTCAAGTCTCTGCATCTGGCAGGTGTATCCATCTGTCTGCATGAGTTTCCCATAAAGGGTGCGCATCTGTTTGATGCTGTGAGTGTTTGATTTCATGGGAAGAGTTTTCCATGGATACAGGGAGTCATCCAGGTTCTTTGGTTCTTTTTTTGTTTTTTTTTTTTGCAAGTCTGAAAATTTCTTTATTCCTTTCTCATACTTGATTAATATTTTGGTTTAGGATAGAATTCTAGGTTCAAAATCGGTTTTTTTCTTCAGAATTTGATGATATTGCCCAACTGTGTCCCATCATCTACTGTTGATGACATATTGGATGGCAGTCTGGGTATCTGAACATCATCAGATCCTCACATCCCTGGGAGTGATGGGTTCTTCTTTTGTCCCTCAGTGTTCTAAAACATCATGTTTGCATTCGGGTGCTGTAGGTTTACATCCATGTCAATATATGTGTGCCCTTAATGTTTGGAATTATTATTTCTTTGATAAGTTCCTTGCTTCCATCTGGGTTTTCTTTTCCACTCTGACTTTCCTGAAATAAATGCCCATTGGTCAAATCCCTCCCTGATTTTGATCCTCTCTCTGTTTGATCTTTTCTTTTGTTTTCTTCCTTCTCTGGTCCACGTCCTGGGCAATGTTTTTGTTCTGTTTTTGCTTCAAATCACAAAGTATCCAAGTTGGAAGCAGCCTTCAAGGTCATCTGGTTCAGCTCCCTTACTTTACTGATGGGGAACCTAAGGCCTGGAAAGGAAGAAGATTCAGGGGGGAAAAATGATTTGCTCATGGTCCACACCTGTGTGTAGCAACACGGCTGTCTGACTCCAAACCCATGATTTCCCTCATGGCCAGAAAGCCTTGAGCAACTTAGTGGCCCTTCACTCTTTTCCTTTGACACTGGGGAGATGACCCAGCAGTAGAATGGAACCCCTGGGGTCCCAGACAAAGAAGCAGCCCAGCCATGGACGCTGCCAATGAGACTTCAGAAGGCACCCCATTCACCCTACTAGGACTAACAACAAATCCTGGACAGCAGTGGCCTCTCTTTGTCCTATTTTTGGTCCTGTATGTGGCAGGCATCCTGGGTAATGGACTCATTGTGGCCGTCATCCGAGCCAGTCCAACCCTTCATGCACCCATGTACTTCCTGCCGGCCCATCTGTCCTTTGCTGACCTCTGCTTTACCTCCATCACTTTACCCAAGATATTGGCCCACCTGATGGCCCATGACCGTCCCATCTCCCTGGCTGGCTGCCTGACCCAAATGTACTTCTTCTTTGCCCTGGGTGTAACTGACAGCTGCCTCCTGGCTGCCGTGGCCTATGACTGCTACGTGGCCATCCGGCACCCCGTCTGCTATGCCACGAGGATGTCCCGGGCTGTGTGCACAGCCCTGGTGGGGACTGCGTGGCTCGTGTCCCATGTCCACTCCCTCCTGCATATCCTGATTATGGCCCACCTGTCCTTCTGTGCCTCCCACCAAGCGCCCCACTTCTTCTGTGACCACCAGCCTCTCTTAAGGCTCTCGTGCTCCAACACCCGCCACATCCAGCTCGTCATCTTCACCGAGGGTGCCGCGGTGGTAGCCACTCCCTTCCTACTCATCCTCGCCTCCTAGGGGGCCATCGCAGCTGTGGTGCTCCAGCTGTCCACCTGTGGCTCCCACCTGGCCATGGTGGGCCTCTTCTACGGGACAGTCACTGCAGTCTACTTCCAGCCCATGTCCCGGTCTGAGGCCGAGCGGGGCCGAGTGGCCAGCGTCACGTACACTGTGGTCACGCCTATGCTGAACCCCGTCATCTACAGCCTCCGGAATCGTGATGTGCGGGGGCTGCTCAGAGCCCTTTTCACTCGGCAAGGGATCTCAGCTGGTGACTCCTGAAGCCTGGACCCCACCAAGGACAGACTGCATCTCCCACAGCGACACTCATGAATGCAATCATCCGCTCTGTGCTTTTTCTAAAACCGTAATGATGGAGATGCCTTTCCGAGTGCTACCGTAAAGCAGATCCTTGCCCGATCTGATTTTATTCTACAACGACCAGGCAAGCAGATTTTATGACCCAGTTTCATAGATAAGGAAACTGGGGCTCAAAGTTACATTTGACCTTCCTAAGTTGACACCATTTTTAGGTGGCAGAACCTGGGCCCTTTCGGCCACATCGTGCCCTCTTCTAACAGTCACTCCCAGGCATTTGCGGAGCAGGCTACCATTTTCTGCTGTATAGGGCTTAAAGCTGTATGGGAGGCTATGCCACCCAGGTCTTGCTCTGGGGAATTGGCACTTTGTTTTCCATCACATCACCATGTTTTCTCAAAACACTGACTTCTTCTCAACTGTCTGAGACAGAGACAAAAATTCACATACCCATGTGTCAGGGGTTGACCTCACCTAGTGAACCCGGTTTGGCACATAGGAGGCACTCGGGGAATCTGAGATGAATAATGACTGTATTTTTATGTTCATGAGTACTTAGAAGCTGTCCATGTGTCTAACCCTTTGTTCCTGTACTTGTTTGCTATGATGCTGCCCGTTCAGCTACCCCTGGCATTCTGTACTAGGAGTATGCTTTAGGCATGAACCGTAAATCAATAAATTGAATTAAATTAAGCAAGGCAGAGAAGGGACGGGGCACAGGTATTAGGAGCAGATGGAAGGGGTAATTTTTAAAGTTTTTATAGTATGTCTGCACTTCACTTTCTTTTTTTAATTTTTATTTTTTGGCCACGTGGCATGTGGTATCTTAGTGCCCTGACCAGGGATCGAACCCACACCCACACTCCCCGCATTGGAAGCGTGGAGTCTTAACCACTAGACCGCCAGGGAAGTCCCTGCACTTCACTTATTTTTACCCACAAAAAGCGCGGGTACTTTTATTGCCACTTTACGAGTGGGGAAATGGAGGCTCGAAGGTGCTGAGTCAGTCAGTAGCAGAGCCCGAGCAAGCTCTTCTGCTCCTCAGGCCCCTCAGCTGCATTTTCCCAGGGCCCCATAGAACTCAGGCCCCGGCTTTGGGAGCCTCAGTGGAAGAACTTGCAGGAAGAAACCCAAGACCAGGGCAGGTGTACTGTCTCGGGTGAGGACCCGTTTTGGGGTCTGAAAGGCCCTCACAGTGAGCCCAAATTTTTACCAAACAGGTTTACGAAGCAGGGAGCTTTTCTGTCCGTCTTTCCCAGAAATCTGTACCCACTCTGGCACCCCACCTGTCTCCCCTCCCCACCCCCCTTTCTAGAGAGGAGGGCGGCTGCAGAGGTCCTAGGGCTGGGTTAGCTGTCCCTCCCAGCTCCCACTAACGAGCCTGCCACCACCTGGCCCTGGAACTGCTATCCTATTACGGCTGAAAGGAAACTTAAAGGTCTTTAGACGGGTGGCTTTAGAAAGCAAAACAAAACAGAAAACCACAACTCTTTTCTTCAATGAAATCTTACCCAGAAACATACTATCCAAAATGAAGGGGGAAAAGCTGTACAGTGTAGATGGAACAAGGATCAGAGGCCTGGAGCCCATCTTCTCAGCCTCCCTGATGCTCTTCCTCGGTGCCCTGAGGGGCCCCTGATCTAAGACAACCCCTTCACTTGATAAATTGGGAAACTGAGACCCAGAGTGGTTAAGGGACCTGCCCGGGTCACACAGAGTCAATGGCTTGGCCCGCCAGCACCCTATCGCTTGGTCCTGCAATAACATGAGACCATTCCTTCCCGGTCCACCTTCCTTTCACCCGCACCCGCAGGCCCAGGTTGATGCCAGATCCTCGCTACTCTATCAATAGTCCCGCAACTGCTTCCTCCCTCCACCTCTCTGAAGTTTCACAAACACACTGGTCGTGGTGCTTACCACCCATTCAACACCTGTACCATCAGCCCCGCCCTATGGCGTAATGTGGGTCGTCTCCTGGCCATCAGGGACCTTGCCTGAGTTCTCTCTGTGTCTCTAGAACCTGGACAGAGAATATGCATGTGCTATGCTGTCACCTTGTCTGTCCTCTGTTCTCCTTCCAGGTGATATTTGTGTGTAAGGGGAAAGGGGTCCTCTGGGGCTCAGGGGACGGTCGATGCTTCTTTCTTCTGGGCTGCCAGCCTTGACTTGGTCATCCTACTCAGATGTCAGCCCCCCAAAGAGGCCACAGCTCTGCAGGGGGGTGGTCCCCACCACCCATGCTGTAGCACAGCCTGGCCTCTGCCCTTGGCCTCTGACCAAGGCACACAGTCTCCGCCCCAGCATGGTCAGTGCCTTCTAAGGGATGACTGTGACCAGTATCACAAGTGCTCTCAGGTCTCACGATGGCCCAGGGAGAAATCCCCACTTTGAATGTAGGGAAACTGAGGCTCGGAGAAGAAAGGAGGCTTGTCCTGGTTTGCTCCACCAGCCAATTTAAGTCCCAGTTCTCCTGACTCTCTACCACACCACAAACTGTCACTCAATTCAAGTTAATAAATAGTTATGGACCATCTTCTATGTGCCAGGCGCCGGGCTAGATGATGCCTATCAGTTCCAGGCCCCCAGTAAGACAGGCAAGAGAGGGGAATGGTGGGCACATAGATAGCCTCAGTCACCAGGCCTATGCGTCCCCGGGCTCCATTCCCATCCCACCCCCACCTGGATCTGGCCTCTTGTTTTACCTCAGGAAGCCCTAAAAAATGATACTGACCTGGAGACAAGAAGAGGAATCCTTCCCCCATCCCCAGTCAAGGAAAACCACTAAAGAGTTCATAAATCCACTGAAGAATTATGCCTGCATCTTTTTCACATGAATAACTTTTAACACCTTAAGCAAAGGTATGCAAATGATTGACTCACTTCCAAGTGGTTCCCTTGGAAGAGATGACACTGATCCCAGGGAGGTTGCTTCAGCTCCAGGGAATCTGCAGTCCCTCTTCAGAAGGACTTTGAGCTGCACAAGGAAATCTGCTTCTCTTCACCCACCACATTCCCTGACGTTGTCCTGAAATGACTTCTCACCATTTCAGAATCAACCTAGCCTATCCTCCCAGCCCTGATGTCACCAACCCTTCGGTTTATTCTGATAATATGTGGCACGTCATCCAGAAAAAATAAACAATTACTTTTCAAGAAAAGAATTTGAGTCTGCCTTTCCAGCCTCGTTTCTAATGCAATCTTTCTGCATTATAAAGTTTCAGCCTTCATTCCAGAGGTACAGCAATTGGAGAGATCTTAGTAGTGAAAGAGGCTCTGATCATAAATGGTAAATTGATTACTCCTAAGGGGACCAAAAAAATTTCTATAGCCCAAGTCTTCTTTCATGCAAGGGCTGCCACAGGGAAAATGCAACCATTAGACGTGAAAATGAAAACATAAAGACTCTTTCTCATTGTGAAAATGACTGCTTTACAATACTAGGAACGGATCAATATTCCAAGAAACTGTTTATCAGCAAGCAATTTAGCTCACTCTGAACCAGGGGTGCTTCCCTAACTTACCCTTTTCATGTCTCTTTTGTCCTGTTTCCTCTGCTCCCTTTACCCTGATGTGCCTGCCCTGTTTTCTCTTTTTTGTTACTTGTGTTCCTACTTCCTTCCCTTTTTGCTCTCTCTCTCTCTCTCTCTCTCTCTCTCTCTCTCTCTCTCTCTGTTATGATTACATACTGGGCATTAGGGCTATAGACAGTCCTTGCCCTCACATACATAACTGCAATGCAGATTATAGAAGCATCAAAGAGGGAGCAATGACTGGAGATTGGGAGTCATTGAAGGGAGAGTTGAGGATTCTGATAGCTGACATTAATAGCTCCAGTTCACCCATCCCCGAATCCTTGGCCACATAACCTTGCCTTCCATCTCTGACTCTGGGTTCAGCCATCCACCTTGCTTTGGCCAATAAGATATTAGGAGGCGTGACACAGGCATTAAAAGAAGCTAAGGTATTCAGCTTGTTCTCTTGTGTTTCTCTCTTTGTCATGAGAAGGACATGCTCAGCTAGCCCACTGGTCCCTAGCAGAGAATAAAACACACACAGAGCAGAGCAGCTCCAGTCAAAGTGACCCAGGCAAGACCAGCGCAGAACAGAGCCCCCAGCTGACCTGCAAACACAAGAACAAGCCCAGGCTATCCCATTGACACTGGAGTGAAAATATTAAGCCACTGAGTTTTGGGAGTGATGTGTTACACAGTAACAGCAAGCCGATGAAGCTCCCGTAACCGTTTCTGATACCTGCCTCTGTCTCCAGTGGAGTGCATCCCGGCGCCTTCAATGCCCTGAGGACTGAGCTGCCAATGCACACTTGCTTTCTCTCTTTGCTTTTGGGGATTTACACTCTTGTTTTGAGCATGTTTCTGCCCTCAAGGCTCTGCCAATCTACCGAGGATTCTTTGAGGGAATTAGTCATGTCTTTCCATTTGAGGAGGTGCTCCTGGAAGTAGAGCCATTCCTCCCCCTTTCAGATCTCATAACGAGATCAATTTTTTCTCTGTAGAGAGTCAGGGTCATCTCTTGGTTGCCTTCTTGGGGGGACTTTGTAATCGCTCCCACGCTCAGAATCAACCTACCCTGGAACATTTTCAGCTCTTCCCTCCTGGGAAGAGAAATGGAAATTAGCAAAGGCTGGAAGGATAAACTGAGCACAACTGATCAAGTCAGCCACATAGACAGACACCACCATCCCACCCCTTCTTCTCTCTAGGAAGCACAGAACAACTGAGAGTTGGTGAACCCACGACCAAGACCATCACCACACATATCATGAAATCAAGTGACCACAGACCTCAGAAACCACAATGACAAGATAGGAAATTTACTAAATATAGACCAGATTTGGTGCTGGTGGCTTTGCACTCATCGTATCATTTGATACTCATAAAAATCTGTGCAGCACACATTATTATGCTCACTCTACAGATGAGGAAATTGCAGCTCAGGGAGGTAACTTGCCCAAGGCTCCAAACTAGAAAGTGGTAGACTCATTATTTGAGCACAGATCTGTCTCTGGGCTGAAACGATAAAAGCCCTCCCCTCACCCGCTTCTTACCCAAATCTACTGACCACACATCAGACTCACATGGCACGCTTATTAAAATGCACATTCTACTCTCCACCCCCAAACTTTCTGAATCAGTAGGGCCTGGGTGAGGGCTGGGACTGCGTTTTTGTTTTTGTTTTTGTTTGGCCGCGTTGGGTCTTTGTTGCTGTGCTCAGGCTTTCTCTCATTGCGGTGAGCGTGGGCTACTCTTCATTGCGGTGCTCAGGCTTCTCATTGCGGTGGCTTCTCTTGTTGTGGAGCACGGGCTCTAGGTGCTCAGGCTTCAGTAGTTGTGGCACACGGGCTCAGTAGTTGTGGCTCGCGGGCTTACTTGCTCCGCGGCATGTGGGATCTTCCCCGACCAGGGCTCAAACCCCTGTCCCCTGCATTGGCAGGCTGCGCCACCAGGGATGGGACTGAGTTTTGAATAAACACGCTAGGTGATTTTGATGCAGGTGGTCTGCGGGGCACACCAATAGAATCACTGACCTAAATCATGTAAAACTTGAGATTGCCAAAAGGGATATGGCATCCCTGCTTTTAAAAAGTCTGAACTGGTTGGGAAGTGTTCAGAGGTGACATGAAGGCTGTAGGAAATATACAACTCTGGAAAACATGGACAGTTATGATGAACACTGGAGAGAAGAGGTTTCTGTGATTCCTACTGTTGGAGGACGCAGAGGGAACGAAAAGTACCCACCAAACTGAGAAGGCATCTTGAGACCGAAAAACGAGGAAGGCAGTTCCAAATAATCAACACAGTTTATTGTAGGGTAACTTACTCACAGGGTGGGATCGGGCAGAAAATGATCCAGAAGCATTGGAGGCTGAACCCAGCACCACCAAAGGGCCTTTAGGACAATTTATAGTTAATCCAGGGCATGGGAGTAGGTGCTTGGAAACAGGATGTGCATTCCTAAGTTAAGATTTATAAATGAGTAACTAGCTACATGGGTGCTGGGAACTCACCAGGGAAGCTTTTCGGCATTGTTTGGGGACTAACAGAGCGTAGAGGCTACCTGGTCCTAATGATTATTAAACAATATCTATTACATCCAAAGCCCTTGATGACAGAGAAGTGATTCACTGGACAGTAGAGCCCTGGGTAGGGTCGGCGGAAGGACAGGAGAAACTGTAAGTGCCCAAGATGGTATCGGTTCTGCTAACAGCCATGCACTTGCCAACTCTCCTTTAAAATAAGTTTGAGGTATCGTATTTCTCTCTTCTCTATTGAATTTGTAGAAATTACCGGGATTCAGTGTCTCAGTCAGCTTTGGCTACTATAACAATCTACCATAGAGTGGGTGGCTTAAATGGTAGACATTTATTTCTCACTGTTCCGGAGGCTGGAAATCTAAGATCAAGGTGCCATCAGGTTTGGTTTCTGGTGAGAGCTCTCTTCCTGCTCTGGTGCCTTTGCCTCTTCCTATAAGGATACGTGTCGTATCAGATTAGGGCCTCACCCTTATGACCTCTTTCTACCTTAATTACCTCCTGAAAGGCCCTGTCTCCAACTACGGTCACATTTGGGGAGTGGTTAGGGATTTAGGGTGGACACGATTCAGTCCATAACACCAACCATTGGACAGGCACCCCTCATCTCTTTCCAGAAGTCTTTCTGGGTGAACATTATTAAAGCCTGTTCATAGGAAAGGCTGCCAAACAGTACTAAGATCCTGACTCCTGAACTCCAAGTTCTGGGTTTAAGTCCTGACTTTACTGTTTACTAGATGATTGACCTTGGGCAAATTGCTTAACTATAAAATGAAGGTAATAATATCTCTCAGGGGTTGTTACAAGAATTATCTAAGAAAATACATACCAAGTGCTTAGAAACAATGACCTGGCACAAAGTAAGTCAAACTACAGGTTGGTTACTCACATCGCCACAAGCAGAGGAGACAGAGACAAGAAGACATCGGGATTGGGATTTGGACACAAACGCTGTGCTCTGACCTGAGGTCCTTGGGACTCGGGACTGGTGGGTGTCCACTGCTTTCCTCTTCTCTTCCTGGCCAGACTTTCCCTCAGCCTTAACTGAGCATAATATGAAAGTTAAGTGTGTGTATGTTTATTCATGAAACTATATTTGTTTTTCTTCATTACTCATTAAGAAAGCATGTGAATGTGGTACTTTCTGGGTCTCTTTCCTAAAAACAAATTCTCTAAAATGATTCCGGGAGTTCCTGGTGGCCTTGTGGTTAGGATTCTGGGCTTTCACTGCCACGGCCAAGTTCAGTCCCTGGTCAGGGAACTTAGATCCCGCAGGCCCGTGGAGCAGCCCCCAAAAAGAAAGAAAGAAAATAAGTAAATAAAATGATTCGTATATGGTGCTAGACATCACCCACAGGTCCCAAAGTCTGTGGCTCTGCTGATTTGACAGCAAACACGCGAGAAATTCGTTCCCTCTCCTCTGCTGCCACCATGTGGTCATATCGGTTATAACCAGCATTTCCACAGGCTTTTGGCAGGGCTGGGAGCTTAACTTGAATTTGTTATCTGGGTCTCAGTGAGCATAGGTAGTACACGTCTGATTAAAAACATATAACACTTGACATATATACACTAATGTGTATAAAATGTATAACTAATAAAAAAGATAAAATAAAATAAATAAAAATGCTGCTGGAAAAAAAAAATATATAACGCGCCTGGAAAAGCTATATAACAGTCTTCTACCTTATTGTGGTGAATTCCAGCCTACTCCAGCCTTGGGGATCTTCCCCACTTAAGCAGCAAACATTCACTTATGTCAACTCAGATCAGAGACTTGAAATGATGAGACACACTCCCTGTCCCCAAAGACTTCATAGTCCAATATGTAAACAAATACTCGGGCAACCACACATGCTGAAGATGGGGTTACCCTACGGGAAAGGAAGACAAGGCCATTCAAGTCACCGGGACTTTCAGATCTCACAACTAAGGAAAAAGTTTACATTTTTCATTAAATTAAACCAAATATCAATACAGAATGATAGTGTGATGGCAACAGTAGATTCTTTAAAATTCATTGATTCATAAAATTTGAGAGCTCACTATGTCTTACAAAATCATCTAATGCAACCTCTCATCTTACAAGTGGGGAAACTGAGGCCCCGGGAGAGGAAGAGACTTATTCTAGGGCACACAGCTGGTCAGGGAGAGGGCTAGAGCTCATGTCCACTGTACTCCCAACCGTTGCCACCCGTAGCTGGATGTGGGTGACAGTGTGGGCGGGAGGTATAAAGGGACTTTGGGAGGAAGGACGTTTGTGGAGTCATGGAGGAAAGGGGGATGCCTCGGGGGTACATTGCAGGTCACAGCCACAGTCCAGACGGAAGAGTTTCTGACATGAAACACAGGCCAGCCTAGGAGACCCAGGTCTCCACCCAGCTTCACTCTTTTTTCTCTCTTCTTAAAATTCTCTCCCTGTTTTTCCTCCTCCAACCTGTTCTCTCCACTACCTTTTCTCTAGTCGATCATTTTATTGACATTTGATCATTGTGCTTTCTCCACCAAGAACTAGCATGCATCATGGAAATAGTACAAATTTTGGAACTACACAGACCTGATTTTAAACCCTGCCTTGCCCACTAGCTATGCAACTTGGAATAGTTACCTAACTCTGCTAAGTCTTAGTTTCTTCATCTTTGAAAAGTTACTACTTCTTACCTTGAAAGGATGTGGCCTTCAATGTGCTCATATGTTCATTATTAAACACTCAATAATTCTTACCAAGCACCAAGCCCAGTTGTGGGCCCTGGGGATGATAAAAACAGCACTTATTCGTAAAAAAAAAAAAAAAAAGGGGGACTTCCCCGGTGGTCCAGCAGTTAAGACTCTGCACTCCCAATGCAGGGGGCCCAGGTTCGATCCCTGGTCAGGAAACTAGATAGATCCCGCATGCCACAACTAAAGATCCCGCGTGCCGCAGCTAAGACCCAGTGCAGCCAAATAAATAAATATTTTTTAAAATAATAAAAATAAAAACAGCACTTATTTGAAGGCTGTGTTCTAGATATTTTACATGAATTATGTTACTCATCTCCACTCCTCGGATGAGGAGACTGAGGTATGGAGGAGTTCAGCTATCTTGCCCACAAAGCTGTAAATGTCAGCCTATTCCCAGCGTGAATAGAAGTTATACCACACACATGGAGGAAAATAAAGTCCATGCCTTCACGGAACTTTCATTCCAGAGGAAAGTGAAATCCGGAAAACTACTGAGACAGTTTGTAATAGACAAATATTAGTTTCTTGCTCCTCCCCCAAGTCTATGACGAAAAAGGAGGATCACATAAACAAAGAGGAAGAGAAGTGATCTGAATGCTGTCCTATTTTTTTTTTTGGCAGTACGCGGGCCTCTCACAGCTGTGGCCTCTCCCGTTGCGGAGCACAGGCTCCGGACACGCAGGCTCAGCGGCCATGGCTCACGGGCCCAGCCGCTCCGCAGCATGTGGGATCCTCCCGGACTGGGGCACGAACCCGCGTCCCCTGCACCGGCAGGCAGACTCTCAACCACTGCGCCACCAGGGAAACCCAATGCTGTCCTATTTTTAACTCCTCCCTTCCCCTACTCAAATAAAAAAGGAAACCAACAGCAGTGAGCCCTTGTTTTGTGAGAGCTGCTGTCACTCACCTCAACCCACAGGTTGGTGATGCTCAAACTTGAACCAGCCTCAGAATCACTTAGAGGGCTTGTGAAAAGTGTGCCGAGCCACTCCCAGAATTTCCGATGCAGTAGGTCTGGGATGAAGCCTGAGACTTTGCATTTCTAACAAGTTCCCCAGTGTATCTCATGTTGCTGTTCTTGAACCACACATGGAGAACCACTGAACAACCCATGAGGTACTGTTGTTCCCACTGCCAAGGCGAGGAAACTGAGTTTCAGGAAGGCTAGGTGCCTCAACGGAAGCTCCACCACCAGTGAGAAACAGACAGTATTTGATCTGACTCCAAAGCCCGTGATGTTTGCATTACCCCTGAGTTGGAGATTTAAGACTCTTAAGAATTCCCCATTCCATGTCTGTTCACTTTATCCTAGAATTTCTGCTCTTGAAAGGCGAAGTCAAGGTTCTGGGAGACCATAATATCAATATATTTTCATCTCCAATGAGAACCAGTAGATGGCTTGTAAAAGCTTTTAAAATGTTTCTGTCCATTACCCAATAATTCCTCTTCTAGAAATCTATACTAAGAGAATGATCCAAAATATAGCCCAAAATACAAAGTGTTTTAGCAAAAAGCTAGGAATCTAAATATCCAATATTAAGGGTCTGGTTAAATAAAGTATGGCATATCCAAGTGATGGAATATTATCAGGCTGTTAAAAATTATTTATTTAGAATTTTTATAACATGTCAAAGCATTTATGATATAATATTAAACAAAACACAGAACTAAATTCAAAAACTCTCAATGTATTAAAAATATTAAAAAAACTGGAAGAAAATAAAAACACTGACAACAGTTGTCTCTGCCTCTAATAATTTTCTATATACTTTCCACACACTTTCTACAATGAGTTTTTTTAAATTAAAAAACCATGCACTTTCTTTTTGTTGATTAACTACAAGAGATACTGTCATGACCCTTCTACAGTTAGTCAATTCCTAAATAGCCAGGAAAAGCAAAACTGAACTTTAAAGCTAACATTTAATTACAGATTACATTTTCCCTGGCCCTACACTGTACATATTTTAAAGTAAAAAACATGAGGGGAAAACTCAAAAGACAATCATTATTATAAACACACAGAAAGAAGACCAGAAAGATACCTGTAAAAATGATTTAACAGGGATTATTTTTGGTTGGTGGAATTACAAAGCTTTTCAATCTTTTTAGCTTAACAATTTTTGTTACATTTTCTACAATGAACATCAATTACTTTTGTAATAAAAAGTCTTTGCTGTTTTCAAGAGAACACCACCAAGCAAATTACAGCACACCTATACAACAGTATAAATAGCCACTTTAAAATGTTGTAAAAGAGTGTTTAATAACATGGAAAAACGTTTGCTATATTAGCCGACCATACTATAAAACAGTATGTTCAGAATGATCCCACTGTTTTGTTTAATAAGCAAACAAAATGTCTGTGTACACAAAGAAAACACCTTGGAAAAATATCCCAAAATATTAATAGTGTTTTACCCTAGGTGGCAGGATTATTCTAAGTTTCTTAGTTTTGCTTCTGTATTTTCTGTATTCTATTGAATATTAACTTTTCCAATATGCAAAAAAGTTTTAACAAAAGCTACATGAAACCAAAAAATTACCTTGTTAAATAAAAAAGAAACAGAGAAAAAGATGAGCAGGGGTATCTTAATTGAAAGATCTTCCTTTAAAAAGGCTTCCCAGCTCTATCTCAGCTCTAATTTTCAAGCCAAGCTGGTCTTTCAGCATCAAGAGGGCAGTCCATCTCCATCCTTCCTCTACTGTAGACTTAATAATGCTTGAGCAGGATATCGACTCTGGCGACAAAGGTCACCCCCCTCTTGATGGGGCAAACATACACGGCCTGGAACCTTTAAACAAGACCCTGGGAGAGAATACGGTCTAGGGGGAAAAAATTTAACTGCCTTCTAAGACTATGAGTCTGATTATAAGTAAATATAATTTACAATCATTTGATGAAGGAAATGTATTACTTATGTTGCAAATAACACACTAACTATAGAATTATATTCCCGGACCTGGCAGAGACCTCTGAGATCATCTGAAGACAATTTCCAGGACACTGTCTTCAGAATGCTATGTAAATACTGACTGGAAACAATAACAGAGATGTCATGCTAGAGAATCTTAAGTAAACAGTTCAAAAGCCTGGCTTCCTGTTTATACAATGTTAGGTCACTTTATGGAGAGCCACAAGGTGATTCAGCATTCCGATTTGATAGAAGAATTTCTTGAGTTGACATATCATAAAAGGGACTACAAAGAACAGCAGAAAAGCCAGAAGACACAGAAAAGAACGAAAATAAACAAAAGGACGTGTGTCTTCCAGCCCAAACAATGAGAAATTTATGCCACCAGCCCAGCCATTCAATCTATTTCCAAATCGCTATCCTCGCTGTGGCAGGTGGCTGAGTTACACACAGAGGTTACCAACAAGACTTCCTTTTCTGGAAGCAATCCAAACTCCTGGAGGAAAGCTTCAAGGTCCACTGCAAAGAAATCTTCCCCCAGCTGGTCAGTGACACGGACAAAGTTGCCAATCAGCTCACCCCCCTTGTAGATGAGCAGGGCGGGAAGCGCGTTCCTGGTGAAGCGACTGCTGGCCCCGATCACTGAGCTCTTCACCCGGCAGAACTTGACGGCTGGGTACTCAGCGGCCAGGCAGATCATGCAACCGTTCATGGCTTCGGTCCCTGGGATGCCATCCTCGTAAATATGGACCATGATGAGGGTGCTCTTCTGCTCTTTGTCAATCATGTCCAGAAACCCTTCTCCACTGGGGATTTCAAAAACCTGCTTGAACTGGGGCCCCTGGTGGAGCTGCTGCCGCATCTCTTCCATCCTCTGCTTCCGGTACCGCTGCAGGAACTCCTCGTCGTCTTGGTCCTCGTTCATCATGGCAAAGTCCTTCAGAGTCATCTGCGGGAGGACCAGCAAGTGAGCGTAAGAAGCATAAACCCAACAGTGACATGGGTGACACAAGATGTATGAGGCGCCATGCTAATACTCTAGATGTGTTATACCTCACTGAAATCTTCTGATAACCCCATCGGGAAGGGACTTTTATTACCCTCACTTTACAAATGAGGTTCTGAGACTTGAGATTATCTGTATAAGTTCACATAGGTAGCAAGTATAAGACCAGGATTCAAACTAGATTTTTTAAAAAACCCAGGCTTTCAACTACTGTGTCATAGCGCCTCTCCATCCAGACAGGCAGCATCAGATAACATCACTTCGTGAGCTTTTGTCTTTTTGTCAGTCCTGACAATGGATTAATTATTTTATCCACTGTTTTGTTTTTGTTGAAAAGACAACAGGACATTAAGGAACCTGAACACTCATAATCCCTGCCCTGCACCACCCTCCTTCCCTCCCACGCCAAAACATACAGCCATACACATTCTAAAAATCTATTCTTCTTTTTATTACCAGTCACGTGCTAAAACCATTTCTGCTTTTATAACAGCAGCTGTGGGTGTACCAATTAAGCTATAGCCTGCTTTTGCCAATTAGCACTATTATATCATAAATTATTCCTCATGCTTCCAAACATGTTTTATAAAATTATGAATAATGTGGCCTATTTTGCTTAGCCACTCCCCTACTTCTGGCATTCAGGCAGTTGCCAGTTCTGTCTCATTGCAACAACCCAGCAGGACTGCCCCATGTGATCATGTGCTGTGTGGCTTTGTCTGGTCTCCACCGCAGCTCAAGGAAGCGCTGTGAGCCGTGGGCATGTTGTCCTGAAGCCAGCTTCCATTACAAAAGCATTCTCCCTCTCCTGCCCTGGTGTAGCAAGACATCCCTGCTCCTGTGATGAAGCCCAGCTCTGCCTACCCTGGCACAGATGAGAGGGTGGCGGCTGGGAGGCCACACCAGATCAGGACACGTGTTGTTACTGCATCACAGCCAGAGCCATTCTTCTTCCCCTCTCACTGCTCCCCCACCAGAGCGGTTCTTTCTGACCTGTTATGGTCTTGCTTGAGTCTAATGCCCTGAAATCATCCTCCTGGTCAAGGCAAACTCCTCACTTAATCCTCTTGTCTGCTCCCCGACCCTGGCGGGTATTTCCAGCCAAGAGCTGCTTTGGGCCACAGCCAAATGACTTCAGGCACTTCTAGACATCCTTCCGTGGTCAGAGACAATGGTGGGGAATTAAAGGATCCTTTTGAAGAACGCTTTGGGAAGGTAAGAGAGAGTCAGGGACCTAGTTCCAGATATCTTCCACAGTGTCTGCCTGCTTCTACTGTATTGCTTCACTGAAATAAATTCTCATGAATAGGCTTCAGATGAAAGAGAACAACATCATGGAAAGAACAGGAAAATCTGGGTTAGAAGCCCAGTTCCTATTAGCATTTCTTAATTGCACTGCCCTGAACAAGTCCCCTCCCGCCTCTCAGCTTTGGTTTCACCATCTGTAAAATGGGGATAATATCTCCCAATCTCAGAGGTTTGTTTCTGGCTCAAGGTAAGACCTCGAGAAAGGACAGGAAACTCACATTTCCTGATCACTTTCAACCGGCCTGTGATGGGCACTGTATCGAGAGACTGACCTCATTTAACCAACGACAAACCAGAGTCAGAGTGGAAGAGACATCCCCACAGTTACTAGTGGCACAGCTGAGATTCAAACCCAGGTGTGGCCAAGCTATGACATGACTGCACTTTCTCCTGCACTGCACTGCTTCTTAGTATCTTTTTTAAAATTTATTTTATTTATTTATTTTTGGCTGCACTGAGTCTTCGTTGCTGCACAGCTTTCTCTAGTTGCAGTGAGTGAGGGCTACTCTTCACTGCGGTGCGCGGGCTTCTGATTGCGGTGGCTTCTCTTGTTATGGAACACAGGCTCTAGGCGTGAGGGCTTCAGCAGTTGTGGCACATGGGCTCAGTAGTTGTGGCACACGGGCTTAGCTGCTCTGCGGCATGTGGGATCTTCCTGGACCAGGGCTCGAACCTGTGTCTCCTGCATTGGCAGGCGGATTCTTAACCACTGCGCCACCTGGGAAGCCCTGCACCGCTTCTTGGAGGCCAAATCAAACCCTTCCGCCTCTTGAATCACTAAGCCCAGCAGCCAGGGTAGCCTCTGAGAAAGGCCTGGGCGCTTCTAATTACCTTCCCACTGATCTTCTCCTGGAGGTCCTTCTGCTTCCGCTGCTCCTCCTCTTCGTCCACATGGGACCTGCAGCTCATGGACAGCTTCTTGATCAGCTTCTCCATCTCCCGGCACTGCTCCTCCCGCTGCTCCGTCTCCAGCTGTTTGAAGCGGCGCCAGTCATTGATCACGCCTTTTGGACCTGAGGTGGGGTGAATGTGGAGGTGACCAAGGATGAGCGAGGGATTATAGGCCAGCGCACATCTGTCTAAAGCTGGCTCCATGGACACCACAATGACACTCACACAGGGCAGCGTGGTCTACACGCAACCACATCCAAGGCAGCCCAGTTTGCAAATTAAAGGGCCATGCGAAGGCCCAACATTAGGAGATGCGTGAAATAAATTCAGATTCATCTACTCAAAGGAAAACAAAGTGACTCTTAGAAAGAATGAGGCAGCTATATGTTCCCTGCCATGAAAAATGTCCAAACATATTAGGTCAAAAAAAAGCAAAATGCAGAACAGTATCATGGTATGATCCTTTAATTTTTAGAAAAAGGACTGCATGTCCATGTATAAATATTTACAGATATTTGTATATGTGCATGTACACTTGTATGTCCACAGAAAAATAGGTAAACTGTTAACAGTGGTTGTCTCTAGGCAGTGAGATCGAAGGGGACTGGTGAGAGAGAACTTTTACTTTTTTCTTACTATGTTTCCGTATTATCTGACTTTTTTTTTTTTTTTTTTTTGCAGTACGCGGGCTTCTCACTGTTATGGCCTCTCCCATTGCGGAGCACAGGCTCCGGACGTGCAGGCTTAGCGGCCATGGCCCACGGGCCCAGCCGCTCCGCGGCATGTGGGATCCTCCCGGACCAGGGCACGAACCCGCGTCCCCTGCATCGGCACGCGGACTCTCAACCACTGCACCACCAGTGAAGCCCTATCTGACTTTTTTAACAAGATTGTGGCAGGTTGTTCTGTTAGTCAAGCTACCCCCAAACCCCCCTGTCCCCATGCTATATAGCCCTGCCCCTTACCACATGACTTGCAATACCTCCTGTGGGATGAGAACATGTATCCCCAACCCACTGATGTGGGGCTTGCCCATGTGACTTGCTGTGGCCAATGGATTCTGAGCAAAAACGCAATGAGTCACTACATGTTTCCAACAGCCCTCTCTTGCTCTCTATACTTGGTCATGAGAACAGCATGTCCCAGACAGGGGCTGCTCCTTGAGCCTAGTTCCTGGATGATAGGACATACAAAGCAGAAGCGGGGCAGCTGCTGACCCCAACAGGCAGCACGCAACATGACTGAGAAATAAACCTTTGTTGTCACAAGCCACTGAGACAAAAATATAAACATCTGTATAAAGAAAACTTTAAAATGCTGCCAAGAAACACTACAAAAGACCTGAATAAATGGAGCAACGCCATATTCCTGGCTAGGAAGATGCAACATCACAAGGGTACCAATTATCCCCAAATTAATCCATGTATTTAATGTGTTTCTGATGAAAATATGTGATTACACACATGTGCCTGCTCCTGAATTTGCGGTGGAAAAATAAGAAAGCAAAAGTTCAGAAAATAATAAGAAAGCAAAAGTTAAGGAAATAATAATAAAAATAGAAGGGTATTGTATGGGGGGGGACCAGACCTACCAGATACTAAAACATATTATAACATGATACTTAAAAACAGTGTGATATAGCACAGTAAAAGACAAATCAGTGGAAGAGACTACAAAGTATGGCTAAAGATGCAAATATAAGCAGAAATTCAGTATGTGATAAAACTGACATTTCAAAACAATGGAGAAAAGATGGTTTATTCAATAAATGATGCTGAAACAACTGGGCAGCAATCCAAAAAAAATTAAGTTGGAGTCCTACCACATACCTTGCACGGAAACGAATTCCAGATAAATCATTGTGTTAAAAAAAAAAAATCATAAAAATACTAAAAAAAAAAAAAAAGGCATGGGACTGTCTTTTTATAATCCTGGAGTGAAGAAAGGCCTTTTACATAAGAAACAAAACTAAGAAAGTATAAAAGAATGCTTTCAAGCACATAACAATTAAAAAAACTTTCTGCCAGGATAAGAACAAAAGCCAAGAGTCAAACAATAAACTGGTAGAAATATTTGCAACTCAAACCACAGATTAATTTCCTTAATATATAGCTTCCTAAGAAGAAAAAGACCAACTACCCAATTTCAAAAATGAGCAAAGGATATGAATACAACCTTTAAAATTATGAAAAGAGGCTCAACATCACTCCTAAAAAGACAGAAAATAAAACTATGGTGAGTTGCCATTTGCCATCCATAAGGATGGCAAAGATCAAAAAGTCTGATAACATAGTAGAAGGTCACATATATGGGGAAATATCACACTCCTGCTTAAACTATAAACCAGTACCAACTCAACTGACAGCAATTTGGAAATAATAAAATGTATAAGTGTAAATATGCCATTTCTCGGAATTTATACTACCAATATACTCATACCCATGATTTAGGTGATATCAAACACCTACCAATTTGAGAAGCTGGATTCAAACGCAGGCTAGTCTGTTGTAATCATCAGCATGTTGCTATGCATACATATTCATATTGTGCAGTGAAACGGCTAGAACCATGCACAGTGAAATGGTGACATTAGGTTATCTCTGGATGCGGGTCTGGAATTAGAAGTGATCACGACCCAACACCAGTCCCTCCCATCAGGAAACTTACACAAGCCTCTTAGATAGCCTCATGCACCAGAGGGCAGACAGCAGAAGCAAGAATAACTACAGTCCTGCAGCCTGTGGAACAAAATCCACATTCACAGAAAGACAGACAAGATGAAAAGGCAGAGGGCTATGTACCAGATGAAGGATCAAGATAAAACCCCAGAAAAATAACTAAATGAAGTGGAGATAGGCAACCTTCCAGAAAAAACATTCAGAATAATGATAGTGAAGGTGATGCAGGACCTCGGAAAAACAATGGAGGCAAAGATGGAGAAAATGCAAGAAATGTTTAACAAAGACCTAGAAGAGGGCTTCCCTGGTGGCGCAGTGGTTGAGAGTCCGCCTGCCGATGCAGGGGACACGAGTTTGTGCCCCGGTCCGGGAAGATCCCACATGCCGCGGAGCAGCTGGGCCCATGAGCCATGGCTGCTGAGCCTGTGCGTCCGGAGCCTGTGCTCCGCAACGGGAGAGGCCACAACAGTGAGAGGCCGGCATACCTAAAAAAAAAAAAAAAAGACCTAGAAGAATTAAAGAACAAACAAACAGAGATGAACAATACAATAACTGAAATGAAAACTACACTAGAAGGAATCAATAGCAGAATAACAAGCAGAAGAACAGATAAGTGACCTGGAAGATAGAATGGTAATTCACTGCTGAGGAACAGAATAAAGAAAAAAGAATGAAAAGAAATGAAGACAGCTTAAGAGACCTCTGGGACAACATTAAACGCAACAACATTCACATTATAGGGGTCCAAGAAGGAGAAGAGAGAGAGAAAGGACCCAAGAAAATATCTGAAGAGATTATAGTCGAAAATTTCCCTAACATGGGAAAGGAAATAGCCACCCAAGTCCAGGAAGCGCAGAGAGTCCCATACAGGATAAACCCAAGGAGAAACGCACCGAGACACATAGTAATCAAATTGGCAAAAATTAAAGACAAAGAAAAATTATTGAAAGCAGCAAGGGAAAAATGACAACATACAATGGAACTCCCATAAGGTTAACAGCTGATTTCTCAGCAGAAACTCTATAAGCCAGAAGGGAGTGGCATGATATACTGAAAGTGATGAAAGGGAAGAACCAACAACCAAGATTACTCTACGCGGCAAGGATCTCATTCAGATTCGATGGAGAAATCAAAAGCTTTACAGACAAGCAAAAGCCAAGAGAATTCAGCACCACCAAACCAGCTCTACAACAAATGCTAAAGGAACTTCTCTAAGTGGGAAACACAAGAGGAGAAAAGGACCTACAAAAACAAACCCAAAACAATTAAGAAAATGGTCATAGGAACATACATATCAATAATTACCTTAAGCATGAATGGATTAAATGCTCCAACCAAAAGACACAGGCTTCATGAATGGATACAAAAACAAGACCCATCTATATGCTGTCTACAAGAGACCCACTTCAAACCTAGGGACACATATAGACTGAAAGTGAGGGGATGGAAAAAGATATTCCATGCAAATGGAAATTAAAAGAAAGCTGGAGTGGCAATACTCATATCAGATAAAATAGACTTTAAAATAAAGAATGTTACAAGAGACAAGGAAGGACACTACATAATGATCAAGGGATCAATCCAAGAAGAATATAACAATTATAAATATATATGCACCCAACATAGGAGCACCTCAATACATAAGGCAACTGCTAACAGCTATAAAAGAGGAAATTAACAGTAACACAGTAATAGTGGGGGACTTTAACACCTCACTTACACCAATGGACAGATCATCCAAATTGAAAATTAATAAGGAAACACAAGCTTTAAATGACACAATAGACCAGATAGATTTAATTGATATTTATAGGACATTCCATCCAAAAACAGCAGATTACACTTTCTTCTCAAGTGCACAGGGAACATTCTCCAGGATAGATCACATCTTGGGTCACAAATAAAGCCTCAGTAAATTTCAGAAAATTGAAATCATATCAAGCATCTTTTCTGACCACAACCCTATGAGACTAAAAATGAATTACAGGGAAAAAAATGTAACAAACACATGGAGGCTAAACAATACATTATTAAATAACCAAGACATCATTGAAGAAATAAAAGAGGAACTCAAAAAATACCTACAGACAAATGACAATGAAAACACGATGATCCAAACCCTATGGGATGCAGCAAAAGCTGTTCTAAGAGGGAAGTTTATAGATATACAAGCCTACCTCAAGAAACAAGAAAAATCTCAAATAAACAATCTAACCTTACACCTAAAGGAACTAGAGAAAGAAGAACAAACAAAACCCAAAGTTAGCAGAAGGAAAGAAATCATAAAGATCAGATCAGAAATAAATGAAATAGAAAGAAAGAAAACAATAGCAAAGATCAATAAAACTAAAAGCTAGTTCTTTGAGAAGATAAACAAAAATGATAAACCATTAGCCAGACTCAAGTAGAAAAAGAGGGAGAGGACTCAAATCAATAAAATTAGAAATGAAAAAGGAGAAGTTACAACAGACACCGCAGAAATACAAAGCATCCTAAGAGACTACTACAAGCAACTCTATGCCAATAAAATGGACAACCTGGAAGAAGTGGACAATTAGAAAGGTATAACCTTCCAAGACTGAACCAGGAAGAAATAGAAAATATGAACAGACCAACCACAAGCACTGATATTGAAACTGTGATTAAAAATCTTCCAACAGGGCTTCCCTGGTGGCGCAGTGGTTGGGATTCCACCTGCCGATGCAGGGGGCGTGGGTTCATGCTCCGGTCTGCGAATATCCCACATGACGCAGAGCGGCTGGGCCAGTGAGCCATGGCCGCTGAGCCTGCGTGTCCGGAGCCTGTGCTCCACAACGGGAGAGGCCACAACAGTGAGAAGCCCGCGTACCACAAAAAAAAAAAAAATCTTCCAATGAACAAAAGTCCAGGACCAGATGGCTTCACAGGTGAATTCTATCAAACATTTAGAGAAGAGCTAACACCCATCCTTCTCAAACTCTTCCAAAAACGTACAGAGGAAGGAACACTCCCAAACTCATTCTATTAGGCCACCATCACCCTGATACCAAAATGAGACAAAGATACTACAAAAAAAGAAAATTACAGACCCATATGACTGATGAATATAGATGCAAAAATCCTCAACAAAATACTAGCAAACAGAATCCAACAACACATTCAAAGGATCATACACCATGATCAAGTGGGATTTATCCAGGGATGCAAGGATTCTTCAATATATGCAAATCAATCAATGTGATACACCTTATTAACAAACTGAAGGAAAAAAACCATATGATCGGGCTTCCCTGGTGGCGCAGTGGTTGAGAGTCCACCTGCCGATGTAAGGGACGCGGGTTTGAGCCCCGGTCCGGGAAGATCCCACATGCCGCGGAGCGGCTGGGCCCGTGAGCCATGGCCGCTGACCTTGCGCGTCTGGAGACTGTGCTCCGCAACGGGAGAGGCCACAACAGTGAGAGGCCCGCGTACTGCAAAAAAACGAACAAAAAAAACAAACCATATGACCATCTCAATAGATGCAGAAAAAGCTTTTGACAAAATTCAACACCCATTTATGATAAAAACTCTCCAGAAAGTGGGCATAGAGGGAACCTACCTCAACATAATAAAGGCCATATATGACAAACCCACAGCAAACATCATTATCAACAGTGAAAAACTGAAAACATTTCCTCTAAAATCAGGAACAAGACAAGGATGTCTACTCTCACCACTATTATTCAACATAGTTTTGGAAGTCCTAGCCACGGCAGTCAGAGAAGAAAAAGAAATAAAGGAATACAAATTGGAAGAGAAGAAGTAAAACTGTCACTGTTTGAAGATGACATGCTACTATACGTAGAGAATTCTCAAAATTCCACCAGGAAACTACTAGAGCTAATCAATGAATTTAGTGAAGTTGCAGGATACAAAATTAATGCACAGAAATCTCTTGCATTCCTATACACTAATGATGAAAAATCTGAAAGTGAAATTAAGAAAACACTCCCATTTACCATTGCAACAAAAAGAATAAAATACCTAGGAATAAACCTACCTAGGGAGACAAAAGACCTGTATGTAGAAAACTATAAGACACTGATGAAAGAAATTAAAGATGATAACAACAGATGGAGAGATATACCATGTTGTTGGACTGGAAGAATCAATATTGTGAAAATGACTATATTACCCAAAGGAATCTACAGATTCAATGCAATCCCAATCAAATTACCAATGGCAGTTTTTACGGAACTAGAACAAAAAATCTTAAAATTTGTATAGAGACACAAAAGCCCTGAATAGCCAAAGCAGTCTTGAAGGAAAAAAACAGACCTGGAAGAATCAGACTCCCTGACTTCAGACTATATACTACAAAGCTATAGTAATCAAGACAATATGGTACTGGCACAAAAACAGAAACATAGATCAATGGAACAAGATAGAAAGCCCAGAGACGAACCAAAGCACCTATGGTCAACTAATCTATGACAAAGGAGGCAAGGATATACAATGGAGAAAAGACAGCCTCTTCAATAAGTGGTGCTGGGAAAACTGGACAGCTACATGTAAAAGAATGAAATTAGAACACTCCTTAACACCATACACAAAAATAAACTCAAAATGGATTAGAGACCTAAATGTAAGACAGACACTATAAAACTCTTAGAGCAAAACATAGGAAGAACACTCTATGACATAAATCACAACAAGATCTTTTTTGATCCACCTCCTAGAGTAACGGAAATAAAAACAAAAATAAACAAATGGGACCTAATGAAACTTCAAAGGTTTTGCACAGCAAAGGAAACTATAAACAAGACATAAAGAGAA